>NC_086317.1:82069892-83269892 GCF_036172605.1 Pelobates fuscus | reverse complement strand
GGTTGGATATGTTTTAATATTCTTTAATATGTGCTTCATGGAATACATATAATACTATATAGCTGCTACTATATAATTTTCCTATAGGATGTACAGGGATATAGCTGGTAACTTCGTTGAACCAGTAGAGACTGGGTTAGAATCTATGGGAAAGCCAGTAAAGTGGTTCCAATAGGTAAAATGGAAGCTTTTAGCCGATATTCAGTGACTGGTTTTCAGTAACTACAGCCAGTAGCTCACAATTCAGTTCAGTCTAGGCACAGCCAGGGCACACAATGCAAAAGAGGAGAGGAACAGCAACATTGTTTCAGTTTATTCTGGACTACTATGTTCAATGGCAGAACAAAGCAACATGTAGAACTATGATTGAAAGAAAGCCAAGATGGAGATTCACAGTTCTAGGACAGGTGTGTGGATTTCTATGTTTATTTTTTTTTTTCAGACCTTACAAAAAACATAGTGCTAAATATATGAGATAAGTAAACATATTATTACAATTTCCGGGAAGTGACAGTTATATATTTAAGATGTTTGCCATAGTAGCCTGGATTTGCCAGAGTCCCAGATGAACAACTAGTGTCAACAACATTAGGCTACAAGATAGTCAATTTTCTTCAACTGTAACAAAACCCTCTTTTTATATTTCTGTTAAGAGTTCTTCTTTGTATCTCTATGTGAAGTAATAGGGGTTAGATCCCAGCATGGCACTAGGCCTCATTGCTTTGTGTAGCAAAAAAATTAAAGTCGTGGATCAAGGTTAGCACCTTTTCTGAAAGTAAATGCCAAGCATTTTATATCTGTCATTAGGTTAGAATTGGTTAATAATACTTTACTGGTTTGCCCTTAAAGCTCCAGCTATAAAGCTGTTTTGAATGAAACCAAGGACAGCTCTAAAAATGTATGGTTACTTATAGTCTATTACTGTCTCCATATCTCTTTGTACATGGTCACAAAGCTGTCCCTGTGGTTGTAATCTATGATCCAGGCAGGTAATAGGTTAATGCTAACCAATAAATGTTCACATTTTAAGAAATAACAGGATATTCTTAGTAAAATCTCCAGTTCTTCTTAGATAGCACACAGTAATCTGCCATGGCTTTTGCCCTATGTTCTTTGAGAGCTTCGACTGAATATGACTTTCACCATATTTAAGTAGTGTGATCTTTTTGGACTTGGTTCCATGGCAAGTTCTCTAAAGCGTTACAGCAGATGTAGAGCTAACAGAGAACCAATATCGTCTGAATCTCATAGCATAGACATAGGCCCTCACGCAGGGTTCCTAAACATGTCCAACACTACATTAACAATACTGGTAAAACTAAAGAGAACAGATCGGTTCAGATTAATAAACATCACATTTTCTATGGAAAGAGTTGGACTGTCTGTTCATCTGTGGTCATGTCAACCAGAAGTGTCCAATGATTGGCTTACAATTTAAATATCTATGTTGAGTTTGCTACTTTATAAAATACCATAAATGATTCTATTATTATCTTTTATGTATTATTTTGAGATATTTTCTTTCACGTGTTAATGCATGGGAACCATTAGAACACTGCTTGTGGTTATATATACTGTATATTTCCAACCTGTTCTCGTTGAGGCTTAACACCTAGCGATCGATCCTTTAAAAAAAAAAAAAAAAAAAATTATTGGAATAAAGAAGAACCTGCATTCTCTTTGAGAATCCCCTGCTTGGCAACCAACTATTATGCATGCACATTATTCACTACTTCAAAGTAATTTGAAAATGAAATATTAAACACATTTGCGTTATAATATTTTTTGCACGTACGCAATGATTGATCAATACCTAGTGAATCCTAGATGTTAATGTAAACAATGTTAGATTTTATGTAGGTGCATTCTTAATTGCATTGTTAATGTTTTATAAGGATTTATAATTGTATTTTACACATGGCCAAACCCTCCACTTGATTCAGCTTATGTTTCATTTTCAGGCCTATCAGCGTGGCAAGGTTTCTTAGCAATTTACTGCCTAAACGTGATGTTCTGTCCTAATAATGGGAGCTTGTCACAAAGTGGCCATGATGGCTGTAATGTGATTTTGATAGCAAAATGAGTTGCTTAGGACTAAGGGAAGTATGTTAAAATGCTTATCACACTTTTCATTTTTGTCCCAACACCCATAATGTGTATTCATTTATTTTTAGTGTGGAGGAGCAGTGTTTTGTGTTTATCAAGCCAGAAGTAACATTTTGGGAGATCATGGTACTTCAAGCCAGAATTTATGAACACCCATGCTTTATGACTGATCAGTACATACCAGACCTACATTTGGGCTAATTAGGCATAAATCTAATAATACATTGGGCACAGGTGGCCCGGCATCCCCGTAGAATTGGAATAATGTGACGTATGCCATGCTACCCTTTACCTTTTACCCTTCCAAGTAAATTGATGTATTCCCATCTGCTAATGGGTCAACAGCAGCAATAAGGTGGACCTGGGCTTGATGACATCATGCATTTTTACCATGGAAAAGGAAATTTTCTTGTATTTGAAGCCAAGTCGCATTTTGTCCGAATCCCAAGGCACATGAAGCTTTAGACCTTTACAAATTGTATCTTCATCTCCAGTGCAGCAGTATTTGCTCTTCAACACAACCCTCCACTCTCTGCTCTGTTTACAATGTGTGACATTACCAGCATATGTCATACCAGCATGACTTATATACTGGTGACTATTGGTTTTCACGACAGAGTGACCGAAAGCAGGACATGGAGAAGGCAAGGCATATCTCTCCCACTCAGAATACAGATTTTCTATTTTTCCTTCTAGGACACAACCCTGAGCTCTTCCAGCACAACCCTGTAACTATGTAAAACACCAAGAAGAAGAGCTGATATCAGCATCTACGGGTGACTAAAACATTGGTTTGAGAAACCCAAAAGTCTGATGGGCAGTCAGTCATTTGTCTCCTCAGAGCTCACTTCAAACTACTGTTTTATGTACAAAAATATACATTACTTGGAAGGTTGCAAGAAGAATTCCAAGTGGCAGTGCAATATTTTGTGTTTATATGTACCAAGTATGAAGTGAGTTTTGTTTGTTTTATTTTATTTAGGTTTTTTTTGCCAAATAATGAATGAGCTATAAATTTCTCGTAGCCTATTCAAGCAACCTAGCTTCACTGTTGGACATAAATAAATATGCAACTTCTCACTAACAAAAAATTACATCAAGAATAATGTATTTGCCATAAGAAACAGAAATCTTCATTTGAAAAGTATGCCAAACATATTCATCTTTCCATTGATTTTTTTTCCCATCTCTTTGTTGAAATGTTTTCAAAGCTATGTGATGAGATAACCAACTACTTTAAAATATGTTTCTTTTTCTGGTATAAACAGTAAGGCATACAGTGTTAACAGCTAGAACATAATAAGTGTGGGAGATTTTTGGGTAATCTGTGTCTTGTCATTACTACTAAAGCTCCCTCTAACCATGGGAGCTGTTATCCCCATCCACCATGCTTCCTACAACTATTGCCCAAATTTGCATAGGCAAATTGAGAACGTCTACGGAACGTCTACAGGAGATTGAGAACTTTGAAATACAACATCTGATTGCACTACCAGTTGTGTGTTCTAATAAACACAAATAGAGAAAAATGAGGAGAGACAAAGAGAAATAAAAAATAATAAAAAAGAATTATAGTCAATTCTACCGCCCAGGTTTAGTGGGGGTGTGAGCGCAGGGCTTCATTTTGTATGTTTGCATTTGCGTTTGTGTTACACAGCCATGTGAAAGTACTGCCGCCTACCATACGATATAAGCATTAATAAGTGTCTGTTTTTGTCTCAATGGGCATTTTACCTTTTAGCTGAAAGCATGTATTACCTTAACATGGCAGGTGAGCTTACACTTTACTGGACATTAGAGTGATGCTAAAAAGCATCAAGTTATTTAACCCCTTAACGCCGTTACGGCGTTCTATGCCGTCGCGGCTTTAAAGGGCTTTAAAGCCGTTGCGGCGGCATAGAACGCCGTAACGGCTTGCAGCCCCAGGAGCAGAGGTGTACTCACCTCCGCCGCGATCCTCTTCTGGGGGGCTGTCTGAGAGCCCAGGCAGCCCCCCTCCGGCAAATGAGGCCCCCGGGGGCCATGTGATCGCTCTCAAAGAGCGATCACATGGCCCCCTATAGCTGGCTATGGATCTGCCAGCAGGGGGACTGTCTAAAATATTAGACAGTCCCCCTGCTGGTAGGTAGTGTAAAAAAAAAAATATTAAAATGTTATAAAATAAATTAAATGCCTTTTTATATATATAATATATGTATATATATTATATTTATAATATACATACATATTATATATATGTAACGTCATACGTAATGTATTTTAATATTAATATTAGTATATATATTAATATTAAAATACACTTAGAATGACGTTACATATATATAATATGTATATATTATATATATATAATAGATCTACATATATATATTATATATATATACGTATAATTACAATAATAAATAAATTAATTAAATAAATAAATAAAATATTGAAACAAAATATAAAATAAATTATATATTCATATGTAATTTCATTCTAACTGTATTTTGTTATTAATATATATATATTGGAAACAGAATACACTTAGAATGACATTCTATATATATCTATATATAAAATACAAATAACCGCAAATATATATATAGAGATAAATACATATAATTACATAAAAGATTACATTAGTATACACGTAGAATTTATATACCTATAAATGCATATATATTAAAATTCTACATGTATATTTAAGTAATTTTTTAACATAATTATGTCATTTGATTAATTAAAATTTGATTGACATGCCTGACAACACAGGGAGAAAGTGCAGAGAATTTAATTCGCAAGCACTATATTAGATCCTGTAACTCTCCAAAACACCATAAAACCTGTACATAGGGGGTACTGTTTTACTCGGGAGACTTCGCTGAACTCAAATATTAGTGTTTAAAACTGGTAAATTGTATTACAACGATGATATTTTAAGTAAAAGTGAAGTTTTTTGCATTTTTTACAAACAAACGGCAATTTTATGGACTATATTATTGTTGTAATATGTTTTACTGTTTTAAAACACTAATATTTGTGTTTAGTGAAATCTCCCGAGAATAACAGTACCCCCCATGTACAGGTTTTATGGTGTTTTGGAAAGTTAGAGAGTCACATATAAGGCTTGCATTTCATTTTTTTGACATTGAAATTTGCCAGATTAGTTATGTTGCCTTTGAGACCGTATGGTAGCCCAGGAATAAGAATTACCCCCATGATGGCATACCATTTGCAAAAGTAGACAACCCAAGGTATTGCAAATGGGGTATGTCCAGTCATTTTTAGTAGCCACTTAGTCACAAACACTGGCCAAATATTAGTTTTTTGCTTTTTTCACACAAAAACAAATATGAACGCTAACTTTGGCCAGTGTTTGTGACTAAGTGGCTACTAAAAAAAACTAAACATACCCCACGTTCAATACCTTGGGTTGTCTACTTTTTCAAATGGTATGCCATTATGGGGGTAATTCTCATTCCTGGGCTACCACACCGTCTCAAAGGTAACATTACTAATCTGGCAAATTTCAATTTGAAAATGGAACGTTCTATATTTGACCCTGTAACTTTCCAAAACACCATAAAACCTGTTAATGGGGGGTACTGTTGTACTCGTGAGACATCGCTGATTACAAATATGTGCATTTTGTTGCAGTAAAACCTAACAGTATTATGACATTTACAGCTAAAATGTGAGGCGGAACTACAAATGTAAAAAAAAAATTAAAATTTCTCAGTTTTTTTTTATTTTATTCATAATAAATTGTTTCATATACAAATATTTTATATGAAATGAAAGCCCTGTTTCTCCTGAACAAAATGATATATAATAAGTGTGGGTGCATTTAATATGAAAGAGGGGAACTACGGGTGAACAGACATATAGCGCAAATTCCAGTTTTTGTTTACGTTTTGTTTTGATCAGAACGTGTACTATTGACTCCGTCCTGAAGGGGTTAAATGTGCATAGGGATTTGGGATAATGCACAAGTAACTTTTGTCTTTGGTTTTTATTGTATATATTGGGGATGATGTTTACAATATATTAGTGCAGACCAGGAGTAGTAGGAGTTTGAGCGCAAGGCTTACTTTTGTATGTTTGTATACCAGTAAAAACACCTATCACGTAAAACAATCCCACCTTTGAGCACAAATAATTTTTTTACGACACTGATGGTATGCCATAAGTCATGAACATCATTATCATTGTTGTTGTTTCGTCGTTCAGTTGTATGCGACTCTCCGTGACCATATGGACCATAGCACGCCAGGTACATCTGTCAGTCACTGCCCCTCTGAGCTCCAACAACTTATGATCGTGGCTTCACAGACCTCATCTATCCATCTCCGTCTCTGTCGTCCCCTTCTTCATGTGTCTTTAATCTTTCCCAGCATCAGAGTCTTCTCTAGACTAGAGAATCCTGCCTTCTCATTATATGACCAAAATATTTGAGCTACAGCCTCATGATCATAGCTTCCAGTGAACAGTTTGTCTTGATTTCCTGTAGTACGAATTTATTGGATCTTCTTGCAATCCAAGGGATTCTAAGCAGGTCTCGCCAACACCACAGTTCAAAGGCATCAATTCTATGACGCCCAGCCTTCTTTGTAGTCTGGCTCTCAACTCTGTATGTTACTACTGGGAATACCATAATTCTGACTATGCGGACCTTTGTTGATAGTGTAATATCTTTAGTTTTTACCAGCTTGTCCAAGCTTGCCATAGTTTATCTCCCCAGAAGCAAACATCTTTTAATTTTATGACTACAGTCACCATCTGAAGAGTCGTCTCGGAGGCTGTTGGAAGAAGGTGTTTGCTATGACCAGAGAATTATCTTGACAGGATTCTACTAATCTCTGACCTGCTTCATTTTGAACTCCAAGGCCAAATTTGCCAGTTATTTCAGGTGTCTTTTGGCTTCCTACTTTAGCATTCTAGTCTCCTATGAGGAAAGTAATATATTTTCTTGGTGTTATATCTATCATGTGTTGAATACCTTCATAGAACTGGACAATTTCATCCTCTTTAGTATCCATGGTTGGAGCATAAACTTGGATCACTGTGATGTTAAATGGCTTGCCTTGAATTTGAATTGAAATCATTCTGCCATTAATTGGGATGTAGCCGAGCACTGCTTTGCCCACCCGATTATTTACTATGATGGCTACTCCATTTCTTCTGTGGGATTCTTGACCACAGTAGAATATGTGATGGTTGTCTGATGTGAAATGCCCTATTCCAGTCCATTTGAGTTCACTAATTCCCAGGATATCGAGGTTTAACCTTGTCATCTCATGTTTGATCACATCCAATTTGCCTTGGTTCATAGTTCTAACAATCCAGGTTCCTATGTTAAATTTTTCTTTGCAGCAGCGGACTTTCCTTTCCCCTCCAAACACATCCGCAGTTGGGTGTCCTTTCGGCTTTGGCCCAACTACTTAATTAGACCTGGTGCTACTCGTACTCGCCCTCTGTTCTTCCATAGTAATGTGGTAGGCACCTTCTGACCTGAGGGGCTCATCTTCCAGTGCCATATCGTTATGTCTCTGGTTGTGCTTGTCCAAATAGTTATCTTAGCAATATTACTGGAGTGAGTTGCTAGTTCCTTCTCCAGTGGACTGCAATTTGTCTGACTTCTCTGCTATGACCTGCCCATCTTGGGTGTCCCTACGTTGTATAGCCCAAAGCTTCATTGAAGTAGACAAGCCCCTTCACCATGGCAAGGTAGCAATCCAGAAGAGATCATTATCATTAGCCTTGTTTTATATTATTAAATGGACACTATAGTCACAAAACAACTTTAACTTAATGAAGCAGTTTCATTGTATAGATCATGCCCCTGCAGCCTCACTGCTCAATTCTCTTCCATTTAGAAGTTTAATCCCTTTGTTTATGCCTTGTCACACCTCTTTGCATGTGACTCACACAGCCATCCTAAACACTTCTTGTAAGGAGACATCTAATGTTTACACTTCCGTTATTGCAAACTCTATTTAATTCAAAATTTCATATCTCCTCTTTTGCTAATAACTTTCTAGACCCTCCAGGAGCCTCCTGCATGTAATTAAAGTTCAATTTACAGAGCAAGAGATAAACACTTTTAAATTAAGTTACATCTAAATGAAAATAAAACAATTTTGTTTTCATGCAGGCTGTGTCAGTCACAGCCAGGGGAGGTGTGGCAAGGGCTGCATAAACAGAAACAAAATTGATTTAACTCCTAAATGGCAGAGAATTGAGCAATGAGACTGCAAAGACATATACACCATAACTGCTTACTTAAGCTACAGTTGTTCTGGTGACTATAGTGTCACTTTAAGATTTATAATGTATTTTGTTAGATACATTTTTTTGCTAGCATATTCTTATATTTAAATTCATTTTGGGTGTTGCCCTTCATATTGTTAATGTTTACACTTTCATGAAAATGCTTCCTGGCAGTTTAAAATTTTAAAATTCTCTTTGTTCGTTTGATCATTACTATTTCTTGATATTCTTTCTCTTACACTCTCCCTCCATATATATATGTGTGTGTGTGTATGTGTGTGTGTGTATGTGTGTGTGTGTGTATATATGTATATATGTATGTATGTGTGTGTGTGTATATATGTGTATATATATATATGTGTGTGTATGTGTGTATGTGTGTGTGTGTATGTGTATATATATATTGTATATTTTGATCAAGATGCACTGATTTTTTTCTCATGGAATAAAAAGTACTGGAGTTTAGCACTACTGGAACATTTTCTCAAATGATCTCTCTTAGCAAATTCAGTGAAATTGTCATGATTCGCACAGCAGTTGCTATATGTACATGTTTGAAATAGATAGACAAAATCTCTGAAATATTTATGTGCATAATGAAAGTCTAAGTGATGGAGTATCTCCACTCGACCAACTCTACCAAAACAGTGGATTAAGATTCCAAAATGGGAAGGGCCTGGGATTAAGGAAACAGTTCTATCTCGAGTGAATATTGCAGGAAAAGGCCAGAGATGCTTCTACATTCCCACTTAAGTTGCAGGACTAATACATGTTCTGAAGTACACAGTAATAATATCTCTTTATTGCAACATCACTAAAACTCTCATTATCTCGTGTTGAATACTAGCTATTTATTTTGATAAAAAATAGCAGTACCTTTGCAGTTTTTAATACCTTCTATTGGTGTGAAGTGAAAATGCAATGGGCCAGTCATTAGGATCAAAGATTACAGCGTGATTATGTTTAAGGTTCTAGAACGGCTATATATTGTCTCTTAATTAACTATATGTGCGTGTCCTTTCTGTAACATACTTATAGGACAAAAAAAACGACGTTAATATTCAGGAACAGTATCTCCTCATTTAAATGTACATAATCTTCAAAGCTAATGTAGGTCGCTCATTATGTTATGTTGTCCATTAGTGAAGTATATGCCAGAATACATCCTGTCATTCTTAGACGGTTAAATATATACAAGGTAAAGTCCCCTGGAAGGCTGGGATTGGTGTGATAATTTCCCTATTTTGTGTCCAGCACAATAAATATTGGATTGTTCATTCCTCGTCTGTGTTGTATTTTTGTGTTTGCCCTTCTGTGAGTTGGAAGCCTCTCCTTCTGATAAAAAAAATATCAGCAGCTTTGAAGGCATGTCTGCAGTGCGTTATGGCTCATTTAACCTGTTCTGCACCTACATCAGTACATATCTACACACACAGCTGGGCACACGAATACACACACATCTGAATCCGCCTTATTCACATACCTGGGCGCATGTTCCTATGCACATATAGTTCTATGTATACACCTGAACACAACTATTTTAACACACACCTATGCACATCTATCGATACACATACCTAGACATAACACACATACAGCTGTGCACATCTGTCTACACACATACCTGAAAACATCTATGTTCTTACATACCTAAATATATGTCACATGTGAGTGAGCTCTTGAGTAGGTGGTGTGCCTGTTTCTGAAACAATTTCTCCCTGTGTGTTGATAAAGTATTAATTTGTAAGCTCTCTGTGCACCGCATAACTTATATGGTTCAGTGTATTGTATAGGCAAATCATGAATCCTCATGTAAAACTGAGTGACACATGGCACATAACTGTGAGCCTCAACCAGTTTTTGTGCCAGAATGTAAGATAAGCCACTTGGAATTAGGACTGGTTAAGGTTACAATGGTGGACTGAACTTACTGAAGACCCACTGACAAAGCATACTCACGTTACAGTGCCCTTTACTAATATTGGCACCCTTGGTAAATAGGAGCAAAGAAGGCTGTGAAAAATAGTCTTTATTGTTTAACCTTTTGATCTTTTGTTGAAAGAAAACACAATAATACTCTTCTCTCGTGGATATCAAACAATTGTAAACACAACACAGGTTTATAAAATATATATATTAAAGAAAATCTTTGTTAAATATATGTGTGGCACAATTATCGACACCCCTATGAATTCATATGACAAAAATATATATTTTTTAAAGTATATTATAAAGTATATTACCATTGATATTTTACTTTTTTTTTTTAGTAAACCTGGGTGACTAGGAACAGGACATTGTTCAACTATGATTTCCTGTTTCACAGGGGTATAAATAGAAGGTAGCACATAGGCCAAATTCCGTAGTCATTCATCACAATGGAATATAGCTGTGATGTGCGGCAAAAGGTTGTTGGGCTTCACAAACTGGGAAGTGGCTATAAGAAAATAATAAAAGTATTGAATATGCCCTTTTCCACAATCAGGGTAATAATTAAGACATTCCAGTCAACTGCAAATGTTATGAATCAACCTGGAAGAGTTACATAGTTACATAGTTACATAGCTGAAAAGAGACTTGCATCCATCAAGTTCAGCCTTCCTCACATTTGTTTTTTGCTGTTGATCCAAAAGAAGGCAAAAACCCTAGTTTGAAGCACTTCCAATTTTGCAACAAGCTAGGAAAAAAATTCCTTCTTGACCCCAGAATGGCAGTCAGATTTATCCTTGGATCAAGCAGTTATTACCCTAAATTGAAAGAGTATATCCTTGAATATTCAGTTTTTCCAAGTATGCATCTAGTAGCTATTTGAACATCTGTATGGACTCTGATAAAACCACTTCTTCAGGCAGAGAATTCCACATCCTTATTGTTCCTACAGTAAAAATCCTTTCCTTTGCCTTAGACGAAATCTTCTTTCTTCCAGTCTAAACGCATGACCTTGTGTCCTATGTAAAGTCCGGTTTGGGAATAGATTTCCTCACAATGGTTTGTATTGGCCCCGAATATATTTGTATAATGTTATCATATCCCCTCTCAGGCGACGTTTTTCTAAACTAAATAGGTTTACATTTGTTAACCTTTCTTCATAGCTGATATGTTCCATTCCTTTTATTAATTTTGTAGCCCACCTCTGCACTTTTTCTAGTGCCATAATATCCTTCTTTAGAACAGGTGCCCAAAATGCACAGCGTATTCAATATGTGGTCTTACCAGTGATTTATAAAGAGGCACAATTATATTCTCGTCTCGAGAATGAATGCCCTTTTTCATGCATGACAATACCTTACTGGCCTTGGCCACTGCTGATTGACATTGCACATTGTTGCATAGTTTGTTGTCTATAACAATTCCCAAGTCCTTTTTGTGTGTTGTTATCCCTAATTCGCTTCCATATGAGTATATGTGTCTATATTGTCTCAACGCACTGTTAAGAGGATGATTCGCGTGGCCAAAAAAATCTCAAAGGATCACAGCTGGAGAAGTGCAGAAGTTGTGTCAGAAAGTCTCCAAAACTACAATCTGATGTCACCTACATCACCACAAGTTGTTTGAAAGGGTTTCAATAAAAAAGCCTCTACTCTCATCCAACATCTAACTCAAGTGTCTTCAGTTTGCCAGACACTACTGGAACTTCAAATGGATCAGGTTCTATGGTCAGATGAAACCAAAATAGAGCTTTTTTGGCAATAAACACCAGAGGCAGGTTTGGCGCACACAGAGAGGTAGCCATATGGAAAAGCACATCATGCCCACAGTTCAATATGGTGGTGGCTGTTTTTCTGTCAGAGGCCCTGGACATTTTGTTAGGATACATGGCATCATGGACTCTATCAAATAGTAACAGATATTAAATGAAGACCTGACTGCCTCTGCCCGAAAGCTTAAAATAGACCATGGTTGGATCTTCCAGTAGGAAAATGATACAAAACATACATCAAAATCAACACAAAAAGGGTTTACTGACCACAAAATCAAGGTCCTGCTATGGCCATCCCAGTCCCTTGACTTGAACCCCATAGAAAACCTGTTGGGTGAACTAAAGAGGAGAGTCTACCAGCGTTCCCCTCTAAATGTTAAGGATATGGGGAGATTATGTATGGAGGAATGGTCTCAGATCCCTTGCCATGTATTCTCCAACTTCATCAGGCATCATAAGAGATGACTCAGAGCTATTATCTTGACAAAGGGAGGTAGCAAAGTATTGACTAAAATGGTGCCAATTGTGCCACACATACATTTAACAAATATTTTTGGGATAAACCCGTGTTGTGTTAGCAATTTATTGGTGTCCATGTGATCAGAGTATTTTTGTGTATTTCTTAAAACAAAGATTAAAATGTTTAACAACATTCCACAGCCTTTTTTGCTTATATTTACCAAGGGTGCCAAAATTTGTAGAGGGCACATGTTCCTCCTTCCCACTGTATACAGACAAAGGTTAGTACGGTGATCCTTTTTACTTACCAGACAGCCCTCCAAACCTCAGTAATGTGTATAGAGTGTCTCTTTATTTACCTAATCAAGGCTCATCCAAAAAGAGGTCAAAGGTGAAGAGAAATTAATACAGTCTCTTGCTGAGACATTGTTTTTAATGTAACTGTGCAGTACAATTTCCCTAAACTGGATTAAACCCCTTAAGGACCAAACTTCTGAAATAAAAGGGAATCATGACATGTCACACATGTCATGTGTCCTTAAGGGGTTAAATAGTCTGGTAACTGAGGTGATCTCAGGTGAGGCAAACAATATGCTTTTTTAGTATTGTCCAGGTATCGAGTACAGGGATTTAAAAACAATTATTTATTTATAAGTAGGCACAGGTTTGGACAATATAGTAGATGTCACCATATAAGTAAAACAAAGTACCCCCAATGTTATTGTTTTAATGAAAAGGACAGTAGATGCCCTCAACTCTCAACATTTCAAAGAGGGACACTTTTATTGTAGGGTTGTGAGTGGGGTTGTGGCAATGGGCAATGGGTTAGGTAAACTACTAATAACAATGTATGCAACTAAAGTGTATTTTAGAACAAGAACAATGTATCTTATGTTTCTGAACCAATCTATTGTAGTTTAAAGACACATTACTGTTACATACATAGTTACATAGCTAAAAAGAGACATGTATCAATCAAATTCAGCCTTTATCACGTGTGTTTTTGATGTTGTTTCAAAAGAAGACAAACAGCCCAGTTTGAAGCACTTCTAATTTTGTAACAAACTAGGAAAAATCTATTCTTGACCAAGAATGGCAGTCAAATCTCTCCTTGGATCAAGAAGCTATTACCCTACATGTTTAGATCCCTAAATATTATGTTTTTGCAAGTATGTATCCAGTTTCTGTTTAACCCCTTAAGGACACATGACATGTGTGACATGTCATGATTCCCTTTTATTCCAGAAGTTGGGTCCTTAAGGGGTTAAACATCTGTATGGACTCTGATAAAACCACTTCTCCAAGCAGAGAATTCCACATCCTTTTTTGTTGTTACTGTAAGAAAACCTTTACTTTGCCTTAGACTAAATGTAATTTCTTCCAGTCTAAACGCATGACCTCACGTCCTATGTATAGCCCTGTTTATGAATAGATTTCCAGACAATAGTTTGTATTGGCCCTGCAAATATTTGTAGAAATTTGGGCCCAAAATATGAACTGTGCCTCCTACATAGGGACATTTGGGAGATATCCCATTACATAGTTGCCAGTGTAAGTAACAATATAAAACATGTATGCAATGATATGTGTTACAAGGTTCTGCCAACAAAAATAAGTTTTTAGTTTAAGTATTTTAATATTTTGTAGCAATGTGTATTTAAACTGATGAAATCATATTTTTGTGTTGAATTCCAGCCACACATTGATGAGAAAATCCCCACATTATTGACTGATAATTGATAAGGGGAGATTAGTTTTACGTGTAGAAACTATTGTTACAACTATGTGGAACTTCCCATAAGAGGCAATACAGAATCAGGTAGTACTAAGTGGTATAGATTAGAGGCTGCACATTTTCTCCACATTCGATAATAACAGCCAAAGCGGGTATATATAAATATATATATTATAATTTTTTTTACATTCTTTCTTTAATTAAGGCAAGGTGTACAGGTAGAGAAAAGGGAGTACAACAGTAAGATATGTCACAAGAATAGTAGAATGCAATAAAGTATACTCCTGTTCAAATCAACCGCATTTTTTTTTTTTAGGTTAACAAAAAGGTAGACAATTTCAGTAGTCTGGTTGGTGACTCATGTCTGAAAAGAATATAACATGAAAGCTTGTATGCAGAGAACGTGTTTTAGGCACAATAGGCTTCATGAACATTTAGGCTAGACTGAGTGTAACAGGTTACTATATACCAAGCTAACAATAGCAAATGAGCTTTAATACCACTTGGTACGTATCACCAGAAAAGAATAATTAAAAGAAAGCATAATGGTCCTGCACTGATAACTCTCCTGTATATTTATAGCTAATGCGGTTATGTCACAGATTCATCCTATGGCACATATAGGCCACCCTAAACAGTCTGTGACCATACCCGGACTAGTGGAGCGATATGTCCCCTGCTCTCAGCTGTAAGCTGAACTCCATGCTTGCAGAACATGGGATGTGTGCAGCGCCAGAGTCATTAATCACCAAAACCTGGGCCTCAGAAGGAGCTGTTTTCACATCACTAAGGGACCTCCTGTTACATGCGGTAGAGTCACGGGCCCCTATTATGCCCGGGCACAGGGAACCCATGGATGAGCGGTTGGTGGATAGTGCCGCCTTGCGCGTCCCCATCTCAGAGTGGGGTAGTTGTTCCGGCACGATAATTTGGTTGTCAGATTCCGCTGGCACAGTATTAAGGCTTCGACCCTGAATGCACCTCTAAAACTCCAGACAGATTTTGTCAAAGTGTGCTTTGAAATGCTCTCTCCAAGTCTGGAGTGGTGGCCATCATGGCCTCGCCATGCTGTGATCGATTTGACCAGAGGTTTAAGGGCAATGAAGAGGTGAGTTTCCCCCCGGGATATCCACCACCGGTCCAAAAGGTGCAGGTTGCGGTGCTGCAATGTGATTGGGGTGAGTAGCTAGCTTCATGCTGGAAAATCGGCCACCTCCCCCAGTCACCAAAGTGTTGAGCAAACTAGGCCACATGTCTGGGGTGTATGAGAAGGCAACAGAACGACTCAATTCATGTAGCCATGAGTTCCCAGTAGGACAGTCAACCTCTCGAGCAAGGCTTCAGGCTGTATGGTTGTTCGCTAAATAAAGCTTATTTTTGAAGCTTGCATGCCGGAGTTCTCAAAAAATTGAATTTGGAATACGGGAAAAAGAATTTGGATATGGGAAAAAGAGACTGACGAGAGATGTGGGACCCAAAAGAGGGTGGCAGGATCGAGAAGTGTGATACACATTTGTATTCCTAACACTGCAGTGTCCCTGTCCCCATTTCTTTTTAGGTCTTCCTTCCACCCCACTTTTATGCAATAAAAATGTAAAGCGTTGCTCACCTTTTTCCAGCATCGAGCCTTCCTTCTCGCTTCTCACCTGTACGACTCCTGTGACATCATGACAAAGGCATGGCCTCTTCCGCTGATAATCAATCCAATGGTCCTCATAGAGCCATTAGACAGCCATTAAATGTGGACGTATCTCTTCAATGTAAACATTGCAAGGTCAAGAGGACAGAATGTCCCTAACAAGCAGAGTCTAGGGTAGCAATAGCAGACCAGATAGAACAGATGTATTAACGGACCTTAGAGTGGCTCGGCTTAACGTATAACAGAGAGAAATCACAGTCAAATACAAGCCAAGGTCAGGATAACGGAGAGCCTGAGTAATTGTATAGCTAATAATAGCTAAAAAAATAATAACTAGCTGGAGTCAGGAAAACAAAATATCAAAAGGATGTATAAACTAGTCGGATAAGGGTTACATTTGTACTCAGAGTCAAGAACTAGCCACGGTCAATATCAAAAAAATCAGATAGGAACATGGAACTCACTAAACGGATACTAGGAACAGAAACCAGGATAGGGCATAGTAAATTAAGCAATAAAAACCCTTACATACTGTTAGGTGTGATTTGATTGGTTCACGCCACACCTGCAACCGCACAATGTGCGTGAATAGGGATGCAGGATCTATGTGGACGATGTAGAACTGTAAATGACGTGGCTCCCTTTGTGTGCCTTTATGAACGTGCTCCAAATGTGAGCAGTGTGTGTATCTCTAGAACTCAGACCGTACGAATGGCTTACCTGACCAGGTAAGTAACGCTACACAGGGCATTGCACCCAGGCCACTTCTTTGAGATAAAGATATGATGACTATAGTGTTCCTTAAAGTTGATGTAAGCTTGTTTGAGCAAGGCTCTCAGCACCTTCTGTTCCTGTACATCCAACTTGCTTTGTTGCATATCCGTATTTGTTAGTCAATCTATTGTACAGAGCTGCAGAATTTGTTGGCACTTTACACATAATAATAGTCATAATAATATTATTGATAGTGCCTTTTTAACTGTTTTGTTTTTCTTTTGGATTCTGTATCTTTGTGCCAACTAGATGTTTATTTGTTAACTCCATTGACGTTTTTTTGGGGGTTTGGCAGATACATCTAAGAAGTTGCACAGATTCAAGTATGTAGGTATGGACCAGCATTGTTTATATCTCCATGCTCCAGAAACCTGCAGCTTGTTCCTTTCCTCCAAATGGCACATCCAGCAGAAAGCCTACTGCTCGTTTTGTGATTTACTGTCAAGTCGTGAAGAATTGGGAGGAGGCGATTCAGGCATCATGCCAAGGTTCAACCTGAGATGGATTTTCTGACAAAGGCACACATTGAAAGGTCAACTTTGAAGACTTATGTTTGGAGAGTTAGACAGGTCCCAAGTAGAACTCAGTATGGATGAATGCAGAGATCAAAACAAATAAATACTTTGCATTGTATTAAATGGCCACATCATGTTCTGATCTATTCACTTACGTAATTACAAAAAAAGCAAAGCTAACATTAGTTTTAAACTGAAATTGCTAGCTAACAATTTTATAAATTCCAGAGGACAAATAATAGTTGAAATATCTATCTATTTATCTATCTATCTATCTATCTGTCTGCAATCTTGCAAAGAGCAAAGTTTTTAATTTCTATTTAAAGGGACACTATAGTCACCAGAACAACTACAGCTTATTGCATTTGTTCTGGTTAGTAGAATCATTACCTTCAGGCTTTTTGCTGTAAACACTGTCATTTCAGAGAAAATGCAGTGTTTACATTAGAGCCTAGTGATAACTTCACTGGCCACTCTTCAGATGGCTACTAGAGGTGCTTCCTATCTCAGTCGTGCCTAGTATGCATCACAACATTTAGTGTCTCCACCCTCTGCATGCAGACACTGAACTTTCCTCATTGATTCAATTAATCTCTATGAGGAGATGCTGATTGGCCAGGGCTGTTTTTTAATTGTTTTGGCTCTGCCCCTGATCTGCCTCATTGACAGTCTCAGCCAATCCTATGGGGAAGCACTTTGATTGGCTGGGAACAACACGTCTTATGATGTCAGCAGGCAGCAGACAGTTTCACAGGCAGACGGGGCAGAGGTAGCAGCTGCAGACTTGAATACAAGTACGATTATACTATATTTAGGGAGGCAAGAGGGGGCCAGAAAGGCTAGATGGTGGCTTTAACAGGTTTATAAATATATGTTTGTGTTCCTGACCCTACAGTGCTCTTTTAATTATGGAGTGTTCCAGAAATATAAAGGTTGTTGCACAGGTGGTTGCGAAGGAGCAAATATGTCTTTGTGAGAGTCAGGGGATGAACCTATCTCGTATGCAGCTTTAGCAACCAGTTTAGTTTGCACAATTCAATGGCCATGTGGTCAAATTTACATTTTTCACATTCAAATTTACAAGATAATTCTTCCTATTCTAATCTGTAGTGCTCAAATATAGCTCCATATGCTCAAATATAGCTCCGTTGTACTCCAGGTGCAATAGGAGCAGAGATAGAATTACTGTTTTTTCTTCGAGAGTATGTGCAATTCTGCCTATCTCCCAGAGCATTCAGTACATATTTTGTGGTTGCCTGAGTCCAAGGTACTAGCTTGCTGTCTGTAATCACTTGCTAAATGTAAGACCTAGACAGGAAAGCTAAACATACGCAAGAATATGAAAAAAAAATGTATGCCAAGAATGCAGATGCTACAGGTGGTCTACCGAGTAGATCTTCATCACATCTCCCACTCAGACCAAAAACACAACATTCCAACTTGGTGTCAACACTGGGACATAGGCTGCATCCACCAGAGGTAAAGCAGGAGAAGTGTAACTATGTAGTGAGCATTCATGGATGTCAAAAACAATTTAAAAACAAGCAGTGGATCCCATAGAATAATGGTGTAAGTGACTGAAATGGGACTTACCTTGTGCTTCAGAATAACTAGATACTGCAGACCTTGCCTGACCCACCTGCCTGTGGAGTGGTGGTTTGTATGGTTAGATTCTGCCTAGTTGTGCTACTTTGGATAAAATGATGAACAAAACAGCCTGATATCTACACTGAACAAAATTATAAACACAACATTTTTGTTTTTGACCCCATGTTTCATGAGCTGAACTCAAAGATCTAAGACTTTTTTATATGTACACAAAGGCCTGGGCTGGTGTGGTTACACGTGGTCTGCGGTTGTGAGGCCGGTTGGATGTACTGCCAAATTCTCTGAAATGCCTTTGGAGATGGATTTTGGTAGAGAAATATACATTCAATTCACGGCAACAGCTCTGGTGGACATGCCTGCAGTCAGTATGCCAATTGCACGCTCCCTCAAAACTTGCGACATCTGTGGCATTGTGCTGTGTGATAAATCTGCACAATTTAGAGTGGCCTTTTATTGTGGCCAGCCTAAGGCACACCTTCGCAATAATCATACTGTCTAATCACCATTTTGATATGCCACCCTGTGAGGTGGATGGATTATCTCGGCAAAGGAGGAATGCTCACTAACACAGATTTAGACAAATTTGTGAACAATATTTGAGAGAAATAGGCTTTTGTGTACATAGAAAAAGTCTTAGATCTTTGAGTTCAGCTCATGAAAAAATGGGGACAAAAAAAAGTATTGCATTTATAATTTTGTTCAGTGTATATTTTGTATTGTCAGCAATGCTGTCAACCTTACATAAAGCGGGACTGTCACTTTCCAGGATTTTTAATATTATAATTATTTCTACTTACATTTAAGAAATATGTATTTGTGAGGTGTTAAAATAAAATTAAAGGTAGAAATATAAACCTCTTTATCCTGCAATGCGGTACCGCCATTGTAGCCCCCTGCCAATTATTTTAATAAATTCTGTCATTTCTACCTTACATAGGGAAACAAACAGAAAATAAGAGAACTAGAATAATGTTTCTCTTCTTCATTTCCAATGTTTAAACACTGGTTTTGCCTAGTCGAAACTTGGTTCTGATGTTTTGATGTCATTTACCAAAAGAAAACAGAACATCTCCGGAATAATATGGCTATCACACATTATCGGTGATTTTCAGTGTTTTATTCCGAAGTGTTAATTCCAGAGAAATAACAGTTACTCTTTAAACTACTGTTATTGCCTTTTGTCTTTTAGAATTTTTACATATATACTTATTGTTTCTTTATAGTTAAAAAAAATAGATTGAAACAAATGAATGAAAGAGAATGTGTTCTGAAGGCATTTTGAACACCTTTTAAACCCATTGATGAAGATGGCAGTTCCGCAATTTTTAAATGACATTTTTATTGGAACTGCATGTGTTCGTAATTAGCCCAAATTGAGCAAATGTCTTACATGCTTCAAATGACAAAGAACAATGCACATAATTTGATTCAACCTGTAAAGTGGTCGACTAAAACTGGGCAGCAAATGTTTCACACTGCAACAGAAAATAAGGACATTGGAAACATAAGATAGAAAGGAAGAAACAAAAAAATAAAAATGTCCCAACAAAACAAAACGTAATACTAATTTGATTGTCCCAGAAATTAACAATAAAGGAAAGATTTAGACTTGCTACAATTAAAGGTCACACATGGGAAGAGGCAGACTTAGTTTCCAAGCAGAAACAAGCAAAATTAATGAAAATGAATAAAGCAAACAAAACAAAAAAATGATTGCACAGTAATTCTTCCTAATAAGATTGAAAAAATTATGGAAGCTATATAAAACAAATCCATGGCTAATACAAATTTGGAAAATATTGAATTTCTAGATCTTTTTGGCTACCTATTTATTCTTTGTATATTTCTAATGAAGGAACCTTGTGTTTTTCACTGGCGCCATTAATCTAGTGGGATCCCTGACAGTGCAGAGATTTAAGCAGTAATTAAAATCGTTGCACCGTATAATGATATAAACCACTTTACGTATATCCGGGCCACCACTATTTTTCTTTAAAAGATGTAAGAATGAGACCCTCACCAGGGCTGACATCCCATAACTCCTCTACACAGGAGACACATCATTTATCCCATGTGCTTAATAGTTCTTTGTATGGAATTCCTAGACTCTGGCCACATAGAGGTAGAGGGTGGGTTACTGTACCACCAAAAATCTAAGTTAAATCTAAATTAAATAACCTATTAACTCTATGCTGCTAACCTTGCACACTGTTGCTCAAAGCAAGGTCAAATATAAGCACAGACAATAAAGAAATGAAGACAGCGCAACCAGATGCTCAATGTGCACAAGGAGTGCTACATGCAGTTTATTTGAAGGGCCAAAAAGAAATAAATGTTTTTGATTTACTCAATGCTAAAATGTCCTAATTTCACAATGTCCTGAAATTTGGTTTTTTTTTTTTGGCCTTCTTAACCCCTTAAAGACCAAACTTCTGGAATAAAAGGGAATCATGACATGTCACACATGTCATGTGTCCTTAAGGGGTTAAAGGACCACTATAGGCACCCAGACCACTTCAGCTTAATGAAGTGGTCTGGGTGCCAGGTCCCTGTAGGATTAACCCTGCCTGCTGTAAACATAGCAGTTTCAAAGAAACTGCTATGTTTACATATGGATTAATACAGCCTCTAGTGGCTGCCTCTAGTTTGTTTTCCTGGCACTGTAGTGGTCCTTTAAATAAACTAATTGCAACACTCCTTGTGTACATTTTGCATCTAGTTGCACTGCCGTTATTTCTCAATTGTTTGTACATTTATTTTATTTTGCAGTTTATGAATAGGCAGCAGCGTGATCCTAGATATTGTATTGCCTATATCAAGAAAAAAAAACGTCCAAGGAGGAATTGATGCCAAAAACACCAAAAGCACGAATCGTCCTGCACTGCTAGTTGACATTCCCATTTTATTGACCCTGGACTGAAATCCCCTTTTTTGCCCACTTGTTATCTGTTTAACTTTAGTGGCTGTCGTGAAATGTTTCTGTGTTCATGCAACATGTTTTATTAATAAAAATGAGATTGACTCAAACCACTTCATTTAGAAGCCTGTTTGATTAAGGCTCTAATTTTATCCCTGTGTGTTTATTCATTTCATGCCACCAAATATTTACATGATCTGTTTATCTATTGTACAACACTACTGACTATGTTGGTGCTAAATAAATATGTGTAATGAAAACAGTTTACATGTCATGGAATGGCTCTTACAAACAATATATCTTGGCTTCATTCAGTTTGAGACAACTTAAATTATTTCTAAATTTTAAAACAAGAGATGATTTGATTCTAATAATTGTAATAATACAAGCATAAACCCATTTTATTTCCTTCTTAAATATATTGCAATCCTATATCTTGAGAGATAGAATTCTTAATATAAGACATCTATGTTATTATTAATATTATATTGTTATTAACATTTTCACAAAACCTTGACGAAAGGACCGATAACATACCTCCCAACACTGGGACGATGATGCATTTAGGACAGGAATTTGGAAGTCAAATTACATGGCTCATAAAGTCCAAAATGGGTGGTCCTATCCACAAAGGGGGCAGGGCTGCCGACAAAAGTGAACACCACTATCAAAGATAAACAGGAGAGAGGAGAATTAAAAAAAAAAAAAAATATCGGGGGGCGGAGCCTGACCTGCAAGCGAGCCAGAAGCAGAAAGCGGGAGCTCCCGACTTCATCGCTAAATTAAGCTACATAACTCGGCGGGCACGGCTTTTAATCGAACCCGACAGGGTAATTAAGGTCAGGGGGACCCAGGGAAGCTAAACAACACCTCACCCGTGCGCTTACCCTGCCCAAACCCTGTGTTCCTTGCTGCGGCCTACCTGGAACGGAGCTGAGGGGAAGCGGCCGATCCCCTTGGGCTACGAGAAGGGACTCGGAACAGTGGCACTCCAACCCCCCCCCTCTGGACCGGCGGGGGTCATCCCGGTCCCCCACAGAGACAGTACGCTGTACTCACGCTCACCATACAGCGAGAAGACTCTGCATCAACCCCGACACTCAAAGATGGCGGAGGTCGGACGCCCACGAGGCAAGGATCTGGAGCAGGGGCGGCCATACGACTATGCCGCAGATACCCAAGCGAAGCTAGAGAAAATATTTGATCGCTTCTGGCGGAGACTGCAGCAGCGATGCACCGCACACACGGTCAGTCCCCAGCCGGGAGGCGAGACCGCTCAATCACAAGCGGTGAAAGGGCCTGCCAAGAGCCGGGCAGAGAAGGGGACGCCTGCACGCAACACGCCACACCCGATACCAGGGTTGCCGCAGTCCGCAGGTCCCAGCACACGCCACCAATGGATGAGGGGTCCCAGGCCCCCCAGGGGACTACCCCCAAGGGACACACAGAGAGCTGTAAAGCACCAACCTAAACCCACGCGACGGATCTACAGTGCCTATCAGTCGAACTCACCGGGCTCAACCCAGAAACCCACCAGACCACAGACCTTTGACAAGCCGATGCAGAACCTCTCCCAAGCACGAGACAGGGCTGACTACTCCACCAAACTCCACGATGTGACCTTGGCAGCCAACGAGTCAAGTTACCAGGTCTGGGTCAGGAGGGGAGCCTTACTGGGGACTTTGGGACTCTTAACTCTCCTCTGCCAGGGCTGCCAAGCACCCCTAACTGTGTTCCCTGTGCTGGGCATAGGCTGACAGGGCACACACATGCCAGGACTCACAGAGGCTCATACTCATAACCTCTGCCATAAGGGACACTGTCCAGGCCACACTGCAGCCTCATATACAGTGAATCACCAAAGTGAAGAACTTTATAAAAAAAACTCATGGTTTGACCGCTCTTACTTAATTGGCAATCTCACAACACTATTGACAGGGGTAATATCTCACTACATATGACACACATGCTCTCAAAAGGCCTGTCACTCACTCACTTAACGAGACCAAGCCTGTCTGCCTGCCTGGCAGTTTTTCATGAATATCTCACCCTATATACACTTCAGACATCCACACTGCCTGCATGTTTCTCCTTCTCTTTTAGACTTAGCACCCTTATAACAATGCTCTTCCAATCACATAATGCTGCGCTACACACATGGGTCATGTCACCTGACGGCCTTCCACATGCCACTCATGTTAATAAGCCTGTCTGCCTGGCACCATCCTGAGATACACAACCTTTATTACACTCTTGTATTATAAGCATGTAACATTAACCACGCAGTAACGCCTGACTTACTAATGTTAAACCTGTTTTTGCTTAAACCTATACTATAAAAATGTGCATGTTCTTCATATGTCACTTAATGCTTTAAACATGTTTTATTGATGCTTGATCAAGCTAATGTGATATATAGTAAGCCTGTCTGTATTTTTTCCTATATGCACAACCAAAATAAAGAATTAAAAAAAAAAAAAAAAAAAAAAAAAAAATCATTTAAAAAAAAAAAAAAACAACACACACAATGCACACAGCCAACACGCACATCACATGAGGAAATACAAGCATCACACACAGTCAACACACGCATTACACGTTAAACAGCCATCACATAATATCACGTTATTGTGAGTTTTATTACAGTGGGGATATGCGTTTTATTGTTGTGGATCATGTATTGTGGAGTTTTGAGACAAACTGCTGCACACCTCATCTTACTTAGAGGGTTATTTACTAAGGTGAAAAGTCCGCTATCCTTCCTGGCCAGCTACATTTTCCTTAAATTTAAAATCCAATATGAACTCACTTTGGATTTGTGACATTTCTGTGTGGGCCTTTATGCTGTGGGGCTCTGATACACTCATACACACAGGTGCAGTTCTAGGGGGAATTTACCACTTGGCCGCCCCTGTTCTAAAGTATAAATGATATATATTACCGAACCCAACATGGCCAGCCGATGCCCTCAAAATTTTCATGTTCTGCACTATGCAATTTGTGTCCCAGAAAAATAAAACCCTTAAAATTATTGTGACACAACGTAATCAAAAATAAAAATGCCTGAATACACAGAAAAATTTGTTCCGGCAAGCCTGGTAGCTGACTTCAAACAATAAAAAAATAAGTCCTCTACCATATCTTTTATAGAACTGACAGGTGACTCGGAATAGGGCCCATACTGCTGGAATTTTAAATGTCAAACCTTTACTACTTTCTCATCTGTAACCCCCATCACTACTTCCTGTTAATTCTACTTTTAGGTCTGTCTTTCTATTTAATTCTGTTATTTAAACAAAACTAAGTCCTGCGCTCAAACTCCTACTTCTCCTGGGCAACAGCAATGAAGCCCATGGAACAACGCAGTGGGAGGAGTGGGCCTTGACAGAGCCAGGGAGTGGGCAGGTGCTAGTGTTTGGGGGTTGGGTTAGGGTAATGGTGCTTGGGGGTGGAGACAGGGAATATAAAGAGCAGCCATTTTAGAATAGGGGCCATTTTAACCAGAGCCTCTCTTACCTGTAAATTGTGTCAGGTCGGCGAGGTTCTTTTCATTCTCGTTTCTGCAGGATTATGGCGTCGTTAGAAGAGATCCTGGGTGGTGTTCGGGCAGCTGTGAAGGACCGAGGGCTGGATTGGCTTCATCAGCAGTTGGGGGCTTCCGGGCCTGCTCCCGCGGTACCGGCCCGTCGACCGACGAGGAGGACAAGACCACCCCAGCGTTTGAGCCCGGGTGCCGGGCCCTCAGCACGGCGGAGGAGGAGCCCTTCAGCGGGACGTGAAATGACGACGGTCCGGGTGAAGCCCGGTCAGCAGAGCCAGGCAGGCGCACGGCTCGCTCCGGCGGGCGCGGCGGCGGCCTGGCAAGGACGGCCGTGCAGCGCACTGTGGCGGAGGGATACAAGCCACGCGGTTCCGCGGCTGGCAGGAGGAACGGTCCGGGTGGATCTCGGAAGACGGCCGGGACGGGGGCCGGGCCGGCTGGAGGTCATGTGAGCGGCGGCTCGAAGCAGACACGTCCCGGTGAGTCAGCCACTAGTGACAGTGCTGGAGGGCAGGGGAGTAATGATGTTGGAGGGTATGTAACGGCCCCTCAGGCGTTAGGGGGAGGCTGGGACAGCGGAGTCATGGCAGGAACGTCTCAGACAGAGGCAGGACAGGGAGACAGCTGCAGGGACAGGGGGAATTCGCAGGAAGCAAGTGGGTCCGGGCACACGGCAATCTGCCAGGATAGTGATGCTGAATCTGGAATAGGGCGGACGGCCGAAGAGAGGCCAGGCTCAGCACTGACAGATGGGAGGCAGAGTGCTCCTCCATTTAAGTCAGTTAAGGATGGCAGCGGTAGGCGAGAGGGCCCATCTGGCCGCTCTCAGGGGCAGCTTCATGACATGGAGGCCGCAGAGAGCGGGTGGGGAGAAGAACGGCGCTTCTCTAGCGTCAGGCGCAGCGGCACGAGGAGCAGAACAGGGAGTTCAGGAAGCAGGGAAAGGTCCCCAGCGCGGAGCGGGTGCAGCGTAGCAGGCTCCTGTTGCAGGAGGCGCAATTCCAGGGATGGCGAAAGGAGGAGTCAGCGTAGAAGATCAGGTTCACCAGAAGGGAGGTTCAGTGATCGGAGGAGGGGACCACCTCGCGAGGGCAGTCGCCCTGCGAGACGAAGCGTTGCTACGGATGACTGGGAGGAACGTAGGGAGGAAAGGCGGGTAAGGACGGCTAAGGACAGACTACCCAGGTTTCCTTCTCCCTACAGGTCCCGGAGCAATACACCTACGGTCTCGAGGCGAGTCCAGGCGGATGGGAGTCGGCGTCAACGGGATTCTCCGGTGCCTGGAAAGGTGGACGGAAGGACGGCGCCTCTGCAGCCAGCTGCGGCCAGAGGTTCGAGCGGTGAGTTCCCACACACACGACACCCTGATCAGTTGTTAAGTGATTTAAGAACATTTTTAGAGTCTTGGTCTGGGACAGAGGGGTCGCCTGCGCAATTCGGGAAGGTGTGGGCACAAGAGAGTAGTCGGGATCTGGCGGCTGGGCTCGGGGGGACGCGATTGTCCGCGCCCGGCGGAGGTGAGTCAAGCGCCGCGGCTGAGTCGTCGGGGTTAGAAGGAGGGGGCGAGGAACGTGAAGTAGGTGATGTCCCGGATGCGGCGCGGCAAAACGTGCACGTGTCCTTCGCGGGCCCCCTCGGATGTCATTTAAAAGCGGAGGTGAAGGATAAGATATGGAAAGGTGAGTTTGTGGAGATATTTTCCCTCCTTCCCCTAGAGGAGTTCTTGGACTTGAAGGAAGAGGATAAGAAGGATGCCAAAAAAGAGGAGGAGGAAAAAAGGCGGAGGTATCGCAAGATACCAAAGACTTTCGGGAATTGGTTGAGGGCCTTCTGCATTTTGGCTAGTGTCATCGGGGAGAAGGCTCCGGGGCGTTGCTCAGAACTCTTTTGTTATTTAGATGGGATAGGAGACGCGTACCGAACCTACGGAGGCTTGGCTTGGTGGAGGTACGACGAACAGTTTCGTCAGCGGCTAGCGGCGAATGCAAGCATGCGGTGGGACCAAATGGACCTGCCGTTATGGATGCGCCTTATGATGGCCCAGAAGGCGGCGCCCTTTCCCGGGGCAGCCGGCGCGGCCACAGGGGCCGGGTCGGCTGGGCAAAAGAAGGGTTTCTGCTGGATGTACAACGAGGGACATTGCAAATGGGGAAATACTTGCAGGTTCCGGCACGAATGTTCCGGCTGCGGGGGGACTCACGGTGTCAACCGTTGTTTCAAAAAGGGCAAGACTGGTGGGGGAGGAGGGTCCGCGGGGGCGGCAGCTCCTGCAACTGCAGTTGGGAGTGTCTCCGGTGAGAATAGACGTGATGTTGCCTTGGCTAAGGCGATACGTTAATAGGGAGGATGCAATTTTCTTGTGGCGGGGTTTTCGGGAGGGGTTCTTTATTCCCTATGTAGTTAGGGGACCAGGTACGTTATGTGGGAATCTCAAGTCCGTTCGGGAGCACCCGGAGGTAGTGCAGGAAAAACTGGGTAAGGAAGTGCAACTGGGGAGGATGGCGGGACCGTTCTTGTCGCCGCCATTGCCCGATTTGCGAATATCCCCGCTGGGCGTGGTCCCCAAGAAAGAAGTAGGCAAGTTCAGGTTGATTCATCATTTATCTTACCCGAAAGGGGCTTCGGTGAATGATGACATCGACACGGCCCTCAGCTCCGTCTCTTATACGTCATTTGACAAGGCAGTCGAGTTGGTCAGGAGGCTGGGGCGTGGGGCGCTGATGGCGAAGGTAGATGTGGAAGCAGCGTTTCGACTGCTCCCGATACACCCGGATTGCCATCATCTGCTCGGATGCTGTTTCGAAGGGGAAATTTTTGTTGACCTGTGCCTACCAATGGGGTGTTCGATCTCGTGCGCCTATTTCGAGAAGTTTAGTACCTTCTTGGAGTGGGTTGTGCGGACGGAATCGGCAGGGGGCGCTGTGGTGCACTACCTTGACGATTTTCTCTGCGTGGGCCCGCGAGACTCGGACCGTTGTAAGCAGGTATTGGACGTGTTTCAATGGGTGGCGTACAAATTCGGGGTTCCCCTGGCAGAGGACAAGACGGTTGGGCCCACGACGTGCCTTAGTTTTTTGGGTTTAGAAGTTGATTCCGAAAAATGGGAATGCCGGCTGCCGGGGGACAAATTGTCACGGCTACGGGAGTTGGTTGCCACGGTGGGGAGGGCCAAGAAGGTGACACTGCGGGGGCTCCAATCGCTGGTAGGGAGCCTTAATTTCGCGTGCCGGGTCATACCCATGGGGAGGGTTTTTTGTAGGCGCCTTGCGCAAGCAACGTCCAAAGTGCGGCTGCCGTCGCATTACATCAGGGTTTCAGCAGATATGAAGGCGGACTTAATGGTGTGGGACCGGTTCTTACAGGATTTTAATGGGACGGTGATTTTTAGAGAACCTGTGGCGACAGGGGAGGTTGTGGGACTGTATACCGACGCTTCTGGTAGCATAGGCTTTGGGGCTTACTTGGGGGGTCACTGGTGCGCCGAGCCATGGCCTGAGGCTTGGAAGCAGAGCTCGCTGATTAAAAACCTAGCGTTTTTGGAGCTGTTCCCGGTGGTGGTGGCGGTAAGGTTTGTGGGGGCCGGTGTTAGCAAACAAGCACATTGTATTTCACTCGGATAACATGGCGGTGGTACAGGCGGTCAATAGTTTGTCGGCGTCATCCCCCCCTGTTTTATGTTTGCTGCTGCGTTTTGTCCTTCTCTGCATGTCTTTCAACTTGGTGTTTAGGGCTAGACACATCCCTGGTATGTTGAACGTGGTGGCTGATGCGCTTTCTTGTTTTCAGTGGGAACGATTTCGGGAAGCGGCGCCGGACGCTATGGAACAGGGGCAGGCCTGCCCGGGCGAGATGTGGCAGCTCGGGACCGCATGCTTGGGGAGTGTATAAAGAATTCTCTGGCGCCGAGCACTTGGTCGGGTTACGTCAAGGTTTGGAAGGAATGGGAAGAGGCGGTACATCAGGTAGGGGGCGACAGTTCGCAGGGGCAGAGGGTGGACGTGCTGTTGTGGGTGCTGTGTCGCTTGTTCGCTAAACAGGCGTCACCGGCCGTGGTAGATAGGTGCATGTCTGCCCTGGCGTTTTTGTTCAAATTCAACGGGTGGGAGGACATTACGAAGAATTTCGTAATACGCCAGGCGTTGAAGGGTTTTAAGAGGGGTAAGAAGCTCGCGGACCCGAGGCGGCCAGTGTCGTTCTCGGTTTTACTGAAACTGTTAGGGGTGTTTTAAGAGGGGTAAGAAGCTCGCGGACCCGAGGCGGCCAGTGTCGTTCTCGGTTTTACTGAAACTGTTAGGGGTGTTGAACTGTTAGCTGTGTAATTCCCCTTTCGAAGTAACACTATTTTCTGGGGCATTTGTCTGGGCTTCTTTGGTGCTTTTCGCATTAGCGAGTTGGTGAGTGCCAACAGGTTAGGGAACGGCGGATTAATGCTTGAGGACGTGGTCATAGGTAGTGACAGGGTGCAGATAGGGCTGCGCCGGTCTAAAACGGACGTTTGCGGCAAAGGATGTGCGGTGGTGTTGTATGAGTTACCAGGATCAGGGGCTTGCCCGGTGGCTTGCGGCGCGAGGTACAGTGAGGTTCGACCAGAAGGGAAGGGTTGTTTCTTTTTGCACGCCGATGGTTCGGCGTTGTCACGATTTCAGTTTCTGCGGGTCTTTCGGATGGGATTGCAGAAGCTGGGCCTGGAACCAAGCCAATTTGGGACGCATTCTTTTCGCATTGGGGCAGCGACAGAGGCTGCGCGTTTAGGCTTGGGGGACGAGAGGATCAAACGGATAGGGAGGTGGGAATCCATGCGATTCCGCTCGTACGTAAGGCCGGATAAGTTGGTGTAAATGACTGGGTCCAGGAATTTGGGATGGGGACGTTGCCTTTTTTCTGCCACTAATTTTGTCTCTTTTCAGGTTTGGAAGTTTGGTTGCTGGGCCACTCGTATGTGTACTGGGCGGAGAAGAGAGCCGCAGTTCGCAGAAGCGGATCACAGCTGGGCTTTCCATTGGAACGAGTGACTCTATATTGGTTTGGTTTTAGGGGCGCTAGTTGGCAGAGTTTATGCAGTTTCTTGTTTCAAAAAGTGGTTGGTGGGTCGGTCCCGGATGTGGTGTTGGTCCACGGAGGGGGGAACGACTTAGGCGGGATTCCCCAAAGGGAGTTGGTGAGGAGGATGAAAAGGGATGTGGATCGGCTGAGGGAGCTGGTTCCTGGCGTGGTGGTGGTGTGGTCCGAGATGGTTCCGCGCTTTGCGTGGCGGCACGCCAGGGATCCGGCTGCAATAGCTCGATCAAGGGGTAAGGTTAATAAGATTATGGCAGTTTTTATTAGACGTTCTGGGGGCGTAGTGGTGCGTCACAGAGAGTTGGAGGGCATGTTACCTGGGTATTTTAGGAGGGACGGTGTACACCTGTCAGACGTGGGGAATGATCTGTTGAACCTAGGCTTTCACGAAGGTATAGAACAGGCCCTGTTTAGGTGTGGTGGGGGTCGCACATGCGCTTAAGGAGGTCAAGCTATGTGCTGTGGCGGAACAGGGCGTAGTGAAAATTGGAATTTGGCGTGGAGTTTGAACTGGACAGGCCGAGGTGTAGGCCTGATGGAATTAAGGACTGGTTGGTTCTAGCTCTTCGGTGGCGACGAACCTGGGGGTGTAGGGGTGTCTGAGGTACACCCCTACAGTTAACAGTATGATGTGGGGCCTCTTTGGTAGGCCGTGTTTCAAGTGAATTGTTATTTGGTTATTTATTGTTCAATTGGTAGGGTCATTGTCAGGGGGACTGTGTGGGGGGTATAGTAACTTAATGTATAGTTGGACAATGACCCTAAATTATGTAAATTATGTTAATTTATGATAATTTAAGGAATAATTTAATTAATAATTTAATTAATAAAAGCTGTGGACTTTATACTCCAACAGAATTAACTGTGTCCGTGTCTTATTTAGTATAAGGTTATAGTACTTGACGAATAACGTCTGTGCAAAGGTTTATATAAGTTTTTAGCACATGCCGAATAACGTCTGTGCAAATGTCATGATTATAGTGTCATATTTGCTCCATTATGAGACAACCCTGATTATAAGACTACCCCTCCCCCTAAATTTTGGATTTTGCTGGGGGGAAAAAGGCCTGCACATAAGACTACCCTATGGGGAAAAAAATCAAATACACACTAACACATACAGATACACAGACACACAAATACACACATGCACACATACAGAAACACAGTACACATAGACACACACATATCCACACAGACATACAGGTAGATACATGGGCACAAAGTCACACTAACAACACACATGTAGACAGGGCCATCCACTGTGTAGTGAATACAGTATCTTTTGTAGGGGATATAGTGTGTGTCTGTGCGTATGCTGGGGTTGAAGAGTGTGTGTGTGGGGGTGTGTGTGCTGGGAATGGAGAGTCTGTGTGTGCGGAGGATGCAGTGTGTCTGTGTGCTGGGGATGTAATGTGTATGTACTGGAGGATGTGTATGTGTGTGTCTGTGTGCAAGGGATGCAGTGTGTGTACTGGAGGATGAATTGTGTGTATGTGTGTGTGCTGGGGTGCAGTGTGTGTGTTTGGCTGCAGTGTGTGTCTGTGTGTGTGCTGGAGATGCAGTGTGTGTCTGTGTGTGGTGGGGATGTATAGTATGTATGCTAGGGGTGCAGTGTGTGTCTGTGTGTGTGCTGGGGATGAATAGTGTGTATGTCTGTGTTCTAGGGGTGCAGTGTGTTTGTTTGTGTGTGTGTGTGTGTGTGTGTGTTTGTTTGTGTGTGCTGGGGATGTAGGGGTGCATTGTGTGTGCTGGGGATACAGTGTGTCTGTGTACAGGGGGTGCATCGTGGGCCTGTTTGTGTGCTGGGGGTGCAGTGTACTGCAGCTACAAATGACACTTACCTTTGTTGTATCCGCAGTGGTGTGGCTTCTGACTGGAGTCTAACATTGAGGGTCCGGTGCCCGCCCATAGAGCACTGCCGCAATGCTTTCAGTACAGTAAATCCCAAAAGTTCTGGCGCTCGCGGCAGGTAATCAAAGATCGCCGGAACTTCAGTGGAAAATGTGTGTATAACCCCCAGGTCAGCCTCCCCCTCCCAGACGCCCCTATTATGTTAGAATTTTGTGCGCCATGACAAAAATGCTGTCCCTTTCAAGGTGCCGCCTGGAGCCATTGCCCCATCGAGTCCAATGGATGAGCCGGCCCTGCATGCAGATACACAGACACACATACAGATGCATTTGGACACAGACACACACATGAGGATACACAGACAAATGCAGACACGCTTGCACACACATATGCACACATACAGACACACATACACAGACATGTATGCACACAAACAGACACACACATACAGACACAGGTAGATACACAGACACGTATACACACATACAGACACACATACAAAGATACACACACATAAACGTATGCACACAAATAGACACACACACAAACAGGCAAAAGGTACACATTTTAAGCCACCCTCCTGTTTCCTACCTTTTGGGTGGTGCATGAGGGTGGCTTCTAGACGGCTGGCTCAGGCTGTTGGGTGTGAAAGGTGTGAAAGGTGTGAAGCGTGTGTGGTGCAATGTGTGTATGTGTGAGAGGTACAGTGTGTGTGTGTGTGTGTGTAAGAGGTGCAGTGTGTGTGTGTGTGTGTGTGTGTGTGTGAGGGATGCAGTATGTGGGGGTTGCAACGTGTGTGTGAGGGGTTCAGTGTGTATGTGTGTGAGAGGTGCAGTGAGTATGTTTGTGAGGGATGCAGTGTATGTATGTGTGTGAGGGGTGCAGTGTGTGGGTGTAGGGGAAATGTGTGTGTTTGTGTAAGGGGTGCAGTGTGTGTCTGTGTGTTAGCCGGGCAGTGTGTGGGGCAATGTGTGTGTGTGTGGTGCAGAATGTGTGAGGAATGAAGTGTGTGTTGGGGGCAGTGTGTGTGGGGGGCATTGTGTGGGAGGGTAATAATGTACATGGGGTTACAGTGTTGTGGGACAGTGTGTGGGAGGGTGACAGTGTGGGGGACGGTGACTATGTGTGTGGTGTGGGTTACAGTGTTGGGGGCAGTGTGTTGCCCATCCTCCCCACAGTGAAATACCTTTTAATCAATTTCTTGGTGGTCCGGTGGGCAGCTCTGCTGTCTTCAGTTCCGCAGTGTGCAGAGCTGCAGACCAAGTGATTAGTGTCTCACAAGTGACAGAGTATTGCTGTGATAACCTGCGGCAATGCTCTGATCTGGCTGAGATCATGAGACACTTCAGTCTGCAGCTCTGCACTCAGCGGAGGCGCAGGCTCTCTCCCTCTATGGGCAAACCCAGGGCCGGTGCGTTCATAATGCGGCACAAGCGGCGCTACAAAAGAGGTAATGTGGCACACCAGGAAGGAGAGAGGAACACTAAGGGAGTGGGGTACTCAAAGAGACACGGAGGGTAAAGGACCACAAAGGGATAGGGAGGGAGAGGAACAAGAAGTGGGGGGACACTAAGGGACATGGAGGGGAAAGAAACACAAGGGACAAGAAGGGGAGGGAGAGATACACAAGTGGACAGGGAGGGGGGGCACTAAAGGAAAAGGAGAGAAGGGGAGAGAAATACTAAGGGACAGGGAGGGGAATGGTACACAAATGGACAGGGAGGGGAGAGGACTACTAAGGGGGGGCACTAAGAAACAGGGAGAGGAAGGGAGAGAAACACTAAGGGAGGGAGGGGAGAGGTACACTAAGGACCAGGGAGTGGAAGGGAACGGACCACTAAAGGACAAGGAGAGGAGACCACTAAGAGACGCAGGGAGGGGGGGAGATGACTAAGGGACAGGGAGAGGAGGGGAGATGACCACAAAGGGACAGAGAAAGGAGACCACAAAGAAACAGGGGAAGGGGTAAAAGAGACACACAAAGGGTCTGGTGGGAGAGAAAAAGGCACACAGATGGGCATGAGTGGGGAGACATACAGAAGGATATGAGGGGGAGAAAGACACACAGATGGGCTAGGGATGAAAGAGACACACAGAAGAGCCTGGGCGGGGGGGAATACACAGAGTGGCTGGGGGTGAAAAAGACACAGAGACTGAAGACTGGACACAAAAGTCTGCCAGATTCTTCTTCTAAATCACTATCCAGCTATACACCATCACTAAGTCATATAGAGGAGAAGATCAGATGCACTAAGTCATAGAGGAGAAGATAGCCTTGATTATAAGATGAGGTTGTTTTTTCAGATGTTTTTTTCTGAAAAAAACTTTTCTTATAATTGAGCAAATACGGTACACATCAGCCCCAATATATACAAGAAAAGAGTTACTTGCGCACTATCCAAAATCTCCACATATAAATAAATGTATCACTCCAATGGCCATTTAAGTGTAAGCTCATCTGCCACATCAAGGCAAATCTCCCAGGTAAGTCCTACGCTAACAATTCACCTTGCTTCTTTCAGCTTCAGGTAAAAACATATCTTATTTTGTATTAAGCAGCTGTTACAATGCTGCCGCCCACCCCATGTATCACCTGTTAAGGGTTAATACGTTTGCAGAAATATAGAAAAATTCCCCCTTTCTGTCTCATTGGGGATATTTTACCTGAATTGAAAAAAGCAAGGTGAATTGTTAGCGTAAGACTCACTCGGGAGTCGGCAGGTGAGCTTACACTTAAATGGCCATTGGAAATGGAATTATTTAAATGAGCATGGGAATTTCGAATAGTGCACAAGTAACTCTTTTCTTTCGTTCTGTTATTTCATGGTCCTTAAAGGGACACTATAGTCACCAGAACTACGGCCTAATGTAGTTGTTCTGGTGATTATCATTTGTCCCTGCAGGCTTTTTGTTATAAACACTGCCTTTTCAGAGATGGTCACTAAAGGTGCCTCCAGTGTCAATACTGCACAACATGCAGCACTGACGTTCAGCATCTCCACGCTCTGCATGGAGACGCTGAACATTCCTCATAGAGATGCATTGATTCAATGCATCTCTTTTAGGAGATGCTGATTGGCCTGTGCAGCGTTTGGCTCTGCCACTGATCCGTTTCCTTGGCTGAGATAATCAGAATTGACAATCTCAACCAATTCAATGCTTTCACATAGGAGAGCTTTTTTTTTTTACTAAGAACGTCAATTCTGATGATCTCAGTCAAGGAGCTGGGGTGGGGGCGTTGCAAGCACTGGCAGACTAGCCCAGTGCTGAAATAAAGGTGAGTTTTTATCCTATTTAGGAGGGGAAAAGGGGAGCCGGCCCTCTAAATAGTGCTTTTTGCACATTTGTATTCCTGACCCTATAGTGTTCCTTTAAAGGATATGTATACTTAACACTAGAGTGCTATACAAGGTATTTATACTATTGGACTCCCCCTCAGAAATAATAAAAAAAACTGTTTTAGTTACCATACTACTCCCGGAGTACCTGTCTCGCCACAGCCACCTCTCCTCCCTAGTTGAGATCAATGACCATCACTGACTATCTCAGCCAATTCAATGCTTCCCCATATCCCCGTAGGGCTCCCATTGACTAAATGAGCATTCACTGTCTCCATGGAGACTTTGAATGTCAGTCCTGCAATCTTTGCAGGAAGTTCCTGAGGTGGCTGAGAGTGACAGCCACTGAAGGTGGCATTAGGCAGCAATGTAAACACTGCCTTCACTTACAAAAGGCAGCGTTTCGACTGCCCAGCCTGCAGGGACAGGCTCTTTTCACCTGAATCACTATAATGAGCTGTAGTGGTTCTGGTGTCTACAGTGTTCCTTTAAATCTATTGTGTAGAACAAATTACATCACTGAATTGGCTGTCCCTGATGTCATGACATCACATGATGTAGCTTAGTGAACATATCCTCTTCAAGAGTCAATATTTACCGTTATTTGACATTTATTTAACATTTTCTAAAAAAACAGCTGTAAATCATCTTGACCTTGATCATTTCTGCACTTTGTACAAAAGACAACTACCTAAATATATTCCAACTAGCCGTGTAAGAGCATAGATTACGCTATTTTAGATTATTCTGTAAATGTTGCTTGTTTTATGTTACAAATGAATGCCACATTTCAAGTGATATAAGCAAAATTATATTTACTAAACAAGCTTAAAATGTATCCCTGTCCAGAATGAAGAACCCAGGCGGTCTTTAAACACAGGCTGTATTTTTTTTGCATAGTTCACAGATTGTTCTTTTTTATCTTTAGTAGCGCTAGAATGTGTTATATTTCCAGGCATCTCCCTAAGGCATTATTAGACTATCTTTTGGCAGGAGTTAAGGTTTACTGACCATGAAGTGTAGATCATTATACAGTGCACAGAATGTCGCCAGTGCAGCTTGCAGGAATAGAGGTGAGAGGGCAGAATTAAAGGATGAAAACAGCATGTTTGTGTTCGAATCTGTATGGTTTGTGTGTCTTATTTAATGATACAAGTAACATTTAACATACTTGCCAACTATCATCCGTTTGGGATGGCTAGCCCAGATTCCTGCTGTCATGCATCCAATTTTTTAAATGCCAATTTTAAACACAAACAGGGATATTCAATAAATTGGGAGTAGTCAAGAAGTAACTTTTAGTTTAACATTTTAGACCAAAATAGCTGAATTGGACAACAACAACAAAATTTACAAAAATGCTCATTTGCCCCAACATTTGGAATTCTCTGGTGTACTTTTGCCAAATCTCAGTTTAGTGAATAATCATGTATGCCGTTTATCTTGTTATTGTATACATTTTAATGGATAATCAATTGACCAAATAAAAAAAATAAAAAAAACCACAACAATATTTAGTAGATATACCTCAAATGAAATCATACATGCATTTAATTATGTATTTTTTTCATTGGGGTATATGTAAAAACAACTTGCAAAAGCCACAGTTCTCTTGTCTGCTGTCTTTGAAAACCCTCCCTTTCTAACTCCGCCCAGACCTTTTTGTGTCTGTCCAATCACAGACTTCCCATTGCAGCTCAATGAGAAGTCTTAGCAAGACAGGTGTTCTGGGCAATTGCTGCCTCTTGAGTTTACCTCTACTCAGTTAAAATAAACTAGGAAGTAACAGTATTGGCGATCTGATTGACAGACAGGGGGATGTGACAAGGTTAACTTACAAAAGTGCCAGTAACTATTGAAATCTGCACTTTTTTAAGTGCTTAATGTGTGTGGAGTGTTCATGGGCGTAGGAACCGGGGGGGATGGGGGGGACGCATCCCGCCCAGCAAATCATGCGGGGGGGACAGGTAATGGGGAAATCCCCCCCAGCTCCGCCGGCCCCCCTTTTGCTGCAGCCGCCCGAGCCCTCTGCAGAGAGCCTCAGGCGGCTGCAGCTCTGCCCGGGCGCAGCCAGAGGAGAGGGGCTGACAGGAGGGAAGCGCTCAGCGCTCCCTCCTGTCACTCCCTCAATGTAGCGTGGCCGAGCCCTGTATGGTCCGTGGGTACAGGGAGCATCTGTCTCCTGTACCCGGCCGGACTAAAAGGAAGTGAACACTGAGTGTGCACTTCCTGTTAGTCCGCCGGGTACAGGAAACAAAAGCTCCCTGTACCCGCGGACAGTACAGAGCTCGGCCACGCTACAACACAGGTAGGGGAGGGGAGGGGAGGGGAGGGGGGAAGAAAGAAACAGGGAGGGAGGGGATAAAGAAACAGGGAGGGAGGGGGGGGATAAAGAAACAGGGAGGGAGGGGATAAAGAAACAGGGAGGGAGGGGGGATAAAGAAACAGGGAGGGAGGGGGGGATAAAGAAACAGGGAGGGAGGGGATAAAGAAACAGGGAGGGAGGGGGGATAAAGAAACAGGGAGGGAGGGGGGATAAAGAAACAGGGAGGGAGGGGGGGATAAAGAAGGAGTGAGGGGGGATAAAGAAACAGGGAGGGGGATAAAGAAACAGGGAGGGAGGGGGGGATAATGAAACAGGGAGGGGGATAAAAAACAGGGAGGGGGGGATAAAAAAAAACAGGGAGGGAGGGGGGGGGAAGAAACAGGGGGGAGGGGGGGATAAAGAAACAGGAAAGGGAGGGGGAGAAAGAAACAGGGAGGGGTGAGAAAGAAACAGGGAGGGGGGAGAAAGAAACAGGGAGGGGGAAGAAAGAAACAGGGAGGGAGGGGGAGAAAGAAACAGTGAGGGAGGGGGGGAGAAAGAAACAGGGAGGGAGGGGGGGAGAAAGAAACAGGGAGGGAGGGGGGGAGAAAGAAACAGGGAGGGAGGGGGGGGGAGGAAGAAACAGGGAGGGGGGAGAAAGAAACAGGGAGGGAGGGGGGGGAGAAAGAAACAGGGAGGGAGGGGGGGGAGAAAGAAACAGGGAGGGAGGGGGGGAGAAAGAAACAGGGAGGGGGGGAGAAAGAAACAGGGAGGGAGGGGGGGAGAAAGAAACAGGGAGGGAGGGGGGGAGAAAGAAACAGGGAGGGGGGGAGAAAGAGAGTGACAAGGGAGAGAGATTGACATCCATCACACACACACACAATCACACAATCATGCCACCCTTACACACACAGAAACACACAATTCATCCTTACACACACTCAATGCACCCCGTGCACACACACACAATCATGCAATCCTTACACACACAGAAACACACAATGCATTCCTTACACACACTCAATGCACCCCGTACACACACTCAATGCACCCCTTACAGACGCACACACTGCATCCTGTACATACACAGAATCACACCTTGCAGAAACAATCACACCTTGCAGCCCTTACACATACAAACACAGATTCACACAATGCATTCCTTACACACATCCCCTACACACTCCACCCCCTGTGAACAAACTCATTGGTGGAACGTGAAGGTGGACCCTGGGACCCAGACCTTGAGCTGTGTAAAGGGCCCCCCAAAAATGGAGCTGCTTCCCGTTCTCCCAGAACATTGATTTTTGTGACCACAGTTACAAAGAGCCTCCAGAGAGCCTGTTCTACACCAGACCAGTGGAGCCAGACTGCAGCTAGAGCCCATCATCATCCTCATCTTGTTGTAAGTAGGCAATCTAGCATATTATTCGTGGCACTAATGTCTAATTTACCTCACATTAAAGAAACACTATAGTCCCCAGAACCACTGCAGTTAATGTAGTGGTTCTGGTGTCTATAGCCTGTCCCGGCAGGCCTTTTAATGTAAACACGGCGGCACTCCAGCACTGGCATTAGTTAACATGGCAGAAAAATAATTGGAAAGGGTTAGGGGGCTACTAATAAGGATAGGGGGAGAGGGGTAGGTAGAAAAATAATTGGAAGGGTTTAGGGGGGCTACTAATATGGATGGGAGGAGGGGGGAGGTAGAAAAATTATTGGAAGGAGTTAGGGGAGTACTAATATGAATGGAAGGGGTTAGGGGGGTACTAATATGCATGGAAGGGGTAGGGGGTTAATATGCGCGGAAGGGGTAAGTGGGGTTCTTTTGTGCATGGAAGGGGTAGGGGTGGTTCTAATATTCATGGGAAGGGTAGGGGTGGTTCTAATCAGGAGGATCCCGGCGCTGTATCCAGGTAAGTAAAACCCCTTCCCTAGTGGTAGTGACCCTTTAATGTTATTATTTAATCATTTATTTAGCGACTGCAAATTCCGTAGCGCTGTACAATGGGATAAACAACTCCTAGTTTACGGAATAAGAATATACCCGGCGAGTAAAAATGCTATCCCCCCCAGATTTTTTTGGGTTCCTACGCCCATGGGAGTGTTCCTTTAACTCGTGTATTTTAATGATATCTTATGCAAGTTCTGCTCTTCACCTGCAAAGCCTTATTCACTAAAATTGACTTTGAGTGTTTTTTTTCCCCTATTTTGACCTACGGTTTTAAATCCCCATTACTGAATATCCCTGAAAGTTTCAGCTACATCCAAACGTTGGGAGCCTGCAGATGAGCTTTGGGTTATTTCACTCAATAACATTGGCCTTCTGGTGAGACATAAGGGTTTAAATCCCATGTATTACAGCATTTTAAAATAAATTGGATTCAGCCAATCACACCGTGCTCACAGCTATGATGCAGAGCTAAAATTCTCTCTATCACAACTGTAATACAATTTTTAAGCCAATCTGATTTTCAAGGATCTATTGTTAACCACTTTTTTCTAGTGTTCGCCAGATTGTTACCGATTTTTTACAGGAAACGGGTAGAAAATAACACTATATGTATGTTATTTCACAATGCTCGATTGATTTAAATTAAAAGTATTTTTAGTTTCAGAGAAAGATTACGGAACGCATTACCCAACACAAAATATATTGGGAGGCATGGGGTAGGTATTTTTTTCCAAAAGCTCCCCTTTAAAACAAGGAGTGCTGGCTATCTCTTGGCACTACCGAGTTAAGCCTAAACATTAAATCTTTCTAGGGGTTTAATTATTTAAAGGAACTCTCTAAGCACCATAACCACTACAGGAGTGACCCGGAAGTCACCTTTGTAAGTTACCATATCATTTTAAAACAGTTTGACTTCTCATGTAGGACCCCCTGGGTGTTGCTCCCTGACTCCACTACAACAGACAGAGAGCTTGAGGCTGGTGATGCCAGGCTTAGCCCATTGGCTGAGAGTTAGCACCTGATGCTGTGCGGGGCTTAGCTCAGGAGAGCTAATGGAAGTTCTTGCTTAAACATTTCTGGCTCTCCATATAAGGTAATGTGGGTGACGAGCAGTTCCCAGTAGACCTCAGGTAACAAGTCCATTGATTTTTAAAATGGTTTGACCACTTACAATGGGGGGAGGACGGGGCACAAGTTCTCTCTTGGCACCATAACCTATACAGCACGCTTAATTGGTTATGGCATTTGGAGTGTTCCTTTAACCACCATATCTTAGACTAGAGCAGGCATAGGCAACTGTTGGCCTTTAAAAAAATAAATAAAGGCAATGCTTCATGCAGAAAAGTTCAGTGCGCACACTGTACACGCAATGCATGGATCAGGGATAGGCAACTGCAGATGTTTTGGACTACACCTCCCACGATGCTTTGCCAGCATTATGGGTGTAAGAGCATCATGGGGGATTTAGTCTACAACATCTGGAGTGCCGACGGTTGCCTATCTCTGAACTAGAGGATGGGATAGAGAAAAACAGGTTTTCCTATCTATTCAGTGATGAGGGATCATGGCCTTGATTAATCCTCACAGTGCCACCTAGGGGTAGGGTGAGTATAATCAGTCAGTCCTCTCCTGGTTAATAAGGAATCACGAAAAACTTGTTAAGATTTTATTTAAAATCATTTGGTGGACATTTTTCCTCAGTTTGCCTACAAAAAAGCAGGAATGAAAACAAACATCCATAAAAACAAAATATAAAAATGTATCAAAATGGACAAATTTGGGGAGAAAAATATATGTGGAGCAGCTTTTTCTTTTCCAGGATTATAATAATATTGACAAAATAGTTATGAACATCAATTACTTTCTTACAGTTAATCATATTCATTATAGCCGAGTATTAAAAATGCATTGTGGGTTTTATAGAAATCCTTTCTTTACAAATGTAGCGTTTTTTTTTGTTTTCTTAAACGTTGAATTCCTATACTCTTGTTTCTCTATGAGGGGCCTGTGCAGTGCAACAAACACTGGGGAATATACTTAGCATTCTGTAAATTGTAGTGAACTGAAAAAAACGAATAGCAAGAGTCAAGCTACAAAACTCATGCTGTCACTATAGCTTGAGAATTTTTCTAAATTGGTTATTGCCCTAAATTTGAACATTCCGTTTTCTAATTCGCTGTAATTTGGTGTTTAAGGAATAAACCACTGTGATATTTCACGTCATTAAACAGATTCTAGTTCTCGTTGGTCAATGGAAATTGTGGAAAACCTGAATAGTTTTTTTGACAGCAGCCATTATATCAAAATAGTTGAACTGGAAAAATTCTCCAAGTCAGCTACGCTTTGAGTTTGGCTACTCTGGTCTTACATTTGAAATTCCCTTTGAATTCTCAATTTAGTAAAGAACTCTGTAGACGTATACAGAGAAGCCGCACTAGATGTAGACCAGAATTTTATTCTATTTAACTATGTGACAAGCAGACAATATTTCTGTCCCCTGCCCGTGACACTATTATCAAGACCCAAAGGGTTAATTGCGTAGAAAACTAGATTTATTTTTTTCAAATTGGTCTAAAATCCGCTTATCAAATTTCCATTTCAGTCAATAACCTTGCAAATCTCTTTTTATTTTTTTAAATTTTTTATAATTCATAGTACATGCATATACAAAAAAGACACATAGCACTGTTAACTATCTGTCTCTGCATGCATGTCGGTATAAATGTATGTATGTGTGTATCTATCTATCTATCTTGACCTCTCTGGTAGTCAATGGGTTAACAGGCTGTTGTCTTACTATATAAATGAGATGGGGGGGGGGGGGGGGCGGCTGTGAAGAAGAGCAGATTAGACATAGAGAAGCATTAGAGTGTGGGGGGAGAGTGGGGGGGGGGCATTGGTCTTTTCTCATTTTCTATCCTGTTAAAGTGCATCAGGGAGACTGTTTGCTGGTTTAATCTGTCAGATCAGAGCTGGATAAGTTGTTGCTGGTTTGTGTCTCTGTGAAAAAAGTGCCTGGGGACAGTGGCAGGGAGACACATGGGTGCCAGTCACAGGCTGTCATGGTATGGGAAGGGCAAGTACCTGTCTGCCTCCAGTGTGGCATCTTCCCTTTCTCCAATAGAAGCACACACAGATTCCCTTGACTGAAACTCTCAGTAACAAAGAGGCAGGGAAAGAGAGAGAGAGAGGAAGAAAAAAAACACCTTAAGAGGCAGTAGCAACATCACATGTAAGCAGAGAGCAGCCTGCTCTGGGAATAAGATGGTATTTTTGAACTCTGCAAGCAAAAAGCGCTTTCATAAATTTTATATGGGAGGCGTTTTATGAGAGAGGGAAGAGAGAGAGAGAGAGGGGGGGGGGGGGGGGAGAGAGAGAGAGAGAGTGAGAGAGACAGAGGGAAGGAGAGAGAAGGATAGACAGATGAGAAGGAAGGAGTAGAGTGAAGCAGAGGTATAGGAAGAGATAGGTAGGAAGAAAGAGTGATCTAGGTGTAGAAGGAGGACAAGAAGAGGTGGGGAGGAGAGAGCAGGAGGGGAGGGGGAGAGATATAGAGAGACAGCCAGAGGAAGACTGGGGCAGAGAGAAGCTGTTGGGTGCTCTGAGTGGGTCTGTCTCATCATTGGCAGTCTATCAGCCCTGGCACAGCTCCTGGTGACAAGGGGCTCCATGACTCTCTTCAGACTATATTCCCCCAGCACTAGGGGGGTGGAGAGGTGTGAACTGCTCTCAGCCAAAAAAGGGGGCGTCTTCCCCCCCTAAATACTCCAGGGAGAGGGGACTGGGGGAGAGAGACACCGATACAGAGGGAGATAGGAGAGCTGCTTGGATTCCAGTGAGGGGACATCCAACCAACGAGAGGACCAGGGTCCATCGGCGGAGGACAGGAGCAGGAGACTTTCACTGTGCTGCTTCTTCTCCCAGGACTATCGCTGTCTCGGATTGCCTCCTGGGTTTGGCTGCTGTGGGACACTCTGGGGTCCAGGCTGTGCCCCTGCCTTTAGGATTAGCTCTGCTCTGAGGATCAGCCCTGGACCAGGGGTGGCTCTCCAGTGTCACAGGTGTCACCATGCAGAGCTCAGGTAGGAGGACCCCCTGCTGAACCCGTCTGCACCACAAAATATACTGACATATATATATATGTTATATACACCTCTACTGAACCCATGTACCCAGTCAGCACCCACATATACTGACACTTTATATATGTTATATACACCTCTACTGAACCCATGTACCCAGTCAGCACCCACATATGCATTTTGTATATTTTATATATACCTCTACGGCTACTTTTATATATTTTATACACACGTGTACTGAACCCCCGTAGCCAGCACCCCACATATAAAGACACTTTTATATACATACACTTACTGACACTTTTATACATATATGCCTCTACTGCACACAGCCCCTACCTCTGATCGCACTTTTATATACTGTATATACCTCTACTCTGAACCCATGTACCCACCATTATTACCTCTCTATAGGAAACTTTTACTCATATATGTGTAGGTGTGTGTGTGTGTGTGTGTGTGTGTGTATATATATATATACACATATATATATATATATATATATATATATATATATATGTATGTATTAATGTTTAGATAGATAGATAGATACACACGTACATTATATACCGTTCTTATCACACTATATAAAACTCTTACACATTTCCCTCTGAACCTAGAACCCCAACCCCAATTACCACTTGATAGGAAAGTCTTACACATACACTCAGCTCTCTTGCTGTCAGTGTACATACACCCCCTGTGCCCATGCCTGCCTGTGTTTAGATAATTTGTAACCGATACAATGTAACATGTTTGGGTTAGGGCTGGCAAGGCTGGTTCTCTAAATGTTGGGGTAAGGAATGTGCCCACTGTAAGTACTTCAAGGACTTACTGTACTTGTCATCACTAAGGAGAGCAGCTGGAGGACTTACTGCTCACTTTAATATTAATGTACCTGTCTGTATGGGATTGTGTAGGTATGTGTGTGTTTATATAAATATTATATGTGTTTGATACAATATATCAAACACATATAAGAAATGTATAGATAATGATATATTCTAGTATCGTCATTTACCACCTTTTTCTATTGGCTGCTAATAATAAATAGAGGATACACGATTGGTTATCTGTATGTCTGTTACAGCTGTATGTGGTAATATTAAAATAAAAACGCCTTATACAGTGTGGTATTATATTATATCTACAGCTAAACTATGTCCTGATGCTCTCACTGCCCTAAATACAAATCGAATGGCTGGACTGTGTGACAGAGCAAGTGTTAACCCTTTCAGGAGGCAAATATCTGCTAAGGGGGGTCCCCAATTTTTCCTGTGCATAGTGTTCGTTTGTATCGATTTATATATCACCTACCTAGCTACATCAGTGTCCGGCCAGATATTGTGTGACTGCTTATCTCCGTGTCCCTGGTACAGCTCACCTGGCTGGGAGTTTTATTTTGGGAACTGTCCCTGATTGCCCCATCATCTGCTCCTCAGTTCTGCATGCCCTTGCTGTGCTAACACATACATCTATTATAGCTTGTATGTGGAGAATAGGTGACAGATATAGCCTCCCCAGGTCTCATGTTACAGATTAGCAGTGTGTTTGTCCTGAGCTGTTGTCTATCTGGATAAAAGCAAAGTTCAGAATGCAGGTGTGGTTATTAAGCAAAGTCTCTCCATTGCACCCAAACAAAGTGCAATAAACAGACAGTGAATGGAGAGGCAGTGATGGGCTTGACTTGATGTGTGCTGCAGCCAGTATTGCTTTCCTGTGGATCATTGTCCTGTTGTATTAACAAACATCAGGCTTTTGTTATCAGAACATGCCTTGTGATGTGCCCTATATCTCAGAGTCACTGTTATTAATAGTATTGTCTCCTTTGGAACACAGTTTGCAGGCACTGGTTTTCTGAACAGAATCATCAATATTTCGAAGCCATGGATTTTTGAATTAGAACGCTTGCTTGCTTCATTCATTCTATAAAGGACTTGTGCTGTTTGTTAGTGTTGTAGAATGGTTGTAGTGATGGTATGTGGTGTCAGTGCACCCTTGCTGGGTTTGTTATGTTGATGGTGGCGGTGGTGGTGGGGGGTGGCTGGTCAGGATTGGCCGAGCCATTGTGACTGGCTCGTGTATAAACACATTATCCTTGCAAAGAAAAAGTCAAACAAAAGAAAACAGATGGTGATGCAATCCCCTGGGGGTGCGGGGACATTACAGATTAGTATGGATCAGATCAGCAGGTTATGAAAGGTGTGAGAATTATTTGCCTTCTTTGAGAGAAAGGATTTGGAAGTAGGTTGGAAGTGAGTGTCTGAAACAATATCTCCCAACCATCTCCTGGGGTGATCCCAGTCAGACCTGGTTTGTGCTAAATATAGAAATAAATTATTAAAATAACTTAAAAAAAAAAAAAAAAATAGGTTAATGTTTTCCTGCTGGAAGCTCCTATACAGAAAATAATATGTTGGCGGTATTTGTGATAGAATGTATATAGTCACTATTTTGACTGTCAATGGTTGTCCAACTTTGGCCCTAGACCAGTTCTTGGGCTCATTTCCTACCAGGCAGATCAAGGTTGGAAACAATCTAATCTTTAACCCTTTTCAGTGCCAGGGTATGGAAATGAAGAGCATAGGGGCATTCTATCTATCCTTTGTACCTCAAAGAGTTAATGGCTGGTGGATTTGAGTAGCAAGCATTTTTTTTTATTGTTTTGTTTCCAATATGTGATATCTGACTGCAGACATGTGAATACTTGGAAGTGTTAGTTATTTTTATACTGTTCTTGCGAAACCAAAAGGAGCATATTAAAATATTAAAGTCCATTAACATTAATATAGGCTATTCCAGACGACTGCTCGCGCGTGCTTGCAAGTTGTTTGCAATGGCCTTATTTACTAAATAGTGCGATGTGGAAATCGACTTGCATCTGGCTAAAATAGCTGGTTGAGGAAAAAATCCTCAGAATGTTAGATTTTTGTTTTAACATTTCTATTTTGGCCTAATTTTACAAACCATCACAACTGACTGATTAGTCAATAAACCAATGAAAGAATAAACCATATTTCTCTGCTGTCCACTGGCTGCCTTATTTAGGGCAACACCAGTAGTTTCTGATTTTTTTTCTTCTTGTTTTTACACATGATGGATGTCAAACAGGTTGTCTAGTGGAGGGGACTGATGTTGGATAAACTGCGGCAAAAGATAAAGGGACATTAATCTGCCTCTCCTTGTTTTCTGAAGCAGGGGGTTTAAGGACGGTCACTAGCTGAGTAAGATTAGCTGCCTGTTGCATTCACCATCCATGCACCTCCATAGACACCAAAAGGCTGGACAAGGATGATGGGAGTTTTGCCTCTGTGGTTGCAATTGAATTTCATTCATGTTTAGCACCCATGTTCACCTGCTTCTTAAAAAAAATAATTTATATTTTCTACTATACATTATACATTATCCCAGTGCTCTCAGTTTTAAAACACAATAAACATGTCTAAAAAAAAAGCTGAATAGTAAGACATTTTGGTTTAACAACTAACTTTTAATATTTACAAAAATCTCAACTCCAGTTTAAAGAGCTTTTCCCAACGTTATTACTTTTGCTTCAGTTTTGTAAGTCGGGGGCCACTCACGTCAACTCATTGTTTGGTAAACAAGACCCCTTAATGTATTGCACTGACCCTGAGCCGTATCAATTTTATGCTATGCAACTTGCAAGATGTCTTCACAACCTACTGTATTAATCACCAGAGTGGTTGTGCTTTGGAGTGAAGCCTTCTCTCTCTCTGACCTTGGAGGGTGTTCAAGGACATGAAGCAAGGCAGGAAAGTGAACCCTTGGAGACTCGCATTAATGTGGGCATTGATTCACTAAAGCCTTGCAGTCCTACCCATAAATGCTTTATGCTCAACCACATTTTCATATTAGATGGTACCTACTCTTACGCAATCTATTGCACTTATCTCAGCCGGTGGTTCCCAAAAATATGGCTTTCAGGTTCTACAACGGGAACTGGCTGTGGCCTTTCTTTGGAATTCTCAGGTTACGTGTTGGTTTGTCACTATTTGCTTTGTTATAAATCACCATTGTTTCGGAACTCTGGAATTAATGGAACATTCTAACTTAAATAATGAATGAATTCTTAGATTGGATCTAATAAAAAGCTTTGCTTACTGAGAATTATGTGTTATTTATTGTTGTTGCTGTGTTCACTGAGTGATATTTTTTGACCAGCATCTAATAAACTATTGAAAATATAGCTGCATATGGAATTATGTTGTTTATAAAGTATGCTTTGTGCAACAGTGCTGAGTGCTTTTAGCTGAATTGGATCTTCAATATAATATATACTCTAGTGAGAGCCTACTTCTAAATTAGAACTAAAGTGAAGGTTATGAGCTGTATACAGACACAAAGCCTAAGCAAAAAATGGTCTGAGGAAGTCTTAGAGTTATACTGGTTTATTTCCCAGGCATAATTCCACCAAATGCTTGGTTTGTGCAGAACATTTAAAATGTAGAATGTAGAATCCTATAGTTTATGGATGGGGAAATTGCCAGGGGAATATGCCGGTCTTGCAGTGATTTCAGCCAATCCAGTGTTTCCCCATAGGGAAGTAGTGGGAGGCTAATGTGCATGTACAGCAATCACTGCACCAATCAGCATCTCCTCATAGAGATGGATTGACTCAGTGACTCCATGACATCAATCGTAGGTCCTGCAAAGATTGCATCCATGGAGTTCCTCTACTGGTTGCCGAAATGACAGCCACTGCCTTAGACCACAATATAAACACTGCCTTTTCTCAGAAATGCCACTGTTTGCATTGCTGAGCCTGCATGGACATGCTCTTTGCCCCTGAACCACTGCATTAACATGTAGTGGTTCTGGTGCTTAACCCCTTAAGGACACATGACATGTGTGACATGTCATTATTCCCTTTTATTCCAAAAGTTTAGTCCTTAAGGGGTTAAAGTTCCTTTTAAAGAATATCTTAGAGTATCTCTAACCTTAACAGCAACGTGCTTAGGAACAGTTTTATATAAACCAGGTGTTGTCCAGGTTGGATAAAATTGACAAAACTCACATCGCTAATGGGGAAGTGGTAATTCTGCATTATCAATGTCGCTGAAATAGGGGCAGTCCTGGGGCAAAAGAAGAGCTTAGATTTATATGAAACCATTCCTAAATAGTGTGACTTTAAACCGGGGGTTGGTACCAGTGGACAATATGCTGCATAAGCTCTACTTCGAGTCGTATTGACTATATTAAATAGAATGCCTCTTTACATAGTATTAGTTTATGTACCAAAACATCACAAGAGATGGATTTTGACAGTTGTAACCTGGGAGGTTTTATTCTTTAGCAGTGTTTCCTAACTCGATCCTCAATGTTGACTTACTATCCAAGATGTAGGCAGCTCTCAATTCTATTCCACAGGGTTACTGACATAACCTAAACATGGATCTCAAGGACTAGGCTGAGGAACACAGTTAGAGGGACTCAAGTTACTAAAGCAGTGTTCTATCAATAGGGAGCCCCATTGTTTTCTAATTTCTCTTAGAATTTCACCATGCAGAACTAAGGAAATTGCTAGTATTAGTGTCTGTATGTTTGCAAAACAGAGAAGGTGACAAAGTCGCATGAATTACATAAAGTACAAATCCAATTTCATGGAAGACTTATTGCAAGTAATGATGTAGGATGCACTGGTCCAGCCAAACCAATAACTACCAGTGAACAGTATAAAGAAAACAGGTCCGGCTCCTTAAATTGATTCAGCATGGTTTTATTGCTGCTTACCTGTCCATTTAAACACCAGTAAATACACACTGATTTACTTTAAAGAGCGCTGGACTTGTTAACTTTTATACCACGAATTGGAGCATTGGAATCAGATTTCCAGGTATGAGAATTAATACGATAAATTATTTTACGGAAGAACAGTAACAGGTGTGTTTTTTTTGGTTTGTCCACTAAATAAATTATTGAAAAGGGAACTGCAATTTTTTTTTTGTGCCAAAACAATCAGTCTCAAAAATTAGTTCAGTTAGAGAATTTTTCAAACGTAGATATTTTGACCACCAAAAAAAAATCAGTTCTCATGTCAGTTTATCATTGCATTGTTAATAAAATATTCTACGTCTAGATTACTTGCACAAATAACAAAGTGGCTACTGTAACAAGCCAATATTCTATACTGAGCCCGAGCCAACAGCTAATGCCTTCTCAAAATCTAGTGGGATCAGTTCTTGCCTGAGTAAGTTGGTACACTAAAGAACTCATTACTTCAATTCGCTGTGTTTCCCCAAGGCACACTGAAGAATTAGTTTTACAATACATCTCTCTGCATGTTCATTACTTTCTAACATATGTTAATAAAATAATAACCTCTACATTTATTGTGGGGAGGGGCGGATTCAAAAGTTTATCCAGACTTATAGCTGAGTGGCTAAAACAAATAGAAGCCTCTGGGCAAATTTCAAGTCTTAAAGTTGTGTGTTGTTAAGCAGTGAGTGCCAGTCGGGCTTTGTTAAGTGGCAGTGTAGTTAATTATTTAAAATCTTGTAGCTGTCTTTCATTAGAATTTATCTGTACATCAACCACAAAATCAGTCAAACACACTCATTTATAAGTTAATGCAAGCTTTGAATTATTTAGTAAGAGTTAGATCAGTGCTGAGCTGCACTCTCTCGCCACACTGTCTCTCTCCTGGTTTAATAGTTCCCAGTAAATGGTGTGTGGGAAAAGGGAGGGGTGATGATAAGGTGGATTTATTTCTGCAGAGAAACGCGAGGGGGGGGGGGGGGGGAAGGTGGGGTGGTCTTTTTTTTTTCATTAATGGGCTTTTTATTTGGATTTGAAATAATTCACAAAATTAGCGTAATTGTTATTGAGGGATAAATAAGGCGAATAAATTTAGATTAGAAATTATTGCAGGAATAATTCAAGAATAGTTATAGGAAAAAAGAAATAAGAAAAAATAATGAATTTTAGAAGAGTGAGAATGGGAGTGTAAGAGAGAGTACAAAATATAAGAAAAAAAATAGGATTAATTCACTAAGCATTAAGTGGTGGAATGTGGACAGTTTAAACCAACATTTGCAGAACTGGAAAATATTTCGGTTTATTGTTTCCATTCCATATTGTCAGCTATTCCAGGTGTAAATGTTGGCCAATTAAGCCACAATTAATTGTTAATAATCCCCCGGCCATCCAAGAATTGTAAACGCATAAAAAGAAACACAGTTTGACAGAGGAACATACATACAGGCATGACATATAAGGAGAACATCACACATTTAAATTAAAAATACTAATGAAGGAGATTAAGGTATAGAACCTTAGAATGTTAAGGTGGATAATAGTGTGAACAAACATTTCATATAAAGGTGCAATCAGAGACAAGACATGTAAACAGACAGTGGTATAAAAATTATTTTATAAATATTCTTAACTTTGTCCATTTATTGTAGATATTTAGTGGCTTTTTGAGCAAAAATTGTTATACCAGTCTGTCAGATATTTTCTATTAGTAATCTTTCCCCCAGGTTTTAATTTTCTAATTATAATATTTTATGTTCAAGGGATAGGAAGCAAGACATGAACAGCTAAAAAAAATAATATAATTATTGGGGGGAAAAAAAGATAAAATGTGAAGGGGAAGGAGATTATTATAGAATTGTAGAATAGCACAGTACTATGACCATGTGTTATTTTTATGTTTCCATATTTGCGAGTTTCTTTAAATCTTACTCTCTAGTCTACTATCGTCTTGGTTACATAGTCATTCCTCAATGTGATCATGTGCAGGATGCCGATATCAGTGTGTGTGTTAATTGAAGGCTGTCTAATGTCTCTATAATTAGTTATTGTGTTGTCCATGGTCTCCATAGTTCGTTAAGTTATGTCACAGTGTCCTTTAGTTTCTCAGTGAGCTCCTCCATGGTGTGTGTATACTTTATTTTATTACATAAGTATTCTATCCTAAATATCGGGTCTTTTCATTGTTTTAGTTAACAGATTCTTGTTGCAGTGGAAATTTTGTGTTTTAAGTTTCATTGAGTTTCTGTTAAGTCTTTGTTATGCTACTTTTCCTTTCAGTAGTGCTACAAATTGACTTGGGTCAAACCAAAAACTCTGACCAAAGTGACACGTAGGTAGGACTCTCCCTCACCGCATATTCTAAAGCCGTATGGAAACTGCTCTCATGTTGATAGGTCTATTGTGGAGTTATACTGCTCATTAGCTCTAGCTCTAGCAGGGGGTTAAAACCTGGATGGCCAAGGACCCTCAGGGACCCTTCGTTAAACAATTTAACACTGAACCATTGAGACTCTAAGCACTATGACTACTTCAATGAGATGTACTGATTGTGATGCCTATAGTTTTCCTTTGCAGCAACACTCCACGCACCATAACCACTACAGTGGCACACGGTGCACTCCAGATACAAAGCTAAATGGTTTGAATACTTACTCTGGGGTATATGTCAGGGCACTTCTGACACTAAAGCCACGACAGCTAAATGGAGCTTGAACTGTTCTTTTAAGCTTCATTTTTGAATCTACTGTGCAAAAAAAATATCACATAACTGAAACTTTAGATATTAAAAATGAAGTAACATCAGACACAGTCTGTAGCCTAGAACCATAGTTTATCGGTGAGGACTTGGTTTGTTTTCATATTCAAGTTTATTACGAGTTCAAGTGCACAGAATAAAAAGGCTACAAAAGGAATTGTTACATCTCTGGGGCCATTTATTAAATGGAGAATTATAAAGAATTCACAAGAAAATAGCAAAGAGACAAAATGGAAATAATCTCAAACTCAGCTATTTTTTTTTACAGCTTGTCAATTTTGGACAAAAGCCTGCACCTTTTTTTTTTCACAATTTAGTGAATAAACCCCAATGTGTAAATGTAATATACATCATGGGTAATATTATCCTTTACGTCAATAGATGCTATTCCCGTGCTTCATTACTGACAGTGTAAACTGCCGCCCTAATAGAGAGGCAGACGACGTGTTTATAGTAGGAAATTACTTGGGCCACTAATATTGATAGCCGAGCTACATATGGCAAGAACATTTTCTTTGAAAACATGTACCAGATGTGATCGTGTGCTAACAGTCTGTTAAATATGCTCACCCCGGGTCATCATTTAATGAGTACTGCATAAAAAATAATAGGGGAACAGGAAAATGATGTCGAATGGACAAATGTGTTAAAAAGAAACAAATGAGATAGGGCAATAACATTAAAAAAAAACAACAACCAAAAGTTGTGTTAAACGAAAGAGACAGGCTTCGACCTTTCCAAATGAGTTTGCTGCATTTATAGAGAAAACAGTACACAATTAGAGACCGGAGAGAAGTAAATGTAAGTAGTTTAGTAGCGAACGTTTATTGTTATCGCGGTCACATGAAAGATCACTTTATCTCCTCTGAATTCCTGCTTATCCGATGATATCTAGAATTATGCTGTCTTCTCCAATTAAGCATACAAGGTTCTTGTCCAAGCAAGCATGGGCGCACTTTTTGTCTAGACACTGTAGAGCAAGGTTTCTTCATTTCAAGTTGGAAGACCATTTATACATTGCATTAGATCTGTTAAGAATTCATGCAGGCTCCTGGTTTGCCTGACTTGTTGTCAGTTCTATTAATAGAACACAGAGGACAGACAAAATGATGATTCAGTAGTCTTATATACCCAACAAAAGAACCTGGTAGTTGTCATTATTGTTTACCTATAGATACTTGGGAACCTACGCGTTCCACATCATTTGAGAACACTCTTAGTCCTGCTACGGGACTGGTCTGGGCCAAGAAGATACAATCAAAGCATAAAATAGATGGAACGATTGTAAGCCACCAAGAAATGGGCAGTTTTGTACACAATGCTGCAATTTTGTCCACTGACCAACATGACATCTTTTGTTTTGGAAGAGGAACAGGGGTAAAGCTGAATGCTGGGGTTTGACCAGGGTCAGTCCCATAATTTGTGGTCTCTTGAATCCTAGTTTACATTGCATGAGATATCATAAGCCAGCCTACAGTTTTGTCTGCTTCATGCTCAAGGATAAGACCCAGCATTCCCAAGTGGCACTCGGGCATCTGTCTTGTTGCTTAGTTGTTACTTTGTCTCTGATGACGGCTCTACGATTTCATTATTTTCTTGCAACAGTCTCTAAGGAAGGGAAAGAAAGAAAGGTGGAGAGATTTCACTGGCAGACCGTGACTGTATGCACTTAGAGCTGAGTTGTCTTTTCTAGTTACCCGTACAAATCTGAAAACATGATCAGAACTGGTAGTAGAACTGGACACTGACTGGCTATAAACTATACAGCTCAAGCCCCTCCTGCTAGGATTAGTTACCAAGGGAAACAGTTACCTTATTGCAAAAGCCTGGCTCACCTCAGCAGGGGGAGCCAATAAAAAGGCTGCGTTAAGATTTAGCTGGGGGTTCTGGGTCAGTTGCCTGCTTGTCGTGCTTTGCTGGAATGTATAAAACCTTATTTCTGATATAAAACTAAAGAGCCACAAACTGAGGCATTGGACTAAGTCAGGCATTTTTTTTCTCTGTGTCGAGCAATCGGTATAGTACAGACAGAAGCTATTTTGGAGACGTTTCAGTTCTCATTAATAAAAGTGATCTTGTTGTTCGACCAAAATCCTTTTTTGCTTGCCCGGACTCCCACATCACAAGCATCCCACAAGAACAGCAAATGTTGCTGCACGTGGCTGAATGCATAGCTGATAATTAGCTCAAATTTTACAATTATTTTATTTCTAAAATGCCAGCATATTCCACACTGGTGGACAGTATTACAAACACATGGATATGCTTTATGTTTTGAGTATACTCTTTATTGAAGGAAGCAGATTGGGACTATGAGAGTCCACAATGACGTGTGCCCATTATGATTCCTTCTGCTACTATTGGATAACCTTCCCATAATTCAATGATACATAACAATATATTTATTTTCAACTCTAAAGTATTCCTATAAGTGTTTAGCTTTCCCGAACCCATATTTGTTTTTTAAAAACAAAGTAAAAATTCACTTTACAGATTACCTGTGATTTAGTGCTATGTGTTCCACCTCTGATGTCATCATTAATAATAATATGGACTTTTCCAAGTCCAGGGCATCTCAAAAATAAGCATTGGGTACACAGGGCTGATGTGCAGCAAATGCTTCTTTATGAGAAGCATTGGAGTATGCATGATGACATATACTGCAAAATCTTAAGGAGGATGGTCCACTAGTGCAATGGTTCCCAACCCAGTCATCAAGTATCCCCTAACAGTCCAAGATTTAGGGACTACCCAGTTGTGTCTAAGGTGTTTTTTAAAAAAAAAAAAACACAACAGGGTAATCCCTAAATTCTAGCCTGGTAGGGGGTACTTAATGTCTGGGTTGGGAACCACTGCTCTAGTGGCCTTCACTGTGTCAGACAGTACAGGCATTGTTTGGACAAACATAAATATTGCTGTCTTTCATATACGCCAAAAAGGTGACAGATTCTTTGCACCGAAAACCACTACTTTAAGATGAATAATTTTGGTGCTAAAAGTGATCCATTAAAGTGCAGTGTCAACTGCAATTCAGAGATACATTGCTGGAAGCTGGACACTATTAAATCGCTAATTTAATATAAAGAACCTTGTGACACAGCAAAAAAAAATTTTGTACGGGGAGGTATCTGCATGAGGCTACATCTATGGGTATCCTACATAATGAAATGGCCACAAGACTTACTCACTAACTAAAATTCTGTAATATAACCAGAAATATTCTGTGTTTCTTCCACAACAGTATTTTTTATTGCATTTTCTCATATAGTATAGTAAAAGATTGCACCGTCTATTGATTATTTTCGTAACTATGAATTGGACCCTATAGCTATGAATTATTTAATGTCAGTCCTCAATATCACCAAAGATTGCCTCAGCTGGAACACAACTTGATCTGGCACGTTTAGTGAGTGAAAAAAAGTATTGGGTAGTGTATCTATTAATATTATTTAGATTGTGGCAGTATTACCGGTATATATAATTCAGTAGATAGACCAACCCTAGGCTGTACCCCATTTAAGCTCTTTTATACAACAGTTCAGCAATGAAACATTTAAGAAAGAAATTTAAGAACAGTCATGTTACAATAGTTGTTTTTGTATTCAGATCTCCAATATTGGCCCACCAGTTGACCAGCCCTGGATGAGATCATGAAAGGGAGGGGTATGAGCTGGTGGCACAGTGCCTCAGAAAAACATCCGTGAATATTACAACAGTTTTCTTATTTATTGAACACAAATACTGCCAGTAAAAGTAAATAGACACTGTGTTTTTTAATACTGCAGAGTCAGCACCAGAATCAATGCATCTTCATTTTATTTAACTCTTTGTGAGTCAAAGTTGAGTATAAACTATTGCACCACAATGTATTTGCAACACTTTGAGTTGTGCTTCTACTCAGCTCTGAGATGAGTTAAATTGAGTAATGGGATTTTTAATCTGGAATAAAAAAAAATAAAAAAACCTTAAATGATCTATGTTTCAATTCAAAATCTCCAGGCGCTTAGGGGCAATGTAAATGCATACAAGGTGCAGCCTTTACAAACGTAGTGATTTCACGTCAGAAATGTCAACAAACTAATGCTAGGAAAATGTTCACAGAAGAGGCAGCTATAACGCTTTATCAGTGTGAAGCCTGTCGATAAAAGCACACATGAGAAATCCGCGGCCAGGCTGCACTTAAATGTCTGACGTTGGCCGTGGTGATTGTTTCAAAGAATTCAGGGTATTAAATTTCTCATAGATGAGGCTGACCAGAATTCTTTACAAACAAGGGATGGTTATAAATGGAGACGGGGGGATCACACAGGAAGGGACCTTATTCACATATATTTTTGCTACATATGCGGGCGTTCTAGGAGAAGTAGCAGGGATGCTTGGTGTGTGGTCTAAACTCTGCTAGTTGACACCCCAAAGATAGCCCACACCCCTCAATCCTGCTTTCACCTACAAGGGAAGTAAGGACTTGGGGTCCAGTCACATACATACACCCTGCAATTCATGGTTATAAAGCATGCATCTTGCAAGGTAACACAGATTATAAAAACATAGAAACATAGAATGTGACGGCAGATAAGAACCATTCGGCCCATCTAGTCTGCCCAATTTTCTTTTAAATACTTTCATTAGTCCCTGGCCATATCTACGATAGACTTATGTCTATCACACTCATACTTAAACTCTCTCACTGTGTTAACCTCACGCACTTCAGCTGGAAGGCTATTCCATGCATCCACTACCCTCTCAGTAAAGTAATACTTCCTGATATTATTTTTAAACCGTTGCCCCTCTAATGTGAGACTGTGTTCTCTTGTTGTTTTAGTCTTCCTTCTTTTAAATATAACATCATTCCCTCGTGCAGGTTATATTTCCCTTAGTGCTCTTTGAATGTATGTGTGTTTGTGTGGTTTTTTTTTTATAGTATCCTTTATAATATTTCTAACTAATGAAAGGGACATGATATCAGTGTCCTAATGCAGAATAATAGATATATCTTCTAAAACGTGCCCCTCTGTGAGTCATACAGGAGAAAGTCATGCAAATCCGGGCTTTTTTAATTGTCCAAGTAGGGATGATTTCAAAATGTCATTTAGAAAAAAACACTAATCATAGCAGCGCACTGGAACGGCTGGTTTTGAAATGGCACCAAATTCAAGTGAGCAGACCTCCATTTCAATGGCCTTTAAAGGGGCACTGTTTGTAGACCTGCCATCAACATTAATGAAGTTATGTACTGCAACTCTCAACATTTTAATTTGTCCCAAGACTGACTTAGAATGTAGAATGTTGGTGCAATCCATGGTATTTTGAATGCCTGATTTGTTTAGGCTTAGGCTAGTAGATCTAGCAGAATGGCTCACACACAGGAGTTAAATAAAGAGCGAAGATTGGGGAGAAAAAATGGCAAGAAAGAGAGAAGATATAAGTTGAGAGAAAAAATAGAAACAGAAGATGAGATGGTTCTCAGAAAAATGAGGAACACTGCGGGATAATTACTATAGAGTAATTATTATAGAGATTATACTAATATCACTAACAGAGTAGTCGATATAGTCTCTGGAATAGTATTCCTGTGTAATATTAAGATATATCAGTATATAGAATTATCCTCTCCATAATATTAGACCGCTAACTGCTTAGACTGTGGAATAACGTTACAATTCTAATGAAATATTCATTTAAATTGGGCCATTTATTGATAGAGTCTCCGGCAATACGTAAGTTAATAATGTGTGATATGGACACGCAGAATACAATATTATCTTGTTATCCATATGCTATTCCTAGTTATTATATGACTGGATATATACACAGCAGTGGATAATACGTACACTCTGCCTCCCTCACAACCAGTCGAAAACTATAGCATTTTCCCACCTACAAATCCACTGTGATGAATGTACGCCTGACATACTGGTAATTATCCTTGAGTCGCCCCAGTTATAAATAGATATTAGTATCTAGTAAAATAAAGGGTGGCTAGATCTTACTGGAGTGCTTTAATATTTGTAGATGACCTGTGACAGGCAACACTAATCTAAAGAAATATGAAGAATTTCTTGAATACAAAGTAGGTTGGCTTATCCAGATTAGAGAATGGTTGAATAAAAGAAACGGGAGGCAAATGGAAGTCAAATGAGACCTGGGCTGTTCCAGGCTGCTTGAAATAATTGCATGTTTTTACAGAAATGTGATAATCAATTAATCATTGCAAATGGTGATTAACTAGTAATTACAGAAGTATCAGATGCATGACATTTACAGGGCTAGGTTACCATCTCATTCACTCCTATGTACAGGAGTGCCTGTATCTGGAACGCCCTCTGCCATACGCGAAATGTCACTGTACAGTGTAATAATGTTTCTACGAGATGTTGAATGACAGATTGAAAGGTAGTGTGTATAAGTGAAGAGTCTAACATGCTCATTGTATGCTTATTTACTGCACTGTAACTTTTAAACGTGTTTGCTAAGAGCCAAGGTGTTTCTTTAAAAAAAAAAAAAAAATTCTACACCGCACAACAATTACACTACGCTACAATGCCACGGTAGCACATTGTAATGGTTATAGTGCAATTAGTAATTTGTGTCGACCCCTGCAATTTGTTTCGATGGCATCTACCTGGCACCTAAACTCCAAGTCACCTAATCAAGGATAGCAAAGATAGGTCAAAGAAAGCATTGTGCTAGCCTAGCTCAAAAATGGTTTGATAAAAACATCATCCAAAAATGTATTGTACTATGACCACCGCAATCAGCTGTAGAGGTTTTAGTGCATACCGTGTCCCTATAAGGCTTTGAGAATGTACAATTACACATTGTACCATAGTTCTGCAATCCCAAACTGTAGAATGCAGTGGGATTGGTTAATAGAGTATTTGCTTGATACCCGAATTAAACGAACACTATAGCGTTAGGCATGAAAACATATATTCCTAATGCTATAGTCTTAATATAATAGTATAATATATCTATTTAGTTCCCCTCCTGTACCTGTGATGGTTTGAATGGTGAGAATGAAACATTGGGAGGCATTTGCACATGCTGTACTGCGCCAATCATATGCTTTCTATGAGAATCATTTGATCTATAACCGCATTTAACTTGGAAGTGCCTTTTATGGCTGTCGGGAAGACAGGCCCTAGAAGTGTGTTAACCCTGCATTGAAACTTTGCAGTTTGTAAAGGGTTAAAACTACATTGCCATTGCATCCAAATCCCTCCATTGAGATGAAGTGGTCTGGGTAACTTTAGTGATTCATGAAATGGTTAATGACTCACTGTATCTGAGATGTGCCTTTGTAATTCAAAAGAGACAAAAAGAATGCACCCATCTCTGGTGTAGACTCCAGCGTATTCCAAGTGCAATGTTCTCCCTTCCAGTCTGTAGTGGAAGCGACCTTATTATAATCCAATTAAAGACTGATCATATGACAATGACATTCAGAGAGATAAAGTGATTTACCAATACCGATCAGACATTGTAAAGGAGGACGGCAATAGGGTAGCAGCTTGTTCTTCAGATAGGGATACATTATATTAGCATGCATGTGTTTATGTAGCAGGAACAGGTTGGTGGGTGTTCTCAGTGAATTAAAGGCTAGTGTCACGGATAAAAACTTACACTTTTATTGAATTTTATGCCATTTACCATGCACAGTAATCGTAAACATTAAATATTTCTCCGTATAAGACTTGACTTGGATAGGTCTGTCAAATCACCTTTTAATCAGGGATGCTTAAAAAATTCATACTTGGACGCTCATATCTCAGCTTGCATTTGGCAGAAACATTTAAAACAATTATTTTTATTTTCAGTAAAATATGAAGGCAACACATTTGATTTTTGATTTAAAGTGGTCAGAGGTGATTCAGGGATTTTTAACTTTTGGTTGTCCTTGCACGTTTAGGTACGCAAGTCTGGTGCTGTAGTATCAGATATTGAAATTAAATATAGCATACCCCCCCCCCCCCCCCCAACATTAGGTCCCTGTAAATCGGGTGGGTAGGAAAAATGGTAGAAGGCCAGTTACATGATCTGCATCGCTGGTGAAACCCAAACAACCCAGAAAGAGGGTGGACCCACTCAAAGAAAAGGCATATCAGCCTGGAGTAATTGGACCCTCAAATTGGTTCTGTGCCTTTAGATCCAGAACAGTTGGGAAGCATGTTGACTGAGCTTGCTGGGTGGAAAATGTCATAAGAACCCAAACTGTAGGGTGTCTTCTGTGTATCCCACTTAGCGCACCCCTATAAACAATGATCATGACATCCTGAAGCAAAGGCCACTATTATCCACCCACCAGTTAACCAGAACCCACCACTACATTCAATTGTACTCCCAACATCAGGTCTTCTAGTAAAGATGAACCGAAGTGCTTGCTATGTGGCAACAGGAGTGAAGTGTTACACACTAGGCTGTTTTTATGTATTAATTAGTTTTATCTTTGGATATTTTCTATACTATATTGATATTTTTTTTTTAACTAAAGACAGTAGTGGGACCACTTTTCGGCAGTTTCTTAAAGCAGCCAAGGACCTGGCATATAAATGCTATCCTATCTATTGATCTTGCTGTCACAGAGGCATTATAGATGCCAAGGACTAAGAATCTAGCTGCTATTGACTACATCTTCCATCAAGCCGCAGTTAGACAAAATATTTTAGCATTATCACAATTATTCTTCCGACTGTAGCCTGGCATATACTGTAGTGTTTTATGCACAAATGCCAACGTCACGTTGACTGATCCGTGCACAAAGGCGGGTAAGCAGTCCTGATGGATCTGTTCTAACCCGCAATTCCCAATGTGGTCCGTCAAAGTCTGCAGCTTTTCGAAAACTAGAGATTTCCTTATCAATCCTAGCTTAAAGAAATATTTGAGCTCACTTGGATTTCAGTTTCAGCTATAAAAAATGTTTGAAGCTGTGACGTCCTGCTCCCATGGAAATAGAACACAGGAATACTGCTATACCATAGGGTATATTGGTAGAAATTAAAGACTCACGTATTCTATGCCAGTTACATTACGTGCAAAATGACCAGAAGGTAATTTGATAGACATTGAGCAGGATGTAGAGGTGGGCTGGCTTCAAACAAATTGCCAATTTAAAGCCAAAACAACAGTGCAAAACAGTGCCAATACTGCAAAAACTGAAATGAAAGAATATAGTTACATGATATATTTAGTAACGTGCTTTAAGGTATACTAGTGGATGATGGGAAAATGCACCTTTGCCCCCTTTGCCAGCCCTCCCCTGGGGGAGTAACTATATTTTGGGTTTGCTGTAACCCATTTAAAAGTGGATATTGAGTGGTCTTGTTATCACAATTACTGTGACCTCTGAACTGCCTTACTCAAGGGTGATAGCTGTGTGTTTCTGTTCTCTCTCACTTGTTTTCTCCGATATGTTTTTTTTCCCCTTTCTTGCTGAGCAGCCAGCACATTAGAATTTCAAAGGCCCTTGTGAGAGCAGAACAGGGATAGCAACAGTGCAGCTGCCTCCCTTCTCCTGCGATCAGCTTTTAATAATTGAGGATAATATATATATATATATATATATATCAGGCATAGGCAACCTTCGGCACTCCAGATGTTTTGGACTACACCTCCCATGATGCTTTACCAGCATTATGGGTGAAAGAGCATTATGGGGAATGTAGTCCACAACATCTGGAGTGCTGAAGGTTGCCTATCCCTGATATATATATATATATATATATATATATATGTGTGTGTGTTTCTATCTCTTATTTTCTTTCTGGCTGTGACTGCTTGGAAGCCCCAGTCTCAGCCCTCTGATCATGCTGCACCCCATGTTTGAAATTCAACGCACCTTAACCTAATCTACAGCCTTTATAACCCTAAGGTACAGGTCGCGTGAAATAGGCAAGGTTTGCTAAGATATAGCATGCTAGGTTTTCCTGAGAACATGTTGTGACTTGGAGGCTGTTAGTTTGACCAGATTAGTACTATGATAAGAGTATGCACCACAAACTAATGGTATAATGCACATTAAAGGGACACTCCAAGCACCATAACTACTACAGCACATTAAAAGTACTCCTTTTAGATTTGTTTGATTTTTTTACCTGGGGTATTTTCCTGGCCACCATTCCCTGCCACCACTACCTCAGCCAGAGAGCCGTAAACTCTTAGTTTGAGTTAAGTCTGGCGTAGCTTATTGGCTGAGAGTGATCAGCTGGTCCTGCAGGGATTTATTCAGAAGAGCTAACAGAATCTCCAGGAGCTTCTGGCTCACTGTCTAGTGGAAGTGAGGAGTGCCACCTTAAACAATCTGACTAATTACAATGGGGGAGAGAGGGGATGCCCTGTAGTGGTTATGGTGCTCAGCGTGTTCCTTTAAGACAAACTAGCAGAACGTAATCAATACAGAAACCTTATCATTTGCCAATGTATTTTGTTATAGGAAAGGTGGTAATTACCTAGAGTGGTCTTCCATTGATGGTATGGGCAAACACTCCTACATCGGTCAAAAATTCCAGGGGATACACATTGAACTATTGTAAAGAACAAACCAGCAATTGTGCCAATTGGCCTTTATCTACTTTTGAAAACTGTTTCCGGGTAATATGCATTGTATAGATTATTGTGATAAACACAGTGATTCCATGATGTTACAATCTAACATTTCCTGCTCGTGGCTAAATAAAGATATCTCAGAGCAGATTTACAAAGACGATCCCCCCCCCCCCCCCCCCATCCATAAATGAAACGTTTAGTTGCTGGCTGTGAACGCATATGTTAATATTTTAATCTTTACACTGCTGGGGGGTTCAAAAGTGTTTGTGTGTTGGGGTAGCATGTGTGTGCAACTGCGTTACTGTTTGTCCAGTGGCGTTATGCCTGCAGATGGGACGCAGTGAACACTGTGTAATTAGATCAACATTGCCAGCTCTCCCTGAATTTCAGCGAGACTACTAAAAATTCTGGCAATCTCCCGGCTTCTGCAAACAAGAAAAAGTATGAATATTCACTGCTTAAGGCTAAGTAATAATCACAGTTTCAGAACCAGTGCACAATTGGTGGTAAACCTGCCAGCCCCCCTCCCCTACCCACCTCCTTTAATCCGTCATGTGGCAAAAAATAGACATAGAGGTAACAGTTTCACAAAGACAAGGGACAGTCTATGGAAGGAACAGCATAGGCAAGACAGTGTGAATGCAATGTGCAATCCTAGAATCCTTAATAAGACAGCTGGAGGTTTGGAGCGGTTAACTCTTTCCTTTTCTCATTCCGTGCATTACCCCTTCGATTTCTACAGTTTTGAGAGCTGTGCAGCAGCCCCATCTAGCACTTTGACTGCTGTGCAATGCTTATATATAGAGGGAGGTTAACAGTTGACAAATGCATTAAATTAAAGTCATCTCACTGTGGCAATTTATGTATTCAGTTATTCAATGTTTTGATCCCCGTGTGTCGAATAAACTAGGAGCTACCATGATAAAGGTCCCACCGGGGACCATATCATTGAATATTTCATATGCTCCATTATAACAGCTCTACAGAAGGAAACTATGTACTAATGTTTGTGGTTAGGGTCAGCCCTGCTTATCTTTAGCAGAATTCACATGGAAATGGAAAACGCCAGACATGAGATGGGGAGACTTGGTGATCATTTTTTTTAAACTAGTTTTCTATTTTTAGTTGTTTTTTTTTCTACAATACCTTTGCATGTTGTTTTTCTTTAATATCTTCTTTTAGAATAATGAATAAGATTTTTACAAGAAAGTTTATAATATTTGCTAAAAGTAACTGAATTCTATATCTATTATCTTTTTCGCATTGCAACTGTAGAGTTGAGGCTGTGCTTAGAATACTTAAAAGGGACCTCCGGGCATATTATGTGTAAGAATTCTTCCAATAGAGCATCATGAAAAAAAATCAATCTGCTAGATATATTTTTTCCTAAAACGCAAGAGAACTCTTAGCTCAACCCTCTAAGAAAAAATTTGTGAAGTGACATACCAACCAATTGTACATTTCCCATAGTCCCGTACAGCCTTGCCTGGCACTCCTGACACCATATGCTCTAAAGTGGTCTGCATTGGTTATGGTGCTTGGAGTGTTCCAATAACAATCCAAAGTGTATTTTAACCCCAGGAAGAAACATCCCAACATGTAATACTTGCAGAGCTAGAGAATAAATAAATAAATAAAGTCTAAGGCAAACAAATCCAGATAGGGGCAAGGCAATGTCAATTTTCAAGATAGTCCAAAGATCAAAGATCTGGGGCTTCCATTGGAGGTAATCGCATTCCAGCCCCCACACACAGCGCTGTCCTGTGGCATGGAACGAGAGTGCACATCTCCCAGGTGTCTATCGTTATCCGGTAGACGTGACTTGGGTTCGCAGGTGCTGTCAGAGCAGCGAAGGAGTCGAGGTAAGTTGTGACAGCTCCATACGTCTAATTTAAATCTTTGCAGAGGGACACATTTTCCCCTTCTCTGCCAACACAGCAAAGGAAGCTTCAAAGAATAAAATATTATTGCTGTATTTTAACAGTCAGTGAATATATTGGTCTGATATCACTCATATAGAATGTAGGCGGCACTTTGTAAATCCCTTTTTCCCCAAAATATACAATTTAACTATACTTACTTTATTTATGTATTATGCTTGGATGCATACATTATGTCTATGTTCTGTTTCCATTTTAGGAAGCTGTACTGCTTCAGTGTTTATTCAAATACACATAAGTAATGAATTTGACCATTTTTATTTATTTATATTGTCACAACCACTGTGTGCGACAAAATGTTATTTTTGATGTTATCCTTATATTTCAGACCCTGTGCAAATTATTGAAAGATAAGGAATGACTTATAGTTTTTTTTTGTAAAGAATGAACAAATAAATTAAATATTAGAATTGTTCCAATTTACATAATTTTCATTTTTATGTATCTCTGAACATCAGACTGTATTTACAATTGCTGTTTCATTCTACATAAGCCATAGCTATGCACCCCATGTTTCAATTGAATGCTATGCTAATATTTTCATTAAAAAAAGGCTCGGTAGGAAAGAGTTTCGGTATAAACAAAAATGTCAAGCATGATTCTTTAGAGATGTGATGGTTATGAGACAACCTAGGGTGAGATTTATCAAGATGAAAACTATGCAATGCTATAGCAAAAAACGAAATACCCAGCATTTACCATGTAGACCAAATAGATTGTTCTTCAACATTTAGCACTTTGCTCCAAAATAGCACCGGTTTTGCTTTGATAAATCTCTCCGCTGATGTCTTTAATAGTCTAAATGCAATTTAGATCCGTAATGGTGCAACATACCTCATTGCCTAGGCATAACATCAAAACGGAAATGTTTTGTGAAAAAACAACCAACCCCTCCCCCCCCCACCCTCCCCAAATAATACATTTTTTTTACAGCTTTATCATTTCGAGGAATTTTACATTGATAGCTAAGACCATACCTTTCCATAACGTTCCAATAACCAGCTCACAACAGAAATGTGACTTACACAGAAGTCTATTAATAGCACCGTTCAGTTTGTATCTTATTTAATGCCAATCTTTGCAAGTAAATCTACCTGAACAAGCCCTAGTGCACATGGATTGTAGCATCTTTCTCTGTAGTCTGCGTGTTCTACCTATGCCACTCTATGCTTTTTGATTAGTTACATATAAAGGGACACTGGCTTAACAATGACACTTATTGATGCATTTTGATCCTCTGCCTCTGAGCATCGGTATATCAAGCTATTGTTCCATCACTTCTTCCTTAGTTTGGGAGTACGCTTATAAGATGAGTTAGGCAGCAGTAATACAATACAAGGAATGCATTGAGATACATTGAATTCTGTGTTTATTGTATGCCAGCATCTAAAAATAGACGAACAAGGGAAAAATAAAGTTCGGATAATGATGTACAATAAATGTAATACATGTTATAAAAGTATAAGCATTGTCTGTCGGTTGTTTCCAGTACTTTGAGTGACAGAGTGCTAAGAATGTATTTTCATTTCCGTTACAATGATCATTGAAAGGTAGAATCCTATCATTGATCGACATTCTATAGCATCTGACCAAGCAGTTATCAATACAAAATAGTATTCGCTTGGTCGTATGTCAACAAACTAGATCCTAAACCTATTTAAAAATGACAGCGATGGGGACCAACTTTGACCTCTCTGCTGTAATGGAACCAGGTCTTTAGCTGAGGAGTTTCCGAGAACCATCAGTGGTGCTGTCGGAAAAGCCTGCAATGTGCTGGATTTAACCCAGGCACTCTGGGTTTTGGAATTGTGGTTATCTAGACCGTAAAAGCTGGGGAACCACAAGTTGTCTGTCCCTGGTCTGGGGACCCTTTGCACTAATTGTGAAAAAAACAGGCTGGGTCCCAGAGAGACTTTACCTTCCTTACCCGCTAACTCTCTAACCTAATCCGCGGATTGAAGGTAGCTATAGATATTACAACTAATCAATATCACTCGGCCCATGTGCACACATATTCCTAGAGTGCCAGCAGGTACACAGCACGTTCAAATTGTTATAAGCTTTCATACATTTTTATAAGCTTTACAATGTGTATACAATACAGGAAATAAATTATACATGAAATTGGATTAGTGCAAACAAACATAAATATAATTTTAGAAGAATGAAATCTTGGCACAGAAGAGATTTCAATCTACAATTAGCTGGAAGGGAGACTGCAACAGAAAGGTTAATGGAATACATCATGAAAAAAAGAAAATGTTATGTTTTATTTGAATTAATTTGCTCTGGGTTCTGTGCTTTTTTAACACTGACAAGGAAGTCTTATTCTGTAGTTGGTAATATTTTAAAATCCCCATCACATCGTCTCCTAGTGGCATCACTGAAAATGCATCTACTCTTAAACAACGAAACAATACATGAATTAACCGTTTCTTTTTACAATGTGCAGGTATGCATATTTCTACAGATCTATTATGAGTTTAAAATGACTCTAATATTACTTTTCTTTTTCTACTATTTTATACTGAAGCGCATAAGTAAATTACTTGTGTTTATTATACTTTTGCCAAATACGGTGTATCTATGTATATTATATATATCCATCTATATCCATAATCTTTTATATGTAAATATATATATATATATATATATATATATATATATATGGTAGCTTGAAAAGCACTCCAAGGACTTCATATAAGGTGAAAATAAAACTTAGCTTTATTCTGCAACAACCAAGGTGATCGACGTTTCAGTCCTACAGCAGGACTTTCATCAGGATAGTATCCTGATGAAAGTCCTGCTGTAGGACTGAAACGTCGATCACCTTGGTTGTTGCAGAATAAAGCTAAGTTTTATTTTCACCTTATATGAAGTCCTTGGAGTGCTTTTCAAACTACCATGTATATTATTGATGCCGACAAGCACCGGGCTATAAATTTCTAACTATACTGGAGTGCAAGCTTTTGGACATTGATATATATATATATATATATATATATATATATATATATATAAAGTGGTATATACCTTGCACTCAGGCTTCAAGTATACCAGACCGGGTGCAATACCAGGGCTTGAATATCCAAATGATAGAATAGTATGGCTGCACTCACGCATTTCCAATAAAATATAACTTGATCCTGATCAAAGTTCACAAGATGGACTGAAACGTTGATCTATTTTAAGGAACTGGAATAAAAGTAATATTTTATTGGAAATCCGTGAGTGCAGCCATACTATTCTATCATTTATATATATATATATATAGTTCCAAACTCTTGCACTCAACCTTCAAAGAAATACAAAAAAATTTATATACCCGGGTACTTCCTAGTGAAATATAAACCAGGTGAACAAAGGAGCACTGTCTCGGTTTTTCCAAACAGTGTATTAAACAATTAAAATGGTTACATCAATGTTTCAACCCTCCTGGATCTTTATCAAGATATTTACTGTGTGATAATGGTGACAATACATAACAAAATACAAGTAAATAACTTACCCTACCTGTGTAAAGTGTCTTCCCAGCCTGACCAAAGCAACCCCTGGCGTCAAGTGTGCATGCGTAGTGATGTTGACGCGCGTAAAGACGCGAATGTGTGTGATGATGTAAGTGATAGCATGAACTGCGTAGATACATAACTCTTAACGGGAATCCATGGTAACTGTGATGCGGTACCCTTGTGATCAGTAGTAGGTACATGAAAAATTTTAAATCATACCATACCATAGATTCCCGTAGAGGGTCACATCACAACGTACGTTCACGCTATCACTAACGGCAAGAAGAAGCATTAAGGAGCATGTTTAAAAGAAAATGTCCAAAATTTATTTTCTCTAGTCCAATTTGCCGAGCGTAGATTATCAAACAAAGATGTTATTTTATAAAAATAATTTTGGGGGGAAACTACAATGAGGTGTGGCATTTTCTGTAATTACATTTTTTTGCAACATGGCTTTCTTCTCTTCTTGATTTACAACAGTCTCACCATAACATGCAAACATTAACACAGGTCAAATATGTTAGTACCGACAATGCACACTTGCCAAACATGTTAGTACCCAGCCTTGCACACTGTACTCAACAATGTTCTACAGCAATAAAATTGGCATGCAGAACTTTGGCAGAGGTATTTCCCTGAATTAAAACATAGGGGAATTTAATTGGTTCTAAATAAGAATTTATTGGCAGTATTATAGAGACAGAACAACATGGCAATTTAATTATAATGAAACAGGAGTGTTTACATTTATACTTGCTACATTCCCTTCAGAGTTTATTATGTGTGAGAGCACAGTCAGGGCTGTATTTCCCAACGTACAACGCAGACAACCTGAGAACAAGGGAATATTTGGCTACCAAGTGCCATGTTTAAAAAAAACCAAAACCCTGTTTTTCAGAGAATTGTCCTTATTCTGAGCATATACATTGACTTAGGCTACTAACAAATTCAAGGTTATTTACTAAGGTGTGAATTGCCAGGAATTAAAAGTGAATCCATAATTAGTTTCAAACTTTAGACGAAAAGAGATTAACTCAAAACATATTTTTTTTTTTCAAAACTTGGACATTTTTGACAAACGCACTATTTTAGATTTTGTGTATACAATGTATATATTTTTTTTTTTTTAACATATATGATCTGACATCAGCTCTGTAATGATAAAACAAGCATTTTCTTTTCATGTTTGGACGCATATTTAATGTGAAATACCTGATTTATGCCCCATGATGTAGAAGAAAGCTGATTAACATTGCCAAGTTCAACAGACTAAAATAGAACAGCAAATTTCAGCAAATTCAGACGGCAACAAAGACATCCACTGACATGCGTATCACCTGATTCGCTGCACTTGCAAGAATAATTTACACGTCTCCAGAAGATGTATGTGAGTTGTATTGTCTGGTTCCTAAACAATTTCAGGTTTTCTTTTTTTTTTGGGGGGGGGGGGGGCTTGCAAAGCAATTGGTTGTTCATCTTTCTTACTTTCTTACCACTTAAAGGGACAATCCAAGTACATTAACTACATTGTCTTGTTGAAGTTGTTATGGTAGCTATTTTACAATGGTATAATACCGAGCAAAGTTCCTAGACTATGATTCTTCCCCCCTCCGCAGCTGGATATGGCTAATGTGGATGTAACTTTAGCTTTATCTTGAGCAGCAAAGATGGGCAATGCAGTGTATATAAAAAATATAAAAATATAAATTCATGTGGAAATTAGATATAGTGGTTATGGTGTCTATAGTATCTTTTTAACTACCGCCCTGACATTACCCCATTCAGTCCAGGGGAGATATTGTGGCAATAGGCAATACTCAGACTGTCAAACAAGTAGTGCAATGTTGTGTGATAATACCTATTTCGAGAACTGAAATGTATACATTATAAAGGGGCAACTCACAGAATTGTTTGCCATTATCTAAAATAAAATATTAAATTAATTATAGCCACTGTTTATATTATTGTGTAATGCATACATATAAGTAAATTAAGTGCATCTGAAAATGAGAAGCATCCGATTGGACCTGTAACCTGTCATGAACTGTAAAGTATTGACCTTTTGGGTCTCTTCGGCATGGTGCAATTTCTAGTCTGGAAGTTGAAGTCTTTCCGTGAGCATTTTGTTAGGTGCCAAATAATTAGTGGTGTGATGAAACATGCTAAAACTCACAATAGTGCAGATAGACAAATTACTGTATTTAAAAAGGCATCCATTGCTAAGAGTAACTGCTATTTGCATACCTAGTTGGGAATTCTGGAATAGCTGTGGAAACAAGATTTATAGAATTGTGCACGACGGGAAAGGTCAGTTCAACCAAATACTTTTTCTAGACGGTTTGGTTCGGCCAAACATACTCCATGAAAAAAAATTCACCAAACCAAAAATAGCACGAAAATGGGCCAATCACTGTAATCAAACTGACATGTTTGGCTGTTACACTAGTTGTTTGCTCAGTTGTACGTCCGTATGACACTTCAGATATACAGAATTCATAGTCAATAGGCCAAAATTTGACAGAATCAGTATTCTAAACCATTGTACGAATGCACAAATCTAATGATTACTCTCCTAGTCTTCCCAGAGTGCAACTTGAGATATGCAGATGATGCAATACATACATTTATATTACAACAACAAGGCCAATACACAACCGGTTACAGTTATTCTTTTATTTCCACTATTAAAAAAAAATGTGGACTGTTTTACTTTAAATAGTGAATGATGGAAAACCGAAGCATCAAATTACAATTTTGACCCAAAAAGTTTTTTTTGTTTTATTTTGAAATAGCTGAGGTAGTAACTTTTTGTTATCATTTTTGTATTGTCATCGTCAGTTCACCTCCGTTTACATTCGTTTTCGTTCTAAGAAAAATATATGAGTGTATTTAAAAAAAAATTTAAAAAAAAAAATATATATATTTTTCTTTGTCTTGATGCCTAAGACAATGACTCCTTAGGCTAGGTTATGCATCTCTCTCAGTACCTTCTGGTGGCATTCCATACGAAGAGCTGATGAGCAGCAGGGTTGTAAAATTAATGCAGTGAAGAGCTGCACTCTCAGTGCTATTTTTAGGGATACCCCAGTGAGCATGGAGTCCTAGGGAATTGCAATTTATCTCTGTAAACCCTCTCCAACTTAACTCAAAATTGCTGGCTTTGCAAAAATACTTTAAATGCAAGCAGGACTAGTATCCCTGTGGTTTAGGACAATCACTGTCGGCATCTGATGGGAATGTAACAGAATGTGTTTGTTTTCATTCTTAACTCAGGACAGTCACTTTATTTTCTGTATCTTAACAATGCTTAACATAAGATTTTTTTTCAAATGTACCAGTCATCCAGAAAACAATCAGGTGGGTTTAGATATTTAAGTAGGTAGATATTCAACACACATAATGTGCTTGTTAGATTGATATACTGATATACATGAAGATCAATTGCTTCTCCTTTCACAATGTCACAAGATGGCCAGTGGAAAGGACGCAAGTGAATGAGTGTGCGACCATGTTTATCGATTCTATTTGCGTTTTTTTACATGTATGGCAGCCAGGCACCTTGGGAAGGGGCCCAAATGAGCACTGGGGCCAGCATGGAGCCATGTATACCATACAACTTGTTTTTGGAAATATAAACAATTCTCTAATGGGACTACATTGCGGAACCCTCGCACAGCAGGCCCAATAGCTGTGATTACCTCCCCCACCTTCATGGTGGTGTGGCATCGCAGAGACCTTGTGATGTCAGATAACCACAACTGAGTTAGAATAAATAAGCAGCTGGATATTTTAATTTTTTGGCTATTTTGTCCTTAAATGTGCAGCTGGGTTAGCAATTTACCACAATTCCCTGAATGAACCTTTACAATCTCTTCTATATAGTCATAAAGGCTCCTCTGCATGTGGCTACTTTTCCCTGTAGTGTGTGGCCCTCAATACCTGCATACTGTGTACACTGTACTGTGGACCATTCCAAGCTCATAGAAGTAACACACACGGCCAAAGGGTAGATTCCCATCTTTTATAATATAACTCCCACAATGCTTTGCCATTCGTAGCACTGACAAAGTATATTGGACACTATAGTACTACAAAAGCAGAGCATCTACCTTTGTCAGCCCTCAATGTAGAACGTAACAGTTATAGTGCTAGGCTCCATTACAATAGATAGACCTAACTGGTAACGGAACATCAGTTCTCCCGTTGACATCTGTGGCAAATAATGCTATTAAAAATCCTAGAGACATGCTTCTCTCTTATTATATGTTCTTGAGTATAATCTCATACATTTTTTTTCCAAACGTAGCTTCCTATGCTCCAATCATAGGGAAACAGTGCGCTGGCAACACATCTATCTATCTATCTATCTATCTATCTATCTATCTATCTATCTATCTATCTATATACATCCTCCCCAATCCCTCCCTCTTCCTCTCCACTCCCTCCTCCTCCTCCTCCCCAATCCCTCCATCGTTGTATGCGTCCTGAGGCAGTGAACCGGTCCAATCCCAGGCTTCTCTATTACAAGCCTATGATTGGACCTGGCCCGGCTGCCCACAGGTCACAAAGTGGCATGGAAGCATTTATTGATCCCACCCTTTGAGTGCCACTGCGTACTGATTTATTTATTCACAACCCCTTGCTTGTGCCGTTATGTGGTCACAATGTGATTGTTCAGTACGACAAAGTCAGTACGATATGATCACTTTGCATTTATAAAATTTACAAATCACAGCGCCATAATACTTTTTTTTATTTATCTATCTTAAAGAAACTTTTTTTTTCTTTATGTATATATTTCAGTCTTGCTTGTATAGGTTAATCAATCATTTAACTGTATTATAAGGTATAGCCTTGAAAATGCAAGAAAGTAAAACACAATTTAATGTATCATTATTGGATTGTGCCTACAAGAAAATCTTTTCAACTCTATTTTTTTTATGTGGGCTTTGGAAGATAATGCAAAACTCTTATACGTTTTATATTCTTTGAAATGCAACTTTATCGTGAGCTTTGCAAAAAGAAGAAGGAGGCATTTTTTGCCTGTTTTGTTTGTCCCTGAAAAGAGTTCTGTGGTTTGTTTCTCCTGAGAATTGTTTTGAGATTCAGGAGTCTATTCATTATATTTTCAAGTGACTTGATTGGCTGCCTAAAGCTAGCACACATTTGCGCTATGTGCTAATTGGTGAATATAGAAAAATAAAATAAAGCAGGTATAAACTTTCTTAATTTAACCTTTGTTAAACCTTTGTTGAGGTTAACTTCCAAGATTATCTGTCAAGCAGCAGAGAAACAAGATCAAAATATCCTGAGAGAGAATGAACAGTTTATAAAAAAGTTCACTTAAGTAAGTAAATATTAATATCGTAACAAATGATAGAAAAACAAGAAGTGGACCTTAATAGAGTAGTAGGTGGTCACCTGGCTGCTGCACATGCCTGACAAACCAGCTCCAATTTTTAGGGACAGTTCATATCATTATAGTCTTGAATACTCTAGGTTTTTTATTTTATGTTTTTTTTTCTATACTTACAGTTTGAATAACTTCATGTTTTAAGAAAATGGAATGCATAAGAATAGAAATAGTGTAACGTCATTAGAGTTCTGCATACTTGTTCGGTTGTAGTATTTTTTTTAAATGGTTCCTATATTTTCATAAATATCAGGACTGACTTACAAAATGTAGGTTAATTAGTAGATTTGAAAAAAATTATCTGAATTTAAGATTTTCTAGATTAGCCTATTTTTTTTTTTAAATGTATTTTTAATTTACACAATTGAGTGAGTTTAAGTTGCTGATTTGGACTGTGCAGGACAGCCCAATAGGTAGATCCCAGATGTTCTAGAACTACAAAATCCAATGATGCTTTGCGTGCCCTTAGAATGCCTTTAGAATGACAAAGCATTGTGGGCGTTGTGGTTCTACAACATCTGGGGATCTACCTATTGGGCAGCCCTAATTTAGAGAGTAGGTAACATTTAACAATTTACAATTCATCAATCTGACATTTTGTTAATTTAATGGTAATATTAATTGAGCGTTTGATATTTTAAGAACCCCCTCACCCCAAAAAACTACACTGATTTCTGCAATTATTTAATTTCGATGTGTATTGAATCCTGGCACTAACTGGGAAAGTGATGACATTCATGGCTTTCCTATAAAAAACACTTGAAACTAATAGACATGCAGTCTAGTGCTCTCTAATGCTATCTAGTGAGTAAGACTGCCGCTGTATCAGTGACATTGGCATCAAATCAGTGATTTTTTAGTTTACAGTCCACTTTTATTCAGCTGCTGCCATACTCTACTTAATCTAAAATATATATATAGCAAGATGAATATGTATATTAACCATATGGGCACCAGGGATGTAATATATTATATAAAAAAAAAAAAAAAATTATACCTTTTGTACAAATTAAATTTGTAGCGGGGGAGGTAATGCTACACACCCCTATACACTCATACTTTTAAGATCATAGGAAGGTAAAACTATGTATATATTTTACGGGTTTATTAATGCATGGGGCTTATAGTTTCTAAAAAAAAACAAGTCAAATTTGGGAATTTTTTGTGATTACATTCCTGAAACTCTTGAGGTAGTCAGCGGTTCTGGGTTCTATATTGGCTTTTATGGACACTATGGCTTCCTCAACTCTCCATACTTCAACCTCCATCTTGATTCATATGAGATTCTTTGTACCTTCTCAGTCCAATGTGTCTTGTTTAATAGTATACTGTGTAACCATTGTCTACCAGGAGCACACACATATATATTTAGATGGTTCTCAAAATCCTCCCTCAGCCACTGTCAGTATTTCAACATGAGGTAAAAGGTGACTGGAGGGTGTGTCTCTGGAACCTTGCTAAGAATTTTGCCAACCTGTTGCAGGCACCAGACAAATGATTAATGCTGTACATATACCTTTACACTGTACCTGGTTCTTATACTCGCTTCAATGTGCAGATTTGGCATCACAAACAACACATAGTATTCCTCTGTGAGCTATTTAAGGCCACAGCACATACTCCTCGTTGCCCTGTCGTGGTCTCAGTTACCTGAGAGTGTGAGTACATTATGGTGAGAGTGTTTTCTGGTTTTGATTTGGGTCTCTGGTGTCCTAGACCTTGGCTCGTTAACTTGCTTTTCTGTATTTCTGTATCTCCTGACCTTATTTTCCCCGATCTGGGCCTCGCCTTGTCTTCCCTGACCTTGGCCTTGAATTTTGTATTTTGCAGACTGTGTCCTATACTTTCAAACATTAAGCCCAGCCACTGTAATGACTCATAACTTGATCTTTTCCTTTAGAATGGGATACTCTTTACGTGTGGTTTACGTGTTCGAATATACCTTCCTTGAAAGGGCTGTTATATTTCTGAGTTATCCGCATAAGATGGGTTTTTTACGTGTTGGTCTTGGTGTCTAAAAAATGTTATGACTCGGACTGGTGGCAATTACCTTGGCTAAGATCTCTTTCCCAGCTCCCATGGACCAAGGAAATGGAAGCAGAGGAAGCAAGATGTATTCAGTCTGATGGACAGGTCTCTACAGTAGTGAAGACCTACTACTAACACAGATACAAATGGATAGGTGATGGCAAATGGACAGAATGGACAGAAACGTCCCTAGTACAATGGCCCATGCCATCTGTAGTGTAGATACGTTTGTGTAGGAAAGGTTGCCTGCTGTGCTCCTCATTTGTTCCAAGAGGCATTTATTTCAAAGCCAAACATGAGATACATACTAATCTATAAAAGCAAATAGTTCTTTTAAAACCTATAATTACTATTAGGAGGATACACAATAACTATATAAACCCTAGTGCTTGGCCCATCTGTTGTCTGCAGGAGGCTGGATCTTATCATGGAAATAAGTTTCCAGTGGCTGTTCGAGAAATGTTTTGCACAGCATGTTTTAACCCCTTTGTTGCTAAGGCTTTATTTCACCCTTTGACTTCAATTTAATTATCTGTTTTCATGATTTCTATATGCGGTACGCATATTTTAGTTTTTTGTTTTTGTTTTTTTATGCAGAACATCGAAGAATATAAAAATATTTGTGGATACCTCATGCAATGACAAGAAGACACTACCCTGAATATAAATTGGTGTTTTTACACAGCGGTGAACTGATTTTTTTTTCTTCTAAAATTCACCATAAAATCTTTATGGTTTTACATTGAGGGCACCTTATGCACTCAGCTATTTAATTGAGTTCTAGTTTGGGCAATGATGTATTTATGGTTTTTGCTGTCCTAGGCCCAGTGAAGCTTACATACTCCCGCATTCAAGTCAGTGGCTGGTATATATATGTATACAGATTAAACTTTATAATCACTGTACAGTATACAAACAAAAAACTGTTTCACACTCACGCATATACACTGCACATATATTGTCATGATTACTTTATGACCCAACAGAGCTATGTAACATATAAATAAACAGAAAATGAACAAGGACAACGTATACCGGGTCTTACAATGGCCAGACTTAACCTAAAAGAGAATGGTCAATATTCTAGTCAAGGTCAGGGACACAGAAAGAGACAAATCGAGGAAAGAAGCCAAGGTCAAGGATACCAACAATAGGGAAAGTCAAAATGCAAGCCAAAGTCAACAACCAAAATAAGATCAAGAACACACTCTCTGATAACCAACTAGTGGAAACAACCACAGGGCACTGATAAAAAAGCTAATCAGGGTTTAAGTACGGCTCTTTAAAAACTGATTGGCCAGATTGGGACCTCTGACCCCAAAAGGTGCGTGTGCGTCGATGAAGTGACGTCGCACGCACGTCAGCGCCTTCTTTGTTGTGGATGGAGGTAAGTATTTAATTTAAAACAGAACCGCAGTGGCTGGCATCTCTTAAATGCTGCATCGGCTGGTGACCGGAACAAGAGAGGATCGGGCGGCGATCCGCCGCGACTCAAGTGAGTATAGTTTATATCTGTCGGCTGACAGAAGAGCTGGGAGCCGTGACATTCACATGTATATACACATTCACACATATATATACAGTGCACATACATCTACATTCATACACACAAGAAACATACCCCAATGAAGACTCAGGACTTAAGCTGCAGGAGGTGACATGAGAGAACTGTTATAAAGGGTTCATAGCAGTTCCCCCGCAAAGTGTTTTTTTTTTAATATGGGCTCACTCGGACACAGAACACAGCACCGTATCAGAGGCCAATGTAATTCTGGATTGAGAATATGTTCTGTATGAGTTAGGCTGTCCGGTGGCAAAGCTGAGAAAGTGCGAGTTCACAAAAGGAGGCACTACATTGCTTAAATGTTGGGGGTCAAATAAGGTTAGAGGCACTTCAAGCAAATGAATGGGTTATGTAATAAGCTTATATCCCGCCACCCCTTTCACCTGCCGCTCTAGGCTGAGGCCTAGTTGAGCTTATTATTAATACGTCCCAGAGTGTGATAATTAATTCCTAAGCTGGTCTAAATTTATTTGGTTTGGTACAAAATGTCTGAAGTCAGGAGGTTAGATTCTTCGATTCACATGTTATTAAATATAGTGATTTTCAACAGAATCAAAATTTACAAACTGCTTAAAAATCCAAAATGTATAAAGTCAAACTTGGTCTTTAGTAAGTTGCCCTTTTAGTACTCTAGATATTTGGTATCAATGTCATTTTTTAAAATATTTTTACAGACAAGCTATATGTATGGTCAATCCTACTTAAGAAAATCGAAGGTCATGTCCCTGGCCTTAAATACATACAAATAAACAGGGAAACAAGTAAACAAAAACAAAAAACAACAAACCCTATATTGTAATCAGCTGATGAATGGACCAAGATAAATCATGACCTAAAAAACGGTGATCGCTCTCTCTTCTTAAGGGTCTTATGGCCTTCATCTCCAATTTGTATAATATTCTGGTGTCTAGTGGGTCAAGGGATCACAGTGAATGGGGAAAAGACTGAGTATCATTTGAAGCGCTAAATAACTGCGATCCAGGGTGACCTGGCACTCTTGGGTTCTGTCTGACATGATCGCAGAAGAGAGCAATGATATCGATAAGATCAACTTGAGAACTTGGCTATGGATCCACCTGTGCCACAGGGAGTCAGCAAAGTATAATGGAATAGAATGGCACATCCCCCAAATACCATCTAAAGTACATTCAGACCAGGGCATACAAAGTCAACTAAACCAGTAATATGAAGATATTGGGCTGAGCACAAAGATGGTTCAGGCAGATTTATTGGGATAGTCGATGCAAAATTTCAGCTCCTAAAGGAGCTTTTTTCAAGCTTGAAAAAGCCTCAGTTTGGAGAAGAACTTTACATGGACTATGCCAATAATTTTGCTCAAGCCATCTTTATGCTTAGCCCAATTTCTTTATAATACAGGGAGCCATCAAATGCCAAGGACAGGTCTGACAGATCTACAGGACCCAGATCTTTAAGATAGTGTTCTACAATGAATGCTGAATAAAAATGTAATATACATTGTCTCTGCTACTCTTAAAGAATCAAATCATGCACTGAAATAATTCATCAATCAAATCAAATATTTCTCTATTAATATCGAGGGAAGGGCACATTCATATTAAACTACCGCCAGGCCCGGACTCACTATCGGTCAAACCAGGCAAATGCATGGGCCGAAGCTGGCACTGAAGACCAAAGGATCTCCCCTGCCAGCCCATGCAGTGCAGCACTGGCCCCTTAATGGACCGTGCATTTAACTGTCCAGGCTGCATTTTTGGCACAGTTCAGCCCTGCCTACAGCCGGCAGCAATAAGTTAAATGCACATGTCATATACAAACACGTTTCTAAATGCATCGGTAAAGGGATGCAATGTCAAAGAATTCAGTTTTGCTCCGCATCCTTTAACCTATTCTTCAATGTATTGAAAAAAAAAAAATACTACTTTCACCTTGCAAGCAAAAACTACCAAAAATGTTTTTGTAAGTTCAAAAACACTACTACTGTCATAAAAAAAGTTTAAAAACACAAACTTGACGTTAATCACCAAAGAAATTCCTTTTTTTTTAAATGCACGAAGAATAAATAAAAAAAATACAAAACAGAAAATCTCCTGCAGATTAAAAAAAATGCCCGGAGCCTTAGTCAAAGTGATTTAATTCAAGCTCAGAAAAGAAAGGACCAAAAAGGACAGTCAGATAGTGCTGTATATTTATCAAGTAGACTCTATTAAACTCATGCAGCATGTGAATGATTAACGTTCTTGTCCTTCCATGCTGCATCCAGTCTTCGAAATTTGCTGGTTTTGAGTTAAATACAGGGTAAGTTGACGTCAACTTAGATCAGGAGATTTAATTGATGCAAAAGAGGGTAGAAAAATTGACAGTAACAGATGTGGATGCTGATACATCTCATCGTCTAAGCATCTTGTCTCGTTGCTTCCTACAAGTACTCCCTGCAAATCTTCCAGTCACAATGGAGATAACATCTTCTGAAATTTAATTTCTTTGTTACACTGACGTTATGTCATGTGCACCTTCTATAATGACAAGTCTTGGAGCTTGATACATAGACTCTGTGACTTCCGAACCATATAAAGTTGGCTTGCTTCCTGGAACACAATTCTTTTAAACAATGGGATACTATTACTGAAAGGTTTTCACAATGCCTAAGCAAAGGAAAGTGAAGGTTTCAGTGTTGCCATTAATAACAGTGTGGGCAAATAGCACGTTGTTGTTTCTTGTTAAGATAAAGATCTGTTATTATTTAGCGATATACACCTATATTTTTAGTTAATGCAAGAGGAGGGGATCGTTTGGTAAATAAAACCAAACACAGTGAATTCTGAGAAGTTTAATCACATCGTGACAAAAAGCATATATTGAGATTTTCTCTCATTTTCAACTGTTCAGGGAGTGCAGAATTATTAGGCAAATGAGTATTTTGACCACATCATCCTCTTTATGCATGTTGTCTTACTCCAAGCTGTATAGGCTCGAAAGCCTACTACCAATTAAGCATATTAGGTGATGTGCATCTCTGTAATGAGAAGGGGTGTGGTCTAATGACATCAACACCCTATATCAGGTGTGCATAATTATTAGGCAACTTCCTTTCCTTTGGCAAAATGGGTCAAAAGAAGGACTTGACAGGCTCAGAAAAGTCAAAAATAGTGAGATATCTTGCAGAGGGATGCAGCACTCTTAAAATTTCAAGTGTTTCATTCAAAATAGTCAACAGGGTCGCAAGAAGCGTGTGGAGAAACCAAGGCGCAAAATAACTGCCCATGAACTGAGAAAAGTCAAGCGTGCAGCTGCCAAGATGCCACTTGCCACCAGTTTGGCCATATTTCAGAGCTGCAACATCACTGGAGTGCCCAAAAGCACAAGGTGTGCAATACTCAGAGACATGGCCAAGGTAAGAAAGGCTGAAAGACGACTACCACTGAACAAGACACACAAGCTGAAACGTCAAGACTGGGCCAAGAAATATCTCAAGACTGATTTTTCTAAGGTTTTATGGACTGATGAAATGAGAGTGAGTCTTGATGGGCCAGATGGATGGGCCCGTGGCTGGATTGGGCAGAGGGCAGAGAGCTCCAGTCCGACTCAGACGCCAGCAAGGTGGAGGTGGAGTACTGGTTTGGGCTGGTATCATCAAAGATGAGCTTGTGGGGCCTTTTCGGGTTGAGGATGGAGTCAAGCTCAACTCCCAGTCCTACTGCCAGTTTCTGGAAGACACCTTCTTCAAGCAGTGGTACAGGAAGAAGTCTGCATCCTTCAAGAAAAACATGATTTTCATGCAGGACAATGCTCCATCACACGCATCCAAGTACTCCACAGCGTGGCTGGCAAGAAAGGGTATAAAAGAAGAAAATCTAATGACATGGCCTCCTTGTTCACCTGATCTGAACCCCATTGAGAACCTGTGGTCCATCATCAAATGTGAGATTTACAAGGAGGGAAAACAGTACACCTCTCTGAACAGTGTCTGGGAGGCTGTGGTTGCTTCTGCACGCAATGTTGATGGTGAACAGATCAAAACACTGACAGAATCCATGGATGGCAGGCTTTTGAGTGTCCTTGCAAAGAAAGGTGGCTATATTGGTCACTGATTTGTTTTTGTTTTGTTTTTGAATGTCAGAAATGTATATTTGTGAATGTTGAGATGTTATATTGGTTTCACTGGTAAAAATAAATAATTGAAATGGGTATATATTTGTTTTTTGTTAAGTTGCCTAATAATTATGCACAGTAATAGTCACCTGCACACACATATATCCCCCTAAAATAGCTAAAACTAAAAACAAACTAAAAACTACCGTATATACTCGAGTATAAGCCGAGTTTTTCAGCCCATTTTTTGGGCTGAAAAACCCCAACTCGGCTTATACTCGAGTCAGAGTCTGTATTATGGCAATTTGCATTGCCATAATACAGACTGGGGGGAGAGGGGGGCTGGCAGAGCTGTAACTTACCTTTCCTGCAGCTCCTGTCAGCTCTCTCCTCCTCCGCCGGTCCGTTCAGCACCTCGGTCAGCTCCCAGTGTAAGTGACAGAGGGAGCTGCACAGACCGCGCGGAGGAGGAGAGAGCTGACAGGAGCTGCAGGAAAGGTAAGTTACAGCTCTGCCAGCCCCCCTCTCCCCCCCACTGAACTGCCACTGGACCACCAGGGAAGGAGAGCCCCCCTCCCTGCCATATATCAAGCAGGGAGGGGGGATGAAAAAAAAAATATAAATAAAATAAGAAAAAAAAAAAAAAAATTAATAATAAAAAAAGGGGTATAAGGACCACTATGGGAGGGGGGGGTATAAGGACCACTATGGGAGGGAGGGGGTGGGTTAAGGACCACTATGGGAGGGAGGGGGGTATAAGGACCGCTATGGGAGGGAGGGGGGGTATAAGGACCGCTATGGGAGGGAGGGGGGGTATAAGGACCACTATGGGAGGGAGGGGGGGGGGGTAAGGACCACTATGGGAGGGAGGGGGGGGGGTAAGGACCACGATGGGAGGGAGGGGGGGGATAAGGACCACTATGGGAGGGAGGGGGGGGGATAAGGACCACTATGGGAGGGAGGGGGGGTATAAGGACCACTATGGGAGGGAGGGGGGTATAAGGACCACTATGGGAGGGAGGGGGGGATAAGGACCACTATGGGAGGGAGGGGGGGGGATAAGGACCACTATTGGAGGGAGGGGGGTATAAGGACCACTATGGGAGGGAGGGGGGGTATAAGGACCATTATGGGAGGGAGGGGGGGGTATATGGACCACTATGGGAGGGATGGGGGGGGATAAGGACCACTATGGGAGGGGAGGGGGAAGTAAGGACCACTAGGGGAGGGGAGGGTAAGGACCACTAGGGGAGGGGTGAGTCAGGACCACTGGGGGGGGGAGTGAAGGAACACGGGGGTGGGGAGGTAAGGACCACTGAGGGAGGAGGAGGGGAAGTCAGGACATATGGGGGGGGAGGGGGCGGCAAAATTTTTTTTGCCTACGGCGGCAAATATCCTTGCACCGGCCCTGCACACACTGCATTCACACACTGCATTCATGCACACACACACTGCATTCATGCACACACACACTGCACTCATACACACACGCTGCACTCATACACACACACATACGCACACACTGCATTCATTATACACACACTGTAAATAAATATTCAATTAATATATTGTTTTTAGGATCTAATTTTATTTAGAAATTTACCAGTAGCTGCTGCATTTCCCACCCTAGTCTTATACTCGAGTCAATAAGTTTTCCCAGTTTTTTGGGATAAAATTAGGGGCCTCGGCTTATATTCGGGTCGGCTTATACTCGAGTATATACGGTACTTCCAAAAATATTCAGCTTTGATATTAATGAGTTTTTTGGGTTCATTGAGAACATGGTTGTTGTTCAATAATAAAATTAATCCTCAAAAATACAACTTGCCTAATAATTCTGCACTCCCTGTATAGGTCTATAGGTTTTTATAACCTAACTTAATGATGCTCATCGTATTGACCTTGGAAGAAGGGAAAGTTGAAACTATATGCAGAGCTCACATCTGTAAAACTAACCAGGTTACTCACTAAAGTGAGAATTGTTGGGAATTCAAAGTGAATTTCACATTTTAGACCAATATAGACAAAATTCAATGCGAATTCACTTTGGGTTCCTGAGAATTCTCACAGTGAATAACCCTGTAAAGTTTGAATAGGTAGCTCAGCTGATGCAACAATGCAACTAGCCCTTTCACCAAATGTATAATTTAACAATTAAATAACGATATAATAATAATACTAATAACAATATCAAGATGAAGAATGAAAAACACTCCGGGATGACAGCTGGTTACATTATTCATTTATTGGATATAGGATTTCGTTTAAAGGAATGTTCTCGAAGTAAAGACTTTAAGGACCATTCTTAGATAAGCACAGTTGGTTCTCAAATACAAAATATTTTTTCAGAATGACCGAGCCATTGACAGATAATACGTGTTTATGAGAGGCGCCAAGGAATCCTACTTAGGTTTTTAAGAGTCCAAAGGGTAAACTTTGAGGACATGTGGTATAAAGAGAACATTGGAAATTATTAGATATTGTACAGTGGTCTAAGAATAAAACACTTTGGAACTAAACTGAATTGGTTCAGTTACCAAAGTAACAGCAAGGTTCACCAGTGACTTATGTTCCATAGTCTCAAGTTGGTTCCATTTTGTCATCTTATACTTTTACATTTTTCTTGGTCGTCTTATTCGCTGGTATATTATACATTGCATTTCTTTATTATGTCTTTTAAATTTTATTAGGCTCTCTTTTCTTTGTCTCAACTCATTCACCTGTCCTTTGACTTCACTAATCCTGGTCCTAATATTCCTGCTCAGGAATCTTTGATGAAACCGTACTATTTATGGTTTATGTACATTGATGTATAGCAATTGCAAGTTGAGATGCCTCTGCTTAGCACTGGACCACTTTGTGGATGACATGCGGAGGTATGTCGAATTTGGGTTGAGTTTATTGAATTACGAAGAGTTTAAGAGCAGAGTGCAAGCCATTGTGTTATTTTCGTAAACTCGAAAATAGAAACATGACACAAAGAAAACACTGATAAAAATCATTAGAGTTAGTATAGTCAATTGCTTGCTTGTATTGTTGTCCATTGCATCCCAATTAACCAGATCACCCTTGCTGAAACAGGTCAAGCATTTCTTGTTAAATTCAAAGGGATAACTGTCATACCTCAATGTAACTGTACTTACACTATCACGTACAGAGTGACCCCAGTTCATTAGTCTGACTCTAAAACATGAGAGGGTGAGACACCAGCACATATAAACCGTATCAAAAACCGTCAATGCATTGAAGAAAGGACTTTAGATAAATAGATGTCATAAGAAACACAAATATATTATAAGCAAGCACATCAGTGACGAGCAACTTAAAGGGTTACTCAGTGCACCCTCAGTGCACTTGGTGCAAAGTGTAAGTTAGTTTTCACCTATTTATACTGGGTGTTTTTTCACCTTTACTTGTTTATTTTTTATTTTTAAGGTTTTTTTTATTGTTGTTAACACTAACTACTACTATATATTTTTTCTTCCCCCTTCCTGCTCTTTCTTTCCATCCTGCAGTGTATCTTTTTTTCTGATAATATGTTGCTGTACATGATGTCACGATATAGATTTGTGGGAATTGTTGTTTACTTGTCAGCAGAAACCTGGCAATTGGACTACAACACCCATATACCTTGATGTGCCCATAAAGCATTGGTGTCTCGATTATGCTCAGATGCTAGAGTATGAAATGACACAAAATGGGACATTGGAATGAGCTAATACTAAAGTACATATTTCACAAAAAAAAAGCTGGGGAACCGGCTCCACCTATTTCAGCTATTCGCTGTCTGAAGAAGTCCCTTGTAAGGGAAGAAACGTGCAAGACCTGTTTGTACATATATTTTATCTTATTTTATTTAAAATAATGTCGATTTTCTACCATCCACCCTGCTGGAGTTCCTGTGATCTTTGCCGTGGGAGTAATTTTTTAAGGGAAAGTCAGTGAAAATGTGTGCCAGCTTAGATGGAGGCCTATATCTCAATAAATAACATGTACATTTGTTTCAGTCAGGATTCAGGAAGCATCTCCACATTGCACAGGCCTGGTTGTCAAAAGATATAGGCGATAAGTGTGTCCTAATCCTCGTGGCTACTTCAGCAGCACTTGACACCATTTCGTAGGGGATTTTAAAATAGCAATGACAAGACCCATGTCGGTCTGGGTGGCATGGTATTTAACTAGTTTGAATCATTCCTCCCTAGCTGACCACATTGAGAGCTGGATGGAAATATAGAGGGAGCTCACAAATGGACAGAAATGGCCTGGAATCACATAGCTCAGCTTTAAGCACACTGCTTTTTGGGGTCTTTTTTGTCTTACTTATGTGGGAATGAATGACCAAAGCCAAGACTTGCCTCTGCAGACTTGGGACATTAGTTAAATATGGCCCGAGATATCACTTGTATAATATGAGATCGATTTGTATCTTTTCCTTGCCTCAGAGCCTAGCAATCATACCACTTAAACAAATAGATGTTTTTTTTTTTAGATTTCATAGAGTGAATACATATTAGTTTGCTAACACCTTGATAAGACAAGAATAAAGACAGGAATACACCAACGCTTACTAAAGCTCACCCATCTGGTTTAGGGTTCTCAAGTTCAGAGCTAATCATTTTGGACTGTTCCTTGACAATAGTTTCTCGTTTAAATATCAGATTTCTGCCTTTATAACTGCTTCTTCCATCAAAAACATGGATAGCATAAAGCCCTTAATACCACCTAAATATATTGCCAGGTTACTCCACACAATGATGTCACCTTGTCTGGATCATTACAAAACATTGTACTAATGAGGGATCGCAACCTTTGGCACTCCAAATGTTTTGGACTACATCGCCCCTGATGCTTTGCCAGCATTATGGCTGTAAGAGCACTATGGGAGGGCCAAAGGTTGCCCTAAATTTCATCTTGCGCTCTGTGGGCATTGAGTCTATTGTAGTTTCCTGTGTAGCTAATTGTCATGCACGTATACTCTGGCACTCTCTAGTCTCTATGCGTTTAGTGAGGGAGGCCACGTCACTAGGAGAATCTCAGAAAAGACTCAATATTTTCTTTTTCTGTAATGCATTCAGTTATCTAATACCTGTCTGTCATGGATCTACAAGTTATGTAACTCCTTTAGTGAAAAGTACAATTATTGAGTGATCGGAAGCTGGACCAGTTGTAGATGACTAATAAATCGATCCTATGCTTCAAAAAATGTAAAATTGGTTCTTTGGGAGTTAAACCAGGGAGCTCCATATATTGCAATGTTTTCTCATTTGTCTGCAACAAAATAAGAAGATATTCCAATAAGACAATGACATGGTGATTTTCAGTGAATTCTTACAAAACGATAAAACAACCCAGCTCACACAGGAATGAGAAATCATAAGATAGACAGACAGTGAGAAAATGGTAAAAGAGAGAAACAAATAGTGATACAAAAGTAGGAAGAGATAAAGAAGAGGAGACATTGAGGGGAAAAGTGACAAAGGGGCTAAACAAGAGATAACTAGAGGACAGGGAGACTTGGTAAGAGTGAGAAAGGTTCATAGTGATAGAGAGGGAACTGAGAGAGAGAGAAGAGAGGGCATAGATGGCCAGGAGGAGGGACACAAGCTCCGAGCTGGCAGCTTGTATGAGTGAATCAGGTTGTGTTTGTATTTTACTGCTGTGATGAGATGCAGCTTTTAATGAAGCAGAGAATGTAAGAGCCTTTAAATAACCCAGTTATGTCAGCGATGGCAAGTTTTGCTGGAGTGAGATAAATAATTACAAAGGTCTATAGGGGTTGGCGAGAGAGGAGGCAGGTCCAGACACATCAACACATACAATGTGATATAACCATGGTGAGAGACAACAGGGGAGATATTAACAAAGAAAGCAACATTGTGTCACCTACAATTTCTAAAGGTTCTGTGTGCATTATTATGGTGGCTGCTTAGCTCTGATAAAGCAGTGGGACTTCATTGATGGAATATATACAAATTAATCAGGCCACTTTGACTCAATCTCTAAAGTAGCAGGACAGCAACGACTCTCTGATGGTCCATTAGAAAAATATTGGACAAAATCCCTCTACTTCCAAAGCAGGGGCAGCTAATCTTCCATTAAGGACTGTCTCACTGGCAAACAGATCTGGTTTCTAGCGTTTGTGCTGACAGACCTTGTTTTCGTATTCACTAAAGTTGGAATTGTCAGGAATTCAAAAGGAATTCCAACTGGATTTCAGCTCACATTTAAGACCTGTATAGACAAACTGGAAGCACGGCTAACTTGGGGAATGTTTCCAGTTTGGCTATTTTGGTCTTAAATGTAAAATTATCTTTGAATTCACTAAATTAATCATGTCTGTGAAAAAGGCCCGTGTCCAGTTGAGGAAATAATAAATATTACAGGTTTTCTCAACCCCTGGTACAAGTGTCATATATTTAAAGCAGATTAAAGGAACTGCGTAACATTTTTGATACTGGTACCAAGGGTAAGAGACAGTCAAGAAGGGATCTCTGCTCCGAGGTTTAAAACTTCCAATTTCTATAAAGAAATACACTTTTATAAACTATCAAAAAAAGTATGGACTTTAGACACATAAAACACTTCAGCAAGCTAAGGTGCTTTATGTATCTGGAGTGTTCCTTTAATGGTATTTTGCTAGAATAACATTTATGCAGAACAGTGGTGGCTAAACTTGAATATAGACTACATTTCCCATGATGCTTCATTTGTTTAACTGGAGTGCCATAGCTTAGCCATCATTGATACATAGGTACTTGTAGAAACAATTATAGATCCCATAACTGCTTGCTAGTGGGCTGAATTGTTGAATTGTGTGATAATTGTTAGAAAGAACTGACAAACATTTATAATGAATTTCTTTTTTAATCAATGTATTGTGTGAACTTGACAAACAAACAGCATCATTTGAAGAACAAATTTCCTTTAAATTTAATTCTCCAACTTTAATATTTTTACCTGAATTTTAAATGGGTTTGTTCTTTCACAGCAATTCAGATTTTTATTAGCTGGAATTTTATCGCACTTATCCCTTACCGTACATCTCTGGTAAGTCCGTGCATTTACTCATTCCTACGCTAATGGAAAAGCAATCATTAAACATAGTAGCAAAACGCACAATTTGGACCGCAGAATCAACAATATCAGTGTTATGGAAACACCAGAATAAGGAAAACATATCTTTATACAATTCTATCTTCTGCCACTCAGATGCTCCATATTTCTACAGTCCACTTGATACATTTCTAAGTTTTCCTGCTGAAGCACATGAATCACTAAGGCTTCCATATTAGCCAGAGTACAAGACCCCCAAAAAGTTGAGCAACTGTAATGAATTTCATGTGACAGACTGTGCGTGACTGTGTAGCCTGTGAGCTCGTTCTTCGTCTGCAAGTGTATGCATATTCCGAAGAAAGCATGCATGCTTGATGAATGAATACAAATTTTTCTCTCTAAGCAAATATATACACCAACCTGTGTGTAAAGGTTCATGATATATGCATGAGCTGTATTGTTATTCATGGCTGAATTATGAGTATTGTCTATAGCAGAGGCCCTGTAATCTGTTTGTGTAGCATCCCCCAATGATTCTAGCTGAGTTTAATGGGAAATCTGAAAGAGAGCAGAGTTATTGTGCATGCGGTGGGGGGATGAAGGAGCGAAACGCACAAGGAACAGAAGACAGCTTACCTTGTCAGATAGATGTGAAATGGTAAAACAGATAACCCAAGAACAAGTGTCCTAAACACTGGCCTCTACTTTATCAGCATTAAACACATGTTTGTTGACTCTCCGCGCAATGAGAATAACCACTGGTATCCCATTGCTATTGTCAGTGTCAGTAATCCAGTGTGTTAACGTGTAACATTTCCAATTCTTCATAAAGGTAGCGTTTCGCAATGCCTTCCAGCCAGCTGATTCCTTCAGACTACTGTTTACAAACTGATAACATTTCTTCGGACCACCGAGCTTGCCCTTTCCTTGCTTGACAACTATAGTGCCTGTTGATTTGGTGTTTTGTATTGCAATTCGTACTGTGATATTTTTTGTTCCCTCTAAAATAGTGACCTATTTAATAATCAAGGTGGATTAATGCCTGCTAGTGAGGTGTCATGCCTTGTGAACAGTACGCAATGCTTTGTACCACCTGCCATACTGGGGCACAATTTTAGTAAGTTGAGTAATCAGCAGGATACTCTCATTGGTTTCTGTATTTAGTGAATATTGCTCCAGAATTGCCCCTTATTTTGTTGGTTTTTTTTTTCAATTTTTTTTAACGTTAATCCATGGAATGCTCTCGTATTATTAACTCCTTTAATTCCATGTTCCTCAACGAATAGCTAGAACATTAACATAGGACAAAACAGCATTTTTGCGTGCTAATTGATGTTCAGAGATAAAAAGAAATATATTAAGTATGCTAATGTACACACTTATAATTTATGCCCATCTTTATATAAATACTGTGCGAATAAATGTTTTCAAAATTGTTTACAAAATATTAGAGTAAAGGCAGAAACACTACACTTGCAGTAACTGTGATAGATACCACAGTAGGTGTGATACAAATGTTCCAGTACTTTATGAGCATTTGTGAGAAACCGTCCCTGAAATAACCTAAGACTGTAAAAGTAATGTCTATTCACAATAGAGAATGAGTACATTGCATGGATAAACCATTTCTGTCTGCAGGTTAGTCCTGTAATGTGCTCAGAGTAGTCCCTCTATATTCCTCCTCTCCCAACAGGCTGTGTAAGTACAGAAGCTTGACTATACCCTCTGCTACTGCAGGCTGTAAAGAAGTCCTGTAGTGTGCCCAGAGAATCCCCTCCCTCCTGATCCTGCCTGACTGCTGGATGCTGCTTTATATTTTGAACTATAGTGTTTATTGTCCACTGTGGAATAAGGAAAGTTGCCATTTACAGTAATTCTCAGTGCAGGAGAGGTAGAGTGACTTAATGGGCTAGGATTAACACTTCATTGCTTTGCAATTCAATAAAGGAATTTAACCATGTATACACAAATTTAGGAGGTAAGAGATTTACCCAGGCTTGTGTATTGTCTTAATAGGATAATAAAAAGTTTTTTTATTCACATTCCCATAGCCAGAAAGACAGTCTCATTTGACATTGATCAAAGTTTGTAGTGAATTGCTGAGGGGCTAATTTTACTTATTGCTGCCCAGATTGACTTGACTAACTATAATTATTTATGCTGTCAGTTCTGTTTGTTAGTATAGATAATAATAAGCTAATTAGGCCAGATTTACAGTACTTTCATAACTGTCTTGTACAGGGTATAACTTGGAGATAATTGGGTGATAATTGAGTTATAAACGATGCACTAGGATTTGATACTTTCCATCAGTGTGTATGAACTATATTTCTGAATGTATTTGTGTCCTGAGACTTTTGTCACAGATATGGGAAAATATACAATTTAAATAACCGGTGAGCAATTTAATATGTCTGGATTTGATCTGAGCATTTCAAGGCAAGTCTTGGTCAAAGAGGCTTTCCAACCAATTCAAATCGTTTCTGTTAGTGAAGCTGTATTTTAAAGTTACTCTTCTGTCTAACAGTCTAATGTCTCTGGAGAAGCTCCTCGAGGAAATGGTGAATGCTACGGTTGCCAGAATAGGGGACTTTTGATGGTCTTCAGTGTTTTAATGGCAGTTTGCCATTCCAATGGGAACCATGAGTGGAAGGTCAAACGAACATTTCTGAATAGATTTTGACAATTGTGGTACAGGCCTAAAATTCACCAATACCCCATGGGTGCTGCTTTATTTAATCGATTTAATAGTAAGTCTGCATGAAAAAAGTGACCCGCGTTAAAAAAGTTAGACAGCGCTAAAGTGATGTATATCATTTAAACTAATGTATTATGAACAAAGCAGCACAGTGGCAAAATTTAGATGTTAATGTGTTATCTACACCTTGTGAAATGGATTTTTAACGCTGTGAAATAGGCATGCTGCACATGCCTTTGAATGACTTACTGGTGATGTACAATATAAACAGACACTCATACTGTTGTTATGGTTGTACGTTTACATGTAGAACCAACCCATTCAGTATACGGATGACAATGTAACCAGCAGTTATATATAGCTTTATTCAGTTTATGTTTCGTGAAAGCCATGGCCAAACAACATTCAACAGGACATGAGCTACTCAAAGAACTTGCAGAATCCAGGGTCCTTGCTCTGCCTATTCATTGCCATAAAAATAATCCAGGAACACAGACACATACATCTCTCAACATAGACTGCCCGTGCATTACGTAACATCTGCAGATGCAGAAGAACCTACCTATCTTTGGTTCTTCTGCGTTGGCAATAACTCACCGGCAGTAAAAAAGAGTGGAGGGGTAATCATTTATAGACTATTATCCTCTAAAATTCAGCAAATGTCTGGAATTGATTCCATCAGAAACATATGTTAGTTAATGGGAGGCAGGATTGATAAAGCTTTGACATTGATGTGTATGAAAATATTCTGAACATGCCCCCGAGGCAAAATTAAACATAAAATACCCTGGAAAAAGGCCAAAGCACAGACATGCAATTTGCAAAATGATGTACCTCGAAACACCCTCTATGCTGTGCCAGTTTTGCATAGAAAAATATTTATTTTACCCCGCTAGAAACTAAAGTCTGTTATAAAATATTTTAACTCTTCGAACATCATAACTTTTGCTATAAAACAATATAAATACTATAAATAGCTGCATATCTTATCCCTTTGCCTATATAAACGCACAGCAGTTAACATTCATGTGCACTTTTTGTGAATTGTAAAACAAATTTATCCTATGAATCTGTAAAGTAGGGGTTTATTAAAAGTTAGACCCCCAACCTACTGTGCACTGATTAACTCTTGTTAAGCAAAGTCAGTCTTAAATGGGAACCATCAATTCTCTAGAAATAAAACCATTTAATAAAACTTTGAAAATTACCGATAATTTGCAGTAGCCTTTTTAATGTGATGTTCCATTTTCTTTTCTTTTTTAAATACATAGATATTTTGAAAATATGAAGATATTACTTCACTGTGTTTTGTCCGAGGTTTAGCACTGACAATGTTTATCTGTTGTTAATACATATGTGATCGAAGATCTTTATATTACAATTGTACTACTTTTAATACAGCAACACCTTGTGTATCAATATATATCACTAGTGCGCCTAAATTCTCATCAGTCAGAACAGAGAAATAAACTAATTGCAATAATGCACTTAGTATAATGAAACACTGTGAATAATACAGCATTAAACTAAATAATACAATAATAGACATGTGCTATAGAGATGAGATTGGCAAACAAGACAAGTGCAAATATGTCATTGACTTCAGGGACTTAAAAAGCTGCATTTTTATCCCCTTGTAATAGAGTTCTAGATTATTAATGGTGTTTGTAGAAATTGTCCAGGGGTACAAATCAAAGGTGTAAATGTATTAGACATGTGCAGTTTGTTTAGTTCCGAATCGAATTTCATCCTAATTTGTACGAATTCACAATACGGAAGCATCAGAGTTATCAGAGTCGACGGAAACAAAAACAAACAAATTCTAAAACAAATTATTTAGAGTCCATTCGTTTTGATCAGGATACTTAAGATAGTTATTGGAAGAGGAAAGCTGAAAAAAAGAGCTTTGCTTGATTTTGATCTTTCAGGTGTTTAGTACATAATGCCAAATTTTGTCTATTTATGTGCGATCACCATATTAAGGGTACCAAATTAAGGCACTGTTTAGGAGATAGCTCCCTTATATGGTAAATGGTAAGTGCTATTCTTTTTTTTTTTTTTTGTCAATCTTTCTTTTATTAAGGCACGGTTGAAGGGTACAGAAAAAAAGAGAGGGAAATGCAAGGATTTTCACAGAGTGGGGTTAAAATAGCAATAACATCGTTAGTTACATTTCCATGTTATCAGTGCCTCATTTTTTATATAAATTTGGAAGTCGTTTAACGTAAACTGAGCATGAAACAAGAATGGGTAATACCTTAGCAGGCAGTCGTATGTTTGCAGTAGCTTTCAACGTTAATACGTATGTACAGGTATATGCCAAAGATCTTTAAACATCTATAGGACGCCACTCTCTTCGTTAAGACATTTTTCCGTTGGCTTGTGGTGTTGTAGCATTAACATATTATAACCAAAAACAGTTCCTATCTAGGTGAACTGTTAACATAGATAGTTGGTAGGCTATATAACATCATAGACACGCATTAGAGGAGTAAGGTGTCAGGCTGAACACTCAAGAGCATTGCAAGCTAGATAACTGTTTGAGTATTCATCAGTAGGAGAAACATTTGTAAGGAGGAAACTACGCTAAACGTGCATACAGTGACGGCTATGCGCAAGGCTAAGCAAATATGGCTGTGTGTGTTTACTGAGAGCTTACTTTTACACTTCACTGGCCACATGACAGGCGTGTACACATGTATGAGGTGCCTATGTTTGCTAGGCTGTGTAGGTTGAGTGTATTCCCTGTGTCTCGCTATGGTAAGAGTAAGCTAAAGGGTTGTAGCGTAGTTTTCCAAATAAAATTTAAAAAGAGATTAAAATAAGATAATAGCATAACGTTATACGAGTAGGCAACGTGGTAAGCAAAGTTAATTCAATCTACTATCCAGAGTGAATTAGTAAGGCATAACTAGATTAACATTTATCTTACACGTTAGGCAGATCATACATTTCTATTGAGTAGGAATACGTAGTTCCTCGCTTGAAGTGCTTTCCAGATAGAGCAGATAAACATAGCTTTGTTTTATGCATGAATAGGCACAACCACGTTTTAGAGCAGGCAGGGTGATTTCCTAAGGCGTCATTGCACCAATATTAGTAATATCGCAATGACACAAGCTTATTAAGTACGGCTATGTATAGAGAATACAGCCTAATTATAATGGTGCAGGCATGGGAAACTCAATGCCAGCTTAAACTATGTATAATGAAATACTGAAAAAGGACAGAGAAAACTTAGGCTAGCAAGAATATGTACATTTCAGCTGGTGCCAGAGGTGAATAACAATATAACCTTGCAGCACTAGCCATGCAGGTTGGGCTTTGTAATGCTTTTGAACAAGCTTAGTCTAAAAGTGGCAGTGTCACTAGTGTTGCATGCTAGGTCGTCTGATTACACAATTTGTCAAGTTTAAGCGATGTAGTCCAATGAGACTCACTGGTCGCCGACATAGTCGCCCAGAAAGCAATGTCCCGGTGTGGGTAGCCATTAGAGGTTGCTAAGCATGTTGAGGCCCAGACTAGGTTGCCCAGCAACCCTCCGAAGCCAGTCCTATGCGCTTTGATCTAGAAGATCGCAGAGTAAACGCGGCTGTTCGGTGGGAGCTCAGTTAATGGGATCTACACGGACAGTCCTGGCTGTGCCCCAAGGTGTTCTCGGCTGTGGGCGGCGGGAAGTGGGGCTGCGGGCCGGCGGGCCATCTGTCAGCCGATGCCCCTGCTGGGGAGGCTGGCATCTCGCGCTGGTCGGGTCGGCAGGAGTTTGGTAGGTTGTAGATATAAGGAGTGAGCACCCCAGCCCCAGGCCGGTATGAAGGCCAGCACCTGCGGGCCACAGACACGGTATCTCGTAGTTGAGGCCGGGTCTACCCTCTGTTGGGCGCCTTGGAGAGCTCGGGTGTGTAAGTGCTATTCTTATGGACATCTTATGTCAGGATAGGAATTAGGGAATAATCTGCTAGACAGCTTTTCTTAATTTTAAATATTCATCAGTTTTCAGATAACGCCCTTTTTTTATACTTTGTATATTTGTGACTGTTACCCTAATTTATTCCCCATAGGAAATTATGGGGTTCCAAATTTAACAAAAGTGTAAATCGTCCAAACTGATATTTTATGAATTTTGGACAAACCAAAATTAGAAAATGAGTGGATCAAAATGAAAAAAATATATTTTAGGAAGTGATGGTATTAAAATGCTACAAACTATGTGATATAAAACAACATCCATGGAGGGCAGAACAAATATATTCTGCATCTCTACTAAATTACAGAGAGATAGGAACTGGTAGAATGCTCCTAACAGCTACTCACACTTGTTCTAGAGCCGTGTTCTTATCCATGTATCTAAGTGTCCTAAGGATAGATTAATGTGAATGCATGGGGAAAAGAAATACCATGTGAATATACATCTCCATTCAGTAGCCTCTAGTAGAAATTTCCTTTAATTATGTGTGTAGGAAACAAAACAGCAGAACATTCTACTTTGTCATCAGTAGAGATGGTTGATATTTTCTGGTAACATTATAGAGGTTGGATATATCTCACAAAATATTGTTTATACTCATCACTGCTTCAAATGCCGTCACATGGAAGGGGTCCATATTCTTTATCGGACTGCCCAAGGGTCCGTCCATGGCTAAAACAAAAAAGATTTAATTTTTTTGCACTAGAGCCGCATTAGAAGAGCGGAGAGAGGATTAAAACATGTATGAAGAGTGAGACCTGGCGATAAGCATAGATTCAAAAGTGAAGAACATTGATGGAAATTTCAGCTTTATCCCAGCTAACCTTGGTGGCATTAGCACTAGCAGCCCAAAAAAACAGCTCAGATCCCACTCCATGGAAATGTGTGCCCAGAATCACTGAGACCCAAATCAAGCCAATCTGAGCTTGGAAGAGAATGCTAGCTATTCAGAAGATCAATGCTTCTGGACATTCTTTTTTTTTTTTTTTTTTTTTTTTTTTAGAGGAGATGCTATAATAACCCCTCCATTGACAGACTACAGTGGAGAAAGTCACCCTTGGTACCATAAGATTCTTCTACGTTTTTATGTTACAATGTAGTTTCATGGTACACATAATTATGTTATTTAAAGACAGTGACATCCATCTATACATTGCACTAGCAGATTGTGTATAGACTCGAAAAAAAAACAACTATTTCAAATATATCTTTACCACACCTGTCAGATATTTCTTATTTTTGTTGATTTTAAGCATGCTGTAATTGTCTAGTGCTTCTGATTTGGGCCACTCCCTCCATACTAAATATAGCAATGAATGATGTGCGTTTGCTTCTTGCATATGTTGTACTGTAAAACAGGTAATCCAAGTATTGGATTTCAGACATAAGGTATATGGAGCTCAACAAGGCGTTGTAAAAAATTTTTGCTACATAGGAATCTAAATAAATTGAATTGTAGGAGTTTTATCATTCTAAGACCCTTAATAAATATAAACATTTTGCATATGTACAGTACGTGTCATTATTTGATGCACTTACGCAAGTGTTATTTCCAGGAGTTCGAACCCATGGCTCCCTAATAAAGGTTTTGTTTGACCTTGTTGGTAATTAGTTTAGATTATCCTCCATTGTCTGTACTGTACATTAAATACAGCATGTTCCTTTGCCTTTGACAACATGCTCAATGCCATTCTGTTTGTGAACATCACTTGGTTCTATTGTGGGACATGTTTGTACCCATAAAAAATTAAACGTACTCTGTGAAATCATATACTATGCACAACATGAATTGTCAAACACAGCACGCGGCAATGCCTTGTTGTTACAGTTAGGACCAAAAAACGTGCACTTGCCCTGAGTAACCAAAATAGAGAGTCAGATTTCCAGATTAAACTTGAAAACCCAGCGAGATCTGTTCTAACTTGTTTTGTGCGACTGCCGATGATTACATGCAGCAATCGCGCAAAACATGTTAGGTACAGGCCCGTCTCATGCTTGTAACCTTTAGAATGTAAAGCATGAAATAAAGTTTGATATTAAAATGGAAGGCATTTAACGATGTTGCTTCAGTTAGACACTGTTCTCTAATTACTGAAGCCCTAGTACAGACACTATCTATACTTGTTGACCTAGCAGTGGAGTGGGAGATCTCTGTTCCTGATCTTTATGCTCTTCCTCCTGGATCACGTGCAAGGTGGGGGAGGGATTCAGTGGTCATGGTGCTTGGAGTTACTCTTTAACTGATAGAGTATGTGCATCATTTTGTTGTGAGCAGGCTGTAGCTGTTATGATGCTAGGAGTAACCATTCAATTTATTTGTTACCCAAAATTACAAGCGGATGCTGTTCTAAATAAGTTGAATAAATTCTCCTTACATGTTGAGGGGGTGGGAGGGGGGGCTATTTGGATAGGTTGCTTTTTAGTGCAGGCAGTTGCAGTCACCGTCCAATGTTTGCTGCATTTTAAACTGGGGCTACCCCACAAATCTGTAGCCGTAGGGTACTTGCCCTTTTTTGCCTAATCATTAATCCTTTGCCCATAAAATAAAAGCTTTTTGTCAGTAATTTGAACCAATTTCAAACATTTGACACACGCAGTAAATGCTGAAAGGTGCTAACATAAAGCTTTCTCGTTTATACTGATAAATAATCTCAAATGTTTTACTCTCAGGAGGAGGTAGACTGAACTCCGATAATATATTGCTATTGAATCTTACCATTACTGCTGAAATCTCGGTGTGTACTGAGAATTCTATATTAATATCAGGCGCCTGATGAACTTTTAATCTGTATAATTCCAAAAATGACAACTAGGACTATGTTTACACAGAACCATCTCCTCTGTATTGCAAGCTGATATTATTGCAGTTTAATGAGAGCTGTCAATTAATGTAATCATATCTTTCATGAAAATGCGTTTATTTATGACTATAGCCGGCTTTCATTTATTGGCCTTTCAAAGTTATTCTAGAGCACACACTATGTAATTGGAAGGGGGGAATTTTTGTATTGTTAATTAACAGAAAAGGAGCATCATGTTTAACAACGAAAGTGCCAGCAACATTCTATATCATCCTCATCATCATCATCCTCATCGCATTCTGGAACTTAGCAACCCCATACTGGCAATTCTGCGACCTAGCAACCCCCTATACTGGAATTTAGCAACCCCCCATATTTGCAATGCTTTGCCTATTTAGTTAGCAGGATTTGAATCATGACCTGGAAAGCTTCATATATAGGACAGATTGCAAAGTACACATAATTAGACTCTATGTCCAGGGGAAGAGTTTAGTTTTCCCCCTTTTTTAAGTAAAATGTTGCACTTCCTATTATAGTTACATAGTTACATAGCTGAAAAGAGACTTGCATCCATCAAGTTCAGCCTTCCTCACAGCCTTCCCGTCTGCTTGTCTTTCTTTAATGTAAATTTAAAGAGTATGTTTTATTTACTATTAGCTTAACTACTTCATTAAACAGCAGTTTGCCTAAACGAAAAAAGTCCAAACTTGATCCTATTGCAGGCGACAGATTATCTGACAATATTAATAATTAACCCGTCTGCTTGTCCACTCCACTTTCTTCATCCACCCACCTATTCATCCATCCATCTGTCCATGTATCCCTCTCTCTTCCTATCCCTGGCTCTGTCAGCCTGCCTAACTGTCTATCTTCCTGTCTATCAATCTCATGCATTAACTGTTAAAATGTGTGTGTTCCTTCTCTTATTCTTTGTATCTCTATTTTCTAACATTTATGCCTCATACACAATCCTCTGGCTTGCTTTGTGCTTCTACTGCCAAGGTTACTCCTGGGTGATATTTCTATTTTTTTTCTGCTGTTCCCGGCTCTAGGGAAACACCTAGTCTTAATGTAAACACTGATCACACAGCCGGCAGCCACCATCATGAGAGCAGAACACCTTTTCCAGAGACAGGAATGAGAGAGGGCCGTGCGGCTATTAAATATATTTCTAACACAACAGCTAACTGAAAGAAACACTGGTTCTTGTACTAGATAGCCGGGATTTAAATGTATAGTAACCAGGGAGGTTTATGGAAGTAACCAGGCTAGGCTGAAGCAACTAAGTTTAAGCAGGCAAAGTCATTATTTGTCTATTAACACTTTTATCACCCACTCTACAACCTGATCACTCTAGCACTTTATAAAATATAGCTATAACAACGAGTACATCGTAACTTGTGATGGGTCAGTTGGACCGTAAATATATAAAAAAATAATAATACCGTACTTAAAACCCAACATCACTGAAGTCATTCAGTTTTTAGACTTGTCTGGGTCCTTCAATAACGCAAGTCTGAGGGTGACTAGAAGACACTTTCCTCCAACCTTAATGTGCCTCAAGTTTCACTCAAGCTGAGTTCCTGAGTTCAAGTCCTCAATGAAGTCAAGAGAGTAAACACGGGCAGACACAATGAACAAGTAATGTTACTCAGCATATAGCAAATTAGATTTTATCTAAGCATGCCTTAAATGAGCTGGTCCAATATCATAGTAGAACATTGGTGTATATTATTGATTGACAGCAACAATATCTCTAGTATCCATTGAACTCAGACTTTCATCCTATTAAGGTCAATAAAATTAGAACCATTGGGTTGGTTGACATTAACATCTTTATCCTAGTATATAAGTGAAAATTAGAAAAGGCTAATTATATCCATCCTGGCTAAATAATTTGATTTTGTATCAGTGTTCTATAAGAATGCATGTTTTATGCCACTGTTGCCCACTTGGAGTTTTACACTTTCTCTTAAATATTTGGCATGACTGGGTCTCTTTGAAGTCAGTACTCCATGAGGCCATTGGATTCTTTTTATCAAATCAAATAAAATGCGTGTAATTGTTAACCTTGGAAAGTATCAGTAATACTCAAATGAATGCTATTTGTTCATATGCTTCGGAAACGGCGTTGTGTTTCTAAACTTAATTCATGCATATCATCTTCTTCTGTTTATCTCTTTGATTAATGATAGTATCAGATTAACTTTATAGAGAAGTAAAAAATAACAATCTGCCTTTAGATTTAAGAACCGATATTCTTATCAATGAAGAACACTATAAAATTATAAAAGTGAACGATAAGACCTTCATTGATGATCAAAATGTTAGAGATGGATTACAACAAATATGTGCACATTTGGAATGCTCAGTTTGGCTAAAAAAAATATAATAATGCAAATAATACTCAGTTCACAATAGGAAATTGTCATTTTTTCCCTGAAATTATTTTGTAAGAGCACTACCATTGCATGCTCCTTAATTGTTATAGACGTTCGAATAAAAAAATATCTTTAGATTATAAAATGTTTAGGTTACTTTTCATTAAATTATTTCTGTAATAGTAAGACAAATAATATTTAAAAAAAACAAAAAACTAACTAATGCATTACATGCACTCATGTTGATTTTTTAAAACATCAGTACCTATTAAAGGGACACTCCCACCCCATGTGTCTGGGTACAGTCTTACCATAAAGGGTTGAACCATTTTCAAATGGTTTAATCCCAAAGTTGGTCTCCTAGAGTCCGTATTATCAGGGCCAGCGTGTCCAATAGGCCGATTAGGCGGCTGCCTAGGGCGCTTCTTAAAGCTGGTTTGGGCCGCCCCCGTCTATGTGGGACACATTTTGTATTGCGTGGTCATGGCACCACAGGACACAAAGAGCACTGAGATCCCCCCACCCGACATACCTAATTTCCCGGCAGCACACAGGCACATCGTACAATCGCGGGGGCGGAGCTGAGAGACCATGAAGGCAGCCAGGCCTGGACTGGAAACTACAGAGAGCAAACATGAAATGAAGGCAAGTGGGGGCCTTCATGGTGTATTTGTGTCAGCCTTTTTCAGCCAGTATGTTTGTGTCTGCTTGGGTCAGTGTGTGTGTGTGTTTGCTTGGGTGAGTGTGTGTGTGAGTGTGTCTGGATCAATGTGTGTGTGTGTCTGCTTGGGTCAGTGTGTGTGTGAGTGTGTCTGGATCAATGTGTGTGTGTGTCTGCTTGGGTCAATGTGTGTATCTGTGGATCAGTGTGTGTGTCTGCTTGGGTCAAGGCGTTTATCTGCTTGGGTCTGTGTGCGTGTGTGTCTGGATCAGTGTGTGGGTCTGCTTGGGTCGGTGTGTGTGTGTGTGTGTCTGGATCAGTGTGTGTCTGTGCATCTGGATTAGTGTGTGTGTCTGCTTGGGTCTGTTTGTGTGCATGGGTCAGTGTGTGTATGTGTTTGGGTCTGTTTGTGTGTGTCTGGATCAGTATGTCTATTTGCTTGAGTCTGGATCAGTGTGTGTGTGTGTCTGCTTTGGTCAGTGTGTTTGTCTGCTTTGGTCAGTGTGTTTGTCTGCTTTGGTCAGTGTGTATCTGCTTCGGAATCTGTGTGTGCGTGTCTGCTTGGGTCTGTGTGTGTGTGCTTGCATGGGCCAATGTGTGTGTGTCAGTTTGAAACAGTCAGTGTGTGTGTGTATGTCAGTCTACATCAGTCAGTGTATGTCTGCTTGAGTCCGTGTGTGTGTGTCACTCTACGTGAGTCAATGAATTTATGTGTGCATTGGTCACTGATTGTGATTGTGTGGACCATTGAGTGTGAGTGAGTGAGTAAATGAATGTGAGTCTATGTTTGTGTGTATATGTAAACATGGCATTGTAGCGGAGGTGTCTCTAGTGGCTGTCACTGTGACAGCTACTAAAGTCTTGTTTAACCCTTCAAGGTAAGGCAATGTTTTATCTAGTGGGGCTAAACCTACAGGACCCACTGTGAAACGAATGGGGCGGCACATTTTTTTTGCCTAGGGCAATAGGACTATTATTTTCAATAGGAGCACCGTATTCGTCTGAGAGTTTTAGTTGGCAAGGCAAACCTTCCTGATTACTTCAGTGGCTTAAGTAAGGAAGAGTGGAGGAAGAACAGTTTATTTGAAAGCGGTTTAGCCCCAGAGATTAAGGCGACTCCCAGACACTTCTGTTTCCAAAACATGGGGATGGGAGTGTTCCTTTAAAGACATTACAGTTAAACTAAATATCCAAAATTCAACATCGGCATCCAATGAAGCTCTATGTTGGCAAGTGGGAATAGGTGGTGGGTCAGTGATGCACATCACTTGTGTTGTCCAAAGGGTCGAACCCAAATGGAAAGGAGGCAGGCCCTCCTGACGAATTGGTAGGTCAGCCTGGAATGAATGCACTCCAGTCTGCCTGTTAGTCAAGCCATTCAGCCCAGTAAGGGCAGACCATGCAGAGAGTGCAGTTTCAGCGTTTGAGAATCATTAAAGTTACATTGCACAATATTTTCAATGCCTATGAATGTGTAAAAACATGATGAGTATGTCATGTTACCCCTGCACTCTACAGACACAGGGCAACAATGTGGGGATACACAACTGTGCATGCTGTGGAGTAGTGCATTAAAAGCCCTCCTGGCTATCTGCATGATCCATATGCTGTAGGAGTTAAGTCCGTTAATTAGTCAGGACTCTTCTTTTGGGATCATTGTTGTGGCTGATTAATTAATTTATGAATGCTATATACTGCAGGGAGTGGTTTTCATTCACATCGCCTAAGCATATATACGGTTGGATTCTCTCAGCAGATTTAAGGTTTATTCTGCTTTCTTGAATGGTAATTCCATCACTGAAACCTCCAGAAAAATTGCTATTCGGTAAGCAGAGTCAAACCTTACTCTTCTAAGACAATCCAACCCATAGAATTTATGTGTGTCCACAAAAACAAAAATAAAAAAATCTGATAGCTCACCCTCTAAATGCATATATGCATATGTTGATATCCAAATCCTTGTGATTTTTTATTTTTTTTATTTTAAGCATTATGCTTTCATCTGTGGCCAGTATTCCTGTGTGACCTGGGCAGATTGCTGTCATGTTTTGCAAACACATAAAAGATCTATTGTGTTCTATTGTAATAATGTTAATATGGGGTAATTGTGTTGGAATAAATGGCCCTGAGTATTAGATATGCAAAAACCCACAGTGCTGGTAGATCCTTTCAGGAGACATGTCATAGCACTGTCAGGTTTCTTTCCACGCACACATCTAATTAGCATAACTTGCAGTAAGCAGATAATTTCACGTTAAATACTTACATTTAGAGCAATTTTACTGCCGACCAAATAGGAACTGGGGAAGTGACAAACGCAAGTTACAAGTGGGACTCGCAGTGTTGAACAGCAGCTCCCCGTTACTTTCTCTGACATAATCAGGACAGCTGCAACTTGACAAAAATTATGTGAAAAAATGTATTAAAATGGTCTCTTAAAATGGCACTTATAGATGGATCCCAACGGCAGATCAAGATTTGGTGAGAATGTCACTTAACTTGATGCTTGTGCCTTTAACCTAGTTAGCTCTCCGATCTGCATTACTTTAGCGAAATGGTTAAAACGTGCCCTATATGCTCAAATGTGCATTAAATTAACTCACTGGCGGAGAGATAAACTCCATATGAAAAGCATAAGCTCTAAGGTTGATTGACTAAATCCACACCAAGGACTGCTCATGCAGTGTGAGAGTTATAATGTAATTTATCTCCCCGGCAAGTCTAATATTTTGACGTCTTAAATGGAATAGTCAGGTTAGAATCCCTGGAATAACTGTTCCATGCAAGATCTATCACAGTACAATAGAGTACCCTTCGTGTTTTCCGTAGGGACGCACCAAAAATAAGCTTTTAGGACGTGGACAAATATTGAATAACAAAACCTGTGGAGCATATCAAAAAGATGTTTCTGGCACTTGTGACCCTTCCCCCTCTATGAGATATTTAAAGGGGCACTGTCACTTCTCTGGAAATTATAATATTTAATATAAAATTGCAAATCACCTGTAACTTGTGTTAACCCATTTCATGTTATTTTCCCTTTTGTTTTAAATTTATATTAAAAATGTATCAGATTACACCACAATCCAGTTCAGTCCCGGCAAAAACAGGGCAAACATTGCAAATGAAGAGGAGCGATAGAAGCATTGTTTATGTTTTTGTCTTCTCTGTTTGCTTTGTCTATGCTTCCAGTTATAAAAGACAGTGCTTGTAACAATGATTGACAGGAAGCGCTCAAGATGGAGGCGCCCAGTTTCAGGAAAAAAGAGGCATTGATTATTATTTAGCTTTAGTTTTATTTTTCACACTTCATGAATAGATATCTGTTAAATGTATGAGATAATTAACACATAACATAAAAAATCGGGGGAATGGCAGTTCATATTTTCTTTTTTTTCCTGTGTTTTTTTTTTTAACTTGGTGTTTTAGGGGCTAAAATTATACCTATGCATGAGCTACATCGAGGTTGTATAATGGTTGGAGTATTGTTTAATATGGCAGTCAGGCTAGTTGAAGGCCAACTGGCATTTTAGTTATTTAGGTAAAGTTATAGTTATTCATATTATTTGTATAATGTATATGGCTATAATTAAAGTTATGCTGTTGTTGTGTATATTGGCTAATGATATAAAAAAAATTACAGGGACACTATAGTCACCTAAAAAACTTTAGCTTAATGAAGCAGTTTTAGTGTATAGATCGTGCTTCTCGGGTTTCACTGCTCAATTCACAGCCATTTAGGAGTTAAATCACTTTGTTTCTGTTTATGCAGCCCTAGCCACACCTCCCCTGGCTATGATTGACAGAGCCTGCATGAAAAAAAAAACTGGTTTTACTTTCAATTAGATGTAATTTACCTTAAACAATTGCATCTCTTTCTCTTTAAATTGAGCTTTAATTACATCCAGGACCCTCTTGCAGGGTCTTGCAAGCTATTAACATAGCAGGGGATAACACAATCTAAATTAAACAGAAGGAAGCATAAACATTAGATGACTTTAAAGGAAGTGTTTAGGAAGGCTGTGCAAGTCACATTCAGGGAGGTGAGACTAAGGTTCATAAACAAAGTTATTTAACTGTTAAATGGCAGAGAATTGAGCAGTGAACCTGCAGGAACATGATCTATACACCAAAACAGCTAATTAAGTTAAAGTTGTTTTGGTGATTATAGTGTCCCTTTAAACTCCTTGAGCTAACACCATGGCCATTGCCCACTTGAATGGTATATTGTGTTTATCTTTGTGTGGATGAAAGTTTATGCGTTTGGTAGTTGATCTAGTTGGATAGTGATGATGCCACATGCAAGTTGTAGTATTGGTAGAAGAATTAGAGGATCTGGACTTAGGGATCATGATCTGGAACATGCTTAGAGTTTCCCTCCTTTCTCAGCACAAGGATATATTTTCCCGTACTTAATGGCCATAACGTTATGCAACCCCGGTGTTCTCCTGTAATACAGCCTTACATTTTCCATGATTAATGGTCTCCTGTGCTAGAGATGGTCAAGAAAACTAAGGACTGGCCTATGCTGTGATGTCTGCTGAGAGATTGCTTCTATGATCTTCACAGTCATTACTTTCACCCTGAGTTTAAAATAATTAGGACTAACTGTCTCCAGCCGCAGTACTTTGATAATGCCTCCGAAGGAGAAATAGGACTTTATCAGCATAGAACTAGGGACCTTGCACTCACAACCAATACAGGAGAAACTCGAGCCAGAAGCAGCAGCAGGATTTACAGCTGTACAAATTACAGAGGTTTTAAACATTTCCACATATTATTGTTACTATTTAACATTCAACATCACCGAAAACCCCTCTACATATCGTATTTAGACATACGGCGGTGATGAATGCAAGCACATGCGCGTAGATGTGGTTAGAAAAAAAAAAAAGATTTAGAGCTTTATGTCGTTTATATTATTTTATGAGCCTTATAATTTACCTTAATTGTGCCCCCATTTTAAATACCTGTACAGGGGCCCTAGCGGTCCAATAAAACAATTGGGAATAATGGACTTTAATATCTAATATACATCTAAAGACACAGGAATATTTATTAAAAATAAGTACCATACATTGTAATATATATAAAAAATAACAGAATACAGTGCAATGCAAAAAATACATCTAAATCTGGCCACAGGATTAAATAATAATATCAAAGCAACTTGTTGTGAAGCAGGTGAGGGATAGTCATAACTGTCCACATTGACTAGAGCTTTCTAAATACTATTTCCAAGTCTGATTTGTCTGCCGTATTTCAGTGGATGTCCACTGGGGACACTGTCTGGAGTGGGTGGACATGATGATTGCCAGCTCGTAGCAGATTAATGGCTCCCAAGGTAGTAATACCATTAAAGGAACAGTGTCCCTGTCTCCACGGGCACAATAATCGTTTGACCTGACATCATTACTGCTAAATTCATTGTCAAAAATCTCCCCTGAGATGGGCTGAGCAAAGCCTTGTGATAACACATATATAGCTGTCCACCTATATAGATGATAATCTCTACAAGCATTGCTGCATTGTTATAGCAGCTGCTATCTGGGAAACAGAACATACACCATACATAAACTGCTTCTTACAAGGTCACACCCATACACGGCTCTGTCTCCTATCTACAGAAACAGTTTTAAAGGCTCTCTTACGGCAGACAACAGAATCTCAGGTCAGATCTAAAAAGAGGTTTCCCTTTGCTCTCTCTGTCTTGTAGCACCTGGCTCTCTCACACTAGTTTCCAGCCTGTAATTTTCTATAAATAACACAAGGGCACTGTCTCTTCCCTCTAGCATCTGTCTCGCAAAGGGACACTCTCCTCAAGCAGTATGTGTCTCTTACACAAGGACAATCTCTTATGTCATCCAAAATTTGTTATATGTAATGTCACATATACACCAGGGCAAATTGCAAATACATGCAAACATACATACACACACACACACACACACACGCACACACGCACACACACACACAGTTATTGTCTTGCATTGTTCATCACTTACATCATGTACTGATACATAATCTAATTATTACATCATAACGGAGTAGACATTGCATCATCATCGTGTACCATGCTGCTTCCACCTTAGTTTGCCCTATGATCACGCCATTTAAATAATGTATCTGCTCTACTTTATTATGAAAGTAATGCATGATTGGCCTGTTTAACTATGATATATAGATATTAGCACTCTCTAGAAAACGTTACACTGTATTGTTTATTGATTGCATTCTATATTCTCTGTAAGTACACTTGGTGGATATAAGACCATGAATCAAACTCATAGTCATGATCTTTTATCAACTAGCTGATCTAGGTCAGATGAGCTAGACCAGCTAGTTTCTATTGACTGTGGTTTCTTGCACTTGTGGTGCTGTTGTTGTTGTTTTTATATTGGGAGTGTTTTTGAGGAGTTAAGGGGTTCCATTGTTGGAGCTTTCTAATTTGGGAGCTTCTGGTATGGACTTGTCAACAATTTTTAAGTTCTTATGCCAACAGTTACATTAACAAATATTAATTCTTAATCAATCTTTTGAATAAGTTTCGTAATAGCAACGCTGTGCAAACCTTCCCATCTCACTCAATAGTTGCATAAAAGTTTTTAGTAGGACATTAAATGGCTCAATGTGAAGCTCACATACGGAATGTATACCCACTAACAGAGGAGTATTGTGTGCCAGGTATATTTACTTTATATGCTCTAATATTATTGCCAAGTATCTACGATAATTTAGAAGTCTCTAAAGCACAAGGATTAATATATATGCCATACTGTGCTGTTAATGAATGTTATCGGGTAGTTGCACAGTCCCTAGAGTTAGCATGACAGGAAGGATGATATTAGAATATGTTGATTTACAGTTTGCCAGTATCCACACTATGGAACTCAGCTCAGTCTCCGTACTTTGTCTAGTCCCATCCAAACACAGTAATAAGTATGTATGTGAAAATGCACAGCTGCGTGCTTCAGTCTCTTAGTGACTGACTTTCTGTCTAATTACCCCCTACCTGGCTGTGTTTACATTATTCAATATGGAATAGCCAGTTTTCTTGAATTGTTTTACAGGTTTAATATAGCATCGCCATTCTGCAGTCTACCTGGCACCACAATGCTATCTATCTATCCATCCATCCATCTATCGAGCTATCTATCTATCAAGCTATCTATCTATCTATCTCTCCATCTCTTTATCGCCGTATCTCTTTATCGCTTTATCTCTCCATCACTTTATCTCTCCACCACTTTATCTCCCCATCGCTTTATCTCTCCATCGCTTTATCTCTCCATCACTTTATCTCTCCATCGCTTTATCTATCTATCTATCTATCTATCTATCGCTCTCTCTCTCTCTCTCGATCTCGATAATGAGAGATATTGAGATAATGAGAAAGATATGTAGGTGTAGGTATTAAATTAAGCAAGTTGTAAGCTGTATACTAGAGATTAAATAATAGTAATCAGAAATCTAGGAATAAAGGAAAGAGAATGGCGGATTGGTTGGGGTAGGTCAAAGTAAGCACACTTGTTTGAATTCCGTAGATATGATGGTATTTTGACTTTCCTGGCATGTAGGCATTTTAGGAACTATAGATTTTCTAGGAGGATCAATCAGATGGTATTCTGGAAACGTCATAGTGCTGTCCCTTTGAGAACATGTGACACATTTTATTGATTTACAATGGCAGTGTATCCATTTTTTTCATAATAATCCATCCCCTGCCGATGCCCTGTTGCACACTGCCCCAACAGTGTATGTGCATTGTCTGAGTTCCTCACTTCCTCATTCATTCACTCTTCATTGTAAACTAGACAAAACACTGAAAGGATTAGGGCAGTTTTTTTTTTTGTTTTGTTTTAACAGATTGCTTATATTTCATTAGCTTGTTGACCCATTCTTCTTCAATTTGAAAATGACATCAGTGACCCATTCTACATATTCTATATAATATAGTACAAATACATTCAGCAAACACCTTGATTTGACTCTTGCCTGAGGGGTCTGCTGTGCACTAGGCATGACAGGGCTGCTACAGTAGCCAATTTAGTTTGGGCAGCTGCCCAATGATTTGAAAGATCTAACTATAGGTGACCTGCTGAAATATAATAAGGACCCTTTTTGAATTCCTGAGCCAGGGATTAAAAAAAACTTCTAAATTCAATATTTTAGCATGAAGGTTTATTAGGTTATGAACACGTAGAGGGAGGCCTACCTTGTCTCATGTGACACTTTATATTTACTATTTAGAGTACACTTTCAAAATGAGTTTGGCTCCCTATGTCCCCCTCACCCTGTGTTCCTACTGTTCCTCCTGTCCGTTTGGCACCTTATTTTGTTTTTCTGACCTCTTCTGTGACGCAATTGACCCTCTATGGTTTTCCTTATAATTTGTGGTGTCTCTGTGCCTTCTGTTCGACCAAAACATCTCTATTGTCTGGGATGCCATGTCCAATTTATCTCTGTCATACACCTTTATAATTATCCCTGTGGTCTTCCCCTAGCCCTCAATGGCCTCCATAACCCCCACCTTCCAACCACCACCTTCCTCTTTCTTTATTTCCCCTAAGTCACTTTTGCCATTTTACTTGTTCATCTTTTTTGTCCTTGTTGTTCAACTTAACCAGGATGAATTATTTTTCTTCATTTGCATAAAGTAATCAGAAGCTTTATTGGCCCGGTTTCCCCATTTTAGAGCAAAAATGTAGGATTTCAATTGTAAGATGTATACGGAGTAACAAAGATGAGGGAGGTGTGTTGAACTGCCTGCATCCCCCAGATTATTTTTTTTTGACTATAACAACCATGATTCTCCGTTACAGCCTGACAGAGAATTGTAGGAGTTGTAAGCAACCAAGCGTGGGATTGGGGTGAGAGGTTGTGTTCATTTCAATACCGCTACTTAAAGAAATTAGCAAGTTTTACCACTTCTTTTACCGCCTCCATGGGGTAAATTGCCATATCACATCTCAGTAATCCTGTTTTCATGTATGTATACCCATTATGTTTTATCTGACAGCAGTTTTTTTTTTGTTTTTTTTTATTGAATACCACTTCTGAGTGCTTGATAACTGTGGAATATTTCCATTAAGTACATCAGAAATTCTACATGATAAATACAGATCCTATTCCTTTTTTGTAATTTACGTAATAGTCACGCATTATACCCAGCATTAAAAGCAGATTTGCTGTTGGTGCTTGTGCAGTGTTGCCTTACTTAACACCATATTTCTGTACTAGTTAAGAGAGGTTGACACATTCCCCGCTGTGAGAGAAATATGAAGGCAGGAGCGGAGCAGAGGAACAAAAACAAAAGGGGCAGATATGCGAGAGAGACAAACGTGTACAGTAAAATAGATTATTGTGTGCCAGCCTTTTTTTTCGGATTGCTGTAGAGAGCGATTTGAAGTGTTCATTGTGGCATTGCAATTGGGAGAAGTGTTACAAGCTGCGGGTGAAAATGGGCTTTGTGAGAGGTCAAGCTGTGGACGTAATCAGTATCTGCTTATTAGAGGTCCTTATAGAGGTTACATAGGGATGGATGAGTTATCTGCATGTTAGGTAAACACAGATAGAAGTAGAGTATTACATAGACCGAACCCAAAATATATTCTGTATGAAGGCTGAGAAAAACATGTGCGCGATGTGTACTTGGAAAAGAAGAGTATTTTTTAATTATTATTTTTTTAAAACATCAATTTTATTAGAATATGTAACAAGGTATAATCCGGGGGGTATTCTATGGGGATCAGGAATTAGTGTATTTGGGGGCTGTATAGTTATATCTGTTAGGAATATACATGGAGCAGAGAGTACCTTCTAGCAGGAATAGGCTGCTATCTGTGGGGAATATAGAGATTATTGAATGTGTGCCCTATTCATATAGTATATTCTCTATGTCTGTGGGAAGCATGGAATACACAGCCAATAGGGAACAAGTAGGGGGAAGCATACTGTCTATGTTAAAAATGCAAGGGATACGGGGTGTTGGCTGTCACAGGGTGTGCTGGTTAGATACTCAGGGAGTCCTGGTCAGATACACAGGGAGTGCTGGTTAGATATGTAGGGAGTGCTGGTTAGATACACAGGGAGTTCTGGTTGGATACACAGGGAGTGCTGGTTAGATACTCAGGGTGTGCTGGTTAGATACACAGGGAGTGCTGCTTAGATACACAGGGTGTGCTGGTTAGAAACACAGGGTGTGCTGGTTAGATACTCAGGGAGTGCTGGTTAGATACACAGGGAGTGCTGGTTGGATACACAGGGAGTGCTGGTTAGATACACAAGGAGTGCTGGTTAGATACACAGGGTGTGCTGGTTAGATACACAGGGAGTGCTGGTTACATACTCGGGGAGTGCTGGTTAGATACACAGGGTGTGCTGGTTAGATACACAGGGAATGCTGCTTAGATACTCAGGGTGTGCTGGTTAGATACTCAGGGTGTGCTGGTTAGATACACAGGGAATGCTGCTTAGATACTCAGGGTGTGCTGGTTAGATACTCAGGGTGTGCTGGTTAGATACACAGGGAATGCTGCTTAGATACACAGGGAGTGCTGGTTAGATACACAGGGAGTGCTGCTTAGATACACAGGGAGTGCTGGTTAGATACACAGGGAATGCTGCTTAGATACACAGGGAGTGCTGCTTAGATACACAGGGTGTGCTGGTTAGATACTCAGGGTGTGCTGGTTAGATACTCAGGGAGTGCTGGCTAGATACACAGGGAGTGCTGGTTAGATACACAGGGTGTGCTGGTTAGAAACACAGGGTGTGCTGGTTAGATACACAGGGAGTGCTGGTTAGATACACAGGGAGTGCTGGTTGGATACACAGGGAGTGCTGGTTAGATACACAGGGTGTGCTGGTTAGATACACAGGGAGCGCTGGTTAGATACACAGGGAGTGCTGGTTAGATACACAAGGAGTGCTGGTTAGATACACAGGGTGTGCTGGTTAGATACACAGGGAGTGCTGGTTGGATACACAGGGAGTGCTGGTTAGATACACAAGGAGTGCTGGTTAGATACACAGGGTGTGCTGGTTAGATACTCGGGGAGTGCTGGTTAGATACACAGGGAGTGCTGGTTAGATACACAGGGTGTGCTGGTTAGATACTCAGGGAGTCCTGGTCAGATACACAGGGAGTGCTGGTTAGATACACAGGGAGTGCTGCTTAGATACACAGGGAGTGCTGGTTAGATACACAGGGAGTGCTGGTTGGATACACAGGGAGTGCTGGTTAGATACACAAGGAGTGCTGGTTAGATACACAGGGTGTGCTGGTTAGATACTCGGGGAGTGCTGGTTAGATACACAGGGAGTGCTGGTTAGATACACAGGGTGTGCTGGTTAGATACTCAGGGAGTCCTGGTCAGATACACAGGGAGTGCTGGTTAGATACTCAGGGTGTGCTGGTTAGATACTCAGGGTGTGCTGGTTAGATACACAGGGAGTGCTGGTTGAATACACAGGGAGTGCTGGTTAGATACACAAGGAGTGCTGGTTAGATACACAGGGTGTGCTGGTTAGATACACAGGGAGCGCTGGTTGGATACACAGGGAGTGCTGGTTAGATACACAAGGAGTGCTGGTTAGATACACAGGGTGTGCTGGTTAGATACACAGGGAGTGCTGGTTGGATACACAGGGTGTGCTGGTTAGATACTCGGGGAGTGCTGGTTAGATACACAGGGAGTGCTGGTTAGATACACAGGGAGTGCTGGTTAGATACACATGGAGTGCTGGTTAGATACACAGGGAGTCCTGGTTAGATACTCAGGGAGTCCTGGTTAGATACTCAGGGAGTGCTGGTTAGATACACAAGGAGTGCTGGTTAGATACACAGGGTGTGCTGGTTAGATACTCAGGGAGTCCTGGTCAGATACACAGGGAGTGCTGGTTAGATACACAGGGAGTGCTGCTTAGATACACAGGGAGTGCTGGTTAGATACTCAGGGTGTGCTGGTTAGATACTCAGGGAGTGCTGGTTAGATACACAGGGAGAGCTGGTTAGATATTCAGGGAGTGCTGGTTAGATACACAGGGAGTGCTGGTTAGATACACAGGGTGTGTTGGTTAGATACACAGGGAGTGCTGGTTAGAAACACAGGGTGTGCTGGTTAGATACTCAGGGAGTGCTGGTTAGATACTCAGGGAGTGCTGGTTAGATACACAGGAGTCCTGGTTAGATACTCAGGGAGTCCTGGTTAGATACTCAGGGAGTGCTGGTTAGATACACAGGGAGTGCTGGTTAGATACACAGGGTGTGCTGGTTAGATACTCAGGGAGTCCTGGTCAGATACACAGGGAGTGCTGGTTAGATATGTAGGGAGTGCTGGTTAGATATGTAGGGAGTGCTGGTTAGATACACAGGGAGTGCTGCTTAGATACACAGGGAGTGCTGGTTAGATACTCAGGGTGTGCTGGTTAGATACTCAGGGAGTGCTGCTTAGATACACAGGGAGTGCTGGTTAGATACTCAGGGAGTGCTGGTTAGATACACAGGGAGAGCTGGTTAGATATTCAGGGAGTGCTGGTTAGATACACAGGGTGTGTTGGTTAGATACACAGGGAGTGCTGGTTAGAAACACAGGGTGTGCTGGTTAGATACTCAGGGAGTGCTGGTTAGATACACAGGGAGTGCTGGTTAGATACACAGGGTGTGCTGGTTAGATACTCAGGGAGTCCTGGTTAGATACACAGGGAGTGCTGGTTAGATATGTAGGGCGTGCTGGTTAGATACACAGGGAGTGCTGGTTAGATACACAGGGAGTGCTGGTTAGATACACAAGGTGTGCTGGTTAGATACTCAGGGAGTGCTGGTTAGATACACAGGGTGTGCTGTTAGATACTCAGGGAGTGCTGGTTAGATACACAGGGAGTGCTGGTTAGATACACAGGGAGTGCTGGTTAGATACACAGGGTGTGCTGGTTAGATACTCAGGGAGTCCTGGTTAGATACACAGGGAGTGCTGGTTAGATACGCAGGGAGTGCTGGTTAGATACGCAGGGAGATCTAGTTAGATACGCAGGATGTGCTGGTTAGATACGCAGGGAGTGCTGGTTGGATATTCAAGGAGCAGGTGGCTTTGTGTTTGTGTAGGTATAATGAGATATCAGGGATTACAGTCTCTGATATTTATAAATGATCTTGAAATGGGCATTGAAAGCTATGTTTCAGTGTTTGCAGATGACACAAAACTCTGTAAAGTAATACATTGTGAGCAGGATATTGCCTTGCTCCAGAGGGATTTGGACAGATTAGAGGACTGGGCACTAAAGTGGCAGATTAATTTTAATGTAGAGAAATGCAAAGTTATGCACTTCGGGGTCAAGAAAGCACAAGCAATTTACACCCTAGATGGTAGTGAATTAGGGATGACCACACACGAGAAGGATTTGGGAATTGTTATAGACAACAAATTAGGCAGCAATATGCAATGTCAATCTGCCGTTGCTAAGGCCAGTAAGGTTTTGTCATGTATAAATAGGGGCATAAATTCTCGGGATGAAAATATAATTTTGCCTCTTTACAAATCGCTGGTAAGACCACATCTTGAATATGCTGTGCAATTTTGGGCACCTGTTCTAAAGAAGGATATCATGGCACTAGAATGAAGTGCAGAGACGAGCTACAAAATTGATAAAAGGAATGGAACATTTTAGTTACGAAGAAAGGCTAAAAAATTTAAATCTCTTTAGTTTGGAAAAACGGATCCTCAGAGGGGATATGATAACATTATACAAATATATTCGGGCCAGTACAAACCATTATCTGGAAATCTATTCATAAACAGGGCTATACATAGGACATAAGGTTATGCATTTAGGTAGGAATAAAGGAGATTTCATCTAAGGCAAAGAAATGTGTTTTTTTTTACAGTAAGAGCAATAAGGATATGGAATTCTGTGCCTGAAGAGGTGGTTTTATCAGAGTCCATACAGATGTTCAGACTGTGTTTTTTGCCTTCTTTTGGATCAACAGCAAAAACATATGTGAGGAAGGCTGAACTTGATGGACGCAAGTCTCTTTTCAGCTATGTAACTATGTAATTACTATGTAGCGAACAGGAAATGTGACCAGTTATTAAAAAAGATTAGAGCAGGAATCATAATATATTAACAATAATACTATATTAATAATAATAAAGTATTTAAGAGGAGACTATAAGCACCAAAACAACTTTAGCTTAATGAAGCAGTTGTTGTATATAGCTCATGCTCCAGCAATCTCACTCCTCAATTCTCTGTCATTTAGGACTTAAATCACTTTGCTTATGAAGCCCTCTCCACACCTCCCCTGGCTATGACGTACCGAATTAATTCAATTATTTAATTTAGAATATCCTGCTTTGTTAATAGCATGCTAAAGCATGCAGTAGCCTCCTGTGTGGAAATAAAGTTCAAATAACAGAGCAGGAGATAAGAACTTTTAAAGTAAACACACTGTGCTTTAAGATCTGATTGGAAAGGAAACATTTTTTTCCAGAGAGGCTGTGTGAGCCACATTCAGGGAACGTGTGACTAGAGCTGAAAAAAGATATTTAACTCCTAAATGACTGAGAGTTGATCAGTGAGACTGCAGGGGCATGATCTAAACAACAAGAATGCTTAATTGAGCTAAAAAAAAATGTGCTTAGAGTTTCCCTTTAAGTAGGTAATGTACACCTGGTTTTTATATCATAGGTTTACTGGTAGTGGGCAATATAGATCAGAGATTACTTTTACTGGGTAATATAAAAGGAACATAGATTGCAGTCAATTTGTGATATAATAGCAGCAGAGAGTACAGTCAGTTGGTGATATAATAGGAGCAGCAATTATATGTAGTTGGTGATATAATAAGAGCAGAGGTTACATTTAGTTGGTGATATAATAAGAGCAGCGGTTACAGCCAGTTGGTGATATAATAAGAGTAGAGATCACAGTCAGTTGGTGATATAATAAGAGCAGAGATTACAGTCAGTTGGTGATATAATAAGAGTAGAGATTACAGTCAGTTGGTAATATAATAGAAGCAGAGATTACCGTCAGTTGGTAATATAATAAGAGCAGAGGTTACATTTAGTTGGTGATATAATAAGAGCAGAGGTTACATTTAGTTGGTGATATAATAAGAGCAGCGGTTACAGCCAGTTGGTGATATAATAAGAGTAGAGATCACAGTCAGTTGGTGATATAATAAGAGCAGAGATTACAGTCAGTTGGTGATATAATAAGAGTAGAGATTACAGTCAGTTGGTAATATAATAGAAGCAGAGATTACCGTCAGTTGGTAATATAATAAGAGCAGAGGTTACATTTAGTTGGTGATATAATAAGAGCAGAGGTTACATTTAGTTGGTGATATAATAAGAGCAGCGGTTACAGCCAGTTGGTGATATAATAAGAGTAGAGATCACAGTCAGTTGGTGATATAATAAGAGCAGAGATTACAGTCAGTTGGTAATATAATAAGAGTAGAGATCACAGTCAGTTGGTGATATAATAAGAGCAGAGATTACAGTCAGTTGGTAATATAATAAGAGTAGAGATTACAGACAGTTAGTAATATAATAAGAGCAGAGATTACAGTCAGTTGGTGATATAATAGAAGCAGAGATTACAGTCAGTTGGTAATATTATAGAAGCAGAGATTACAGTCAGTTGGTGATATAATAAGAGTAGAGATCACAGTCAGTTGGTGATATAATAAGAGTAGAGATTACAGTCAGTTGGTAATATAATAAGAGCAGAGATTACAGTCAGTTGGTAATATAATAAGAGTAGAGATTACAGTCAGTTGGTAATATAATAAGAGCAGAGATCACGGTCAGTTGGTGATATAATAAGAGCAGAGATTACAGTCAGTTGGTAATATAATAAGAGTAGAGATTACAGTCAGTTGGTAATATAATAAGAGCAGAGGTTACAGTCAGTTGGTGATATAATAAGAGCATAGGTTACATTTAGTTGGTGATATAATAAGAGCAGAGATTACAGTCAGTTGGTGATATAATAAGAGCAGAGATTACAGTCAGTTGGTAATATAATAAGAGCAGAGATTACAGTCAGTTGGTGATATAATAAGAGCAGAGATCACAGTCAGTTGGTGATATAATAAGAACAGAGATTACAGTCAGTTGGTAATATAATAAGAGCAGAGATTACAGTCAGTTGGTGATATACAAGGTTCAGAGAGAAGTCATTTTGCAATAGAAATGGAAGATTTATCATTTTCAAGTGAAAAGCTGATGAGTAAAAGTTAAGTTTTAAACTAATAAATCCCATGAGTGCTGACCATTCTTTGGATTTCTGTGTGTGTATATATACGTAGAGCCATATCTTTCCTTTACTATTGGCAAGTTTAAGGGTAGCGTGGGATTTATTTAAAGTATCCATTGTGTATGTTTGTGTTGTCTTGCTATTAACGTGGTTGGTCTAATTACGTAATTATTTTACCTAATATATTACAACATATGTAACAGGATGTGTCACTTGGCTATACTATATTGATCACTTGGTGATATAATATTTACATAATTAAGTAACTGTTTTGTGCATCCATTTGTTTTGCTTTTTAACATCCTTCATGTTCACAAAGTGCTTTTTAAATGGCTCCAAGTTTCTTCTTTTATTATTAAGTGATCTAAGGATATTTGGTAGGATAGCTACAATGATAAATACAGAATTGGCAATTTGGACAATAACATCACTAGTAGACTGTTGGCAGCAACGTGCAAGGTTCTGGTGTCAAATAAATGCGCCCTGGTGTACAGACAGACTGTCCTCGTCACCTGGCTGGGGATCAGAGGATTATTTTATTCAAAAAAAATGATGATGCAAGATTCATGCTGTATTCTAAAAATGCAAAAGCCACATGCAAATTAGTGCTCATTAAATGGAGCAGAAATCAAAATGGCTGGTACCTTACAATAACAGCTAGACTATGGAAGAAATGTCTAAAATGAAGCTGATGTCATGGGCAAGTGGTTCATTAGTGAAAAACAATAGGACAAATACAAGTTAATAGCAGATCCTTATAGTGTCATTGATATTTTGTTTACAAACCAACACTTCATGACCTTCTTTAATGTGCAGGTGTGTACGTTTCTATACATCTTGCAGTTGAAAGTGAAGCAGATCTTTTTGGAATATATAAAGCTCTCCCCATGAAGATGGTCTAGTGGAACTGAACGTTGCAAATATTCCATCTTAAAAATTAATTCTTCTTATTATAAAAGTACATTTAAAAAAAAAGTACTGCCTGAATAAAGGAGATTACCTCTAATATTAAAATGAATAGCGAAATAAAATAATTTTCCTCTGTACAGGTTTGAGTTTCTGTTAGTCCCCTGCTTGAGATTCTGATCGTCCTGGAAAAAAGGTTGTGAGTCACCAACAAGTCACACACAGGTCAGGTTAGCCATAACGTAAAATCATTTAGTTCATTATACCAAACATGCTCATAGAGAGAAGATAAAAATGAACAGCCAGACATTGAAATTAACAACTGAATGATTTTAAAAGCAAATTCAAAATTTTATTATAATACTAAAATAAATGAAAACACGAATAAATGTACGCAGCGTGCTAAATAGGAGCATATTAATGGGAGCATATTAATTAACCTTATATGGGAATCATTACAACGCAAGAGGAGAATGAATCACAGCGAGAAAATATTATACAGCAGATGCCAATAAAAGAATGCACACACGGCCAAAAATATATTTGAGCAGGAACACTGAGATAAGGCATACGTCTAAGGTCTCCATTAATGTCATTAGTGTAATCACACCATCGGGATAATAGACAGTATCTTTTGCGAGATGCGGATCATAGACATTTTGCGCTTGCGGATCATAGACAGTATCTTTTGCGAGATCAGGGGCATCATGCTATCCAATTGTTGTTGGACTGTGTTAATATTAGTAATAATAGTAAGATTAAAAATATACTTTTTATAATTAAACGTATTTTTGCATACATTATACTCATATTATTATTTTACGTAGCCTATTTTACATTCCCCATATACACAATCCTTGATATCCATAGAAACTAGTAGGGCCATTTACTAAAGTGAGAATTCAAAGTGAATTTCCTTTTAAGATCAATATAGCCAAACGGAAAAATAATTCTCTAAGTCTAAAAATTCTGAAAAAAATTCTCTAAATCTAAAAATTCACTTAGTTTAGCTAATCTGGCGTTATATGTAAAATTCCCTTTGAATTCACTTTAAATTCACACTATTGTAAACAGTTACAGCCTCTCCCTGCTACACAATTCGGGGTAACTTTTTCTGTTCTTACCTATTATTGACCCTCTGGTGACAAGATTCTGTTGGTCTAAAGAGCAGAAAGCTTCTCATGAGACTGACGATGAGTACATATATATATATACAGTAAATGTTTTAGGTTTATCTGAATTGAGGTTATGTTTTTTTTCTAGTCTTTTAAATGACTCAGCACCACGGAGAGCACCCAGGGCTTGCATAGACATTTGCTCTTCAGTTTAGGCTTCCTAAGGACACTGCATTTTCTTGTTGCTTGAACCAAAATATAAAGCCCTGAAATGAGAACTTGCAGCCAATCCCTCTAAAGTGCTTCCTGTCTGCCTGGCCGCATTGTACCACAAATGATTTTTTTTTTTTTTTTTTTTTAAATCGAGAGCATTCCTGGGCAATTCAAAAAGAATTTAAAAAGCATCCATAATTTGCATTAGTTTGTTCAACATGATTTACAATTTACTGACTGTTGTTTCAGCTGTGATAATGACAAATATACCTTTTCTACTTTTATAATATGTTTTATTATTTATTAATTATTAATTAAATTTTTTTTCCCAATTAAAGCAAGTAATATGCATTAAGGGGTTGTACAGTTGCACAGATAAAGTATCAGAGTGGGTTCAAGTTCTCAGGTAATGACAAAGGCAGTGAACACTGCAGCCGTTGTGGATTCCAACTTTTAATGGTTGAGGCAGAATAGCTGAAATTCAAGTTGCCCATTTCTGCTTTCAATTGCTCAAGCAGACAAATGTTTAACACAGAGTATATAAGGGGCACACCATGAAGGTTATGTACCAGTTAGTTATACTGAGTGGGTTTATTGCTTTAGTTTTTTTTATATATAATTTAGAGCCATGAATTGTAGTTGATTCACTAAAGAGTGAAACCTCTATAATAGTATTTATATCTTGCCCCTTTTTCTTTTTAAAGGACCACTATAGGCCCCCAGACCACTTCAGCCCAATGAAGTGGTCTAGGTGCCAGGTCCCACTAGTTTTAACCCTGCAGCTGAAAACATAGCAGTTTTAGAGAAACTATGTTTACACTGCATGGTTAATTCCACTTATTTGACGCTGGATGTCCTCACAGAGTCCAGTGTCAAAAAAGATTCCTATGCTTTCCTATGGGCGGGTTTGAATGTGCATGCGCCTCTTGCCGCGCGTGTACATTCGGCTCCATTCGGAAGCTGACGTCGATGGAGGAGGAGAGGTCACCAGTGCCGAAGGGAGTCCGGCGCTGGATTAAGATAAGCAAATAAATGGTTAATTAACCATTTATTTGCCGCAGAACGGTGCCCTAGTAACCTAAATGGTGACTAGGGCTCTATAGCGTTAGAAATACATATTTGTATTCCTTACGCTATAGTGTTCCTTTAAGGTGTCCATAGTAATAGACTGACGCTAGACATCAGTGATAGGTAGCCATGTCTCCACAGATGTGAGTTAAATTTCTTATGATATTTTGGGCATTTGCTGTGGAATTATGTTTCAGTATGCAACAATTTCATGCTTAGCAGATACTAACTATTTCACTATCAAAATATTATTGTAAAAGTAGCGATAAATAAATTAACCCTGTTGTGCCAATGGACAACACTGAATAGACTGCTATTCCAATAAAATCCATAGTGTTCCTTTAAGGATCTTTGCTATCCTGGACTTTAATTCTGCGTTACACCAGTGGGTCGGTCTATCCGCCTGCTTCTCATAGAGGCTCTACAGCAACACAGGCCCTATTCATCGATACAGGACTGTGATTGTTGTTTTTTGTTGCAAGGATAAATATAACACTAGCAATCAGATAGCATTTTTTTCACCTCAATGGTAAAAATACTGTCAGTGCGTGATATCAGACTCTCTCTCTCTATTTTCTGTTCTTGATTAAATTTGTTGTTTTTATATTACCCATAACCTTACCGTATCTCTTTAGTTTGTTTCAAAAGTAATGCTTTTTGTGTCGAATTCCTGTGTGCGAGCACGTCTAATCTAATTATATGCCACTGAAAAACATCAGGCGTGAGCTGTGTTTGACCAAAGTGAGATTGTCGATGCGAAGGAAAAAATAAATAAATAAAAATGAAATGTACTGTATACCTTATCAGGCAAAAACCTTAAAGGGTTTAATCACTGAATAGTGAATCAATGAGAATTGAAAACAGTATTCACAAAACATAAAAAACAAACATAGTAAATATGGAGAATTTCTGGTTAATTTGTTGTCAAGTTTGGCAAACTTTTTCAGTTCAGTGTTTCGTAACTAATCCCCTCGAAAGGACCCAGTAGTACAGGGATTACAAGCTCCCGAGAAAAAAAGCAGACCCCAGGTAAGATGTCAAAGCAATCTCAACAGCGTTGACTCCTTACAATGGGGGGGAAAGGGGAGCTCTAGTGAAATCGAGGCACCATCACCACTACAGCAAATTGCAGTGGTTATGGTGCTTGGAGTAGTTAGTGGAACTGAACAAGAAGGAAAAGAAACCTCTAATGTTTCTGTGCCTTGAAAATTTGTGCAGATATTTTAATGGGTCAAATAGAAACTTCCCCCCCATTCCTTATTATTTTCGACCTAGCTATTGTCTGTGGCACACCCTCTGGGCACCTTGTGTCACGCTTGTCCAATTTCCGTTAATACTGCAGGGGGGATTACTGTTATATGTATTGTTATATTATAAGAGTTTTATTTGCAGCCTTTAGTCCATGTATACAGCCATGACATTTGTTTTTATAAAAACCTATAAACAATTAATTTTAATTAATGATAAATAAATATATATTCTTGTAAGTATTGATGGTTAAGGGATGCAGGCCCTTTAACCCCTTAAGGACCAAACTTCTGGAATAAAAGGGAATCATGACATGTCACACATTTCATGTGTCCTTAAGGGGTTAAGAGTTACACATAGTATATTGTAATCATGTACTCTATAGACTAACAAAAGTCACAAACAAGGCTTTGTCCCCTTGTGAATCCCCTTGGAGTTTATAAGAAAGATGTCTGATTTGTCACGTTGTCAGAGGTTAGTGTTTGTCAGTAAGAGCTCTCTGTGGGCAGCTGGGCTCTGAGCTCTGTATTTTATCTGATCACAGTGTAATGTTTCATAGCCAACAATTCTATTACCATTGATTGTCTGCTAGAAAAGCATTAGACAAACGTGAGGTCATCAAAAGCTCAGAGACAGTGGAGCTGGGACTGAGAGAGGGGACAAGTCTTCAAACCTCACTACATAGACGCGGGCCAGGCAATTCACCATGTTCAATCACTTATTAGATTACAGCTCTCAAAACCTTCACCTAGCCTCTCACTGTCTGAGTTTAATAAAGGGTGGCGTGCTTTTATACCCAACCGCGCCACGCAGAATATTATCTAGATACCTTGTCCGGTCTGATAATGGTCATAAAAATCCTACAGTTTAATTGAAGTTTGAGTAAATGCCGTATATTGATCGTAAATGAATTTGCCAAATTTCAGATTATCAGTATATATCTTTCTGCAACTTTACATTGTTTTAAAACATGCATGTTTAAAGTAAGACAGACACAGGTGTGTTTTATCTGTCTGTATTTGCTACGCCTTATGATTTTTGTAGTCAATAACTAGTTAAATACTGGATTTTCTGTGCTACAAATTGACTCGGCTTGCTTACTGAAAATACAACAATATAAATACTATGATTACCGTTTGTTATACTGCTTGTGTAAGATGGTTATGATCATGTTTTGCAGATTATTATCATAGTTATTTCAGCACTGAGTAAAAAGGAACACCATAAACACCATAACTGCAACAGCTTGCTGCAGTTGTTATGGTGCCTTCCCTCCCATTGTAAATAATTAAACCAACTTTAAGCAGATTAATTTATTTTGTGGGCACTGCGCCCCATCCCCATTATTAACACTGAAGAGCCAAAAGGTTCTATGCAGGAAATTCCGTTAGCTTTCCTGAGCAAAGTCATGCAGTAAGCTGTAGTGGTTATGGTGATTGGAGTGTTCCTTTAAAGGACCACTCTAGGCACCCAGACCACTTCAGCTTAATGAAGTGGTCTGGGTGTCAGGTCCATCTAGGGTTAACTAATTGTTTTATAAACATAGCAGTTTCAGAGAAACTGCTATGTTTATCAATTAGTTAAGCCTTCCCCCTAATCCTCTAGTGGCTGTCTCACTGACAGCCGCTAGAGGCGCTTGCGTGATTCTCACTGTGAAAATCACAGTGAGAGCACGCAAGCGTCCATAGGAAAGCATTATGAATGCTTTCCTATGTGACCGGCTGAATGCGCGCGCAGCTCTTGCCGCGCGTGCGCATTCAGCCGACGGGGAGGAACGGAGGCGGAGAGGAGGAGGAGAGCTCCCCGCCCAGCGCTGGAAAAAGGTAAGTTTTTACCCCTTTCCCCTTTCCAGAGCAGGGGGGGGGTGGGTCCCTGAGGGTGGGGGCACCCTCAGGGCACTCTAGTGCCATGAAAACGAGAATGCTTTCCTGGCACTAGAGTGGTCCTTTAAGTGGACTTGATTCCCCAACTCGTGTATGTATTCTTGTGTAACTGTGGCTGCATGGTTTGTTTGCTGTTTTTGTATCCCATAAAATGATATGTGGTCCCTGTGTATATGCGTGTAGATCTTATATTGTCAATGTCTTGTGTAAGGGTTATAATAGCTATGTGTAACAGTACAAGTGACAGTGCTGATCCATGAGGAAACCTGCATGTTACTTTAGTGGTTGGTGCAGATTTAATAGCCATGGTCACTAGTACTGGCCAGGACGTAAGGTTATAATCCATTTTGGTGGTAGACTTTTAAGACCTGTGCATAGACTTCATATGCATAGTAACGATTCCTTTGTTATCCTTAACATTTCAGGTAAATGCCACCATGATAATTTATAGTAAACAAATAAATAAAAAGCACTAGCTATATATCTATATTAAATAAATATCTATAATAGTGATTTAAAGCTGTTTGAGTGACAGATTCACCTTAAAGATACCTTTGTGATTGGTATTGAAATTTTAGATTTAACATATAACTGTACCTATGTATGAGTCTAAAGATATCTTATCATACACTCTAGGAACATAAATTATAAATACTTTCCTACTTTAAAGGACAGAAGAATAAGTGCATTTATATACCGTCTCGATACAAGTGTACATGTCAAGGGACAGTATTGTAATCACCATCACAATTTTAAAAAGCACATATGATATATTAGAATTTGAAATGGACTGAGCTCCTGCAAAAATTGATAGCAAATGCTCAAAGGAAAATGGGATTTTTTTTTAAATAAAAATTCTTTTAAAAAACATTAGCTGCTTTCTATTTTCAAAGCCCAGAATATGATTAAATCTTTCTAAAATAGGGTGAATAAAGCTTAACTTGAAAGTAAAATGGAGTTTCAGCGGCTATTTAGTGGTTCAGCTTGTTATGCAAAATCATCTCAATAACCATTTACAATCAAATATTAGGAACTGTTGTTTAAAGAGTTTTTGGGATCTCGCTATTTAAAGGGATACTAACAGCTATTTAAAGGGATACTAATACGACATTCCATTCAGTCAATCACTGTGAGATCAGCAAAATAATGAGTGCAGTATTACCAGACTCCTTATAACATTGGCCCTGTTTTGGAATTTGTAGAATCATTTTCATTTCTAAATGCACTGGCTGAAATGTATGACTAAATTTCCTCTGTCAGGGTTATCCCCAAAGTGTGTACAGGAAGTAAATTGAAAATAAATTGCAAATTTTAGACCAAAGTAGCAGAATTAGAAACATTCTCCAAGCCAACTAACTTTATGTTTGACTTGATTTGCTTAAGAGTTCAAATTAACTTTCAATTGCCTCTGAATTCTTGACAATTCATACAGGGGTAGGCAACCTATGGCACTTCAGATGCTGTAGAGTAGACTACATATTTCATAATGCTCTTACAGACACAATGCTGACAAAGAATCAGGGGAGATGTGGACCATATCATCTGGATTCTAGGGTTCCAGATTCTGAAGTGCCGAAGGTTGCCTACCCTTGCAAGTGTAGGACATAAACCTGTAAGTGTGTCACTGCAGGCAGGATTGCTGACAAAAAGCACTAAAACATGCACACAAAAAAATGAAAATATGTTATAGACATGACCTTCATTTGCTGCAGATCTCTATGGTCTAGAGATGAGGATGTGGCTTTGGGTCCTTACGCAACATTGGTTCTTTACATTTTTTTCAAGATTTAAGGGAGTGAGGTATACATGTGCATAATCGCTAGCATAGCAGTGGTTTATGGGATATGAAGTTCAGTGAAAAACACAAATAAAATTACTTACAAGTGGGAATTGACAGGAATGTAAAGTGAATGCAAAGTGAATTTCAAAATTTATGCCAAAATAGTCAAAAATTCTCCAAGTCAATTCCATTTTGAGCTTGGCTTTTTTTTTGGCCAAAAATGTGAAATTCAATTTGAATCGCTGGCAATTCTCACTTTTGTAAAAAAAAAAAATACTATGTGGAAGATAATACAAGCTTCAGGACATAGGCTGAGTAAATTAACTCAATCCGGGTTATTCAATAAAGTGTCGGGGATTCCGAGTTAAATGAAAGAGACTTTCAAATCTAAGCCCAAAATAGCCAAACTGTAAACAATATTTAGTCAGCTATGCTTCCATTTCTGCTTATTTTGTCTAAAATGTTAAATTTCATTTGAATTCATATTGAATTCCTGACCGTTATTAAATAACTCTGAATAATTTTACAGATTCACTTACCGATAAAAGGTAGAGTTTGAAACCAGATTTCAGAGTAGTGCTCAATTTTATTTAAAGGTTAACGATGATTGAATTTTTAATTGCTCCTTACACAACATAAAAGGTGTCAAGTAACATATGGAAATTCATATGTCGAGGGTTTATATATTTCACTTGCCTTATGAGCACTTTCTTAACACTTTTTCAGCTTGCTAGTTGTTTAAAAACACCGCAGGGAGTAACACTGGGTAAAATAAACCTGTTTTCTACCGTGAGATAATGATTACTACAAGCAAACAGCAGATCATTACCCAGAAGCCATTATTCTCTCTCCTTCTGAATTGCGCGAGGTTCTTATTGCAGTGTAACCCCTAGTTTTGGATACAATCTCAGTGTAATGACTTGGCACTCATTTGAAGATGCATAAGACTTGGCAGTTTGCAGGAATGAGACAGAAAACAAGACATTTTTTTGTTTCAAAGCTACATGTTCATATTTAGCTCAAACAGCCGCACTTTATCTGGTGATGGGACTGTGCACATCATCTCGTAATGTATAAATAATCAGTTTTCACTTGTTAATTTCCCTTTAAAACATTTACCAACCAACAAATCACTCCCAGAGGACATCGCTTAGCCATAGGCTGATAAAACATGTCGAAGTGGAAGATTAGTACGAGCAAGGGTAAACTAAAACTGTGTGGGAGGATCAGGAAGTGATATAAAGCCTCTGTCAGCAAGGGAGATTGAGGGAGTCCTGAGACAGAGCTACATGTGGGGGAACTGGAATGATTTAAGACTAAATTAATACAAATAAAAGATGTTAAGTTGGAAAGCAGTTGATGCTCTGCAGAATAATGAAGTTATGTTCATGAAAGGGCACCTAAAGCTGCAAGGTAAGACAATGCAGTCAAGATAAATCTGCTACAGCAAGTCTGAACATATTGTTAAGAAGGGACACTATAGGTAGTGTACACTATATGTACCCAGACCATTTCATTTCATTTCATTGAAGTGGTCTTGGTGCAGTGTCCTTGTCCTCCTTAGTCTTGCAATGTAAATCCAATTTTTTGAGAAACTGCGATGTTTACATTACAGTGCCTTGACTGCTTCTGGTGGTTGTCTACCTGAGAGCTACTAGAGGCTCGTCCTGGATTTTCACTGAGTTTAACTGTGCGAAACAGCGCTGGATATCCTCACAATTTGCATGAATATGTCCAGTGTCAGAGAAAACCCCACAGGAAAGCAATGAGGCAAAGCTTTCCTGTGGGGAAGACCGAATGTGTGCGCTGTGCTCGCCTCACATGTACATTAGGTATCCCCATCGGATGACGTCAAAGGAGACGGACCATGACCCAGTGCTGAAGGATATTTAACCCTTTACATCGCTGGGGGATTTAAGGAATATGGTAGTGTGAGAAATACATCTTTGTATTCCTAACACCACAGAGTTGCTTTAAGCACAGCTCCAGTAGTGAACAGTGAATTCTATTGCATGTTAAAGTGTCTTTTTGTAAATTGTAGATTTTGTATGCAATCCCAAAGAATAGCTCAAAAGGGAAAATTAAGGGAACATAGTGGCATATTGCTATTTGTAAGAAAAACACGAGTGCCAATCCACTACAGCTTACTGTAGTGGTTATGGTGCCAGGGGTGCCCTGACACCCTCTTAGACTAATATTTGAAGTAATTTAAAAGTGATTTGACTGGCTGCCTAGATCCAGCTGAGTACCCTTGCAGGAGAATCTGGTTAGCTTCACTGAACTAAGCAGGGCTATAGGGACCAATGAGTGTTGTACTGAGCCTTAGCTCACTACAGATATCCATTTTCCTGCAGCAAAAGACTGGGTGTGGTATGGTGTCCCGGGGAATCAGGTAAGTGGTAAAATGGTTTTGACAAATTACTCTGGGAACTTGTCAAGTCATTCCTGGCACCATAACCACTACAGTGGGCTGTAGCAGTTATGGCACTTGGAGTGTTCCTTTAAATTGCTGGTAAAATCAACTGCAGTGTAAATGCTGAAAATCTACTGTTTAAATTGAAAGTAATAGACCTGGAACTTCATCCCTTGCATTCACAAAGCTATTACTTATTAATGCATAGCATCCAGTGTTCCCTCTAAGCATTCTTTATGATCAACCCAGCATTGGAACTGTTAAAGAATATTTCCAAGAACCACAATTAAAACGACACAGTGTGGTAGCGATAAATATATGTAAAAGCAATGCTGCTTTCAGCCAGCTACAACTCATATCACCTTGAGAAACCTTTGGGCTAATAGTAGGTGTAATCTAGATTCAACTCTGGGACCAAAGGTTGGCCAGTTCTTCCGCAGGAATAGATTTTTCCTCTGCTTTGCTGAAAAAGACTGGGAATTGTAGAGTCTGTTTCATAGAGTTCCAGGTATGTGGTCTTTCCTACAGCTGTGACCTGGAAGCCTGCAGATATCGGTTTAACAATACTCGTGTCTCCTGGGATCCTGTGTATCTTTTCACTTGCTTACCTGCTTCACACGAGCATCTAAATTCTTTGCTCACAGATGGGGGAGCAGGACTCCGGGAAGCATTGGGAGCTTCTGAAATAATAGATAAAGCTATCATCTCCTACAGTGCTATTGATTTTTTATATTTTACATTATCACAAAAGAAATTTATGGCAGTGCTTGAAAATTATAGCTTTTTTGTACCATGGATGTCTGATCACACACAGACGTTCAAGCAGCCACCAAGAGATTTCAATGTGGGGAAGCATGCAGCAAATTGGCAGATGAAATAATATGTCTGTTGACCAACTGATGTATAAAAATGAAGGCTTTCAGGACCACTCTGGACGCTTTACCAAATACGCCCAACACCTCCAAAAAGCTTCTCCTTTTTTGAACACTGACAAGAAAGAAAAAGTATAATATTTATTCTGCAATTTGTTGTTTTTTTGTTGTTGTTTTTTTTTCTTAGGTTAGGACAAAGTGTGCACTTGGTTCTTCTTCTAGAACACATCTATTAGGCATCATTCAAAAGATTGTACTGATTTCTTTTGATTCTCTTGAGTATCACATAACAAGGAAAAACAACATTTTGTTTGTATATATTGGTTTTGTTTTTATAAATTTATAGATATCGTTGATTAGCAATGCTTGGTCTAAAATTCCCTGTCTAAAAATAATGAGCATTGTAGTCCACAGTAGCTGGAGAGATTGCCTATTACATCAATTGAGAATAATGCAATCTCCTCTGTTGGGGGCCTCCTTATTCTGCTCTGGGCAGTTAGGGATCTTCCTTCAGAATCTCAATGGGTTAATTGAATTATGATGGCAGCCAGTGGGATATGCTTGGGTGGAAGTGACTCGATAGCCAAAGTATCATCTCTCAGAAGAATTAAAATAGAAGTTATTTGGACTACTTATGTATTTCATTGACAGGTCCAGCAAGTTCCCAGGTATGTCCTCATAAAAAGTGCAAACTGCTGTTTTTTTTTTACTAACCAGATAGTACATGGAACATGTCTGAGAACATTTAGATGCTCTTGTCCTTAAATAAATGAAGGTGCAATTCCATCCCAAAAAACAGAAGGGATCTAGCACACTTCTGTTGTGTATCAACACTCCAAATGTATTTAAGAATCCACACAAGTGAGCAGTTTCAGCCGTGCCTTTTTCAAGCTAAAGTACAAAGGAGATTAAAAAACACCAATGTTTCTCATTAAATGATCGTTGAAAAAATTTGGAGTGCTGAAGCATGAAGGACATGTGCCGGTCCATTTATTATTGGCCAGTAGGATCAGGGTCAATGTATACCCTCGGGGACTGAGTACCTTAATAGTGTGTGATTGTTTTTTATGTTTGTGTGTTTATATAAAAGGAAGAGGGATTTCTAACACAGTTTGGGAGCCTGCTTTTCTAATCATTGATAGATATTCTGTGTATGTGTGAGGGGTAGGGGGGACGGCGACTGATCAGTGTTATCTATCACATCTCCCAGCAGGAGTAGACATGTTTCACCTGTAGTAAATATGTAAGTCAGATGAAAAAGTGGGTCACGGCAAAAAATATCTTCATTATGAAATCTAAAACAATGCCACAAGGTGAAGAATATATGCCCAGTGCTTTCCTTTTTGTTGCCCTTGGTGCTAAATCATATCTTTTTTCCTGGAGCCCCTGACACCAGTGGCTAAACTCAATTGAGTTGTCAGGAATTCAAATGGAATTTCAAATGTAAGGCCAAAGTAGCCAAGTTGAAATCATAGCCGACTTGAAAATATTTCTCATTCAGCTATTTTGGCCTAACATTTGAAATTCACGTAGAATTCCCAGCAATTTTCACTTTAGCGATTAACCAACAATACTCGAAGGTTTGCTCATAGGCGTGAATTCCAACCTTAATTTAGTATCCCGCACTAATTTCTATCAATATTAATGATGCATTCTATTTATCTCACTGTACTATTCTCAAAGAAGAGAGGTAGGTAAGATCGTTTTTCTACATTGTGACTCCCATCAGTTGTTTATTTTGGTAGTGTAGAGGGTTAAGTAGAACCGCTGCTTAAATTTTGCCACATTTATGTTTTGTATTCTGCTGCTACATGACACTATGTGCACAGAGATTTTTAATTTAGCACTGAACAGATGTGTGTGGTGAATTCACTTTGAGGACAAAAAGGAATATGATGTTTCTACACATTTTGAAGAGGTTTTAAAATGACATGGATTATCCAAAGCTACATTTGTTACCAATGCACGGCAGCTAATTCAATCCACTCCAGTGATATTGCTATTCACAGATCCTCACATCCAAATCTGCTGTATTATAATTATATTTCTGGATTTTTTTGTTTTGTTTTTTTTAGCTCTTATAATCATGTATGAATCTATTTCCGTTTCCATTTTCCTCTGAGACATTGTGATATATTATTAAATTCAAATGATTGCCTGAGTAATGGTTGACTTTTTTTTTTATATCTCAGAAATTAAATCCCTTTAAATGTTAACCCAACTATTTGTAGGTCATACGTCTGTTCATCCTAATGAACACCCTAAAACATAATTTAAATTGTGTTATCAGATTGATTTTTGTAATTTATTTTTTAGAGGTTTAAACGTTAGGCAGCCATGCAAAGCTTATGGCTGTTGTGCATTGCGCAATCGATTCACACACATCACTGACTGTAAACTGAATATATATACTTTTAACTTAGGCACATCATGCAAGCCTTCCGATATTGCGTCTCATTAAAAAGCACTCCTTGTCATTTGCTGACGCAGATTGGAAAGAAGTGCAGAAACATTTTGATATATTAACAATGTCATAGAACTTTCCTTTTTAGAGCTTCCTTATCAACCGACGTGAAAGCTTTAGCCTGTTGCATTTTTATCGTGTCAAGTAATAAATGGTGTCTTGCAGATACACGGATACATTAATTCAGTGATATTGTCTGATACACAATTCTGAATGCACTTTATCTCTTCCATGACCCAGTGAAAAATCACAGCAGCACATACGAAATTTGCGAGGACAATTGCGAGCAGATTCACACACAAATTTGAATACAGTAATAGCCATGAAAAGAAAGACATGCAGCATTAAATCGTGTATCCATTTGTTGAAGAGCCATTAAAATGTTGCAGCTGGGCACTTAATAGAGGAAAAGACTCCTATGTTAAACAAAGCAGCAATCTTCTCAAGGCTTCATTTTAAAAGGGTCGCAGAGAAAGAAATAGAAGTCATTGTGTAGGTTTGCAAATAAAGAAAATGAGAGAGATGTTGGTAGTTAATACTGTATATCTAGTCTGTTTACTTGTTTTCATGAATACGCTCCTCTTGGGTTCATTACAGATGAACTCTAACAGGGATATTTATTAGAATGAGAATCTAAAGTGAATTTTAAATGTAAGGCCTTAGTAGCTGAGCTGAAAGCATAGTTTATTGAGAAAATGTCTCCAGTTGAGCTATTTTTACCTTAAAAGAACACTTCTTGTACCTTAAAGAAACACTTTGTTTAGCTGACTCTCTAAGCCAATCAGTAGCACTTCATTTCCGAGCCATTTTTATGAATGGTGAGCTACCGATTGGCTTAGAGCATCAGCTGACCGCTCTAAGCCAACCAGAGGTGCCCCTACCTGATGCAGCCCAAGCCTTCTTTTTATGAAGAATTGGGGATGCATGGGCATGTTCTTAACACCATAACCGCTTCATTAAACTAAGGTTGTTTTGGTGACTATATTGCCCCTTTAACCCCTTAAGGACACATGACATGTGTGACATGTCATGATTCCCTTTTATTCCAGAAGTTTGGTCTTTAACCCCTTAAGGACCAAACTTCTGGAATAAAAGGGAATCATGACGTGTCACACATGTCATGTGTCCTTAAGGGGTTAAGGGGTTAAGTACAGCAAAACAGCGAATAAAAATAGTAATGAAATTCATATTTGCATTAATTTTCCATTATTTCCAGGGATTTTGGTGATCACCTTTACCCAAATATAGAAGCAAAATCTAGTTTCATAAGCTATATGGTGTTGGTGTACGGGGCACTCATTGAATTAATACCCGCTTGTTTTTTGTACATTCTTATGCATATAGCAGCACAGAAAGGGCAGGAGTTAAAGTCTTGTAATGCACTATACTCCCAATATGCTACTTTTATACTGAACTTGGCAGCATTACAGACATATATATATTTTATTTAATTGCACTGCGGGCTATATTGCTTTTTATGACCACATTTAATTAATATACTTAATATCAAAACCCATATTACACCACTGGGATATATTTCATTATTAAACTGCAAGGGCACTGCATGATAATTACACAGGATGCCCTGTTTAAGCTAGAAAAATATAGAACTCTTATCTTCCCGGGAGGTACTGTTATATTTAGAGCAGTTAAAGTGCTGTGAACTACGATTGCAGCCCTTAACTAGGCACTAACTTACAACATAAATAAACCACTAATTCGTCTTCCTAATGAAAATAAACCTCTAATAAACCAAAAATAAACCACTAATTTATCTTACAAACAAGTGCAATTCTGTAACCACACATATCTGGCTCGTCTCTTTATGCGCACAGGTTAACAAGGACAGACTAAAAGCACATTTGCTAATTACACATGAAAAGTCCACCAGTCCTATGCAATGAGTTGGAATGGATTGATTTATTGTGTTTGCACTCTGCTTGGGGGTGAGATGGGACAGGTACAGAACACAGATGCCACTTCACCGCAACAGCTGGGCAGATCACCTGATCGAAAGGCTGCTCGCAGCTCCAGAGAAGGCTATGGCTAGAGTCACTTGTAATCTGCCTCGAAGAGGGTGATATCAGAGATGATGGCTCACTCCGGGGCATCCAAAACTAGTTTAAGAAAGATGCATGATTGTGTTATCTCCGCTAGTAAATTCCTCATCTGTCTTTTGCTGCCCATAGGCCCTGCGTAAAATCATGTTTCAACAGCAAACAGGGAAAAAATAACATCTACAATTTTAGTTATGGTGGAGTATAACTCACATCATGCCCAACAATACAATTGTATTTGGTCTGAGCTTGATAGTGGTTGTCATCATAAGCAGTTGAAGCAGCAGTATGTGCAGGAGCTATGTTTTAAAAGTCATCTTGATTTCTAATGTTCTATGTAATGATGTATTCATAGTAAGAATGTACGACACTCCTGTTGCTGCAAGCTACAAGTGTCACCGTAATCAGGCAGCAAGCGAAACATTTGTACCATAATAACGATCTGTGATACATTTTCTAGTAGCGTGCCTGAACTGTGAAATATTCCAATATGTAATGAAATATAATCACTATGTATATATGTTGTAAACCAGGATACAGACTAACATGGTAAGTGAAACTCAAGGTTTATGTATCTATAATTTGATGAGATTTTTGAAACGGCGAGTTCCTGAGCTCAAAAGTGAATTGCAAAATGTACTCCATATTGCTCCACTGTGGTTATTTTTTATTTCAAAGGGACATTTCAAACACCTAAAGCATTTTAGCATCCTGAAGGGCTTCATGTGTGAAGAGTGTATCCTCTTTTGTTTTCATTTCACAAAAAAGATTTCAATTAATCTTGTTACACCCTCCTGGCTGTCAATCAGACAACCAGTTCTGTTACTTCCTCGTTTAGCTCAATGGAGCTAAACTCAATACACCCAATGAAAAAAAATCATCCCTATTTTCAAGGGGGATATATGTACTAAATAGTGATATTATTTATTTATTTGTTTTTTTATATTTTATTTTGGATATAGTGCCAAAAATTAGATTGTCAGCAACCAATGAAAAAAATTATTTATTTGCAAAATCAAAAATGTGGAGAAATGACAAGGAAGATGGCACATTTTCGACCAGAATAGTTGAAGGAGGTGGTCACTTATTACTTCTATAGGTATGCCTTAACTTGATAATCCATAGGGTATATATGCAATGATTTGGAGGGGTGTTGGTGTACTTGCTTGGGGCCAAGATCTACCTTTAAGTGAGTCGCCATCATCCTTCTTTGCCAGAGACCCCCTGGTCAGAAGTTTTACTTTGAAAACCTAGGTGAGTAATTAGGACTTCTGTTATTTTATCCTTTTTGATTGTATCTGTTGTTGGTGTAAAAAAATTATTTATCGTATATTTTTGTACAATTTTTTGCTCATAATAAACATTAATTTATTATACAACACAAAGTTCTACCTTTGTCTGGTTAAGAATCACGTTACCTGAAGAGACAAATTAGTATGTTGCAATTACATAGATATTGTGCTAAGTAATATTAGGTGTGTTTTTATTATTGATTTACCTGGGGGACCAAGGCACCCCATTTATAAATTGTATTGGTGGTGGCAGCGTTAAAATAGTAATAGTTATATTATTATGTTTAAGTGTGGGTGGTTTTAAGGGGGATTTTGTCATTATTTCCAGTCTAGTGCAGACAAATAGTGAACTTTAACCCCTTTCACCAACACAACTACTTCACACACACTATTGGAGTAGGGTGCATTCGTGACAGTGAAGGCCTGTGAGTATGACTGTGTGTGTGGTGATTGAATTTTGTTTGTGGAGGGGAGTGTGGGTGTGGCTGAGTGTTACATGTTTAGTGTCTGAGTGTCTGTGTGAAATGTTGTAATCTGCCTCTCTCCTGCTTAACTTTTGGCAGTTGAGGGTGTAATCCCTGGTGGTCTAGTGGAAGGTGAAGTGGATCCCTGGTGGTCAGGTGGAAGGTGAGCTGGATCCCTGGTGGTCAGGTGGAAGGTGAGCTGGATCCCTGGTCCTGTGGAGGAGCATTGTGGGCTGCACCAATATTGGGTGCAGATCAGTTTAAGAGCTCCTTTATGTTTTCAGTGACTCAGGGTCATTCACTGAATTCTGAAAAGTGCTGGGTTACCCAGGTAGCTCTTAAAGTGATCTACAGACAATATTGGTGCTGACCACAAACCTCCCTCAAGCAGGTTAGAGGTACAAGTCAGAGCAGGGAGGTCTGTTGATCTCTCTGCTGGCTTAAAGATGGCACCCTCACAGCCAAAGCCAGAACTCTACCCTACTGATCCTCTGTATGACCAGGACCCTAGGTGTCCGTCTGTGCTGGGTAATGGATAGCTAAGCTATGCCCTGAAGAAAGCAAGACATGTTTTCAGCTATGCAGGAAGATTGACAGGTTTACATTACCTTAAATTTGTTTTGACATTTTAAAATGGATTTAACCGTGCATTAAAGTTGCTAAAAGACTACTGTATAAATGAAAAGAAAACAAAAAATAGACACATTATTTGCGTGACATTAAAATTAGTACCTGCTATTTTAGTATCAATTTCTCGCCCACATTTTGTCATCAATGGTTGGATATGTGGAGGCTACATTACTTGGAAAGTAATATGTATTGAGTGTTAGCCCATGTTTTACCTCTCTGAGCATCAAAGACATGAAACTGTTTATACTTTACCTTACAGGAACCCACTGTACCTGTGGTCACTTCATCCTCTAACCTTGCCAACCCAGAGGGTTTTCCTCAAAGGAGAACAATTTTTTTTCTGGTATTTACGTCATGATTACAATATTGAAAAACATCTATACCTTGTGGTAGCGTTTTTACAAGATTCTCTGTTTCATTTTAAAAGTGTATATTTCTAATATTTCAATTTATATCACTACCTATTTCAGCCATGGCACAGTTAGGGCACATGCACACCCTGCATTAGAGAAATATAGAAATTGTGTCTGCTTCTAATACTCAATAAAACTATGTAAAATGGCAGAATAGGGCCGATCATGTAAGAATGATTGACAAGGAGCTAAGATTGGATTCAATACCAAAACAGGTACATTCAACGGTATTTAATTGTCTACATTTTTTGAGATAAGTAAATATAATATTAAAAATCCTGAGAAAATAAATTACCCTTTAAGGCTGGCTGAGAATCATGGGATGTCATTTCAAAAAAATGTGCAATGACATGTTTATAAAAAACAAAATCAATGATTTAATCATTTCCATTGTTTGATGTTACTGTTTGATGGTAAGATGCACCTGAGAAGAGTACACCTCATTTTTCTCTTTACTCTAGTGCACCTTATCATCGACTCAAATAGTGTCAAAATTGTTACCTATTAAAAATATAGCAGAAAGGAACATTGTCCATCCATCACATTGTGTAGACGTTATAAAGTAATTGCATGTGCACACTAACCTGCCACGACTTTATGACTCTATAATCAGCTTTAAAAAATGTCCTAATAATTCAACTTTGGCACTGAAATTTTTTATTTAAAGTTTTGAAAAATGATTGCCATATTGTTTCTCAAGTAACGTGTGTTATAAAGTACATACATATACAGCATATTCCATTTCCAGTGTATTTTCTCTTATTTAAACATTTGCTAAAAAAAATATACATATAACCCCATTTACAAGGCCAGCTTGCTGTCACACTTTTCGTGCAAGATCTTTAATTATTTTAGTCATAGGCCACCAGTCCATAATATACATATAAAGTACACACAATTGGCCATCTAATAAAAAAATAAAACAACCAGGGGTCATCAGGGAGGCTATTTCAGTGACAACAGATAAGTGTTTTTGAATTTTTAATTTATTTTCTGATGGCATTTTATTAAATGGATAGATGGGTGGCTGGTGGTTGGAGTTACTTAGACATTCATATGTTGATAAAAGGGACATTATAGCCCTCCCCAAACCACTTCATCTCATTGAAGTGGTCTGGGTGCAGTGTCCCTTTCACACTTAGTCCTGTAATGGAAATAATTGCAGTTTTAAAGAAAATACAATGATTACCGTGCAGGACTAAGAATGCCTCTGTCAATCAGACAGCCACTAGAGGCACCTCCTGCTTGTTACGCGACTTTTGTTCGCCTAACTGATGCTGGACGTCGTCACGCTCTGCATGAGGACATTCAGCGTCAGTTATTTCCCCATAGGAAAGCATTGAAGCAATTGTTTCCTATGGGGAGGGCCTAATGCACTTGCGGATTATAGCTTTCCCCCTATTTGCCGATGGAGGAGGTGGTGCGCCAACCCAATGCCTAGGCACATCGGTACTGGGATCGGTAAGTACAGTAAGAGTTTATTAACCCTTAGAGTAAGGGGTGGGGGGGGGGGGGGGGGTGGCGTGAAGCCAGAGTAAAGTCTAGTACTAGGAATACAGGAATACAGGTTTGCATTTTTTATTCCTAGCACTATAGTATCCCTTTAAGTCAGTTAGAATAATTTCTTATCCAACCATATTTTATGTGTTGTGGAAACGTTAGAGATTCTGCAACATAGTTAGTTTACTTTTGGATTCATTGGGATCCCTGGTAATTTGTTTTTGTGAAGGTGATGGACCTTCTTAGTTACTAGTGTAGTCCTGTTGTTTTTTTGTTGTTTTTTGTAGTAGGTAACCCATCACAGACCCTCTGGTTAAAATGGGACCTATAGACCCCATACTGCTTTTTCAAATTTACATATTTTATTTATTTGTGGTTTAAATAATTGTAGAGAGGGCTATTCTCCATTCTTAGCTGCGGCACTGAGAGAGCAAGCTAGGGAAATGTTTTAATAAAATTGGTGGATTAATAATAATTTCATCATGACAGTGTTAAAGCTGGCCCCAGTGGTCTTGAATTACAAAGCCACTGGGCCAATGACATAAACATGCACAAATATAAATCATTGTAAAGTGGGGGACACATCATACGATGGTGATCATTCACACTATACAGTGTTGTAATATAATAATGATAAAATGGCAGCCTCTAAAATTGACCTTTCTTTCACACTTTTATTTACAGACCATTTTAATACATGTTGAAGGAGTCTTTTTTATTTATCCGCCATTGCTTAAGAAGTTCTCTAAAAAGTTCAATACATATAAGAAATATAGCCTTGAATGATTATTGTTGCTGCAAGCTACAAGTGTCACCGTAATCAGGCAGCAAGCGAAACATTTGTACCATAATAACGATCTGTGATACATTTTCTAGTAGCGTGCCTGAACTGTGAAATATTCCAATATGTAATGAAATATAATCACTATGTATATATGTTGTAAACCAGGATACAGACTAACATGGTAAGTGAAACTCAAGGTTTATGTATCTATAATTTGATGAGATTTTTGAAACGGCGAGTTCCTGAGCTCAAAAGTGAATTGCAAAATGTACTCCATATTGCTCCACTGTGGTTATTTTTTATTTCAAAGGGACATTTCAAACACCTAAAGCATTTTAGCATCCTGAAGGGCTTCATGTGTGAAGAGTGTATCCTCTTTTGTTTTCATTTCACAAAAAAGATTTCAATTAATCTTGTTACACCCTCCTGGCTGTCAATCAGACAACCAGTTCTGTTACTTCCTCGTTTAGCTCAATGGAGCTAAACTCAATACACCCAATGAAAAAAAATCATCCCTATTTTCAAGGGGGATATATGTACTAAATAGTGATATTATTTATTTATTTGTTTTTTTATATTTTATTTTGGATATAGTGCCAAAAATTAGATTGTCAGCAACCAATGAAAAAAATTATTTATTTGCAAAATCAAAAATGTGGAGAAATGACAAGGAAGATGGCACATTTTCGACCAGAATAGTTGAAGGAGGTGGTCACTTATTACTTCTATAGGTATGCCTTAACTTGATAATCCATAGGGTATATATGCAATGATTTGGAGGGGTGTTGGTGTACTTGCTTGGGGCCAAGATCTACCTTTAAGTGAGTCGCCATCATCCTTCTTTGCCAGAGACCCCCTGGTCAGAAGTTTTACTTTGAAAACCTAGGTGAGTAATTAGGACTTCTGTTATTTTATCCTTTTTGATTGTATCTGTTGTTGGTGTAAAAAAATTATTTATCGTATATTTTTGTACAATTTTTTGCTCATAATAAACATTAATTTATTATACAACACAAAGTTCTACCTTTGTCTGGTTAAGAATCACGTTACCTGAAGAGACAAATTAGTATGTTGCAATTACATAGATATTGTGCTAAGTAATATTAGGTGTGTTTTTATTATTGATTTACCTGGGGGACCAAGGCACCCCATTTATAAATTGTATTGGTGGTGGCAGCGTTAAAATAGTAATAGTTATATTATTATGTTTAAGTGTGGGTGGTTTTAAGGGGGATTTTGTCATTATTTCCAGTCTAGTGCAGACAAATAGTGAACTTTAACCCCTTTCACCAACACAACTACTTCACACACACTATTGGAGTAGGGTGCATTCGTGACAGTGAAGGCCTGTGAGTATGACTGTGTGTGTGGTGATTGAATTTTGTTTGTGGAGGGGAGTGTGGGTGTGGCTGAGTGTTACATGTTTAGTGTCTGAGTGTCTGTGTGAAATGTTGTAATCTGCCTCTCTCCTGCTTAACTTTTGGCAGTTGAGGGTGTAATCCCTGGTGGTCTAGTGGAAGGTGAAGTGGATCCCTGGTGGTCAGGTGGAAGGTGAGCTGGATCCCTGGTGGTCAGGTGGAAGGTGAGCTGGATCCCTGGTCCTGTGGAGGAGCATTGTGGGCTGCACCAATATTGGGTGCAGATCAGTTTAAGAGCTCCTTTATGTTTTCAGTGACTCAGGGTCATTCACTGAATTCTGAAAAGTGCTGGGTTACCCAGGTAGCTCTTAAAGTGATCTACAGACAATATTGGTGCTGACCACAAACCTCCCTCAAGCAGGTTAGAGGTACAAGTCAGAGCAGGGAGGTCTGTTGATCTCTCTGCTGGCTTAAAGATGGCACCCTCACAGCCAAAGCCAGAACTCTACCCTACTGATCCTCTGTATGACCAGGACCCTAGGTGTCCGTCTGTGCTGGGTAATGGATAGCTAAGCTATGCCCTGAAGAAAGCAAGACATGTTTTCAGCTATGCAGGAAGATTGACAGGTTTACATTACCTTAAATTTGTTTTGACATTTTAAAATGGATTTAACCGTGCATTAAAGTTGCTAAAAGACTACTGTATAAATGAAAAGAAAACAAAAAATAGACACATTATTTGCGTGACATTAAAATTAGTACCTGCTATTTTAGTATCAATTTCTCGCCCACATTTTGTCATCAATGGTTGGATATGTGGAGGCTACATTACTTGGAAAGTAATATGTATTGAGTGTTAGCCCATGTTTTACCTCTCTGAGCATCAAAGACATGAAACTGTTTATACTTTACCTTACAGGAACCCACTGTACCTGTGGTCACTTCATCCTCTAACCTTGCCAACCCAGAGGGTTTTCCTCAAAGGAGAACAATTTTTTTTCTGGTATTTACGTCATGATTACAATATTGAAAAACATCTATACCTTGTGGTAGCGTTTTTACAAGATTCTCTGTTTCATTTTAAAAGTGTATATTTCTAATATTTCAATTTATATCACTACCTATTTCAGCCATGGCACAGTTAGGGCACATGCACACCCTGCATTAGAGAAATATAGAAATTGTGTCTGCTTCTAATACTCAATAAAACTATGTAAAATGGCAGAATAGGGCCGATCATGTAAGAATGATTGACAAGGAGCTAAGATTGGATTCAATACCAAAACAGGTACATTCAACGGTATTTAATTGTCTACATTTTTTGAGATAAGTAAATATAATATTAAAAATCCTGAGAAAATAAATTACCCTTTAAGGCTGGCTGAGAATCATGGGATGTCATTTCAAAAAAATGTGCAATGACATGTTTATAAAAAACAAAATCAATGATTTAATCATTTCCATTGTTTGATGTTACTGTTTGATGGTAAGATGCACCTGAGAAGAGTACACCTCGTTTTTCTCTTTACTCTAGTGCACCTTATCATCGACTCAAATAGTGTCAAAATTGTTACCTATTAAAAATATAGCAGAAAGGAACATTGTCCATCCATCACATTGTGTAGACGTTATAAAGTAATTGCATGTGCACACTAACCTGCCACGACTTTATGACTCTATAATCAGCTTTAAAAAATGTCCTAATAATTCAACTTTGGCACTGAAATTTTTTATTTAAAGTTTTGAAAAATGATTGCCATATTGTTTCTCAAGTAACGTGTGTTATAAAGTACATACATATACAGCATATTCCATTTCCAGTGTATTTTCTCTTATTTAAACATTTGCTAAAAAAAATATACATATAACCCCATTTACAAGGCCAGCTTGCTGTCACACTTTTCGTGCAAGATCTTTAATTATTTTAGTCATAGGCCACCAGTCCATAATATACATATAAAGTACACACAATTGGCCATCTAATAAAAAAATAAAACAACCAGGGGTCATCAGGGAGGCTATTTCAGTGACAACAGATAAGTGTTTTTGAATTTTTAATTTATTTTCTGATGGCATTTTATTAAATGGATAGATGGGTGGCTGGTGGTTGGAGTTACTTAGACATTCATATGTTGATAAAAGGGACATTATAGCCCTCCCCAAACCACTTCATCTCATTGAAGTGGTCTGGGTGCAGTGTCCCTTTCACACTTAGTCCTGTAATGGAAATAATTGCAGTTTTAAAGAAAATACAATGATTACCGTGCAGGACTAAGAATGCCTCTGTCAATCAGACAGCCACTAGAGGCACCTCCTGCTTGTTACGCGACTTTTGTTCGCCTAACTGATGCTGGACGTCGTCACGCTCTGCATGAGGACATTCAGCGTCAGTTATTTCCCCATAGGAAAGCATTGAAGCAATTGTTTCCTATGGGGAGGGCCTAATGCACTTGCGGATTATAGCTTTCCCCCTATTTGCCGATGGAGGAGGTGGTGCGCCAACCCAATGCCTAGGCACATCGGTACTGGGATCGGTAAGTACAGTAAGAGTTTATTAACCCTTAGAGTAAGGGGTGGGGGGGGGGGGTGGCGTGAAGCCAGAGTAAAGTCTAGTACTAGGAATACAGGAATACAGGTTTGCATTTTTTATTCCTAGCACTATAGTATCCCTTTAAGTCAGTTAGAATAATTTCTTATCCAACCATATTTTATGTGTTGTGGAAACGTTAGAGATTCTGCAACATAGTTAGTTTACTTTTGGATTCATTGGGATCCCTGGTAATTTGTTTTTGTGAAGGTGATGGACCTTCTTAGTTACTAGTGTAGTCCTGTTGTTTTTTTGTTGTTTTTTGTAGTAGGTAACCCATCACAGACCCTCTGGTTAAAATGGGACCTATAGACCCCATACTGCTTTTTCAAATTTACATATTTTATTTATTTGTGGTTTAAATAATTGTAGAGAGGGCTATTCTCCATTCTTAGCTGCGGCACTGAGAGAGCAAGCTAGGGAAATGTTTTAATAAAATTGGTGGATTAATAATAATTTCATCATGACAGTGTTAAAGCTGGCCCCAGTGGTCTTGAATTACAAAGCCACTGGGCCAATGACATAAACATGCACAAATATAAATCATTGTAAAGTGGGGGACACATCATACGATGGTGATCATTCACACTATACAGTGTTGTAATATAATAATGATAAAATGGCAGCCTCTAAAATTGACCTTTCTTTCACACTTTTATTTACAGACCATTTTAATACATGTTGAAGGAGTCTTTTTTATTTATCCGCCATTGCTTAAGAAGTTCTCTAAAAAGTTCAATACATATAAGAAATATAGCCTTGAATGATTATTGTGGTGAACCAGTAAGTTTCTATGTCTGCCTATTTATATAAGACCAGTTAAAGACTATGGACTATATATTTGATGTTACCCAAGCTAGCAATAAACTGTTTAGGATTGCTGATAGTTTTACTTGAAGTGTTGCATAAACAAGAAGCTAAGTGTTATAAATTCTCTCCCAGTTTATATATCACCTTTCAGAAACGTTATCATAAGAACAAAATGGCTGCCCCTTATCTCCTTATTTCAACAGTTTGTTAAAGTGTGACATTGGTTTTAGAAACGTTAGAATGAAGCCTCATTGTTATTATTATTTTTTTATTAATAATCATAAAAATGGTTGGAAATCCATTTTAAAGCTTGTTGCCACACAAAGTTCTAGCTATATCTATGATTATATTATCCACCTGAAGAAATGTATCTGTCAGTATAGCCAACAGGTTAATGGCATAATTAAAGCATACTTCCTAATTTCGACAATCTTGAAATCAGGACAGTAGTGGGAAGGTAGAAAAGAGGGTTCACTAGTGATGTGGAAAGGGGGCGGGCACATTACTGGTAAGTCAGCCTTGTGTGAATACATGGAAGACTGCCTGCCAATCGTTTTAGCCAGCCCGCTGAGTGCAGCCCCTTCTGGGAGCACTGTTCCAGTGCTCTCTGCAGGGTCCCAGTGTCCTAAACATAGTGCGAGCATGTCTTATGGGGACACTTCCCCAAGCAGGGTAAAGCTCCCCCATGATGCTGACACGGTGGGTCTGTTGCATCATTCCGTTCCTATACTCCCTAGCCAGCGCTATCAGCACACCTATGGAGTTACCATAGCAACCACAGCACATGCAGAGGGTCGGCCTGTGGGAGTCTGATCTGATCACCCTAGCTCTCAATTCCTTGGCATTGAATGTCTGCAAAGGAATTGAGAATCTGATCGGAGAAAAAAAATATTTAAAATAGGTATTTCTCCCAATCTATATAGTTGCTGGCAAAACTGGTAGCACAATGTATAGATGGAATGTGTTTCTTTATTAGCCCATGCAAATAAATTCGAACTCTAACACAATACATTTATAGTAAAGCAAGAAGGGGAAAATAAAATTTATTTTACGAATAATTACTATTCAAAATTTTGGCTTCATTTTTGTGCTAACTTTGCAGGCAGGAGGTTCGATGCAGGCAATTAGGTCTTGATAGACTCTTTGCTTTTCTACAAGTAGTGATATTGTCACTCAGAATGTCTCCCATGCATTAACCCCCACCGTGAAAGACTAAAGGTTAGACACTTATTCCATTTCTTAAGGGGTTAACCTACAGAGAAAATTGCATCTTTCACTGGTGACCACACAGTACACTCTCTGCAATTATGTTTCATTATATTCTGACATTTCCAGACCCTTGCTGGTTACATTGTGAACATATTTCATTGTGTTTTATAGAAGTGTGGGTATTGTAAAACATAAATGAAGCTTGCCATGGCTGTATTGCCATTGACTTCACGCAGGGAACAAGCTTGCGGAGAAGGAGCTAATTTTAGAGTGCGGATGAGGGGTTGTGGTTTGAATTATTGAAGAGATTAGTTTGCAAGACAGTAATTTCTATTATGTTCAAGATATGGCAAGTCTGCAGGGTTCAGTTTCCATTGGGGCTTGTAATGGCCGTATCTAAAGCTTTATGATAATATTGTCTTCAGACAACACCGAGACTCGGAGAGAGCAGCCAACACAAGGCTAACTCCACATGAGGTAGGATGGCAAAGCCTTATCAACCTTCTATTTTTGGCTAGGTAGATGAATTGTGTTTTGTTTTGTTTGCCAGCTTGTCTGGACTCCCAATGCCTTTACACTGTGCAACAACAAAAATTCACTATTTAAAAAAAATAAAAATATATATATATGTTTTATGTCTTTTGTCTTATGAAATGTGTTGTTATTCATAGACAGAGGAAAAATGTTTCTTCGACAGTCAATGAATGCAAATAAAATATTTTCCATTCCGCAAATATATGGCGAAATAATTGGGCAGTGTGGCGTAGTTTCAAGTGATATGCTTTACATTCTTGTCATTAAAATAAGTGTATGCGTTTGACCCATGTTGCGGCTGCTATTCTTGTAATGAATCAAATGTCTGGATCCACGAATGGAACTTTTTCCATGTTCAAATGTTGCCTAGTTAGACACAGGCATTTTACCTGCCGGGTCACAACTGTCAGGTCTTATTTACAAACACTAAAGGGAGCTTGAAATAACGAGAATCACTGGACACAAGTCTTTTAGATTATTCTTCTCAGCAGGGCTGATCTTACAAACTGTACTACGCACTGAATCTTAATGCTGTCATTTTATTTTCTGCATATTGTCACGGTACTGTGTGATGGAATATATTGCCGTGCTCCTGATAAATCACAATAGCTTGGCATCATTGTGATTCTCTTTTTGTATATACATTCTTAAAATGTATCCTGGATGTTCCCAGGGAGAATACTTAAAAGGAACACTATAGTCCCCTAAATTACTTTAGCTAAATAAAGCAGTTTTAGTGTATAGATCATACCCCTGCAATTTCACTGCTCAATTCACTGCCATTAAGGAGTTAACCCTTTAAGTCCGGAGGGCGTACATTTACGTCCTTTTAAAAGCGGCTCTAAACGCCGCAGGACGTAAATGTACGCCCTCCGTTTTTTTTTTACTTACCCTGTGGGACCGCCGGCGATCGTGGTTGGGGGGACTCCCAGGGAGCCCCCCCGCGGCAGATCTTCCTCCTCCGGTCCCTCCCGGTCATGTAAGAGTGAGAGCCTTGCGAGAACCTCACAATCACATGGCCGGGATAGCTGGCTTCTGTATTGCCAGCAGGGGGACTGCCTGTAATGACAGGTGGTCCCCCTGCTGGCTGAAAATAAAATAAAATAAATTAAATAAGTGTAAAAAAAAAAAATGTATACTTAGATCATATATATATATATATTATATATATATGATCTAAGTATATATAATATTATATATATGATCTAAGTATATATATATACACATATACACACACACACACATACACTGTCTAGGTGTATTTTAATATTAATATATATATAATTATATATATATATATTAATATCAAATTACACGTAGACTGATACTGATTAAATATATATATATATATATAATTATTGTTATATATATATTTATAAATAATATAAAAAAATATATAAATACGTAAAAAAATAAAATAAAAAAAATAATTAAAAATAAAATATAAAAAAATATATAGATGTGTTTTATTTCGTTCTAACTGTATTGTGATATTAATATATATATATTTATATCAAAATACACGTAGAACGAAATAATATATATATCTATATACATAAATATATACGTATATATCACTATATATATACCTATATATAAATAAAAATATTTAAAAATATATATATATATATATACGTATATATACACATATGTATATATATACATATATTAATTCTACACATATATTTATGTAATAATTTTACATAATTAGGTATCCTAATTAATTACAATTAGCGGGACCTGCCTGACAACCCATGCCGAAAGTAAAGGGAATTTAATTTGCTAGCACTATATTTAACCCTATAACTTTCCAAGACACCATAAAACCTGTACATGGGGGGTACTGTTTTACTCGGGAGACTTCACTGAACACAAATATTAGTGTTTCAAAACAGTAAAATGTATTACAACGATGATATCGCCAGTAAAAGTGAATTTTTTTTGCATTTTTCACGAACAAACAGCACTTACACGGATGATATTATTGCTGCAATACTTTTTACTGTTTTGAAACACAAATATTTGTGTTCAGCGAAGTCTCCCGAGTACAACAGTACCCCTCATGTACAGGTTTTATGGTGTTTTCAAAAATTACAGCGTCAAATATAAGGCTTGTGTTTCATTTTTTTCACTTTAAAATTCGCCAGATTGCTTACGTTGCCTTTATGACCCTATGGTAGCCCAAGAATGAAAATTACCCCTATGATGGCATACTATTTGCAATAGTAGACAACCCAAGGTATTGCAAATGGGGTATGTCCAGTCTTTTTTAGTAGCCACTTAGTCACAAACACTGGCCAAAATTGGCGTTTTTTGCATTTTTCACACACAAACAAATACTAACGCTAACTTTGGCCAGTGTTTGTGACCAAATGGCTACTAAAAAAGACTGGACATACCCCATTTGCAATACCTTGGGTCGTCTTCTATTGCAAATGGTATGCCATTATGGGTGTAAATGTATTTCCTGGGCTACTATACAGTCTCAAAGGCAACGTAACCAATCTGGCGAATTTCAATTTCAAATGTAACATGCTATATTTGACCCTGTAACTTCCCAAAACACCATAAAACCTGTACATAAGGGGTGCTGTTTTACTTTGCTGAATACAAATATGTGTATTTTATTGCAGTAAAAGCAAACAGTATTATGACATTGACAGTTAAAATGGCATGTAGAACTAAAAAAATAAAAAAAATCTTATTTTCTCCCATTTTTTTCATATTAAATTATGTTTCATAGCTAAATATTTGATATTAAATGAAAGCCCTGTTTCCCCTGAATAAAATGATATATAATAAGGGGGGGTGCATTTAACATGAAAGAGGTGAATTACGGTTGGACAGACATACAGGGAGTGCAGAATTATTAGGCAAGTTGTATTTTTGAGGATTAATTTTATTATTGAACAACAACCATGTTCTCAATGAACCCAAAAAACTCATTAATATCAAAGCTGAATATTTTTGGAAGTAGTTTTTAGTTTGTTTTTAGTTATAGCTATTTTAGGGGGATATCTGTGTGTGCAGGTGACTATTACTGTGCATAATTATTAGGCAACTTAACAAAAAACAAATATATACCCATTTCAATTATTTATTTTTACCAGTGAAACCAATATAACATCTCAACATTCACAAATATACATTTCTTACATTCAAAAACATAACAAAAACAAATCAGTGACCAATATAGCCACCTTTCTTTGCAAGGACACTCAAAAGCCTGCCATCCATGGATTCTGTCAGTGTTTTGATCTGTTCACCATCAACATTGCGTGCAGCAGCAACCACAGCCTCCCAGACACTGTTCAGAGAGGTGTACTGTTTTCCCTCCTTGTAAATCTCACATTTGATGATGGACCACAGGTTCTTAATGGGGTTCAGATCAGGTGAACAAGGAGGCCATGTCATTAGATTTTCTTCTTTTATACCCTTTCTTGCCAGCCACGCTGTGGAGTACTTGGACGCGTGTGATGGAGCATTGTCCTGCATGAAAATCATGTTTTTCTTGAAGGATGCAGACTTCTTCCTGTACCACTGCTTGAAGAAGGTGTCTTCCAGAAAGTGGGAGTTGAGCTTGACTCCATCCTCAACCCGAAAAGGCCCCACAAGCTCATCTTTGATGATACCAGCCCAAACCAGTACTCCACCTCCACCTTGCTGGCGTCTGAGTCGGACTGGAGCTCTCTGCCCTTTACCAATCCATCCATCTGGCCCATCAAGACTCACTCTCATTTCATCAGTCCATAAAACCTTAGAAAAATCAGTCTTGAGATATTTCTTGGCCCAGTCTTGACGTTTCATCTTGTGTGTCTTGTTCAGTGGTGGTCGTCTTTCAGCCTTTCTTACCTTGGCCATGTCTCTGAGTATTGCACACCTTGTGCTTTTGGGCACTCCAGTGATGTTGCAGCTCTGAAATATGGCCAAACTGGTGGCAAGTGGCATCTTGGCAGCTGCACGCTTGACTTTTCTCAGTTCATGGGCAGTTATTTTGCGCCATGGTTTCTCCACACGCTTCTTGCGACCCTGTTGACTATTTTGAATGAAACGCTTGATTGTTCGATGATCACGCTTCAGAAGCTTTGCAATTTTAAGAGTGCTGCATCCCTCTGCAAGATATCTCACTATTTATGACTTTTCTGAGCCTGTCAAGTCCTTCTTTTGACCCATTTTGCCAAAGGAAAGGAAGTTGCCTAATAATTATGCACACCTGATATAGGGTGTTGATGTCATTAGACCACACCCCTTCTCATTACAGAGATGCACATCACCTAATATGCTTAATTGGTAGTAGGCTTTCAAGCCTATACAGCTTGGAGTAAGACAACATGCATAAAGAGGATGATGTGGTCAATATACTCATTTGCCTAATAATTATGCACACAGTGTATAGTGCAAATGCCAGGTTTTGTTTACATTTTGTTTAGTTCACAACTTGTACATTTGGCTGCGGTCTTAAGGCGTTAAATCACTTTTTTTCTGTTTATGCAGCCCTAGCCACACCTCCCCTGGCTATGATTGACAGAGCCTGCATGAAAAAAAAACTGTTTTCACTTTCAAACAGATGTAATTTACCTTAAATAATTGTATCTCAATCTCTAAATTGAACTTTAATCACATACAGGAGGCTCTTGCAGGGTCTAGCAAGCTATTGACATAGCAGGGGATAAGAAAATCTTAATTAAACAGAACTTGCAATAAAGAAAGCCTAAATAGGGCTCTCTTTACAGGAAGTGTTTATGGAAGGCTGTGCAAGTCACATGCAGGGAGGTGTGACTAGGGTTCATAAACAAAGGGATTTAACTCCTAAATGGCAGAGGATTGAGCAGTGAGGCTGCAGTTTACACCAAAACAGCGTCATTAAGCTAAAGTTGTTCAGGTGACTATAGTGTCCCTTTAACACATCCCTTACTGTTCTGAATTGAACAAGGTTAAGGAAGTTGTTATGCATGAGCCTGATATGATACATTGTAGGGGCTTCTCTGAGGTTTTGTTTGAAATATGAATATAATATTAATGTAATTGTTCCAACTTTTCAAAGAGGAGGAAGCTGGGGTGCATTGTATATAAAATATTTTCAAAAGCAACAAATATCATCTTGCTTATTTACTTAAAGGAACACTCTAAACAACATAACCACTTCATCTCAAAGTAGTGGTGGTGCATGGTGTCGCGTGATGCAGTTTTACCTTCTAATGTTAAACTGCTTTTGAACAGTTTAAGAAAAAAGTTGTGTCCCACACCCGTCTGCTGCCTCAACTTTGCTGCTGAGGCTAATGAGGCAGTATTAACGCAGCAAAAGGATAACAATGATAGGCTGAGAGAGTTACACCTGAGCAGGAAAGGAGAGGAAGCAGACAGTCCAATTGTCTATCGTCTCTATTCTGTCTAAAAGTACCCATAATGCTTTCCTCATGACTGCATACATTATGGAATTCCAAACAGCATTCTGGGATTGCACACATTCTGCCACAGTTCGAATCACACAGACTACATTAGGAAAAAGATAATTTAACCTATATATTTTCTGGATGCTTTGCAAGTGTAATATATGGATTACGTTTTATACTTTCAAAGCAGTCCTTGTCCTCCAAATTGTCTGTAAATATCAAGTCCATTTTATTACCCATAGCTCCTAGCAGCAATGTTTACCTAAAAAAAAAGGAGTGGTTTAAATGAAAAATTGTGCTTTCATTATTTGACATTTGCTACATTTGCTTATACATTAATATTAATGCTGCATTTCTTTTTAATTTGTGAATGCAAATTTCTCTTTTTATAATTAAGTTACGATTCCACAGAGAAAAGGGCATTGCTTGTCCATTTATCCCTAGTGTGAATAAATTAACAAAAAAACAACACACACGTACAGCAAAATGGATGTTTTAAATTCAGAATGGTGTAATTTACATTCCAGTATAATATGTGCGTGGCTTTTGTGCCCAGACTGCAAGCTCTTTAGGTCAGCAATCCTTGTTAATGGAAATATATTTAAAGTAGTGATCCTTTCAATGCTGCATTTGTTGCAGTTGAGAAATTTGGTGTATATTGCTGCTATTCTGATATTTAGCTACATACAAACTATTATATCTTGAATCACATCAGGCAGTATAATAAGCAGAAGGAAGTCCTACAGTATGTTTTCCAAGCAGTTTTAGTGCAAAAGAAAAATGATGAGATAATGTTCCTAAAAAACCTCCAAGGCATTTGGTTCCCATGGAAACACGAACATTTTCCAAAATTAAAAAACATGCGCTTGTCTAATGTTTTTATTCAGATATTGAGTCATCTAACAGGGACACTGGTGTTAGTTGGCTTTGGTTCCCGTGGAGGCTGGTCCACAGGGGCAGGTGGGGCAGCGCCCCCCTCAGTTTATGCTGCAAAATGAAAATAAGAAAAAATAAATCTACTGGTGTGATGTAGAGTAATGACAAGTGTGTGTAACAAAGAAAAAAAACATAAAAACAAAAACATGTGACAGTAATTAATATATCTGCAGTATCTTATTCGCCCTCTATTGGTGGCTGGAGATATTGCTGAGAGGGTAAGCAACTACTCAAGTCAATATTTTGGGACGTTTGAATAAATGCCCCGCTTTCTGTGTGTAGATCTCATGTACATGCTTAAGCTGGTTTAGCAGAATTTCTGATGTCACGCATTGGCTTTGCCTTGGACTATCAAATCTCACCTCAAAAGATTGACCTACATATTACCAGGGCCGGACTGGCCCACCGGCTTACCGGGAAATTTCCCGGTGGGCCACGGCACCTGGGGGCTGCGCTGAGCATGTATGTGCCACCGGGTGGCCGGTCCCGTGGCACACACTCTGAGCATGTCTCTCGTGTTTCCCACAATTCCCAGCACAGGAACCGCGAGGGAGCATGGTAGAGAGACATGCTCCTCCCTCCTCCTTCAGCCCTCAGCATTAGTGACAGGAGTGCCGCCGGACCAGCGAGGCTGCCATCCGGTCCGGCGGCTCCAGCGTAGAATGAGGCCGGCCCCACTCACTCCTCTCAGGTAAATGGGAGGGGAAGACGAGGAATAAAGAGACACAAGGGGAGGGGGGAAATAAAACAGAGGGGGAATAGGCACAGGGAAAAGAGGGGGAAGAGTGAGACACAGAGGGAGAAAAGGGGGGAATGCAGAGATGGTGGAGCGAGGAAAAAGAGAGAGAGGGGGAGAGAGAGAGGAAGGGGGAGAGAGAGACAGAGGGGAAGAGAGATGTGGGGGAGAGAGAGAGACACAGGGAAAGGGGGGAAAAGAGACAGAGGGGAAGAGAGAGACAGAGGGAGAAAGGAGAGAGACACACAAGGGGAGGGGGAGAAAGAGGCAGAGTGGGAAGAGAGAGACTGGGAATGAGAGGGCAGACATGGACACAGAGGAGCAGTGAGGGGGAGAAGGAAACATACAGAGTGACGGGGGGGAGACAGAAAGGCACACAGAGGGGCTGGAGATAAAGAGACACACATAGGGGCTGTTTATATCACTGGTGGGTCCGGGGGAGGGGGAGGCAACAGGGCAATTCCCCCTCCCCGAGGCTCTCCCCTGCCAGCCGATCTCCCTCCCCATTCCACAGGCACCGTGCGGGCTGCCGGCAGGGGAGGGAGGAAGAGAGGACAGGGAGCTAAGCCTGCAGCTCCTCTGCATCCTTCTCGCACGAGCACAGAGCTTTGCCGCGGTTACCACAGCAACACTCCGGCTCTCACGAGAGTGAACTCTAGCCCTGGAGCTATGGGCTAGAGTTCACTCTCACCACTGCGACCACCATGAATTCCTGGTGGTCGCAGTGTTGAGAGTGAACTCTAGCCCCATACACACACTGTCCCCACACACACACACACACACCATACACATTCACACACTGCCCCCCCATACACACTGCCCCCCCACACACACCATACACATTCACACACTGCCCCATCCACACACACACTGCACCCACACACACACACCATACACATTTACACACTGCCCCCATGCACACATTGCCCCCCACACACATACACAGCCCCCCATACATACACACACACATTCACAGCCCCCCATACACACATTTCCCCACACACCCTACACATTCACACACTACACCCCCCCCACACACACATACAATGAACCTTTCACACACACACACACACACACTGCACCCCTCACATTGGACCACTGCTCCTATACCCTACTAAAGCCCCATATCCCAGCAGACCCCAGGTAAGTTGTCAAACTGTTCTTAAACGGTTTGACTACTTACTCTGTGAGGGGGTCCCGGCACTCCTTGCACCATAACCACTACACAGAGCAGTAGTGGTTATTGTGCATGGATTTTTTCTTTAAATAATCTACAAGTGCCCCTCCCGGGATCAGGCTCTGGATCCACCACTTGTATATGACATGTATATTAATGTGTGTAATAGTTATATATATATGTTATATATATATATATATAATTATGACTATTATATTTACACATATATTAATGTATATTTATATATGCATAATACACAGAGCAATGTCATTAATATGTACCATATGTAATGAGCAGATATTGGCCCAGTCTTGTTGCTAGGTAGGTGCACACTCCAGCACAATAACATATTTAAAGTGAAGAGCGCACCCACAGGACTTCAAAATAAACAAGATAACGTAATTTTTTACAGTTGTGCCCTACATACATTCACCATTTCAGTCCCATTACCAAGCTTTCCTTAATATGTCAATGTAGTTGGACTGAAACATTGATTACATGCAAAGGCACATCTGCTTAAAATAAATCAGCACTTTTGTTTATTTTGAAGCCTATGAGTGCGCTTTTTACATTGGTGTAATAATTTTTTATTTTAAGTTCTCTTTTCTAACTCTGTATCTGCACACTATGCTGGCGCGACGCGTTATGGGGCAGGTAAATAATTTTTTTCCCAGGGCTGCTTTTAATTCCCAGTCCAGCCCTGCATATTACCCTGTCTTCTGGTGCTATCATTGATTACCATCATTAGGTGGCATCAACCTCTTCGAATGTTTGTTGTTTCCAAAATACGTGTATCTAAAGGTTTATAGTATTGAACAGGGAATAAAGTCTCATTTGATCAGGATTTGAGTATCTATGGTTAAGTGGACAGAGCCAGATATAGATAACTGAATTACTACTATATACTAATTAATTAATTAAATTAATTAATTAATTAATACTATATATTTGTTGGTACCCATTTAATAGTGCCATGAGTCTTCATCAGCTTTAACCCCTTAAGGACACATGATATGTGTGACATGTCATGATTCCCTTTTATTCCAGAAGTTTGGTCCTTAAGGGGTTAAAGAGACAATACTGGCACCAAGACCACTTTATCTCAATAAAGCGGTCTGGATGCCATGTGCCTGCTTTGTTTACCCAGCAATGTAAAACATTGCAGGATTTAAATGCCTCTAGTGGTGCTTCCACAGAAATGTGGTTATTTTAATCAGATTGCCTCATAGAGATTATCTCAATGGTATTATAACCTCCCAATGCCTGCCTTTGGGAAAGCATTGGTTTGGCTGAGATCATCAAGATTGATCTCAGCCAGGGAGAAAGGTCCAATCATGGAGAGAGCAGTGTGGTGTGGGATAAAAGATAAGTAAACTACATTTTTAACCCTTGTGGAGGCTCGCTAACTAAATAGTGACTAGGACACAATATTGGTATTACATTGGTATTACTAACGCTATAGTGTTCCTTTTATTATATGTTGATTTGCCATTTAGGCCCCAATTTAATATTTTTGGATAAGATTTTCATATTTAATATTTTTGAGTAAGCCTTTAAAAATGTATTCTTCAAAATATCATGCATAAAAAAAAATATATCAATATATTTAAATATTTTTCAAAATATCATATCCTTTAAAAATATGTATCTAAAAATGTTAAAATGAGATCTACGTTCATAGCAAGGTTCGAACAGCCTTTCTTTCATCATAAGCAGGTAAAACAATTGCCATTCTGTTGGGTAGTAATAATAATATGCATGCCCAGGACAAACTGGAAAATGGTTTAGAATGCAAAATATCCTTTCTGGTAAATATTTTTTTTTTAAATGATATAAATATTATTATTAACCGTATTATTTGGATATTCTCTTTCCCACTTTATCCCCCTCGCTCTCTCTCTGTCTCTCTTACCATCCCTCCCATTGTCATTGTTTTATTAATTCCTCTCTCCTTGTGGTCTTTAAACTGACCTGTATTTCAGGTGATGATAGGTTGGTGTCAATAGGTAGACTCGGTTTATTCTACTTGGGTTATTTACTAATATTGCATCTGCTCATGCATTATTGTTGTAGGATTGATAGTTTTCACTCTGTTTGCTTCCTGATAATAATAGTGCTAAGTGACAAAAAAAAAAAAAATGTGCGTTCTATCTTTCACCTTATCTCTGCCATTAATACATGTGCATGCATTCCTGCAATCAAACACAAACATTACTTGCAAACACACCCTTGTATTAAACTGACAAAACTATATAAAAACACCCTTTCATTCAAACACCAACAGTACAAGGAACTGTACACTTGCATTTAAAAGCTAACACTACATACAAACACACCCCTGCCTTCAAAAGCAAACACTACACACAAGTACACCAATGCCTTTCAATGGCAATAGTGCATACAAATACAACTCTACATGCACACACATAATCTCCATAAAAACATGCTTAAAGGGACACTGCACTCACCATATACATTTAATCTCTTTGAATTGGTTATATTATCTGGAGTCCCTAGACATTGTCTCTCCTTTAAGTGTTAAACCATTTTAGAGCAGTTTAACACTAAATAAGGCTGCCTGGTCCCTTCCGGAGGTGTGGCTCTTTGCAGAGATGACACACTTCTTTGTTGTCATACCCTTCATACTTTCAGTCGGAGCTCTGATAGGCTAAAAAAAGTCAGCTGACACTCTCAACCAATAACAGCTGTCAATTGCTGTACAGGTTAATACTTCCTCATTAGCCCTAGCAGCACAGAGGGGAGGGGCTGCTGGGGATTCTTGTTAGTATTAAAACATAAAAACATTTAACTATTTAATGCTGAATGAACTCATGACACTAGGACATTCCAGACACTACAACCAGTTTATTGAGAGTAAGCAGATACAGTGCCTACAATGCCCCTTAAAGTGCAAACACGTAAACACTATTCACTAATGCAACCCTGCAAGGGCGAGCAAATGTTAGACCCCTAGCTGGCAAAGTATTGTGAGAGTTGTACAGTTGTTGACAGTTTGGGATCTACCTATTGGCTACCCTTGCACTCTATATTAGTTCCGCCACTGACTAACTTCATAACTTTACAAACATATTCATCAAATTTAGATATCCAATATTCCTATTCCTGAAACAGTGATTTTGAATTTCGATACACATTAAAGGGACACTGCAGGCACCCAGACCATTTCAGCTCATTGAAGTGGTCTGGGTGCTGTGACCCTTTTGAACTTAGTGCTGCAATGTAAAACACTGCAGGTCCAGAGAACTGCAAGGTTTACATTGCAGCACTAAGTCTGCCCTTAGTGGCTGTCTAATAGACAGCCACTGGGGGCGCTTCCGGAATCCAAACAGAATTTTGGTCTGTTATCTGACGCTGGACGTCCTCACGCTCTACATGAGGACCTCCAGCCTCAGATTTTTATCCATAGGAAAGCATTGATTCAATTCTTTCCTATGGAAAGGTCTAATGCGCGTGCGAGACGAAGGAGTGGGCGGGGCTTTGTCCCAGCGCAGAGGGACATCGACGCTGAGATAAGGTAAGTAAATAGAGGGTTTTAAAGCCTTTATTTACCGGGGGGGGGGGGGGGGGGGGCGAGGGAGGGTGCGAGGGAGGTGGGAGGTGGGGGGAGAAGGGGCAGACGGATCGGTAGTTCCAGGAATACAGCTTTGTATTCTTGGCACTATAGTGTCCCTTTAAGGATGGAATGTGTGCAGTCTAGTCTGATACTGGCAGGCTTATTCACTGAAATGAGAATTTAAAATGAATTTCTAAATTTAGACAGCTGAACTGGAAGCATAGCTGATTTACAGATTTTTTGTCCAGTTTGTTCGCTTTGCATTCTCACTTGAGTAAAAAAAACCTGTCAGTCATGTGGTGGTCTTCCCTGTCAAGTGAAATGGAAAGGAGGCATGCAAGCCATATATATCATGAAGTGTACATTAGAAGGACTGTCAACCTGCATACAGAGTATGAGTACTTCCTGTTCAGGTAATGCCCACTTAACAAAATGGAATCCTTTGCATGGCAACAAAAAAATAATAATAATGAGATTCAATAAGACATTGTCCCTTTAATTCTGACTAGGTTAGAACACTAAAGAGCCATAATAATGAGAGCGCCGTTATTCTTGATAGAAATGCTGTCGGGTGGAAAATACCATGGTGAGAGCAGGTTTTATTTGCTTTCTAGAAACAGAATGAAAAGATGCAGCACTGCACCAGATTCAGATCATATAGAAACATCTAAACTGTGACTGTGTCCTAGCTCAGTAAGGTCAGGCCTGTTTATATTTCTTCATTCTGGGTAACTAGGCTTCAAGCACCGTAGGTGATTTTACCCAAGAAATTCGGGTTCTCATCTGCCTTGAAATTACCTCCAGTATTGCAGAAAATTATATATTTTGATGGTTGAAATAATAATAATAATAAAAAAAACAACAGAGAGCTTATTTACAACCTCTTCAGTAAACAGTTGCTGTAAGATGTCACTAATATCAGCCAGCAGCTTGTATTGGCTACAAATTACCACAAGGTTTCCAGTCAGGTTTGTTTCCACAGATACCAACCACTTGTTTATTAGTGACTTGCTGGTAAAGCACAGAATCACACACCTGAGCATGTACACTTTATCCTGTGTGCTATGGGCCGCTCCTTAGTGACTGGCTTTTAGTATCGGCTGCTGGTAACTCCCTGTTGTGAAATTTTGCGGCCGGGAAACAGCTGTTCGCTAAAAAGTAGCGATGGAATTGTAAAAGAGCCCTAAATGCTTGTTTATATTACTACATTACCATCTGACTTTTATTGCACTATAATTCCCATCATACTCTGCTAGGTTCCATCAAACACTACAATCTAATGAAGAAGGAATACCACACAGTGATAATGTTAGCTGATAATTGCCTTTAAATTAAAAGGATTCCCAGTGATGAATGTCATCATATGTTATAAATTGAACTGATGGCATGGTTAAGAGTAAGACTATTTGTGAGCGCACCTTACATCTCCAGACACTGAGCAAAAGACTCTCCCTAGACACTGTATCTCTCCTGTGGGGTTATTGTATCATTGATGTTTACCTGAGCAGAGAGGATGATGCGGGAGGGGGAGGGGAGGGGTGCACACAAAAAAACCCAAACAACTGCATGTGACAACTTATGTAATGCAAGAGGAGGGATAAAAGGAGAGATAAACAAGGTGTGGAGATGGCTGGTGATTGAGGTGTGACAGATTATACACGAATGACTGAAAAAAGAGACAGATCTAGAGGGGATCCAAATGTCAAAATGGCAGCTGAAATAATCAGCAAAGCTAAATGGGAATGTAGCAAGTGAGAAACAAGGCAAGGCAAAATAAATAAATAATATGCTGTAAAACTAAACGTGTTAATGTTTAAATGTGTTTATATATGTGATACAGGGTAATTGAAATAAACATAGAAACACCATTCGGCACAGCAGGTGACAACAGATGTCTGTAATTACCCACATTTACTTTACATAGCACGATCCTATGTGGTCCTAGCTCATATTTACTACAGACAATTGCATAGCTATTACTATTGTTTAAGAGCTGCACTGTCTATAGTTAATATAACTATGGTGATTTTCATACTGCAGCCTATCTATTTGAGAATCATGATTTTTAGAATAATGTAAGACAACCTTCGGCTCCACCACAATTATAAACTCTTGACGCTCCGTCAGCCAAATGGATAGTGGAAGCCACATTAATGGGAGTGCTGAAAAGATTTGTTATTGTACATCTAGGCTCTGATTGGCACTGTCTTGTTGAAGACATTATTATTATAATATCACAGTAAGATATAGTAGTAAAATATTTCTCTCACTGGAGTCAAAGATCTCAAACCTATGACAGATTTGTAGAAGTTTTTCCATCGCCAATCCCAGCACTAATTCTATAACTCAGTATGTTCTCATTTCTTCTGAGCAGAACGCCATCTATTTGGTAACCTTCTAATTACTCAATATTTTAGATCTTTTCTGACTAGAAAGGTTATATTTAACCTGAGTCTTTGAGGGCTAAAACCACAACAGGTTTTCATGATGGCACTGGACATTTTGCTTTGTAATAAACATGGGCGCCAATCAAAATTTTCGATTTAGACGAAAAAACATTTTGTTTTGGCCAAGCCGAACTTTGCCCGTGTTCAGACAAAATCCAGCAATTATTTTTGTTTCAGAATTTTATTTGGTTGAATGATTTAGTGGGATTTAGCAAGCGATGGGGAGCCTAGCTCCTTTAGACACCCCTGCTCTCTGACTGACAGTCTCGGCTTGGCCTGAGATAAGGAATAAAGAGAGCATTGGGTTGTAAACAAATAAACTCACCCAGTTTGAGAAAATAACTTTGTTCTGCTGGAAAAGAGTGCTGTTTTGAACTAAATGGAGTTGACTCAAAGGGTAAGCTGACCTTACATTTATGGAACATATACACTCAGTGGCTGCATCAGAGGCAGCACAACCCTGAAGGGTGAATGCTTTTTTTTTTCTTTTTAAATATCCCCTGAAAGATGAGGTTTAGTTACCTTAACAAAGGGCAAACCTGTTAGTTTTGCCCTATGGAATTAAATGAATTAGAGTTTATCAAGGTGATTTTCAGGGCCAGTAGATTTAACCATTTCAGGACCAGGATCAATCAGATCCCTTGTGAGTATAATGGTCCTGACGTGTTGTGGATCCTAAAGGGTTTTAATAAAAGTAATCAGTTTGTGACAGTAGACTGCAAGCTTTGAGCCAGCATGTAAAATACTCTGGGTTTTTTTCTGTCTACTGCACAAACGAGGTCAACATTTTTGTTTATCATCGGATATTTGTTCTTTTCTAACAGCCATAATAATAAAAAAAAAAAAAAAATTATCTGATGAAGTGTGTGTTCTAGACAAATTCATTAAAATCATGTGTGGGAGCATTTTTTAAAAACTAATGAGACAGTGTGTACACCACGAACTCTGATTTAATTATACTTGTAATATATGCTATGTAAAATATATGAACATTGCTGAACCTTACATAAATAACTTATTAGGACTGCATTTTGTAATGCGCCTTAATTAATGCAATTAATTAAATGTAATATAGGGAATGTTTTTCCTGCCACTTTGTTTGTATGATTACTTGATGATTGCCTGATTACATATTCACAAAACAATGTTCTTTATTGGAAAACTTTTTACATTTGCAATGAAGAATTTCCTGCGGGAGACCTATATGTAACAAGTCGATTAAAATATTTGTGTTGTCATTAAATATCTATCTGCTGCAGATGTATTAAATGGCAAGTTGCCCATCATTCTGGATTTTGATATTTGTTTGGCATGGGTCAAGCATCAACGAGGGATCTACTTAAATGTTCATGTCCTTTCAGAGAATGGGAAAAAGGAATGGAGAAGTGGGGACATGATTAAGGTAAACTGGGGACATGGAGATCGGGGGACATGATTAAGGTACTGGGAAATAAAAAAATAAATTGTTGGATGGATCTAAAGAATATCATATGGGAACAGAGATATTCTGTAAGCCTCCGATAAACCGGCTTATTCCACCCGTTGACAGAAACATATTTAACGAAAAGGTATAGCAGCTGTATGGGGTGCTACACAAAGGGGAATGAAGGAAAATTAAGGGAAAGAAACGTATGTTTCTATCCCAAGAAAGGAGTTGGCACAAAGACACATTCTATGCTCCATGGGACATAATGTCCAAATTTAGTCTCTGGAGGTGAGAGATGAGGATTTGTTTTGCCTTGTTCTCCTGCTTTGGTATGTAGAGTAGTGTTGATTGGTGATGGCACCTACATCATTTTAACTCCTGCAATCTCTTTGCAGTCAGTGAGCGGTGCAGGGGATGTGAGGGCCATATATCAAACACTAGAATCCAGAGAATCTAGGAGATGCAGAGTAATCAACCATCCTAGGTTATAGGACATGATCACAGCTACGATCATACTGTTATACTACCATAATACAGTTCAGAAAAGATGGATTATTGTCTTTTGTTTTCTGAATTTATTGATATTATCTCAGGCAGTGATAAGTGGGATTTCATTAGCATTATTAATCAGAAAAATACCTTTCTTTATTTTGAATAATGACAGTGAGTGGATCATTATACTAGGCAGTTAAAGAAGTCCCATTAGCGAAGTAATGATGAATAAAGTTTGTGAAAAACAGAGGCAGACATTCTTCTGGACCTTTTGGCCCAAACAGGCTTTGTTACGAGATACGTGACTAAGGCCATTTGACTGAAATGTTTTTCTTGTGTCTTTGTCCATTAATAAAAATATGGTAACACATACCCACTGTGAGTCCAGTCCTTTATTACTTTGATTGTATCGAAGGACGTAGACGAACGTCTGTGTTTGCAGGATTCCAATTGTGAACATAGTCTTACTGAGTATGGTATCTTCATACATCTACTATAAGTCATAATTCTGTGACTATTAAATAAACAATATTTAAAGAAAAATATACAAGAATGAAAAAAAGGTATTTTCCTTAAACTATTCGTCCATGTCTCTTCTGTCTTTGTTTTAATAATGAATGAAGCTTATCAGGTTAGCTGTAGAGTCTCTCATAGAAATCTATGAGAGAGCATGTGCAGCCAGTTAAGGTGCAAAAGCTATATAAAACAGCATCATATCTAGTTCCAATATTGCAGTGTAATATGGTTGTCAGAGAAGAAATTAAAGAGAATAAGCAGGTATTTTTTTTATAAACATTATAGAAAACTCATTAAAAAAAAAAAAGCCCAGCTAATCTACAGAAATATGAAATACGCAATTACATAATTTATTATTGCAATTATACCGAACTTATTTTTTTACTACGTATTTCTTCTTTGAGACAAAGAACGACAATTACACACAACAAAAAGCTAGTGGCAGTTCAGTTTTCCTGATTTATCATTGTAATAATCCCTGACTTATTTTTATTATGTCATTTCCCTTTAAGGGTATTTTATACTTTGCAAAATACAGCCTTGAAGTAGCACGGATCGCCTGATATGATTTGAAACTCTCAATGTAAAGGACAATAATATTGCCAAGAATATTAATTTATACAGTGAGGATAGGTCTTGTGCAACAGAGGTAATGGCTTTGGCATTTTGTGCATTATGGTTTTTCATGATCCTTTAAATGCTAAGGAATGAGCATACACAGGACGTGAGTTAAAGTAAATGTTGGAAGGACAGTTAGAAAATAATCTGATGAGATCCTTATACGATTTTCTGCATCTCTCGAAGGTCTCCCAGGAGACTAGCAGTAGGGCTACGCTAACATATTAATTTGGGGTCACAGAAGCCATTGCTGCAAGGTCTGGCTGGAGATATTGTGCTTGGATTAATACAGTGGAGCCTATAAAAAGGCAGAACTAATTAATAATTTATTAGGGAAATATTCCACTCTTCGTATGAGAACAAGCGGCAGAAAATAGAAAACAGAACAACATCAATAATGTGATAATTCCTACTGTGAGAACATAGCAAGGCATATCATAACATCTTATGTTAAGCATCCATTAACTAATGCCTGATTAATACGCAATTACAAATTAAGTGTTGGGGAATAAGAGACAACAGGCCACAAATCTTCTTTAGCCAATAATACCCAACTGCATATAAGCTCAATTTCAACTCCTTATCTCTAAGTGCAAGGTAAGAGGAGGGGGCTTCACTAACATCTCCATATGAAAAGCTTGCTTAAGTAAATGGGAACATTATTTTCACATTATACATCCAATCTAGTACTTGGATTATTCTTGTTACCACTGGCGATAACTCTTCCTGTCCATTTGTCTTTATCTCTCCATCTGTCTATAAAATAGTCTATCTCAGTTAACCTTTGTCTTTTGTCAGTGTGTTTGTCAGTATCCCTCTGCCTGTCTAGCTTCATATCTGTATTTGTCCATTTTGCTATGTCTGTCTGTCTTTCCGTCTGTCTATCTTTATTTTTCTGTTCATCTATCTGTCTGTATCTCTGTCTATATTTCTGTGTTCATTTATGTTTATCTCTCTGTCTATTCATCTATCTTTCATTATATATCTGTTTTTCTGTCAATCTTTATCACTCTATTTTTATAGAGTGATTTTCTAGAGTCCCTCTGTCTTTGTCTCCCTCTTTTCTGTCTGTCTGTCTGTCTATCGGTCTGTCCCTCTGTATGTATTTTCATCTATCTTTATCACTTTTCTGTCTTCCCATTTGTCTATCTATTTCAATCCACATCTGTCTCTTACATTTTATTATATTCTAAATGTAATTTTTAGCTATTCTTCTCTCACTTTGTATCAATTTTTCTTTCATTTATCTTGCACAGCTTACATTTTACCATGAAAGACTACAATAAGATTTCTATTATTGTCAAGTAAAGCGTTGACAATGAAGTAGAAACTACAACACACAATGCTATTTTTTTTTTTTTTAGAATTTCCATGTCTGCTAGTGACTGTTACAAAGACAGCTACTATGGGTTTAATGGAGCACCCCAGACAGACTTCAACTTGCTGATGTCCTTAATGTGTTTGGAGGCTGTCATATTTGAGAAAGTTTCTAAAAGTGGCAATTTCAATAGATATTGACACTTATAAAATTGAGGGTTTTCTTCCACTTCCTTTAGCTCCACAATGCCATTGGAAGCAGTAGGTTTGTTAGACTACAGCACGCTTGTATTACAGCTCATTGAGCAACATAGGAACGTTGCAATCACATGCGCATGTGTACACGCATGTGGCTCCAGCATAGTGGCTTCTCAATGAGAAGTCTCTGATGTATTCCCTGGCACAGACTGGAAGTCTGGGCTGGGGAGAGAGGGGAGGGCATGTAAAGGCTGCAGAGAACAGGTCTGCAGCTTTTACAGGCTTTTTTTTTTTTTTCCTACACGCCCAAAGAAAAACATGCAGGAAAAGTCTACTAAGCTGATAAATAAAAAAATAAAAAACATATAAATGGAGTGTTCCTTAACAACACGGGCATATTAAATTACTGAATCTATTTAACGTCCAGCATCAGCATGCAAAGTGCCCCTTCTCTATGAGAGGCATTGGCTACAAAGCTTTTTATAGAGTGGCATTCAATTGATGTATGCATGCTTCTCTATGAACACAGAGTAGAATTTTATACATACATAAGGGTGGAGCTCCTAAAATGGATTTTGTTTCAGTATAGATCTGTAAATAATAAAAATGCAAAACAATAGTGCAATATTGTTGAAACAGGTAAAATGTGATATGTAAACATAAGGAGTATCACTCACAAGTCAAGAGCCATAGATCACATATGACCCAAATGGTAAACGCCTGTGGACACTTATAGGATGTCCAATTCCTTCTTCAAGTTGTCTCCCTGGAGTTCACACTGTTGGACCCTCAGGATAGTTGGTGTTTCCCCAAACTCTAGTGTTCCAGATGTACACACACAGGATACCAAGAGTAGGTCTTCAAAAATGATGCTTCATTTATAATAAATAAAATACATAAAATAAAATTATTAAGAACAAATAAAAATACCAGATTGAATGTCTCTGGATGACTCAGTAGTCCAGTATAATGTCCAAAACGCGTTTCGCCCATCAAACGGGCTTCCTCAGTTGGCTGTATTCTGTCTTCTTGTCTCTCTTCTTTTTAAGTATCCCGCTTGTCATATTCTTCTGGTTTCCGATTTCGGCACGTTGGAACGCAACGTGTGCTCCAGCGTCTTGCGTCATTACGCTACTATTTCCAGTTTGTCCTTTTCCTCCAAGGTTGAACCGCACATGCATTCTGGCATATTGATTTACAAAAAAAAATATTTTACGAAGTACATACAATGTCTGTAATGCTTATACGTTCCAGTATAGCATCTCAATGTCCATTAAAACGTTATTGTCCACGGGAGGTGGACATTATGCTTTGTTATTTCCTGAGTACATTATATGGAGCACATAAACACATAATCTAAAAACATTTGTGTGCAATCAATTTTCCTTAATTAAGGGGTTTCATAGCCTTCTTATATTCCCTTAGATGTAGAGGTGTTGTTATATACATATTGTCATTAGGAACGAAAACAGAATTAGATAAAGAAAACAATTAAATGTTCTATAAATCACAATAAATCTCTTTGTATATTAAAAAGAAATACCTCTAAAGCCTAAGAGTAGTGATAAGTGTGCATAAGAATAAAAGATGTTATAAATAGGTTATATAAAAAGGATTAGGTCATAAAGTGGCATAGTTCAAAATCTTGATTTAAACTTTGTGGGATCATAGTGTTACAATTAAAGATAAATGTCATCTCTTCCATCCTGATCTTTTTAGTATAGTCCACTCCTCTCCAATCTTTCTTAACCAGTTTGATTGCGCAAAAGAACAATCCTTCTGGATTTTGGTTATGGACCAATTTAAAGTGGTTGGAGACACTATGTGGCTCCAATGCCTTTTTAATATTCCTTGCATGTTCTGCTATCCTTATATTCAAACAGTGGATCATTCTACCTATATACAGGAGATTACACGGGCATTTTAGGAGATAAATCACTCCTTTGGAGTAACATGTCATGTGGTCTCTAATTAGAAATGTTTTATTTATATGAGATTCCATATGCAATATATGTATTTTTTTATTTTTTGTTGTTCTACAGGCCAAACAATGACCACATCCATAAAAGCCTTTACTTTGTTTTAAAAAGTTACTGGTGGAGGTTGTGTCTTTTGAACTACTATGTACTAAGGTATTTCTAAGGTTTCTTGCCCCTCTATAAATTATCTTAGGTTTTGCTGGTAATATGGTTTTGAGGATGGGGTCATACTGTAGGATGTGCCAATATTTACTAATGATTTTATTAACTTTTTTATTATTCTAATTAAAACTACAAATAAATGGAATATCATTCTTGTTCCATTTTTTCCGTTCTTCTATTGTTTGTATGTGAGTAGATTTTTCCTTGGTATAATGAGAACTTCCTCTAAAGCTGATTGCAACTTCTCCTCATTATATCCTTTCTCTAAAAATTGGGCTTTAATTCTGCCTGCCTGTATTAAGTAGTCCTGATCATCTGAACAATTCCGTCTCATTCTTAAGAATTGTCCTCTAGGGGCATTAGTGAGCCAAAGTGTATGATGGCAACTTTCTTTTCTAATATACCCATTTGCATCCACTTCCTTAAAGTGTTTTTTTTTAGTAATAATGCGTGATTCCTTTATACTAATGTTTAGATCTAGGAAATTGATTTTTTCAGTACTTTTTTTGAGGATAAAACAATGTTCCATTCGCCCAAGTATGAAGCACCTAAAGACACACAAAGGAAACACAGTGCAACCCTTGCTACCAAGCACATCACCAAAGATACAACACAAGGCCAACAAAGAAGGTGTCCGGGCACAACATAAACAGAAAGTCATTCATATACATAACTGAAGACGACTTACCCACCCACACCATGTCGAGATCGGGCTCACCAATTGAACCTCCAACTGACTAAGCATTAAATGTCACCCCACTACTCACTACCACCCACACACTAATATACCGAAACTAGGTATATTTGTTGATATCTCCAGTTGAGATGTTACTGTTCCTTTACATACATGTAGAAAATGAAGACACTATACCAAAAATGCACAAGAGGTCACATGTACATTCTATCAACCTTTAACTACTGTTACTCGAATGTTCCACTGCAAGCTCAAGCGACAGGCAACGCACAAATGTAACCCAGACAGAAACGTAAACGATGAAAACACTGTACAGCGAATTGTATATCAAAAAGCAACACATTTAATTCGTTCACCCTTTAATTCAGTTCACCAAACGTACTATTGTTGTATTGCATGACATGTTATGCACGAAAATGAAAAATAAAAGAATTTAAAAAAAAATTATTGTTAGATGATTCTTTAACATTAATGAGTTAGTTGGAAAAAACATCTCACTTTAACTGTCGCAGAAGGTTCAAATGCTGTTAGGTCCACACTTAATATCGAAATAAATCTTACTGTTTGTGTTTTGTCTGTTAGTCAAATGAGTCCTTCACAATGCATCCATATCAAAATTAAATGCAAATTAAAAATTAATTTAATGCAAATTAACACAAATAGTACGCACAGTGGATTTTATTCTCTAAAGAATAAATCTTAGTGAATGTAAAAACCAAATTTGCTAAATGTAGGCAAATAAAGCCAAGGTGGGAATTTATAAGACTCATCTATTGTGGGCTCAGTATTGGTTTTCAGTTTATAATTATTCATTATATAGTGAATAAAACGTACTGTGTTAGATTAGATTCCTGCTCACATTTTTATTTATTCCTTAGAGATGTAAAAAGTATAGCAATAAAACTATGATATGCACTTACTAACCATTGAATATCAGGCATGCATAGCAATTGCAGAATATGATAATTTTGTCACATTCCCAGAATGCCATGCCACAATATGTAAATTAGTTAACCCATATAGTTTGTCACTTAGCATCCTCGCCATCCTTTATAGAAGGTAATACAATATACATGCACTCTGGCATATAGCTGCATGTTGCTATTTAAATATGGCATATATATATATATATATATATATATATATATAAATAAAATTCTGTTGTCTCCTTGCGCACACACTTCAATGTAGTTTTTGCCCGATGCTATTAAGCCAATGCCATAATATACAAATGTAGGGAAAAAGAAGCTTGCACTCACAGTCTTTAGTTTCTTTAAAACGATTTCCTTTTATTTAATTCCTTTAAAATTGATCAACGTTTCAGCCAGAATATATGGCTTTCATCAGGATCATCCTGATAAAAGCCATATATTCTGTCTGAAACGTCGATTAATTTTAAAACTAAAGACCGTGAGTGCAAGCCTCTTTTTCCTACATATATATATATATATATATATATATATATATATTAATCTTGTAATTATTGTAAAGGTTATATATATATATATATATATATATATATATATATAGATAGATATAAAATCATAGAATAACCAACTGCTAGAAGTGGGGGACTTTTAGGTGGTTGTCAGAAGGGGCTTTTTTATGACTCTAATTATGAGGCTGAAACATAATCTTATCCCCTTGGATTTTTGTCTCTTGGCTTTTATAAATCATTGATAAATCCATAGTTGGGTATATATGCTGGTTATGTATGCTGGTTATGTAAGTGTCAATGTCTATGTGAGGTAGCTCAGTGGGTAATGCATCATCTGTAAACTTTGTTCAACACTTGGGGGTCACAGGTTCAAATGTCACAGCGATGTCTCAGCCCTTCATGAGCTCATACAATGAGTACCATTAGTATGGGTAATAGTAACATCACTTGGATGTTGGGCAAAAGTAACACACCCAGAATGTGCATGGTTCACCAGAGTTATCTGAATGTATCTTTAAATACTTTTGTTATTATGCATAATAAATACCAATGTATCCTTATGTTAAGAAGCCAGTGTAGAATAGCTGCATTGAAACTAGATGATAAGTGATATTTCCATAGAATGCTGAAGTAGTTCTTTATATCGTTTGCACTCCTGTGAGGCTCTGCCCTACAGTTTTTCTTGAAATCCACATATTTTCTAGCATACCACAGGTGAGTGAAATTTCACTTATTCTAGCTAGAAGAATGCTGGCTTGAACGCAGAGTACCTGAGCTGCGCTTCGCATACCAGTGTCTGGTGACTATATGTAGGTCATTTTGTATCTTTATTGCCTACATTTTAAAACACAGCAGCTGAGTTTCAAAACAAGGGAAAAAACAAGACAGCAGGAAATAACAGATCTGGATCTCGGAACTATGCAGCCAGATATTCCAGACTTACTATTGTTATATCCTCTAGCAAAAATAATAAAGGGGCCGTGTTAATAGGTAAAGAATCCATTTTTTAATGTTTCTCCTGCATGATTACCTAATGTCAGTATCCAATGCACTTTAAACATGAAATCATTTATTTGCTATATCTAGTTGGACAGACAGACAGCCAATAGAACATATAGACAGACAGGTGGACAGATGGACACAAAAAACAGTAATATATATATATATATATATATATATATATATATTTTATACAGATATTGAAGATGTATTTGTCTCCTCCAAGATGGACACTGGAACATGGATGTCGCTGTGCTCATAAGTCCTTGGCCACAATCATTTTCAAGGTATCCTACAATGCACGGCGTGCAGCCGCTAGCATCAATTTAGTTAGTTTATCCTGGGCCAAAGAACTCAGCCCCTCAGCCCCAGCTTTATAAACCAAGAAAATAATATTATCCCCTTAAGGACGGAGGCAATTGTCCAAGTTCTGAACCAAAACAAACCCTAGGATGTGAACTATATGTCTGGTCAATTATAATTTACTTCTTTTTGCACCCACACTTATTTTATATAATTTTATTTATAAGAGATAGAGCTTTCATTTTATAGCAAATATCTATAAAATAGCATTCATTCATATAGCAAATATTAAATAAAATAAAAAAAAGTGTGAGAAAGTAATTTTTTTTTTAATTTCCAAGTTGATGAGTTGAAACATTAAAAATGTTTTTTTTAAAAATATATTTTTTTAACACTTGTTTTTAACAGTTTAGGACACTGTAATAGTGATCTCTCTGCCCCTCTTGCCTCAAAGCAATGTGAGTAAAGAGAGGGGCAGAGAACAATGTACAGCCTGTCACTGCGATCACATGACACGGATAGCCAGCATTGGCATTGGGTTGGCAGGCAGACCTACAGACCGTGACCGGCATGCTGGGTGAGTAGGCAGGCTGGAGGGAGAGCTTGGTTGTTATGACGTGATATGACACCCTAACATCTTTAAAGCCATAGCGTTGGGAAGGAGTTATTCTCATACTATTGTTATTGATTTGGCTAGAACAATATAAAGAATAAAATAGCAGCACTACCAAATGGGACTCTGCCAAGATTATCACACAGTGTCCATTTAAATAACTTAATTAGCAGTTTAATTACAGCAAGCTTCCATGAACAAACAAAAGTAAAGATTGCTAAGACAACATGCTAAATATTAAACATTTATTAAGCTGTTTGTAATAAGATATACATATATATATATATATATATATATATATATATATTTATACATAATACATATATTTAAGTGCTCAAGGCCTTTTAATCACTTCACTACCAAATTCTGTTCATTTCAGTAATCTCTACTTAACATTTTTTTTCTTTTTTTTATTTACGTCGCTGTTTTGGATACCCACAAATGTAAAATGATGTCATTAAAATTATGACATTTATATTATTTGGTTTTCCATTTGTTTAATCATCATTTACAATAATATGATAGGGACAAACTGTTTTAGAGGATACATGGTATCCTTTAGAGAAGGTCTGAAATGTTAGGATAGAAGTAGAAATAAATTTTTTTCACAATAGGTATAAAAAAATGTAGCTGTATAAAAAAGATGAAATATCTTCAGTGCGTGTATTTGGAAGAAATCGCATAGCATGCTTGGAAATACTTGTGCTGGAGATTTGCAGGCAATTTTTGCAGACTGCAAAGAAACTCTGTAGAGTGCTTAGTGTGCTCACAGAACTCCCTCAGTCATGGCTACCAGAATGCAAAATTCCATGAAGACAGACCTGTAAAGGTTGCCGTAGAGTGTGGTAACGGTATAATCTGCAGTCCCCCAGTTGCCGAAGTACAAGATGGAAAATTGTTGGGGGCAGGGTAAAGAGCAAAGTTGGAGCAAAGGCAAATGTAAAATCAAATGTTGCTAGTGCATACAAGTTGACGAAAGGAAATACGTATATTTATCAATATTGGGGGGGAAAAAACCTGATATGTGTAAATTATATTAGAGCACACTATTGAAATGATTAATATTTTGCAGAAAGCTATAGATATACTCAATCGGCAGAAGAGGTACTACGCATACTAATGGCTTTTGTACGTTTTAACTTTCTTTTTTTCCTTTTGTTTTCTTAATTATTTGTTTTCTTGCATTATAAATATCCATTGCAGACTTCAAACAATAAAATGCAGATGGTAATAACAGTGTATTGTCCCTAAATGGAAAAATAAAAGTTTACTCTGTTTAGCTGCTTTAATAAGTCACCCCCGCCACTCTGGTTTTCAGTATTTTTTGCAAGCATGCTGATTTCACAAATGACTGTAATTATAACCATTCGTATTTGCTTTCAAAGAAACAGCTCGCTACTTAGTACTGTATAGAGGAAGCCCTAACATAAAACAATAGAAGAAATACAATGCCATGATGCAATAAATATTAAAATCAAATTGCACATGGGGTTTGACAGATTTCTTGTGACTTGTAGAAACAGGTCTCTGGCAAACAAGGTTACTTCCAAACGCAGTTAAGTCTTCCTTGGAGCCATACTTTTTTTTGTTTGCTTGTTGCTCCAGGGAGAGAGAGTCAGAATGAATGTACAGTATAAAAATAAATGTACAGATTTAAGATATCAGTGGGTAGATGCAACATTGATCCTTTTTTTTCAGACAGATTGTTATTAGATATAGGTGAGGTTTGGTGCACCAGATGTAGACTACAAGTCTGAGCATCCTTAGCCAGCTATGTGCTACCTGTGCATGATGGGAGTTACATTGCGCACGGATAGTTGTTCTTTCTCAGTTGATATCTCCCATGATTTTATACTAGTTATTCCGCTGGCTAAGCATTATGGGAAGTTTAACCAATATAAATGGACTGAATAAATATATATATATATATATATATATATATATATATATATTTACATTACTCGCTTGTTCTTAAACTAGTCCCTTAGGGCACACCAATAGTCTAGGTTCTTTCAATATCGAATAGAATTAATTTATTTAGCTTGTTAGTTCAATGATAAATTGATAATTATTCAGAAATTTAAATCCTCAACAGTTCCTAGGTATTCAGAAAAACATTTAGAGATAATTGCGGCCAGTTTGAGGATCAATCAGCTCAGTACAAATTACATTTAGGATTTATTTTCTTTATTTTTACTTAAAATATTTCACAATGCACAAAAAGGGAACATTTAAGGCATATGACCTGCCTAATACACTGAATAAAGAGGCAGCAAAATATAACATAAAAGGTATATATTTGTTTTACGTTTAGTACTGAATATAGTGAATTTTAGTAAAATTTAAATATAACGGCCTTGTTTCATTGGTGAGTTAATTTGACTTTAAAATATCAATGAATTTGAGTGCTAATGGAGTGATCTAAGTCCTATAAATACACATATGTTGTAAAGTAGGGGTTCAATTTGAAATATATATGAGGTAGAACCTCTAGCATACCTACTTGAGTACAATAACTAATCATATTCATCTGGTATATTGTTTGTGAGCGCAGGAAATCAATAAACTATGGATTAACTGATTATTTAAAGAGATAGCAGTCTCACTGCTGTGGATTATCACACCCACAAAAAAATCAGAGCATGCTTTATATATCTTCACCAGATGATTGTAACTAAAAAGAGAGCTAACATTAAAGTTGGCTAATTTGCACCTTTCTCCAGTGTTTCCTGTAAGAATAAGTCTGTAAGATGTTAAACAAAAAGACAGTTACAGAAAGAATATTAAAAGGACACTATAGTCACCAAATCAACGTAATTAATTAAGCAATTTTGGTGTATAGATCATGGCCCTGTAGTCTCACTGCTCAATTCTCTGCCATTTAGGCGTTAAATTGTTTTTTTTGTTTATACAACCCAAGTCACACCTCCCTGCATGTGACTTACACAGCCTTCCTAGACACTTCCTGTAAAGAGTCATCTAATGTTTACACTTCATTTATTGCACATGCTGTTTTATTTATCATTTCTTATCCCCTGCTATGTTAATAGCTTGCTAGACCCTGCAGGAGCCTCCTATATGGAATTAAAGTTCAATTTACAGAGCAGGAGATAAACACTTTTAACGTAAGCTACATCTGATTGAAAATGAAACAATTTTGTTTTCATGTAGGTTGTCAGTCACAGCCAGGGGAGGTGTGGCTAGGGCTGCATAAACAGGAACAAACCTGATTTAACTCCTAAATGGCAGAGAACTGAGCAGTGGAAAATCAGAGGCATGATCTATACACATAAACTGCTTCATTAAAACTAAAGTTGTTTTGGTGACTATAGTGTCCCTTTAAGTATAGCCACATGCTGTATTTTTGTTCATAGACAATTACATGATGTGTAATCTTTGGTTTAGCAGTTTCAGCACTGGACAGCTCCCTTAAATACCATTAATCTTACACAATGGTAACAGATAGCTTTCCAAATGTGTTTTTTTTTTTTTTTTTAAGTTTGAGTTATCAGTTATTCAAAGAGAACTCAAAACATATTTAATATTTTTAGGCCAGAATAGCCTAACTGGAGAACATTCTCCAATACAACAATGTTTGGAGTTCGGCGATTTTGGTCTAATCAGTTGTAATTATGTCTCTTTGCTATCACCCCACTAAACTCTATTGTAATGCTGGGCTTAGGAAAAAAAGAACTTGCCAATAGTGGTGCAGGCATTTTCCTTCCATAATTCCTACATGCATTGTGATTATATGGGTCTGTAGATAATGCCTTCTTATGGTATGATTTGTTTGACTTACATCAAATGCCAGGCTTATTTTTAAGCCTTTATTATTTATTTTTTATATAACTGCTTAATGAGAGCACCAACATGGAATTATATATATATACAGTATATGTAATACACTACAATACACAAGATCCAGTGCACTCACTCATCCACTAAACAGCAACTTCAATGCTGACAGGTTTGCTGACAGGTTTAGTTACACTATATGATCATACATTGCATAAGCCTGCCACAATGTCAATGTACCCCATCTTTGGCAGGTTCTACCCTAACAGCCTAATGTCTGCTCTTAACCCGCTTACTTGGGGAAAAAAAATTCCATCTAGGGCTCTCTGCAGTACAAGATTAAATAGGGCCCTGGAATGAGGCACCTGTGACAGGGAGGGGTGCAAAACCAAGGAGTTGACCTAGACTCCCAAATTATATATATATATGAAACCATGGGGCTGCACTCACCTGAACATGCATAAATGAGGTGCTGCTGGGGCCAATTTATACAATACACAAGATCCAGCGCAGTCACCTATCCACTAAACAGCAACTTCAAAGCTCACAGATTGAATTTTTTTTTTTTTAATCTAGGCAAAAATAATGGGGGTTTAGTTACATTATATGAACAGTATACATAATATATGTATTAAATTGCTAGAGGGATGTGAAGGTATTGTGTGTGTGTGTATATGTTATATTTGCACTTTAATTTATGTGTGATGCTTTAGGAAACAAAGAATTTAGATTTTCACTTTGAGTGGTAATTGAGACCCTTACACCAATCGGGTCATGAAATCTGACTCAGGCTCGATAGTCGTGTCTTGCTTTGTATTCACAATACCCTGCCGTGCTTCCATGTATGAATACTGCCAGTGTAGTTATTTATAAAAAGTATTCCAGCTACAAATATGCCGCACAAAATTCAAAGGGAAAAAGACTCCTGCTGAGGTGCCTTGAAATGAAATAAATCAGGATCTCTTGTATATTCTTTCTGCAATACTTATTCAAGGATCTGAGCCATGCCTCCCTATAAAGGTATTGTAAGATTAAGCAGTGTGTGAATAACTAAATCACCAGTAACTTGATAGTTAACCAATTTTAGGACCTTTCTCTCACTAATTTGCAAACAGGCCGCCATTTTCTGTATTAATTCACTAAATTCCATTTATCTCAGGTAGAAATTTTCTTTTTACTTAAAGAAATGAAATAAATAATGGACGGTCACATATTGCACCATCTTACAGGTGTCTATAGTTAGATAAATGCTACAAAATAGCACTTTTATGTATCATTCATAACTGAGTGGAAGAAATTAGAATTGTAATGTAGAAAGTGTCTGTCCCTGTTTACCAGGTGTTTAACCCCTTTAAGGACCAAACTTCTGGAATAAAAGGGAATCATGACATGTCACACATGTCATGTGTCCTTAATGGTTTAATAATCATATATGCTTTAAAAAAAAGTTTAAAAATAAAAGGGAGTATTACTGTACTGAGAGGGTAGTGGATGCATGGAATAGCCTTCCAGCTGAAGTGGTAGAGATTAACACATTGAGGGAGTTTAAGCATGTGTAGGATAGGCATAAGGTTATCTTAGATTTAAGATGAGGCCAGGGAGTAATGAAAGTATTTAGGAAACTGGGCAGATTAGATGGACTTAACGGTTCTTATCTGCCTTCACATTCTATGTTTCTATGTCTCTATGCAGTGAGTAATGAAGGATATCAATTTTTACATACAATGTGCAGATTATAACCCACGTTCAGCCTTTATTGCATGTGTATCTATGTGTGGTGTCTGTGTGGTGAGTGTATGTATGTAAGAGATCACGTATCCTGTACAATTAATAGCTAATCCTGGCACTGCATATATTTTTACCTATGGTGTCCTTAAAATCTTTTCCCATAATGCTCAGCAAGCCGTTTATTACGATGCTCAGTCAGACATTTTCCACATTGCTCACCCAGGCTTTAGATTTTCATAAACATTTTCAATTCCAAATTAATAATCACAAAAAAAAGATCATTTCACCTAAATATAAAACAAGAAAAATCATGCGTATATTGTTTATTAAACCGTGAATCATATTCAAATTCAAAATACAAATTCTAAATTCTAGCCTGAAATAGCTATTCATTGTTCAGTAAAATAATCCCCTTCGAATGCTGCAGCGTAATCACAAGACTCACACCTGGCACTCAAATTTTCAATTTTACCTTCAAGTACGAAAGGCAGAAATCAACAGAAATCAAATTAATATATTTCTATTATTATTACTGGGTTGTGTGAGGCTTTTTTCTGTTTTCACAAATCTAATTTGAAGGCTCAGCTCCTAGATGTATGCTATAAAAGGGCATCCAAGCTGTGTTAGTCAAAGGAATATACATGCATAGACAAAGCTCTGGAATCCATGGGCTTTAAAGGAAGGATGGCCAGGTTTGTAATGGGAGGAAGATAGAGATGGCCTCTCGTGATGTGCAAGTAGCAGACAGTACTGTGGGAAGATTTAGCAATAAAGTGTCTGATCATTACTAATTCATTTTCTCCTCGTTTCAATAACATGCCGATCAGGATGAGCACACTGCTATCAGCGGATGCAATCTTGTGTTGCACAGACATTTTATTGAAAAGGGCTTTTGTGTCTCCTCTTCCAATCTGCTCTCGCAAGCCCTTCTCTCGGAAGAAGACTCTCGCAAGCAAAAGGGACGTTTTTGATCTTGATGTTTAAATCTAAGGTGCTGATTTTCCAGAAAGATGTGAAGTTTCCCAGGGGAAGTAGAACAGCTCTGTGCAAGCCTTCTTTTTTTTTTTTATTACATTTAATTTGTGATAGACGAAGAGATCTTGAAAGTCTTCACTCGTGGAAGGAAGCATCAGAAGGTAGAGGGACCGGGTCAGGAGATAATACTGGTCTCTGACGTGGTGGGATTGTGACACAAAAACATGTCTCATTCAATATGAGCATGTCAACTTTAGGTTATATCTTAAATGATTGTGCTTCCCATGCTAATTTGAGCATATGGAAATAAATAAATAAAAACAAATATTCTTTTCAATAATGTTTAGGACTGCTATAAAATATAGAGAACCGAAAGATAAAAAGGGTGGATGTTCACACTAAAAAGGCCAAAATTCTCAAAAAATATTTTTATTTTTTAGGCTTCAATACAAATAATAAATAATAAAGTCATAATAAGATGGTATTAATGCAAACATTCATCTAAATGAAAAGTGGCCATTCACATGATCATAGAATCCTGCACAGATATTATTGCACATGCATATTGAGATACCATAGGCACCCATTCCATATTGGGCAAGAATATGTTTGTTGCCTTTTTGTACATTTTGAAAAAATAACAAAAATCACAGCTCAGTGTAGTAGTCTCCTCTTGTCTTTGTTTTATGATATCTATCTAGTTTTTTTTTATTGACATAGAAAGTGAACTGCTTTTATGTGTTTACCTGTCTTAAAAATAACAAAAAACAAAAATAAAACAAAAGCATTTATTAAATAAAGTAAAAGAGCCAGTTTAATAATCAAATAGGCATCTGATAAAACCCTGCCTCAAATAGAATTGAAAATATAATATAACCTTGCCTCATATACAACTGAATGTTTTCCAAAACTAGAGCAATCACCATGGAAACCAGTGGGATAGTATTATTGATTGTTCCACTTTTAGAAACTGGCCCTAGAATAACTCTTTGTACATATCTTCACTCGAAAAAAAAAAGACAAAAACAAAGCTGGTGAATTTCTGCCCTAGTTTGGCCTATATTTTTCTACGCTAAGGGTTTCCTTATCTGACTTCTGCTTAAGGCACAATATTTGACAGTAAGCTCTTCGGCATACTCTTAGCAGGACTAGAATTTGATAAATATTATTCTTAAGCGCACCGTCTTATTGATCCAATGCTTTTTTGATTATCTATGTCCTCATACATACATTCAAAATGCGTAACTTTATTGATCGAGAAATGCAGTAGCATTTTTAAAAGATCTTTGGTAAACAGACATATCATAAGTGTTGAAATGGCACGTGATCGCCATGACAATGAGACACTTCAATATGTGTTTAATCAGATCACTGATTTGTAAAGAGACAAGCAGAAGCCTCACTTTTCCCTATGCAGGAATTCCTGTGCTAATTGGGATGTAGAAGGTAGGCCGAGAGGGTTAGGAATTATTGATTTCTCTAGGTTCCCTATAAAAAGGGGCGGGATAAATTGTTTCATTGTATATACACATGCCCCCGGAGACCTCTTTGTGTTTCCTAGAAAATCTCTACAAAGATTACACTGTGCAAAATAGGTGCGTTGACTGATTATAGTTGATGGACAGGTTCTATTTTAAAAGTGTTTAAACTTTTCTGTTCTCTGGAGACAAGATTCTTCTGGCTAAAGGTCAGCATTGCCCGTTAAGACTATAGGATTATAGGGGCTTTATATGACGGCAATAATGGCATAACTCTAGGTCTTACTGTTAAAGAGGCCATGAATGCTGGGTTTAGTCTTTTAGGTCAATGTATTAACCCATTTGCTCCAAAAGGAAATGTAAACAGTGACAGGCAGTGGCTTCTGGCATGTTTATTTCATGTGTTCCAATACAATGCATGCTTACCTGTACATGCAGGGAGTTGTAGTTGCCAGCCACTGTGCTAGAGGTCGCTATTGAGCCCTGTATTTATAATATAAAAACAGATTAAAAATGACAGTCAGCCGTGAGTTACCATGAAGCAGGTAATGTAGTGGCCTGTCATTTATTTATTTTTAACCATTAACTGCTTCAGATTTAAAAAAAAAAAAAAAACTATGGCCACTCAGCAGATAAACCCAAACAGGTCAGGATTCAAATATCTGTGTATTAGGACATTGATAAGGCATAGAGTATAGTGCTTGTCTTAAGATTAATTTGGCAAACACAAGGTTATTATTTAAAGTGACAACTGTCAGAAATTAACTTTAGGTAATAATCTCGCCAGTGCTCTACAGCAGGGACATCACACTGTTGTCCTCATATATAGTGTTGGTCTACAATTTCCTTAATTCCCTAATTGCCAGCCTATTTGGTTCATTTGTGACCTCAGTAGGTTTACTCAATATATCATGGAATTCTGGCAATAATTAATTAAATGATTTCATGCCAGAAGCATCTTAAAGGGACACTATAGGCACTACAACCATTCCAGTTTCTAGAAGTCTAATCACTAAAACAAAAGCCACCCACAGCCCAGGCAGAGATCAAAAACTTCCTTCCAGTGATACCAATTAATACCAGCAATGGATGCTCTGATAGGCTGAAAGCAGTCAGCTGAGAATGTTACATAGTCACATAGGCCGAAAAGAGACATGCGTCCATTAAGCTTAGCCTTTCTCGCATTTGTTTTTGCCGTTGATACTTGGATTAAGAAGCTCTTATTTTACAATTTAAAAATGATATTCCTGAATGTTGTGTTATTTTGCAAGTAGTCATCAAGTTGTTGTTTAAACATATGTACAGACTCTGATAAAACTACCTCTTTGGACAGTGAATTTCACATCTTTATTTTTCCTACTGTAAAAAAACCTTTACTTTGCCTTAGACTAAATCTCTTTTATTCCAGTCTAGATACGTGATATTGTGTCCTATGTATTGTCCTGGTTATGAGTACATACCTAGGCAATGGTTTGTATTGACCCCAAATATATTTGTATAATGCTATCATATTCCCTCTGAGGTGCCGTTTTTCTAAACTAAACAGATTTATATTTGTTAACCATTCTAAATAACGAAAATGTTCTATTCCTTTTTATCAATTTTGTAACCCGCCTCTGCACTTAACTAGTGGCATAATATCCTTCTTTAGAACAGATGCCAAAAATTCCACAGCGTAATCAAGGTGTGATCTTACCATTGCGTTATAAAGAGGCAAAATGATATTTTCATCCAGAGAATTAATGTCGCTTTTTATACATGACAAAACCTTACTGGCCTTAGCGACTCCAGATTGACATTGCACATTGTTGCCTATCACATTCTCAGCCAATCACAGCTGCCTATTGCTGCTCTGGTTAATGCTTCCTCATTAGCCCATAAGCACTAATGGGTTTTAATTGGTAGGGTAAAGTGGCGTTCATAATATATACCCACTGATTCCAAATTGGGACATTAATTGGCTGAAAGTGAAAAAATGTGGAGAGCTTAAGTGAATGTTTCATTTGGCATAGAGTAAAAAAAGGACCAGATTGTGAAGACAACAAGATGAAGTGCATAATTTAGTGCTGAAGTGGTTAAATTCTCATGACTCTTAAAAACATGTCTTTTTTTTTATCGGCAGCAGAGTTTAAAAATAGTAAGAGATCAAGACTTGTTATTAAATGCCTTTAGCTCCTCTCCATGAATGGTATATAGATGATATTATATCATATATAACAAAGTAATAATGAAAACCTGCCTGAATCAAGGAAAATGTCATGCTTGTAGTGGGCAGGTATACTGTATTGCCATTTGATATTCTTGTTTCAAAGAAGATCTTTTTATTTTTTTATCATGCATATGACCCAATTTTTATGTTGTAAATGTAATCTATAAATAATAATATTAGCGTGTAATGATTTTCTGTATGATCTAAGGACTAAGATCGTTGATGGCGTGAACTGTCATAACAATCTGATCTGTAAGCGTTCTATCCCAAAATGGAATGCTCTACAAATTTAATAATAGCAGAAGTATATTGTGATTGCATCGCTAAACATGCAGGGCATAATCAGTTTATACTAAAGTGAGAATTCAAGCTGAATTCAAAGTGAATTACAAATTTAAGGACAGAGTAGTTTAACTGAAAGCATAGATTAGAGAACTTTTCCAGTTTGGCTATTTTGTCCTAAAAGGGACACCAAAGGGCATCCAAAACAACTTTAGCTTAATGAAGCTTAATGGAGCAGTGAGACTGTTATTATAACTCCCAGTCTCACTGCTCAATTCTCTGCCATTTAGGAGTTAAATCATTTTTGTTTCTGTTTATGCAGTCCTAGCCACACCTCCCCTGGCAGTGACTGACACAGCCTGCATGAAAACAAAATGGTCTCATTTTCAATCATATGTTAACTTGCTTTAGAAGTTTTTATTTCCTGCTCTGTAAATTGAAATCTCATCACATACAGGTGGCTCATGCAGGGTCTAGAAGGCTATTAACAGAGCAGGAAAAAATAAATATTTATTTTTTTTTTTTTATTTTTTTTTTAAAACTTAAACAGACTGTGCAATAAAGGAAGTTTAAACATTAGATCTGTGTTTACAAAAAGTATATAAGAAGGCTGTGCAAGTCACATACAGGGAGTTGTGACTAGGGCTGCATAAAGAAAAAAGCGATTTAACTCCTAATGAGCAGTTAATTTACTCTTTAGTTAAAGGGACACTATAGTCACCCAGACCACTTCAGCTCAATGAAGTGGTCCGGGTGCCAGGTCCCCCAGGTGTTAACCCTTCACATGTAAACATAGCAGTTTCAGAGAAACTGCTATGTTTACATTTGGGGTTAATCCAGCCTCCAGTGGCTGTCTTCCGGACAGCCACTAGAGGCGCATCTGCGACGCTGGATGCAAATTTTGCATCCTTCGCGCAGAGCGTCCATAGGAAAGCATTAACAAATGCTTTCCTGTGGACTGTTTGAATGCGCGCACGGCACTTGCCGCGCATGCGCATTCGGTTCCACTAGGAAGCTGACGTCGGACGGGGAGGAGAGGTCACCAGCGCTGAGGGAGCCCGGCGCTGGATTAAGGTAAGCTGCTGAGGGGGTTTTAACCCCTTCAGCGCCATGGGAGGGGGACCCTGAGGGTGGGGGCACTCTCAGGGCACTATAGTGTTAGGAAAACCGCTTTGTTTTCCTGACACTATAGTGACCCTTTAATTTACTCTTTACTCACTTTGAATTCTCACTTTAGTGAAAACCCGGATGGACTTTACACACCACATGTCGGTAAAAAAATGCCATTGATCTTAATGCGTTAACTTTCATATCTTTAGTAGATACGACAAGGATGAATGTGCACAAATGATGTCACTTGCTTTGATAAATGTGGCTGAACACAGCATAGAAATGTTCTCTAAAGCTTTTGGCTTCGGTGAGCACACAGGCCGCAACTGACAGTGCAAATATCAGGATCTCTTCACAGGAGAGCAGCTGTCTTTATTGTTAGTGTTGGTGAATATTTCATTTAGCACAGGTGGATATTTCATTATCACAGGGGGATCTTTCAGAATGATTAAAACACTGCTTTCCTTGTGCTCATGTTAGCGAATCACCAAGATCTGTGCTTTTTGTCAGACTTTGAGAAAGTGGGAGACCGTGTTTTCTTATTTAACCTATTAAATACTGAGGGTTTCTTAAACACAAAAAAATGAAGTAAAGGTGGCACGCTGAAGGGGGTTGGAGGCAATTGCCCTCTGTAAATCATAAAAAAACATATATGTGCACACAGTGTTTTTGTGCCGCTCTTTTAGTTTTTTTTGTGCCGCTCACAGTAGTAAATGTGTTTTCGCCCCCTCAGGTGAAATTTGCCACTTCGCTCCAACCTCCCCTATACCATGCATGAAGAGCAACTGCATGGCCCAACATTTTAATCAGTAAAAATGACAGAGCAATATTTAGTCTTCATTCATTGTCGTGTATTAACAGGCAAAGCATTGTGGGACAGTTGTCTGACAACAAACATAGGCCTCGTCGTTGGCTAACTATAAAATAGTTCTTTGCCTGCATAGTAAGGGTAAGATTATATGATTTTTCCACTACCTGGAAATGCATACAAAACACATATATCCTACAGGGTATTATTGATTTATAATGCAGCCTTGTATTGTATAGATTATAATTTATTTTTGTAAGCTGATCTTTATTCTGAAGTTTAATGTACATAGCAATATTCACTCTAACAGGCTGATTACAATAATAATACAGTAGCAAACAGCTTGGGGTAAAATTGTTCTGAAAAGTGTAATATGCCATTAAAGAGCCATGACCTGTCTCAAATTTTGTGCAGATAAAATTTACAAACTCCTGCATGGCAGCATAAACAAAGTAAAAGTGGATGAGGCCGCTCGAAGAGAGGTCAAGAGGCAACATAGACAAGGGGGTTATTAAAAAAAAACAAAAAAAAAACATCTGAATTGTAACAATTTGAAATAGATATTGGAAAGTAAAGTCTAAAACAGCCAAGTTATGACAATAGCAGACCAGCAGACCGTGATTATTATCGCTTTTTTGTTTTTTTTTATAAAATATTTCAGCCTAATTTTTCCATTTTAATTTCAGTTTGTTGCAATTCTGAGATTACTGAATAATCCTGTAGGTGTCACAGATTGAGTAACACGGTAGAAAATCAGTATTATACACCGTATTTATATGATGATGAAAATAGAAAGGAATCGGCAAAATGTACTTTAAGAAAAAAATATCATGCACTTTTGATGTGAAATAATTTACTTTTATTTTATTTTTCACTGTGTAAGCTGTAATATCACAGAACTTTTAAGAGCATTCATTTGTTTTGCATCAAATTTGTTTATTTTCCTCTATTCTCCTCTTTTTCCTCTGTTTCAATTCTCACTCATTCACACTTAACCTTTTATTTCTTGCACCTTGTGGTGATAAAATCACAAACAATTAATTACACGACTCTGTACTGATTTCCCCATTAAAAGCAGAAGCATTATTATAGAGCTATAAATTTCTATAGTTTTGGGGACAGGAGAAGTTCTGTTGCACCAGCAAATTTTTCCCAACCAAAAACAAGTTAAAAAAACAACAACAAAAAAACATGAAACTATAAAGCCAAAACATGACGTGATCCTACTACAACACTACAACTTCGGTGCATAGGACATTTTAAAATTACATAGCTAAATTATTTTTTTATTCATCTGTAACTTTTGCAGAATTAAATCATCCAAAATCACAGCTCAGTGAGTACATTATATACCCAAGTGTTTATTTTAGATGTCAGGAATAGGTACCTAACCTGTTCATCAAAACAATCCCAAAAATCTATGAAGTAAAAATACTAATCTTAGATACACTGAGTATTGGGGTTCATTGATTTATGTCCAGAGATACCGTAAGGAGAGGCAGAGAGTCAGCCAAATTACAGTTCCAATACATCACAAAGACCCAGGATAAGACTGATGGGGGTTACACTACTCGGCAGATGTAATTCTAAAATGTATTTTTTCTCGGTGCTGATGCCTAGGAAATAAGTGAGAACACATTCCAATTCAAACGGTGCATAAAATCCCCCTCTGGTATATACATCTACTTGATTTACATTTATTCAAAATATAATCTGTCATGCCTAAAACATTTTGCTTCATATGTAACAATCTGCTCTTCCATATGTTGAAACTGTATGACAAAACTGAAATAGACAAAACAATAGTTCTCCTGGAAGGATATTAAAGGTTTTTCATCAAATAGTAAATTGTGGGAAAACGTTGAGTTTGCTGGTAGCTGAATGCTGCCTCGTTTATTTAATAAGTTATATGGTTTAGTTTTACTCTTTGTGTAGGTTGCGCTAAAGGGGTTCTTTAGGACTGTAAGTAACAGAAGTATAAATCATTGGTTTCACTTGATAAACTAGGAGACAAATAGCCAGTGTTCGCAATATAGGAGAGGAATTACTTTAACAGGGACCTGTGCGATGATGTGCAATGAACAGATGAGGTGGGATTGATGGAATTGAATCCAGTGGCAGATTTGATATCTGCAGGGGGATCTGGTGCTGGAATGAAAGAGAGCTGGAGATGAAATTACCAACAGGGTTATTTAGTAAAGAGAGAATTGTCCGGAATTCCACGTCAACTTAAGGCGAGTTCCAATGTTAAGGCCTAAGTAGCTGAACCGGAAACATTCTCCAAGTCAACTATGCTTCCAGTATGGCTACTTTGGCCTTAGACGTGAAATCCAGTTTGAATTCTATAAATGACCCTGTATGAGTTTTAGCAGTCATTGCTATCCAATTAAGACAATTTGGGATTAAACAGCCCACCACTCGCCAAACCTTTCACCCATAGAATCTTACAAGAAAGACTACAACAAATGTTTAACTTCCAACGTTAGCAACACACACTGAAATGGTTGTACACTAAAGTGCCGGGAATTCGAAGTGTTTCAAAGTGATTTGCACATTTTAGTCCAAAAATATCCTAATCTGGAGCAGTATTTCACTTTGGCTACTTTTACGTAAAATGGAAAGCTCCTGAAATGTCCTACTTTAAAGAATAACTAATAATAAAGCTTTCAGAGCATCAATCAGTGACCACGGCTATTTAATCAACCAGGAATAATCTGCCCTTGACCATGGAATTACTCATATAGGTCAGAATATTCAAGCTATTAGATGGTCCTTTTGCAAGTATAAAAGTGTACACTCCAGGTATATGTTGTGAGAAGGTGGTTCCTTATAAACTGCAACCATTTTTGATACCAGAGCTCAACATCTAGCCCTGACTAATATAAAGTGACTCCTGGTAAGTATGCCACGGACTATACAGGCTCACAGTGGCCAGTAACTTTTAAGTCTTTGCTAGTACTGTAGGACTGAAAATTGTAAGCCCTGGTTGTATACCATATTGTCCTTTTAAACGAGATACAACTATCACAATATAGAGATTTTGATACAGACATTTCCCAGAAGCCCGCAGGCCTAGCTTTCCTGAAACACTTTCGACTGTAAGAGAGAGAATTAATTTCTCTTTTGTCTTCTGGCAGCCTAAAAACACCATCATCATCTCCCAGCTGCCTTTGCTTATTTTTTTATCGCTCCTTTAAGCCATGTCTTATGTTCTTGACCTCCACACTACTTTATCTCTTACATTTACACCAACATTTTTATAAGTTTACTTTTTATTATAATCACTTGCTTGTTTACATTTTGTTATTCCCATGTCGGGATGACATGTGGATTTGTTTTATAAAACCCCAATAAAATATGGATTTAAAAAGACAAACAAAACTCCACGACTGCCCTATCAGCCATAAACTGACCAATTCTTGAGGTTATCTGCTTTATTCTACCTTATCTTAATTAGTTATCTTTGTATTCCTTCAGAATATTTTGTCACTCTTATCTACTCATGGTGATGCGGGCTGGGGGTTGGGAATGCTAATGTATCTACTGAGAATAACAAGATAGTAGATTTCTCCAGGAGTTAATCCATTTTTAATTGGGCTTCTGTATTTTACCCTATTACTTCTACACTGGGCTTTCATTGAAATGAAAACAATTATGGTATAAATGACAGTGGAACCCACTCGTTGTCTAAGGGTTATCCAGCACTTAGACTCTGAGTTCCTTCTTCTTTCCTGGAGTGTGAGAAATGACAACGTAATGATAATACGAGATGGTGGTATGATGGGCAATACTTCTCTATAGTTTTGACAAGTTTCCGTTACCTGTATGAGATGTTTAAGAGGATTATCCTAGGTCAGTTACATTGTCATAGAGAATTAACAAATAATCGTGTTCCAGGATTTATATACTTGCTCTCAAGGGAGTAATCAGTTTGCATATAATGCTATTCTCTCTTTCATATTGCTTTCTAACAACTAAAGATTTCTCACAGCTATAGAAATTGGCAAAACATACAGCTTTTTTTGTGTATGTTTTTATTTTGTGTAACGCATCTGCTCCCAGTTCCTTGTGGTGATTGAATTGCCAGCATTACAACCTGGATCTTAAATGGATTTTATGCAAAAGACAGTGTTCATTTTCAAAGTGTTAGGTGCAATGTTTAATCAAAGGGTAAAATTATCGATGAAAGCCATTTTATTTGCAGCTTCTGACAAGCGAATCATCTATTACATAAGGTACTACTGAAAAGAACAGTCCGTTATTGGGATGTTACTTTTTCTTGTTCTTTATTTAAGTCCCCCACATTTCTGTGACAAAATAAACTCAGCCTTTTCCATTTTGATGTAGCCTGATCTTTCTTTACGGAGATCATCAAGATTTATGCTTTACAGTTCAATACAATGCTTCTCAGAAACATTGAGGACTTACAGTGTATGCCTCATCAATCTCATAGACAAGCATTGGTTTCAGTGCTTCTCAATGAGAAGCATGGTGCTGAGTGAAGCGAGAAGCCCTCTCAACTGTCCAACTGACAGGGGTAACTATGGTCTTTTATAAAAAGCTAGCACTTTTATAAACAAGCGGCCTTTAGTTTATCCCTAAAATACTTTAGCCAAACTGGAGTGTTCGGGAAGGAAGAAAGGTCTCCTAGTTAGGGAATATTCAACTAGTGAGGGCCTGAACCTAGTTTACATACAAAATAAATTCCAAAGAAACGGAGCCAAAGTCGTTGGATAACCCTGATTAATAAAGTTAGAGCTTATCATAGAAGGTGAAAATCATAGAGTAATAGCTTGAATTAATCTTGATTCCTAACTGAACCATAAAGAAACAAAAATTATTCTTAAAAGACAATACCTTTCCAATCACCTATACCAATATTTGGGAAAATCCTTTATGAAGTGCTGGGGTAAATTATGGCGGCATGTCTACTAAATGTCTACCTCATTTGAGGTATAAATGCACAGATAAATAAGACTCAGAAACTGCTTAGAAGGGAGTTATAGCAGATAAACTATAGCAATAAATATATAAAATTTCTTTCTCCTTACAACTAAGTAGCAATAAAGTAGCCGTGGCAGTGAGCTACAGAAAAAGAAAGGATATTATGTGTTCGATTAAAATCCTCACTATCTAAAACTGGAAATAGGCTAGATTTTAAACCTGCACAGAATACAAAATAAACTGTAGAAAAAAACTAAGCTATACATATAACTCTTGTACTGCTCGATACTAGATCGTTGCTGTCTAGAGATTAGCTAAATATTGGCTAGATCATTGCTGCCTGAAAATAGGCTAAATATTAAAATTTACACAGAATTTCTGGCTATCCAAAATGAACAGTAGGAAGGACAAGGCTAAATACATAACTCGTACATTGCTCAATCATTGATAGTTAGTGCCTAACAGCTGAAGACAGACTATGACTCCAACCTACATAGAATAGAACAGAAACCCTGAGCTAAATATGGGTAAATCCTTGCTGCCTGAAAATAGGCTAGATATCCTAATTTACACAAAATTACAAGCTATCCAATATTGAACTGTAGGAAGGGCTAAGCTAAATAAATAAATAACTCATAGATGGATCAATCATAGATCGATACTGCCTAATAGCTGAAAGTAGACTCAGCCTGCAACCTACATCAAATAGAAGCCCTATGTCATGGTAGACCTAGGCTAGTAAATGATCTGTAGCAGCAACCTAGTCTAATACATGAATCATAGCTACTCGAAGCTAGTGGCTTAACCTAAACATTGAAAATAAATTCAAGTGTCCATAAAAGTAAATGAAGTCCAAATTATAACACCCAAATAAAGTGAAGAAAAAAGTGTTAAAAACACCCGGCGCGCGTTTCGGCGCCACTAAATTGCGCCTTTGTCCGGGGCTACTGGAGTGTTCCTTTAAAAATAAATATCTGTTCGCATGCATTAAGATAAGTTGCTATGCATATACACACTTCTTATATGTGCATTCTCACTGCCTTGGCAGCTGAACAGGGATTCTGTGAATGCAGACTTGCTGTACACTTTAAAGAAGATTAAATGTCTGTTTCCATGAGCCATGCCCTTTAAAAAGAAAATATACTGTTTATTGCTTTTTGTTATGTTGGGAGTTGTATATAAGATAATTAATACTATTAAAATTAATATATGGGGTTATTGTTGTTTGTGGTTGTTCAATAATTATTGAGCACACTATTATTAATTCACATTGATGAGGATAATATTTTGGATATTAAAAGGACCCCAGGAGGTATTCATTAAATAGTGAATTGTATTGAAGCTAATCTCTAAGCTTTAACTATAGTTATTGTGTGGGAGAAATAATACACTATACAATTGAATACAATGGATGCAGACTGCATACTGTACTGACACTCTGTGTTGGCTGATTCCTCAGTTCAGATACAAGTTAACATATAATGTATGTGACATGGCACTGAATATGATTCATATCTCTATATCTCTACCATTCACCATCATGCAAGATTGCTGTTCAAGCTGTAGTTACCATATGGCAGATAAGACACATCTCTACAATACAAATTTGAGAATACTGGTAACAGAGAACATTTTCAACTGCTTTCCTAGCTCTGTCCATATTTGCCCATTACTTATGTGTCTTCATACATGTCTACAAAACCTTTTAACTTTCTTTTTAAAACAGTTTTAAAGCTACTGCAATATTTCTTTTTTTAATTTAAAGTTGAAATCATGTTTTACCCTTCCCAAGACAATGATTGGACCATAATGCTCGCAATTGGAATACCAAAATGCTAGCCATGACTTTTACCAGGAAAACTATGTAAGGCTACTCACTTATCATTGGAATCATGAAAACCGGCCGATAGGTAGACAGTATTCCGGTCTCTCTTATCAGTGGAATCATGAAAACTAGCCAATAGGTAGAGAGTATCACAGCCTCTCTCATTAGTGGAATCATGAAAACCGGCCGATAGGTAGACAATATCACAGTCTCTATTATCAGTGGAATCATGAAAACCGGCCGATAGGTAGACAGTATCACAGTCTCTCTTATCAGTGGAATCATGAAAACCGGCCGATAGTTAGACAGTTTCATAGTCTCTCTTATCAGTGGAATCATGAAAACCGTCCGATAGGTAGACAGTATCACAGTCTCTCTTATCAGTGGAATCATGAAAACTGGCCAATACGTAGAGAGTATCACAGCCTCTCTCATTAGTGGAATCATGAAAACCGGCCGATAGGTAGACAATATCACAGTCTCTATTATCAGTGGAATCATGAAAACCGGCCGATAGGTAGACAGTATCACAGTCTCTCTTATCAGTGGAATCATGAAAACCGGCCGATAGTTAGACAGTTTCATAGTCTCTCTTATCAGTGGAATCATGAAAACCGTCCGATAGGTAGACAGTATCACAGTCTCTCTTATCAGTGGAATCATGAAAGCTGGCCGATAGGTAGACAGTATCACAGTCTCTCTTATCAGTGGAATCATGAAAACCGGCCGATAGGTAGACAGTTTCACAGTCTCTCTTATCAGTGGAATCATGAAAACCATCCGATAGGTAGACAGTATCACAGTCTCTCTTATCAGTGGAATCATGAAAACCGGTCGATAGGTAGACAGTATCACAGTCTCTCTTATCAGTGGAATCATGAAAACCGGTCGATAGGTAGACAGTATCACAGTCTCTCTTATCAGTGGAATCATGAAAACCGGACGATAGGTAGACAGTTTCACAGTCTCTCTTATCAGTGAAATCATGAAAACCGTCCGATAGGTAGACAGTATCACAGTCTCTCTTATCAGTAGAATCATGAAAACCGGGCGATAGGTAGACAGTATCACAGTCTCTCTTATAAGGGGAATCATGAAAACCAGCCGATAGGTAGACAATATCCCAGTCTCTCTTAGCAGTGGAATCATGAAAAACGGTCAATACGTAGAGAGTATCACAGTCTCTCTTATCAGTGGAATCATGAAAACCATCCGATAGGTAGACAGTATCACAGTCTCTCTTATCAGTGGAATCATGAAAACCGGTCGATAGGTAGACAGTATCACAGTCTCTCTTATCAGTGGAATCATGAAAACCGGACGATAGGTAGACAGTTTCACAGTCTCTCTTATCAGTGGAATCATGAAAACCGTCCGATAGGTAGACAGTATCACAGTCTCTCTTATCAGTAGAATCATGAAAACCGGGCGATAGTTAGACAGTATCATAGTCTCTCTTATAAAGGGAATCATGAAAACCAGCCGATAGGTAGACAATATCCCAGTCTCTCTTAGCAGTGGAATCATGAAAAACGGTCAATACGTAGAGAGTATCACAGTCTCTCTTATCAGTGGAATCATGAAAACCGGTCGATACGTAGAGAGTATCACAGTCTCTCTTATCAGTGGAATCATGAAAACCGGCCGATAGGTAGACAGTATCACAGTCTCTCTTATAAGGGGAATCATGAAAACCAGCCGATAGGTAGACAATATCCCAGTCTCTCTTAGCAGTGGAATCATGAAAAACGGTCAATACGTAGAGAGTATCACAGTCTCTCTTATCAGTGGAATCATGAAAACCGGTCGATACGTAGAGAGTATCACAGTCTCTCTTATCAGTGGAATCATGAAAACCGGCCGATAGGTAGACAGTTTCACAGTCTCTCTTATCAGTGGACTCATGAAAACCATCCGATAGGTAGAGAGTATCACAGTCTCTCTTATCAGTGGAATCATGAAAACCGGTCGATAGGTAGACAGTATCACAGTCTCTCTTATCAGTGGAATCATGAAAGCCGGCCGATAGGTAGACAGTATCACAGTCTCTCTTATCAGTGGAATCATGAAAACTGTCCGATAGGTAGACAGTATCACAGTCTCTCTTATCAGTGGAATCATGAAAACCGGCCGATAGGTAGACAGTTTCACAGTCTCTCTTATCAGTGGAATCATGAAAACCGGCCGATAGGTAGACAGTATCACAGTCTCTCTTATCAGTGGAATCATGAAAACCGGCCGATAGGTAGACAGTTTCACAGTCTCTCTTATCAGTGGAATCATGAAAACCGGTCGATAGGTAGACAGTATCACAGTCTCTCTTATCAGTGGAATCATGAAAACCATCCGATAGGTAGAGAGTATCACAGTCTCTCTTATCAGTGGAATCATGAAAACCGGTCGATAGGTAGACAGTATCACAGTCTCTCTTATCAGTGGAATCATGAAAACAGACCGATAGGTAGACAGTATCACAGTCTCTCTTATCAGTGGAATTATGAAAACTGGCCGATGGGTAGACAGTACCACAGTTTGTAAAAAGCTAAGGTGGATCGTACCAAATTGCAATTCCATTGCTTTTATTAGCAGGGATTAATGGGCATTGTAGTCCAGCAACAGCTAGATGTCTGCTCTGTGACACCCCTGAGCTAGAAGATTACAAGACATCCATTAAATAGCTGTCCTGAAACATCTATTGCTGAAAAGATTTGTTTGTCAGTCATTAGCTTAATTTCGACATATTGTCAATGTGTATAAGCATTAAATTGTATCAGGATTCTGACTAATGTCAAACAGCACAAGCATTTCAAGTGACTGAAAGAAAACCGGCTTATTGGGTAGATAAGCAATATCTTTTATTGGATCAACATGAAAATTCTGACCTGCTGTTTTCGTGAATGTTTAGATTATTCTTTGGTGTTATGGGCATGAAGTTTATTGATCCAAAATTATATGAACACCATGAAAACTGACAATTACTCAATAAGATCTTTTTTTACTTTCCAAATCAAATCCAATAATGTTCTTAGGCTTGGAGTGCTTTGGTGTGTTAGATACACTGAAAGAAAAGACTTCAGCAACAGTATACTGGAGAACAGAGAAATCTATGTGATGCTATTGTAGAGACACAATTTGTGTCCTTTATTCTCACCAGATGTTAATGACACAATTTCACAAATAAAATGAATGTTTTTAATTTAAAAAATACAATATTTATTTGGTTTTTACTGACTATTTTTTAGTAAATTATGACTTTTTTGCAAATAAAAACGGTATTATCGCAGTGAGTAATAGGTGATAACAATTAGTGACAACGAATACCATGTAAATAAGGCACATATATAATTTACATTTTTTTTTAAATGGAAATATAATCATATAATATAATATATAAGTGGAACAATGCCATACACATATTCCATCTCAGCTGTTCTTTACAGAACATACAGCATATTTGAATAGAAGTAAAGTGACCCTGGGTTTAAAAAAAGGGGCAAAAGAAGAAAATATATGGGAGGGGTATTAAGAGGTAAGGTGTGAAGGTGAACAGAGAAATTGGTCGATAGGAGAAAGAAGTGAATGTGAAAAAAACAAGGATAGTCATCATCAAGCCAGCTAGGTTACTGCCTAACCTATTTATGGGTCAAGGTATTAACTTAATTTCGAGTAAAACAAGGCACAGTGTCCTGGTTACAGATATATTTAATTTATTTTGCACTGGTTCCAGGGGTTGTTTGTATTAGATAACAGAATTTTATTAATTGTGCTTCCAGCCGTTTGCCTAAAATGCAGAGGCAGGTTGTAAAATACACCAGGTCTGACTATAGCTGTGTCTATAGATGATAACCTCTCTAATATCCCCCCTATGTACTTTATAAGGACGGTATGGATTTAAAGATTGTCTAGTAGAACATTTACTATTTAAACCTTTGTTGACCCTGACCTTGACTCTCTATAACTTCCCTAAACTGTTTGTGTTCTCTTAGCCCCTGATCCCATTTGAGCTACGGTCTTGTCTTCCTCTGCTTTTGTGTTTTGATTCACACAGAAAATGATGCTCTAAGCAACAAAACAACTTAGTTTAGCTTGATTAAGCAGTTTTAATGTATATATCATGCGTCTGCCATCTCAATGCATAATTCTCTGCCATTTAGTAGATAAATCATTTTTGTTTATATTTATGCACTCCTAGTCATACCCCCTCCTGACCAACTCACTCAGCCTGCATTAAAAACATTTTATGTTCAATAAGAACTTGCAGCACAGTGTGTTTACTTTAGGTGTTTAAATGCACTTTAAACACACAGAAGGCTGTCACAGGCTCTACCAGGTTATTAGCAAAGCAGGAAATAAGAAATTCGGAATTAAACACACTTTGCAATAATGTAAGCTCTTTTTCAGGAAATATATATAGTGGCTAAGTGAGTCTCAGCCATCGGAGGTGTGACTAGGGTTTCATAAACAAGTAATTAAACTCCTAAATGGTAATGTGTACCAAAACAACTTCATTAAGCTACAGTAGATTTGGTGCATATATTGTCCCTTTAATGCTCTGCCTGTGTTGAAAGTATAGGTAATTCAGAGGACGTTAGAAAACATAGCTTTGGGTTCATGAGATGGAAACTCTTACTGTTGTAGTTATATATGTAGATTCAATCAGTGGTGATTTCCAGTCTGGCCACATCTGGACAGCCAACTGGTGGAGAGTAGTGGCATCCAAAGAACTTCATTGTCATTCTTTCTCATCAACCATACGTGCTGCCTCTATTTGAAGGATGTTTGGCAAAGCAGATCAATAGGCATAGTAGTTCAGCAAGATCTGTGTTTTAGAAGACAATTAGCAGGAATACATGGATTTGCAAATGGGATAAGGTGGAATTCTAAATATATCCCTGTGCCCTGTACTTCTATGTTAGTTTTGCATTGCTGAGCTCTATAACAGAGCGTCACAAAATGTGTCAAAAATTCTGTGCTCACTATAGCCTCAGGAACCTCATGCTTCCTGTCCATATGCAGAGTTCTACCTGTCACATTATTAGAACCATGCTACAATTTAAAGAGGAGGTCTGACCACTTTACTTGTTAGGCGTATAATTTTATATTCTTTGAATTTGAGTTTCCAATGAATAATAAACTAGAAATACCATTTCATTTTACACAGTATCCTCCTGGGCCACTTTAACCTGATTGCTGCCTTGCTCCTGTGTGTCATAATGTTCAGGATCGTCTGTGCTCCACTGCCAGAATATCTAGTCCATTGCCAAATTTTAATCAGGTTACTCCTGAGTTATAATGGAGGGGGTATGTATGTTATGCTTGAATCAGAAACCATTACATACAGCGTGAATTTAATGCAACAACATTGTAACAGTCTGCTGTGTGTCCTAGAGAACCACGGATGGCATACCTAGAAGAGGCTTTTTATTCTTTAATACTGTTTTAGTACTTGAGTTCAGAATACTACAGTGTAACTGCGGAGAGCCAGCAAAGAGGAAAATAAAGCTTCCGTGACTGGTGCAATCAAATACTGTCAAGCAGTGATACTCAACCTGCAGCTAGGGAGTCACAGGCAGCTCTTGAAGACACCGATGGTAACTGGTTTAATCCATGGGATGCTTAGATTAGCACACAACAGGATAGCTAATCCACTCAAATCATGTACTTACTGCCTGAGAACATTGACATGTAGATTTATGAAAGTGAGATCACTTATAAAGTGGTTCTCTTGGAGGCACAAGTATTTTCGCAAATTAAAGCATATATCAATATATATATATATTTATATTTAAGATTTTTTTTTCATCTACATACTAAGCAGCCAGCATATATTTATAAAGTGAAAAAACAAAAATGGTAAACCGCGCCTCAGTGGAGTATACTCCACTGAGGCGCGGTTTACCATTTTTGTTTTTTCACTTTATGGTTATTAGCAGGTATTGGGAAGTCCTGCTGGTTCACTGCTGCCCTACACTCTGGTCATTTTAGAGTGCGCCTATACCTGTTCTTCAAGCATATATTTATATTTCATTGAACTATGGCAACTCCGTTGGATTACTATTTACTTGAATGAATAAAGATTGAAAATTCCTTTAAAGACTGTGAGTGCTGCAATACTTCAATAAATTTAATATTTGGGCCTTTGGTTTAGCACCCGGCATATTGATGTTTAAGGCCTAAGTGCAGAGACTTGCAGGAAGATATATATATATTTCACAATGCTCTTGATTGTTACCCAAAAAAACTATTTTACTTTCATACATCATTATGACAAATCTATCATCCATATATCGTAAATAATTTGTTGAGACACAGTAAACCTCCTTAGCATTTAATTTGTGCATCTTCTACCAGTCCATATCTTTTGTGGGAACTTGGGAAAAGTATTCCCAGAGAATTCAGAAAAATCATGTTTCAGAATCTTCTCAGAACAATGGAGCACCGCTTTGATCAAAACTAATCATAGAGGAACCAGTGGATCTCACCAGGATGGCGCTAGTTATGGTCTTGGACAGGGTTAGGCAACCTTTGGCACTCCAGATGTTGTGGAATACATCTCCCATATTGCTCTTGCAGGCATTATGCTGGCAAAGCATCATGGAATATGTAGTTCACAACATCTGGAGTGCCAGAGGTTGCCTAACCCTGTCCTAGGCCATAACTAGCACCATCATGGTATGATCTAGGAGGTGGTCTTGGAGCTTGAGGTCTTTTAGCTGAGTACTAAATACATTGTGGCGTGGGGTCTTATACATGATGCCTGTGCTTATTTGTAAGTCTAGCTGGGAATTCCTTGAAAATTGTGGAAATATGATTTTGAGTAAATTTCAATTTTTGCATAACCCAGTGGTACAGATATTTAAATGTCCAAATACAGTATATTAAAGATAACCTTGCTAATATAAACATCACATGTTACCGGTGTATATTTTTGTATCTGGAACCTATTTGTGGTTTTTCAAGAGTCACTCTAGGGCAGAGAATCTCTACAGACTTCTTGTCTCCATTTTTAAGGGTAGAATTATGCTTTGTGGTTTCTAGCTTGGCACTAGCAAGTACAAAAGCTACTTATCATTTGTAAGAATCTTCAGTGTAACAGTGAATGATGTTATATAGGTAGGCATGTTCTTTATATTTAGGCTCCCAGACTAAAAAGTTTTCAATTTGATTTTAATCTATAATAATAAAACATGTCTGTTTGTCTATCTGTTCCAGCCGTAACTCATTGGGAAATTGCAAAAGATGCTCCACAATGTGATTGCTTATTTGCAGTGGCTAGTTCGAAATCAAAATAAAAAATAAAAAAATTAAAAAAGAGTGTATTAAAACATTTTTTAGTTAACAATGCCATGTCGATGGGCTATCAGTCAGCCGTGCACTATGACATCATTCCAGGAACTCAATCAACCTCAATATTGAAAGCGTGATAGCTGGTTTAGGTATAATAATATGTGAGCCAATATTAGTTTTCACTGGAGAGTGAGGAAACAAATTAAAGGGAAAGTACATGTAACATACAGATAAAAGAAGATGGGAACGGAGGCTAAAAAGAGGTGCGAAATAAAACAGTAATGGAAAAGGTAGTTTGAAGAAAAAAAGGAGTTTTGTTTCCTACTCCTGGGTATATTCTTCCATCTTTAAAACATTTGTTTAGACCTTGTTTATTGATGTTGTTTTCTCCTACAATTTATTTGTAGATAAAATCTGTTTAAAGCCCGAACATCTCAAGGTAGTCCTTTCTTTCTACGATCACTGTTTTTTTATAAATAGATGAATATAAAGGGCTAGTTGTAAAGGTATAAAATGAGGCAGTCATCATTGAAGCTAATAGAATATTCATACCAACTTGTCCATCTTTAGAATTGTGCCCCATATTGGATGTTCGTAAATAATGATTTAATGCTGTATATTATAGAAAAATAGGATTAGATTTAAAAAAACACACAGCTTAAAGGCTTACTCCAAGCACCATGATCACTTCATTGAATGGACGTGGTCATGGTGCCTGGAGTCTGTGTAAAATGTTGCACACACAGAGATGAGCCCTTTTGCAACTGGACGTGTAACTACACTTTTGGCCAAGCGATTAGCCAGCTTGGAACAAAGTTCCTGGCTGGTTAATGTCAATTTGCAAATTGGCTTCTGATGGTAGAATGCACAGCCTGCGTGCGCCAAAAAGAAAACGGCAGCATGCCGCCCCTGTCCTTCCTCAGTATGTCCTCCTTGACCTCCATCTAGCGAGGGAGAGTGACTTCAGCTGAGGAGGATTGGGCTTAAGGGAGAACTTGTCATTAACACTTGACCTGAGGTAACTTTTAGTAGTGTTTGTTTTGTTTTATAAGTTTGGGGTGGTGGACCTCCTCAGAAAGTGTAAGTGTAACCAAAGTCAGTGTTTTATGAGTAAACCTTTAAATGCATTGGCTATATTTTGCCCTTGTTTTCATCCTGTGGTTTTCTCCATTTTCAAATATCTTTAGGTAAGCATAACTCTGCTCACTTAGCCAAAATATGCCTCATATATTTTTTTTTTTAAATGTCTTTCTGATTTAAAGGAACACAATATGGATCAGCAAGATCAGTGTGAGGTGAGCTGCTAGCTTGTCTCTGCCGTACAGCCAATCAACATCTTCTAATTATAAACATAGTATTTTCAAATGTACATACGGTATGTTGGCACCCAGTGTGTTTTCAAACACCAGTGGTCAAAACTAATGGTCCCCAGAGGTGATGTATGTTAGCGTAAAAGGATGTTTAGGATATAATGACTGCGTTTTTGTATTCCTAAAGCGGGTACTCGAATGGTAATTCATACGGACAATTTAAAAATGGGATAAGGGCTAAAATAGGAGATCCTACTCTTTAATGCACTCAGGTTTATCCTATTCCAATAACACTGCAAAATATATTAATAATGTAATTTCACCGCCAAACAAGAAATGAATGTTATACACCTAAATTACATAGAAATGTAGTTTTACATAAATGAAACAGAAATTTTGTTTTACATTAAAAAAACAACTAAAATATTAGAGAATGTGGATCATAGTGGTCTTTTGTTAGCAGTCCCTATACGTTAAAAGCCTTTACTATTAAAAGCAATCTTTTTTTTTTTTAAGTTTGCGTATAAGTGTGTATAAAGGCTCTTGAATCCAAGAAAAAAAAATAATTGCCAGTTCATGTATTGATGTAACTTGGTAAAAATCAAATCGTTATAGACTCAATGCCTATTCCTAGGTAATGTGTCTCAAAGAGGCTCACTGATGTCATCACCTGTAAACGAGATAGGCTGTAAAATGATTTTACATTGAAATTGGATTTTTTTTTTAAATAATACAAAATAATTATTTCAAACAGAAATAACCTAGAGGGCTTTTAACTAAACTCGGATTTCTATTAAAACCCAACTGGCAAAATTTAGGATAAATAGGCGCAATGGGCCTATATGTGGGATTAAATATAAAAATCCAGATTAACATTTTTTATCTAAGTGTTGCCATACAAATTTCAATTTTCTACAATTTACTGTTTAGTGATTATACCCTCAAGAAACGTTTGTTCTTTGTTACAGAGTAGATTTAGCATTTGGCAAAGTATTCTTTATTTAAAGCTAATTTTAAGATGTTTAGTAAAACAATCTATATCCATTCTAAAATAGTAGTGTATAGATATTGATGGCTGCATTAAATAAATGAAAAACAATACGTTTACAATAGACGAGATAAATGATGTTATAGTTGGAGGTCATGACCATAAGTACTTTTAATTAAACATGATAGTTTGCTTTATATGAAAAACCTAAGCCTCTGAGTAAATTCATTGAAACATAAAATAATGTGCTGAGGGAACTGACGTGCAAGCATGATTCTTAAAATCCTGACGTGAGCGTCAAATCTAATAGCAACCAGATCCCAATAGAACGAAACACTCAACCCATTTCTTCAATATTAAAAACATTAGTTTCACATGGCTAACCTTTTTCCAACACTCAACTGTATGTGCATGTTACAATTTGTAAAAGTTCTAAAGTAGAGCTGTCAATTTAGAAGCCAAAGGAATGTTTATGCTGATTGGTCGACTTCTAGAACGGTGCCCAAAATCCATCCAAATAGAATTAATCAAATAATTAGATAAAGAGTGCAAAGATTTGATAATGTGATATTCCGATCTTAAAATAAACAGTGCTGGTTTAAAACACTGATTATCCAACACTGTCAGTGCTGTCAGGTAGTCTGTCAGGTTCTCATAGAGAACCATTGGGAGGCAGGACACTTGTGTGACAGTCTACCAGAGGCAGGCAACCTTCGAGGCACTCCAGATGTTGTGGACTACATCTTCCACAATGCTCTAACAGCCTTAATGCTGGCAAAGCATCATGTGAGGTGTAGTCCAAAACATCTGCAGTGCCGAAGGTTGCCTATCCCTGATCCATGCATTGCGTGTACAGTGCGCGTACTGCACTTTTCTGCATGAAGCATTGCCTTTATTTTATTTTTCTAGGCACAAAGTTATCAAAAAGAGCACTTTCCCAGCTTGCTGATTGACAACGGAGAAGGTGCAGCCTTGTTACTTTATAAAAATGCTGATTTCTCTAAAAATATAGTGACAAAGTGTGACAAAGCAAGTGAGCTGTGGTGTGTTCCTTTAAGATAGTTAGGTTATTTCTGATTTCCAAATCCAGATTTCTGCCACCAAGCCTCTGGTATAAACTAGAGACCTATATTTGTATTAGTATGGAGATTAGTGATGTACCGAACTGTTCGCTGGCGAATAGTTCCCGGCGAACATAGCGTGTTCGCGTTCGCCATGGCGGGCAAACACATGCGCAGTTCGATCCGCCCCCTATTCGTCATCATTGAGTAAACTTTGATCCTGTGCCTCACGGTCAGCAGACACATTCCAGCAAATTAGCAGCAGACCCTCCCTTCCAGAACCTCTCACCTCCTGTACAGCATCCATTTTAGATTCATTCTGAAGCTGCATTCTTAGATAGAGGAGGGAAAGTGTAGCTGCTGCTCATTTGATAGGGAAATTGATAGCTAGGCTAGGGTATTCAGTGTCCACTACAGTCCTGAAGGACTCATCTGATCTCTGCTGTAAGGACAGCACCCCAAAAAGCCCTTTTTAGGGCTAGAACATCAGTCTGCTTTTTTTTCTGTGTAATGTAATTGCAGTTGCCTGCCTGCCAGCTTCTGTGTCAGGCTCACAGTGGATACTGTGCCCACTTGCCCAGTGCCACCACTCATATCTGGTGTCACAATAGCTTAAGCTTGCATTTAAAAACAAAACATTTTTTTCACTGTAATAGATTGAATAGCAGTTAGTTGTCTTCCAGCTTCTGTGTCAGGCTCACAGTGGATACTGTGCCCACTTGCCCAGTGCCACCACTCATATCTGGTGTCACAATAGCTTAAGCTTGCATTTAAAAACAAAAAAATGTTTTTCACTGTAATAGATTGAATAGCAGTTAGTTGTCTGCCAGCTTCTGTGTCAGGCTCACAGTGGATACTGTGCCCACTTGCCCAGTGCCACCACTCATATCTGGTGTCACAATAGCTTAAGCTTGCATTTAAAAACAAAAAAATGTTTTTCACTGTAATAGATTGAATAGCAGTTAGTTGTCTGCAAGCGTCTGGGTGTCAGGCCTTCAGCGTGTACTCTGCCAACCTCTGCAAGTGCACTTTGCCACTCATATCTGGTGTCACTATAGCGTGCCTTTAAAAAGCAAAAAAGTTTTTCACTGTAAGCTAATAGCAGTCAGTGTCCTTCAAGCGGGTGTCAGGCCTTCAGCGTGCACTTTGCCACTCATATCTGGTGTCACAATAGTGTGCCTTTAAAAAGCAAAAACGTTTTTCACTGTAAGCTAATAGCAGTCAGTGTACTTCAAGTGGGTGTCAGGCCTTCAGCGTGTACTCTACCAACCTCTGCAAGTGCACTTTGCCACTCATATCTGGTGTCACAATAGCGTGCCTTTAAAAAGCAAAAAAGTTTTTCACTGTAAGCTAATAGCAGTCAGTGTCCTTCAAGTGGGTGTCAGGCCTTCAGCATGTACTCTGCCAACCTCTGCAAGTGCACTTTGCCACTCATATCTGGTGTCACTATAGCGTGCCTTTAAAAAGCAAAAACGTTTTTCACTGTAAGCTAATAGCAGTCAGTGTCCTTCAAGCGGGTGTCAGGCCTTCAGTGTGCACTTTGCCAACCTCTGCAAGTGCACTTTGCCACTCATATCTGGTGTCACAATAGCGTGCCTTTAAAAAGCAAAAAAGTTTTTCACTGTAAGCTAATAGCAGTCAGTGTACTTCAAGTGGGTGTCAGGCCTTCAGCGTGTACTCTACCAACCTCTGCAAGTGCACTTTGCCACTCATATCTGGTGTCACAATAGCGTGCCTTTAAAAAGCAAAAAAGTTTTTCACTGTAAGCTAATAGCAGTCAGTGTCCTTTAAGTGGGTGTCAGGCCTTCAGCGTGTACTCTGCCAACCTCTGCAAGTGCACTTTGCCACTCATATCTGGTGTCACTATAGCGTGCATTTAAAAAGAAAAAAAGTTTTTCACTGTTATAGATTGAATAGCAGTTAGTTGTCTTCAAGCGGGTGTGTCAGGCCTACAGCGTGTACTCTGCCAACCTCTGCCACTGCACATTGCCACTCATATCTGGTCTCACAGTAGCTTGCATGCATAGTACCACTAATTTAAAAAAAAACGACAGGCAGAGGCAGGCCACCCCGCAGGTGCCATCGTGGTCGTGGTGCTGTGATTCCCTTTGGCCCAGTTTTCAGAGGCCACGTACCCTGAACTTGAAAAGTTCTGAGGACATTGTTGACTGGCTAACACCGGACACCCAATCTTCTACAGCTTCCGCTCGGAACCTTGACGCACCATCCTCCTCCAGCTTAGCTTTGGGCACCTCTCAAGATACCACTCACCCGCCTGCCGCCACCACCAACACTAGCACCACAGCTGCTTCACTTGGTATGTCAGAGGAGTTATTTACACATCCGTTTGAAGAAATGAGTGATGCGCAACCATTATTGCCAGAGGATGTAGATAACAGGGATATGTCTCAGGCCGGCAGCATTACACACATGGACGTACGGTGTGATGATGATGATGTTGTACCCGCTGCTGCTTCCTTTGCTGAGTTGTATAAAGAAGAAAAAAATCCACACACAAAAATATACACAAGTACACCTAACCAGCTCAATGGTAGGAATATGCAGAGGTACTTAACTTGCGTGTAAGATGGATACAGCTTCCCAAGAGGTTTCCCCCAAACGAACCTCAAATACAGATATGTGAATGAACAAAAATGGGATACAGCTGAATAACTAAAAAACAAAAGAATACATAGCACATAGTGAAGTACAATAACAATAATTTGATTTAACCCACAATGATTGCACTCACGAAATAATGTAGAGTAATGCGCCTTTAAGCCCACAATGGGCTGAAATGGTATTCGCCTTCCACGGATAGGTTACTCTGTCTTTCCAAGAAATGGGAGTATGCCAGTTGGAATGCAAAAAAATACATTTTTTTTTTTTTGCTGAGTTGTCAGATACAAGTGAAGCGGTTGATGATGACGATGCGTCCATGGATGTCAGATACAAGTGAAGCGGTTGATGATGACGATGCGTCCATGGATGTCACGTGGGTTCCCGCTCGGCAAGAAGAAGAACAGGGCGAAAGTTCAGATGGGGAGACAGAGAGGAGGAGGAGGAGACGAGTTGGAAGCAGGGGGAGGTCGTCGCAAGGAGCTAGTGGCACAGTCAGACAGCATGCATCGGCACCCGGGGTCAGCCCGACAGCACGCCAATCAACGCATGCTGTGTCCACCACCAGAATGCCGTCATTGCAGAGCTCAGCAGTGTGGCATTTTTTTTGTGTGTCTGCCTCTGACAACAGCGATGCCATTTGCAACCTGTGCCAAAACTGAGTCGTGGGAAGTCCAACACCCACCTAGGTACAACTGCTTTGCGTAGGCACATGATCACACATCACAAACGCCTATGGGATCAACACATGAGTACAAGCAGCACACAAACTCAAAGCCGCCATCCTCCTCCTGGTCCAGCATCTTCAGCCACGTCAACCACTGCTGTCCTCCTTGCCCCCTCTCAACCATCTGCCACTCCGTCTCTCGCCTTGAGCAGTTCCCGCTCATCTGCCTACAGTCAGGTGTCTGTCAAGGACATGTTTGAGCGTAAGAAGCCAATGTCAGAAAGTCACCCCCTTGCCCAGCGTCTGACAGCTGGCTTGTCTGAACTATTAGCCTGACAGCATTTACCATACAAGCTGGTGGAGTCTGAGGCGTTCAAAAAAATTGTGGCTATTGGGATACCGCTGTGGAAGGTACCCGGACTAAATTTCTTTGCACAAAAGGCAATCCCCAACCTGTACTCGATTGTGCAAAAGGAAGTAATGGCATGTCTGGCACACAGGGTTGGGGCAAGGGTCCATCTGACCACTGGTACCTGGTCTGCAAAGCATGCTCAGGGCAGGTATATCACCTACACTGTGCATTGGGTAAACCTGCTGACGGCTGCCAAGCATGGAATGCATGGCTCTGCAGAGGAGTTGGTGACACCGCCACGACTTGCAGGCAGGCCTGCTGCCACCTCCTCTACTCCTCCTACTCCATCCTCTTCCATAACCTCCTTGGCTGAGTCCTCTTCTGCTGCTGCATCTTGCTCCACATCAACGGCACCACCCCAGCTCCCCAGTTACTATTCCACATCCCTGATACGGCAGTGTCACGCCGTCTTGGGTTTGACTTGCTTGAAAGCAGAGAGTCACACCGGACAAGCACTCCTGTCCGCCCTGAACGCACAGGTGGAAAAGTGGCTGACTCCGCAGCAACTGGATATCAGCAAAGTGGTTTGTGACAATGGAACAAATTTGTTGGCGGCATTGAAGTTGGGCAAGTTGACACATGTGCCGTGCATTGCACATGTGTGTAATCTGATCGTACAACGCTTTGTGCATAAGTACACAGGCTTACAGGACGTCCTGAAGCAGGCCAGGAAGGTGTGTGGCCATTTCAGGCGTTCCTACACGGCCATGGCGCACTTTGCAGATATCCAGCGGCGAAACAACATGCCAGTGAGGCGCTTGATTTGCGACAGCCTGACACGTTGGATTTCAACACTGCTAATGTTTGACCGCCTGCTCCAACAAGAAAAAGCCGTTAATGAATATTTGTAGGACCGGGGTGCTAGGACAGCCTCTGGGGAGCTGGGAATTTTTTTGCCACGTTACTGGACGCTCATGCGCAATGCCTATAGGCTCATGTGTCTTTTTGAGGAGTTGACAAACCTAGTCAGTCGCACCGAAGGCACCATCAGTGACATCATACCATTTGTTTTCTTCCTGGAGCGTGCCCTGCGAAGAGTGCTGGATCAGGCCGTAGATGAGCGTGAAGAGGAAGAGGAAAAGTTGTGGTCACCATCACCACCAGAAACAGCCTTCTCAGCATCGCTTGCTGGACCTGCGGCAACGCTGGAAGAGGATTGTGAGGAAGAGGAGTCAGAGGAGGAATGTGGCTTTGAGGAGGAGGAGGAAGACCAACCACAACAGGCATCCCAGGGTGCTCGTTGTCACCTATCTGGTACCCGTGGTGTTGTACGTGGCTGGGGGGAAGAACATACCTTCATTGAGATCACTGAGGAGGAGGAATGGGAAATGAGTAGCTCGGCATCCAACCTTGTGCAAATGGGGTCTTTCATGCTGTCGTGCCTGTTGAGGGACCCTCGTATAAAAAGGCTAAAGGAGAACGACCTGTACTGGGTGTCCACGCTACTAGACCCCCGGTATAAGCAGAAAGTGGCGGAAATGTTACCGAATTACAACAAGTCGGAAAGGATGCAGCATTTGCAAAATAAATTAAAAAGTATGCTTTACACAGCGTATAAGGGTGATGTCACAGCACAACGGGAATCTAACAGGGGAAGAGGTGAAAGTCATCCTCCTCCTCCCACGACCACGCCGGCAAGGACAGGACGCTTTAAAGACGTGTTGTTGATGGAGGACATGCAGAGCTTTTTAAGTCCTACGCATCGCCACAGCCCTTCGGGATCCACCCTCAGAGAACGACTCGACCGACAGGTAGCAGACTACCTCGCCTTAACTGCAGATATCGACACTCTGAGGAGCGATGAACCCCTTGACTACTGGGTGTGCAGGCTTGACCTGTGGCCTGAGCTATCCCAATTTGCGATAGAACTTCTGGCCTGCCCCGCTACAAGTGTTCTGTCAGAAAGGACCTTCAGTGCAGCAGGAGGTATTGTCACTGAGAAGAGAAGTCGCCTAGGTCAAAAAAGTCTAGATTACCTCACCTTTATTAAGATGAATGAGGGATTGATCCCGAAGGGACTGACAGTGGGCGATACATTCGACTAAGAAAGGCCTGATGAGATGAGCTGCCTTGGGCTAAAAATGGTCCACACGCTGCTGTATTTTAGCTCTGAATGCCGGGTGACTTGCGTGTCTTATCCGCCACCAACTAGGGTTCAAGCCGCAATGTTTTAGGGCACTTTCTGCCTGAGAAACAAACATCAATTTTTATGGCCGCTGCTACAGCAGCGGCTGCAACAATACCTAATTTTTCAGGCATGTGTACATGTCTAATTTTTCAGCCCTCTGGTGCTGCACTGTGGCTTCAAAAACCAAACCAAAAAAAAGGCACATAAAAGGGATTAAACTGATAGGAATAGTACTACTTAACACACCACTCCTATCTGGTGGCCCATTAGATTGCACGCGCAGTGCCCCAAATTTGAAGTAGGAGGACCGACCAAGAATCTTTTTCCATCTCCCTGTTCCTAAAATCGATGCCATATACACGTCCCCTGATAGGGCGCCAGCTCATTATTCTCTTGGGCGGCAGCTCGTTATTCTCTTTTTCACTTCACTATGGACACTTTACTGCACTATGGGCACTTAGACCCACTCTTTGTCTTTGTCACACTGTTATTCCTAGCCAGCATCTGTGATGGGAAATCAGGCAGTCATCTAAACGTTTAGATTGAGCTTTAGCTTAGAACACCCTTGAAGGTGTTTAACCCCTTAACGCCGTTATGACGTACCATGCCGCCCCGCATTAAAAGGGCTTTAAAGCTGTTGCGGCGGCATGGAACGCCGTAACGGCTTTTTGCCCCAGGAGGAGAGGTGTACTCACCTCCGCCGCGATCCTCTTCTGGGGGGCTGCCTGAGAGCCCAGGCAGCCCCCCTCCGGCAAATGAGGCCCTCGGGGGCCATGTGATCGCTCTCAATGAGCGATCACATGGTCCCCTATAGCTGGCTATGGATCTGCCAGCAGGGGGACTGTCTGAAATATCAGACAGTTCCCCTGCTGGTGGGAAAGTAAAACAAAAATTATTAAACATGTGTAAAATTAAATTAAATATATTTATATATATATATAATATGTATATATATTATATATATAATATATATACATATTATATATATATGTAACGTCATACAAAGTGTATTTTAATTAATATTAAAATACACTTAGAATGACGTTTTATATATATAATATGTATATATATTATATATATAATAGATGTACATATATATATTATATATAAATATGTATAATTAAAATAATAAATAAATAAAATAATAAAATGAATAAATAAAATATTGAAACAAAATTTAATATAAATTATATATGCATATGTTATTTCATTCTAACTGTATTTTGTTATTCTATATATATCTATCTATATATAAAATACAAATAACCGCAAATATATATATATATATATAGATAAATACATATAATTACATAAAAGATTACATTAGTATACACGTAGAATTTAAATACCTATAAATGCATATATATTAAAATTCTACGTGTATATTTAAATAATCTTTTTTTTTTTATATTCTTTATTTTTGTGGGTACAGCACAAAAAAAAACAAGATCACGTGTTACACTCTCAATGTCATAACATAAACCATATCGCTCTGTAACAATTGTGACACATGGGTGGGGACTACCCGGTTTTACATTTTTGGGCCTAGGTAACCCTTTATCGCCCTTTCTATAGCGCTTTGACACTAGTATGGCAAGGGAGGTCGCATCCGTCTAGCTTTAAGCGCCTGTATGCTTGGTGTCGGGGTATATCTCTCTGCGGGGGCTAAGGCCCTCTAGGTTTGGGTGTGTTGCGCGTGGGACCTAAGACAGGTATGCGTGTCATAGCCAGGCATGGCTATCCAGGTTACAAGCTGTGAGTGCTGCAGTGAGTTGACGGTAGGTTTATAAGCTCATTTGCGCACTCTATGGGCTTTTGCTGGGGGGGAGGGGTGGCTTAACATATAGGAGTATTCGGTTGCTTATGGAGCCGCTGTCGTGGGGACATGGGAAGAGCGCAATTTATAAACTAACATGCATAAAGTGGAAAAGGAGGCAATATGAACTGCATAGGAGAAAATAGACTTATAACGGGTCAAGTGTCTCTCCTGTTGGTTGCAACAGATGAAAGGTTTGTAAGTCCTGTTCAGCTGCTGTTTTGTCAGGTCGGTGGGGCAGTGGACCCCTGAACCTCTCCTCTTGGGACGAAGGGAGTGATCTCCGCCACAATCCACGATGGACGAGTTGTCGCTTGTGTCATTAGTGCTGGGAGGCCAAGTGCCTGCAGGAAGGCCGGTATGTCGGATGCGTGTGAGAGCTTATGTGTCTTGCCCGCCTTTTCTGCCTGGAGACGATGTGGGCCCCACTTGTAGGGGATGGCATGTTCCTGGAGTACCTGAGTGGCTGGACGGAGGGATTTCCGCCACAACATGGTGTGTTTTGAAAAGTCCCTGTAAAATGCCAGTTGTGCCCCCTCAAATGCTACTGTGGGGGAGCCCCTCGCAGCCCCCATGAGCAGTCCCCTGTCAGAGTCCCGCACAAACTTGATCAATACGTCGCAGGCTCCTTCGCGTGGCGTGGTGGCTGCTCTGGTGAGTCTGTAGCAAGAGTCTATCGTGACCAATTTTGCCTGTCGCGGTGTCAATAGCGTGGCCGTAAGTCGCCGGCAATAGTGCGGCAATTCAGAGCCGGTGATTGTCTCCGGTACTCCTCGGACCCTTAGGTTCCTTGCCCTATTCCGGTCTTCCATGCCAGCCAGTTGGATTTGTTGATCCGCATATTGCTTGCGGAGGGAGCACAGCGCCGCGTCCGTGGCGCTTTGCGCTAGCTTGGTGTCCCCCAGGCCTACCTCCACTTGTGCCACTTTGTTGGTGAGTGTAGTCACCTCTGCTCGCACCAGTGCCATGTCCGCTTGGAACATGGCTTGAATGTCCTTCACCAAGGCTTTAATATCCGCCTTAGTGGCTGGTGCAGCGTCCCCCATGTCCATGGGTTCCTGAGGTACCTGTAGTGCTCGGTTAGGTATTGCAGGCTCTGCATAGTAGCTGTCCTCGTCCGTGTGGTATAAGTTTCATGCGCCATTTTGGAACTTGCAGGCCGCGAGGCCGCACGGAGAAAAGCTCCAATATCTCCGGATCCCATGCCCGGATCAGCTTTCTGCTTTTTGTTCTTTTTCCCCATAGTGTGGGGTTGTCGTGTGTCGGCTTAAGAGCCCGGTGTGATCGCGGATTGCGGCACCGGGTGGGTTAATTTCACTGTCCCGCACGGAGCTATTGAACAGTGCGGCCGGTGAGCTCGGGTGCTGGCTCCGCCCCCCCATATTTAAATAATCTTTTAACGTAATTATGTGATTTGATTGATTAAAATTTGATTGACATGCCTGACAACACAGGGAGAAAGTGCAGAGAATTTAATTCGCAAGCACTATATTTGACCCTGTAACTCTCCAAGACACCATAAAACCTGTACATAGGGGGTACTGTTTTACTCGGGAGACTTCGCTGAACTCAAATATTAGTGTTTCAAACTGGTAAATTGTATTACAACGATGATATTTTAAGTAAAAGTGATGTTTTTCGCATTTTTTACAAGCGAACGGCACTTTTATGGTCTATATTATTGTTGTAATATGTTTTACTGTTTTAAAACACTAATATTTGTGTTTAGTGAAGTCTCCCGAGAATAACAGTACCCCCCATGTACAGGTTTTATGGTGTTTTGGAAAGTTAGAGAGTCACATATAAGGCTTGCATTTCATTTTTTACACATTGAAATTTGCCAGATTGGTTATGTTGCCTTTTAGAACGTATGGTAGCCCAGGAATGAGAATTACCCCCATGATGGCATACCATTTGCAAAAGTAGACAACCTGAGGTATTGCAAGTGGGGTATGTCCAGTCTTTCTTAGTAGCCACTTAGTCACAAACACTGGCCAAATATTAGTTTTTTGCTTTTTTCACACAAAAACAAATATGAACGCTAACTTTGGCCAGTGTTTGTGACTAAGTGGCTACTAAAAAAGACTAAACATACCCCACTTTCAATACCTTGGCTTGTGTACCTTTTCAAATGCTATGCCATTATGGGGGTAATTCTCATTCCTGGCTACCACACCGTCTCAAAGGTAACATTACTAATCTGGAAAATTTCAATTTGAAAATGGAATGTTCTATATTTGACCCTGTAACTTTCCAAAACAACATAAAACCTGTTATGAGGGGTACTGTTGTACTCGTGACACATCGCTGATTACAAATATGTGCATTTTTATGCAGTAAAACCGTATTATGACATTCACAGTTAAAATGCAACGGAAATGCAAATTTTAAAAGAAATCTTATTTTCTCAAATTTTTTTCAAATTTTATTCATAATAAATTATGTTCCATATATGAATAGTTAATGATACATTAAAGCCCTGTTTCTCCTGAACAAAATGATATATAATAAGTGTGGGTGCATATAATTTGAAAGAGGGGAACTACGGGTGAACAGACATATAGCGCAAATTCTAGTTTTTGTTTACGTTTTGTTTTGATCAGAACGTGCACTATTGACTCCGTCCTGAAGGGGTTAAGGAGATTAGGGCTAGTTTAGAGGATTCGTCTTAGACCTCTCTGAGTCTTTATAGCCCTTCTACCCATCCAGCATTTCTGGAAACTAGCTAAGAGAAAGGGTGGCTGTGTGTCTGTGATACATTTAACTTTATATCACCTTATTGACACTTTATCACTCCGGTCTCCATGCTCTCTGCCTATACCCATCTATTTAGAGGGAATTTCCTTGCCCCTGCCAATAATATATAATTGGTAATAGTATTACCATTATTACACAATTAGGTCTCTGAGGACAGGTGTCAATTCATATCTGCCAAGTGACCCTATGTAGGGGGAACAGTCCCTATTCTGCTCTGTGTCAGTGTGTATCAGGGATCCTTAGGATAGGTGTCAATCCATACCTGCCAAGTGACCCTATGTAGGGTGAACAGTCCCTATTCTGCTCTGTGTCAGTGTATATCAGGGTCCCAGAGGACAGGTGTCAATCCATATATGCCAAGTGACCCTATGTAGGGGGAACAGTCCCTATTCTGCTCTGTGTCAGTGTGTATCAGGGATCCTTAGGATAGGTGTCAATCCATACCTGCCAAGTGACCCTATGTAGGGGGAACAGTCCCTATTCTGCTTTGTGTCAGTGTGTATCAGGGGCTCTGAGGACAGGTGTCAATCCATATCTGCCAAGTGACCCTTTGTAGGGGGGGCAGTCTCTATTCTGCTCTGTGTCAGTGTGTATCATGGTCTCTGAGGACATGTGTCAATCCATACCTGCCAAGTGACCCTATGTAGGGGGAACAGTCTCTATTCTGCTCTGTGTCAGTGTGTATCATGATCTCTGAGGACAGGTGTCAATCCATATCTGCCAAGTGACCCTATGTAGGGGGAACAGTCTCTATTCTGCTCTGTGTCAGTGTGTATCAGGGATCCTTAGGATAGGTGTCAATCCATACCTGCCAAGTGACCCTATGTAGGGGGAACAGTCCCTATTCTGCTTTGTGTCAGTGTGTATCAGGGGCTCTGAGGACAGGTGTCAATCCATATCTGCCAAGTGACCCTTTGTAGGGGGGGCAGTCTCTATTCTGCTCTGTGTCAGTGTGTATCATGGTCTCTGAGGACATGTGTCAATCCATACCTGCCAAGTGACCCTATGTAGGGGGAACAGTCTCTATTCTGCTCTGTGTCAGTGTGTATCATGATCTCTGAGGACAGGTGTCAATCCATATCTGCCAAGTGACCCTATGTAGGGGGAACAGTCCCTATTCTGCTCTGTGTCAGTATGTATCAGGGATCCTTAGGACAGGTGTCAATCCATATCTGCCAAGTGACCCTATGTAGGGGGAACAGTCTCTATTATGCTCTGTGTCAGTGTGTATCATGGTCTCTGAGGACAGGTGTCAATCAATATCTGCCAAGTGACCCTATGTAGGGGGAACAGTCTCTATTCTGCTCTGTGTCAGTGTGTATCAGGGGCTCTGAGGACAGGTGTCAATCCATATCTGCCAAGTGACCCTATGTAGGGGGAACAGTCTCTAGTCTGCTCTGTGTCAGTGTCTATCAGGGTCTCTGAGGACAGGTGTCAATCCATATGTCAAGGTGTCAATATGTCATATGTCAGGTGTCAATCCATATCCATTGTGATTTAGGAATGTTAGGTGATTTATGCCCTTTATGTATTAAAACTCTGCATCAACTGTGTAATTTTCCATGGGAGTTTTGCCATGGATCCCCCTCCGGCATGCCACAGTCCAGGTGTTAGTCCCCTTGAAACAACTTTTCCATCACTTTTGTGGTCAGAAAGAGTCCCTGTGAGTTTTAAAATTCGCCTGCCCATTGAAGTCAATGGCGGTTCGCCTGGTTCGCAAACGTTTGTGGAAGTTCCCGTTCGCCGTTTGCGAACCGAAAATTTCGTGTTCGCGACATCACTAATGGAGATAGGTCATATTATTATAGATGCATATTAGGAGCTGACTGTATGCGTGAATGCTCACATTTATGAAATATATATAACTCTATGGTATTTTCTAAATATATCATGTGTAGGAAACAAGGGCTGTATTTTATAGTCATACATATTTATTTATTTATGTGTAAATTGTATTCTCGCCAATACTCTTGCTGGTTTGTTCACCAGAATCTCCAGCAATGAATCTAAGATTGATATAGCTTGTGGCAGAAACAGTTCAGTTGGGCTTAGCCACTCTACTTCCTGTTTTCTTTTTCATCTAAGATAAAAAATAATAATAATAAAAACTTACTCATGTCATTTAAATGGGCAAAATTATAGCTTTTTTTAATTGCATGTTTTTTCTGTTAATAAATAAATCATCAACGTATATTAACTATATTAACCCCATTCTGTTAATTCTGTAATCAAGTGAAAGCAAACAGTTTTTCTCCCTATATATCCTCCTTCTAATTTCTTCAACTTCTCTCTACAGAGAACACATTGTACAGATCATGAGCCTGGAGATATCCAGGTTGTCTATCATAGTTTGGAGGGTGTTATTAGCTGATTAGTCTCAAACATGCAGTCTTAAGGGCACACACGCTTCTTAGAATGGAATGCTGGATTTGGCAAATGGATCACTTGAGAATATCCTAATATCGATGCAGATAGACATTATTTTACCATTATTTTAAACAAAATAGCTACAAAAAAACGTATTTATTGTTAAAACATTCCATTGAACATTTCATAACAGCATTTAAAAACATAAAGTATTAAAATGTGTATATTTAGAAAATAACTAAGTTGGTTATTTTTAATAATACAAACTAGCTTAATGCACATTAAATAAAAATTGAACCATAACAATAGATCATAGTAAGGCTGTGCATGATCCAAAAATTTGGTTTGGAAATTCGGGTAAGAAAAAAATATGTCACTTCGCAATTCGGGACTTCGGCAATCCAGGACTTCAGCAATTCAGGACTTCGGCAATTCAGAAAATCTGTAGGGCTTCCTAACCCTTCTCTACCCCTAACTCTACCCTGACCCTCACCCTACCCTAACTCTACCATAACCCTAACCCTATCTTAACCCTACCCTAACCCTAACTCTACCTTAACCCTAAACCTGCCCTAACCTAACCCTACCCTAACTCTACTGTAACCCTACCCGAACCCTAACCCTACCCTACCACTAACCCTACCCTAACCATACCCTAACCCTTACCTAACCGTACCCCTAACCTAACCCTAACCCTACCTTGACCCTACTCTAACTCTACCCTAACCCTAACCCTGCCACGTAATTTTCCCTCCATCTCTTCTTTTGCCACTTTTCAGAAATCCGAAGCACTTCGGCACTTCCGAAACTCGGCACTTCGGCCTTTTGGTTCGGCACTTCCAAAATTCGGGACTTCATCAATTCGGGGCTTTGGCAATTCGGTTCAGTTCAGCACTTCCGAAATTCGGGACTTCGACAATTCGGCACTTCGGACATTCGGAAGCATCCGAATGTCCGAATTGCCCAAAATTCGTCCAAATTCACATTCGGACTGAAACGAATTGCACATGTCTAGATCATAGATTCCCCCCAGAGGTATACAAATAGAAACTAAGGCCCTGTCCTTTGAAAACATATCATACTGCCTGCTGAGTCTCCAAATAGGTAAACTACAGGGTCAAACTTTGTTTGACAGAAATGCTTAAACAAGCCCATAATAGTCGACTAAATGCATCAGATTCCCAGCAAGACATGTTTGCCTTATCATACAGCATATTAGTTTAATATTCAGGAACAGAGTAACATATTATTATTATTTGTGGTGTTAATAAATATTTTTTTATTTAGTGTTAATATATTCTGCATTACCTTCCATTTTTACACCAGGAGTACATAGCATCAAATCATTTAAATTTTTTTGATGACACAGGAGATGAATAGGGCCTTGCACAAACATACTTACAATTTAAGAAGAAGGAATAAAGGTACACAAGAGCAGAGAATTGTGGGGGAGAATTATCAGTGGAGGGAAGAGTTACCAATGGAATGTGCAGGTTTCATCGGTTTCCATGGTGATTATACTACCTTTTAGTACCTTAGACCACTTATAAAAGCTGACCAGTCTGATGAATCTCCTCGAGTTGTGTCGTAGGGGAGGAGAGGTGGATATATATGATGCCTGTACCTAGTTTCTAATAATGACATATTGTAGAATGGAAAGTGAAAGAAGGCAGTGGACTAGGAAAGTAGATATTATGTGACTCTTTCTTCAAGATACATTTTAAAAGAACAGAGGCTATATGGAAGTCTGCTATGACAGAGTAGGGAGTTACAAGGAATTGTACTGTGCTTAGAAATTCTGTAGGGGAGAATTAGCAGTGTGAGAAGGAGCAGGGGACAAGAGAAGGTCACTTTGAGACCCCGATAGGCATTGTTCATGGATAATTTGATGCAAATCATGATTATAACCATTCATGATTACAAAACTGCTCGGTACCAAAAATCCAAGCAGCAGTTGCTAGTATTGCTGCCTTGGATTCTCCAATGTTACTTGTTTGGAATCCCTTGTCACAATCAGATCACAATTCTGGTTATAATTGTGCCAATTATTGAGTTACCCTTTAGTGGTCATGTCATAAAGGAATTTCACCTTTAATATATCTGTTGTAACTCGAATACATGGCATTAGAGGATTTCATGTAGGCACCTGTGTATCATCTCTCTCTCTCTCTCTCTCTCTCTCTCTCTATTTTGACACAACTCTGAAGATCATCTCTGAGATGTTTTTATTTATTTAGAAAATGTTTTACGAAAGAAGAATACACTGAGATTTCTCTCTTTTTAAAGTACGTACTCGGATGTAGAAACAATACACTCTTGAGTTGCAAATTTACCATACACAAAACAATAAACGCAGATACACATTAACAGGAATGACATGGTTGGCTTTATTGGAGATGGAGAGATTTTCAAGATTGCAAGAATCTTGTAATGAGGAATGGATTGTAAGGTTCTAGAAGTGGGCCTAAAGGTAAAGGTGCCAAGGCTGAACGTGTTGGTTAGAGAGAGCAAGAATATATAATATTGTCACATTCATCTAAAAAATAAACGTATTTCGTGTCTTACTGAGATATAGAAGTATCCGTTTCTCTGCAGGAAATGTCTAAAACGGACATTGTATAATTAAATAATTCTCTATGCTAAATTTTTTTCATGTACTTCATTTATGACGATGATAAATCTGTATCCATGCAATCACCATAATGATATTTGTATATCTCGTAACTTGGTTTCAATTCTCCATACTTTTTATTTAGTCTTACAATGAGAACTCCTAGCACTGGTCTGAGTTCAAACACGAAATCCAGATTAAGAGAATATTAAACACACAGCTTTTTCCACACCAAGTTCTAAAGCAGTGCTACAGAAATCTACTTTTGCTTTGCATTGGTTGCATGTTTTCAGCATGATAGTGTCACTTTAAGTAGAATACAATTACAGCTTTAATAAAATACATGTATTCACAAGGAGTCTGAACATCCATTAGCCAAGTGTTGTTGCCCACCATAGTGGGATTAGGGTACTCTCTGTATAACAAATCCATGCTTTATTTATTTATTATTTTTTTATTTATTGATTGATTGATTGTTTCATGTACTTTAAAATTCATCTGGTAATTAAAGAGAAAGCATTTAATTTAGGAAGTCTTATACCAGCACATTGTATAGGTATATGTAAAGAAAAATACAATAAAATGATTTGTCTATATTTACTAGTTTAATTGTATCCCTAATACTATCTGACACATTTTTTTTTCATTTTGCTTTATAAATTATGCAATGGTGTCTTGAATTTTTATGTTTTTTTTAAAAATATGACTAACCCTTATCTCCTTTCTCCTAGGATGTCATCTGGATCTCTTCTTCATTCTGTTTGGGCTGCAGCTGCCTTTCATTTCGTCGTGCCCCATAAACTGTGTATGCTACCCATCACCAATGACAGTAAGCTGCCAGGCTCATAATTTTGGAGCCATACCTGAAGGGATCCCAGAGATCAGTGAGAGGATATTTCTGCAAAACAACCAGATCACAATGCTACTTCGAGGTCACTTCAGCCCTTCTTTGGTCACTCTTTGGCTGTACTCAAACAACATCACTTTCATTGATCCGGCCACATTTGAAGGCTTTGACAATCTGGAAGAGCTAGACCTAGGGGACAATCGTTACTTAAGGGCTTTGTCAGCAGAGACTTTCCAAGGTCTGTCCAGGCTTCACGCTCTGTACCTGTACAAATGTGGCCTCAGCTCCTTACCCACAGGGATATTTAGTGGCCTCCATAGCCTGCAGTTCCTTTACCTGCAGGACAACCACATAGAATTTCTTCAAGATGACATTTTTATAGATTTGGTTAACTTGAGCCATCTATTTCTCCATGGCAACAAGCTCTGGAGCCTGCATCAGAACACATTTCGAGGGCTGGTTAATCTGGATCGTCTTCTCATCCATCAAAACCAGCTCCAGTGGGTTAACAAATATGCATTTCACGACCTAAAAAGGTTAACCACACTCTTCCTCTTTAATAACAGCCTATCTGAACTTCAAGGTGAGTGCTTGGCCCACCTCTCTGCTCTTGAATTTCTTAGGCTTAATGGAAATCCATGGGACTGTGGTTGCAAAGCTAGATCTCTCTGGGAATGGTTACGTAGATTTAGAGGATCGAGTTCAAATGTGATATGTGAATCGCCAGATGAGATGGAAGGTAGAGATCTCAAACAACTTAGAGCAGAGGATTTCATACGCTGTTCGAGTTCCGAATCTCTTCATCAGATTAAAACCCATACGTTCAGTACGACACACCAGATAGCCCACAAAGGCCACCACTCTCACCACTCTTCGAAAGAGAAAGGGAAGGAGCTGGACCTTGGCTTACATCAAAATGAACCGGCTGCTCCTCCTGATCCACGTCCTGGTTCTCGGAAACCAGGGAAGAATTGTACCAGTCACAAGAACAGAAATCGTATCTCAAAACCTGTATCTGGGAAAAGCATGCATGATCTCCAGGATTATGTGCCGGATTATCATGACAAATTCAATTACGGCACTGTGCCCACTGCTTCCACAAAGAGGAAGACTAAATGTACTCGGAGGACGCCGAACAGGAAGCCCAGTGGAGTGCAGCAGGCAGCAGGCAACAGATGTGATGGGGTCAGGGTGTCACTGCTGCTCTTCCTTCTTGTGTTAGCTGTCATTGTACGCTGACCTCCGGAGGAGGAACTATTAGCCACTGCCACCACTTTCCAAAGGACCAGCATTTCTTTTTGTTATTCTTCTTTATCTGTGTACAGAGGATTTGACATGGAGGAGAAATGACGGTTGCTTCAGGTGATCTCCTGGTTTGTGTCTGTGGATTATAAGTATAAACTGGATACAACAGGAGTTGGGAGGATTTGGGGGGGTTGATACCACAAACCTACCACAGCCTCTAATTTGCACGTACAAAGGGCAACACCTTTGAAAGAAATTACAGAAAATTCCTCTTATACTTTCTGGTTAACAAATGGACATGCAAAATGGGGCATTCTTACTGATCCTTCCTATTTTGATTTATTTTTTTAAATATTGTTTGTCCCTGTGTTTAGAAAGGGAACATACTTGTAAAAAAACAAAACAAAGCAAAAAACTACAGACCTTATTACAGTTTTTGTCTCCTACACATGTAAGACATTGTGTAACTGGTGTCACATGAGAGACACATACTGGCTCCGTTAGCCTATCCAGATATTATTGGTCTTTGGGCCAATGCTGCTCAGAAGACAATCTACTATTCCTGAAATACTCAGGCATATTTATCTCTATATAGCAGGGCTCAGCTGCCGTGCTACCAAAGGAAAGCTGCAAACATTCAATAGGACGTGTTAAAATAAAATAGAGAAGATATTCCTACAGGCAGCCTGTTTATTTTGTATATGTATTCACATAGTAATTTAAAGGCACAGCAGCCCTTTATCTGTCTCCCCTCTGTCCTGTCGTCTATGGCTATATCTTAAATTTATAACTTCAGAAATGAAAACTAAAAAAAAAAAAAACATAAAATATATTGTTCCGTCCAATTTATAGCAAACAGACATTATTTATTGGCTTTGAGCTTTGAATACATTGGCATTTCTGCTTAGTTATCCAAGACGTATATACACTACCAATCCAAGCTGTCACAAAGGGTGGCATAATAAAGTGCTATGAGAACCATCCGAGCGTCACTGAAAATCATGCTCTGCATGACACACCAGGCCATATTCCAGAGAATAAGAAACATAAAGCAATTATATATCAGTCGGTAAAGGCTATCCAAGTGTACAAGGTCAGAGAAACCAAGAAATAAAGGGTATTGGTAGAAACAGAACAAGTGTATTACTACAGATCCATAGAATTCACTTTCCTCTAAGGGAGCAACAAGGTGAAAGGGGAATGTCTTCTTAGAAATCATGAGATCTTTCCATAGGGAGAGAAAAAGCTTGCTCCCACCAGTGTTTGTTTAGTGGGATCCTTATAGCTGGCCTAAAGGTACTCACCACACAAGAATAATCCTCAAAGACAAAGGCCCATGGAGAGCTTATCTCGATACAAGTCCATATTGACCTTAGATATTTGATGTATTAATGCTATGGGAGGAATGGACCTGGGAATTCCAGAAAAGACCCAGACAATACATGTGTACACAATCTAGAACCTTGGGATGCTAGAGTAGATATTATCTACAGATTGAACTAGGTTCTCAAACAAGGGTTACATGGAGACATATTTGTTTCTGGATTAGCTCTACACTGAGCCCAGTGCTGCCAGCTGTGTGGTCTGTCATGTGCCTGTACTTTCATTTTAAACATTCTGCCGAAAACAGCCCATTAAATTCCTGAAAGCTTAGAGAACAACTGTTGCTTTTCCGTGCTTAAGTAAGGACGGAGTGCGGGCCATGATAGATTACCCTCTTGCCAGTAAACAGTAGCAGTGTTAATCAGATATAGATAACAGATCTAGCGAGTTCTGTAAGCACACAGAACAAAAAAAAAAATATGTTTTTTTCCTTGTCAGAGAATTTGTGTGACCAGAAGAGAACACCGAAATAAACTAAAATAAAAAATAGCCTTGGGTTTAAAAAAATAAAATAAAAAAATCTCTGCTTCTTTTTTTTTCACATGGTTTTGCCATAATAAGAAAACAATGGTTTCTGTTATTTTTACATTTACTCACACACATCTTTTTTTTTGTTAAGCTTGTTCTTCCTTTTTTGGTTTATTTGTTTTTATTTGGTGAATCTCATGCTATCATTCAGTACCATATTTTAATATAGTGATATGATGGCCATTGTGTATTGCAGTATTAATGGTCTCTAATATTTTATTTTTATTGGATATACATCATGTATGGGTCCTGCATGCCTATTATCTAATCAAAGAACCAAACAAGTGACAGGCAAATTGCATTTTTGTTCTTCTTTACCAGTGTTCTGAGCAGAGAAGGTTCAGGGCTTAACACATTCATTCGCAGAGATGTTAGACTGATAACTTATGTTACCTTTAGCAAGCACCGCAAAGCAATCACGTTATGAAACTATGTTTTGAGAATAGCTTCTAAGACTTGTTTATGCTAAAACAAAATATCACCGCCAAGAATTCACAGCTTCTATCTGATAATCAATGTGCAGCTACAGTGTATAAATCATAGCTTTGGATGCATAATTCTGCCTTTATTCTTCTTTCAACCAAAGCCCTGAGGCTGCAGAGCGACTTTTAATTTCCAAATAACATGTATCACCTCATATTTGGGCCCATGGCATTGATATTCTCTGTTATACACACTCTAAAAGTTGGGATAATGGGAGTTCAATTCCTGATGCTAAAGCAAAAAATGTTTCAACATATACATACATGCTGCCTATTATTCAATTTAGCGTGGCCCACGTTTCTTATCGTGGAGTTGGAGTTGAATGGAGTTGGACTCCCACAGGTTCTCTATCTCTGATATGTGTTAATATTTAACTAATGGTTTAATATTAAAGGGACACCATAGTCACAAAAACAACTTTAGCTTAATTAAGCAGTTTTGGTCTATAGACCATGTCCCTGCAGTCTCATTGCTCAATCCTCTGCTATTTATAAGTTAAATCACTTTTGTTTATTCAGACCTAGTCCCACCTCCCTGCATGTGACTCACACATCATTCCTAAACACTTCCTGAAAAGAAAATCTAATGTTTAAACTTACTTTACTGAACATTCTGTTTAATTTATAATTTCTCTTTTAATAGTCTTCCAGACCTTGCAGGAGCCTGCTGTGTGTGATTATAGAGCAAGAGATAAAAATGTTGAATGCAAGTAAACATCTGATTGAAAATGAAGCCATTTTTATTCACGCTGGCTATGTGAGTCGCAGTCAGGAGAGGTGTGGCAAGGGCTGCATAAACATAAACAACAGTAATTTAACTCCCTAATAGCAGAGAACTGAGCAGTAATACTACAGGGGCATGATCTATACACCAAACTGCTTCATTGAGCTAAACTTGTTTTGAGACCTATATTGTCCTTTTAAGTATTGCAAAATATTGAGATTCAAAGAAAACATTTGATGAATATTTTACAGTTGAATGTTCTAGGAGTCTACTCGAGTTTTGATGAACACAAAGTTATTAGACTGGTCTCCTCAGGGTGGGGGAAATTGCACAACCTTTTGGCATTTGGGGCAAATGGTCTAATTAAAGTTAAAGATAGAGTCACCTTGTATGTCTGGCTAATGTTGCAGTATAATTACATCAAATAGCATTACCCTACAAGAAACCAAGTCTGTTTGGCAGTCTTTTAGTGCTATGATTCAGCGATGCCAACAATTTTAAACTTTCATTTTCTGGGCATTCTCCTTTTATAGATAAAAAAATCCCATGCTACAAAACAAAACAAAACAGCGGATATAAATACAACTAAACATCTAAACACCAAAAAATAAGACGGTGCCTCAAAATAAAGCCAAACCTGTAAATGAAATAAAATAAATATATAATAAACAACAACTTTAATCTGGAATTCATATTCAATCTGTAACGTATGTGGAAAGTGTAGATATAGAAACATAGAATGTGACGGCAGATAAGAACCTATCGGCCCATCTAGTCTGCCCGATATTTCAAAATACTTTTGATTAGTCCCTGGCCTTATCTTATAGCTAGGATAGCTTTATGCCTATCCCACGCATGCTTAAACTCCCTCACAGTGTTAACCTCTACCACTTCAGCTGGAAGGCTATTCCATGCATCCACTACCCTCTCAGTAAAGTAATACTTCCTGATATTATTTTAAAACCTTTTTCCCTCTAATTTAAGACTATGTCCTCTTGTTGTGGTAGTTTTTCTTCTTTTAAATATAGTCTCCTCCTTTACTGTGTTGATTCCCTTTATGTATTTAAATGTTTCTATCATATCACCCCGTCTCATCTTTCCTCCATATATAAATGTAATAATATAACCATATGTACAAATATATCAAACAAGATCTTGCTGTAATTCCAACCAACCTAACCCACTGAGAGCTATACAGAGACTACAGTAGCTATTTTCTCTGACACTTACTAATGGTGATAAATGAAGCACAAGATACATGTTCAGGGACACGTAGAGTTAAATTTCTCATTCACTGGCATCTGTTTTCTCTTCAGCCACTATAAAATATTGAAGTATGCAAGTTCAATGAACGTGGCCTGTCTGGCTAGAACCAAGTTCCACGAAATACAACAATTGAAAACGAAAGCTTTGTGCAAAAGAGGTATTATTTCTGGAGAAAAGGAATTATTTAGTAACATTAACTTGCGTGCTGTTTATTTTTTTTGACATGGGGATTTCTTCTTTGAGGGATCCTTTGTAACATTGACTCTTCTATGAATACAGGGTTCAAACTAAAATGTGTTAGCAGTTAGGGGTGCTGCGTTTTCAAGCAGTACACATCAATTAGACGCCCACAGACATCGTCCTTGGGAAAGCAACTTTATCTTCTGTGCCTCAGCTAGGAAGTTAACTATTGAAAACAATAAGAGGCTTCTGTTCACAGGCTTCATATTACTGTAAGTAAAAAGATGGGACAAATATATTGATACAGACAAACTGTTTTAGAAGGGGGGTTGTCCGTGGAACTTTTTTTTATTTATAAACTACAGTTAGTGTACATAGTCATGAAAATAGGTATTAAAATTAAAAAGTAGGAAAACTATATATTTTTTTATAGTTAGCAAATAGTAATCCTACACGCAGGCATAGGCAACCTTCGGCACTCCAGATGTTTTGGACTACACCTCCCATGATACTTTGCCAGCATTATGAGTGTAAGAACATTATGGGGGATGTAGTCCAAAACATCTGGAGTGCCGAAGGTTGCCTATCCCTGTCCTACAGTATACTATAATTAAGTCAGACTGGAACTTAGTCACATTTATCAAGTTTGATACATCAGCATTATAAAACTGAACAAAAAAAAAAAAAAAAACATAGACAAAACAGAAATAAACTTAGAGAAGGCAGTGCATATGCAGTAGAATGGTCTCAAAAATGTCTATGGAGTAAGCAAATTTCTGTTCAGTCGCAGAGCCTCTAAGTGGCTTGTGGTCCAAATGTGATGCAGAAAGAGACTCAAATGGGACATGCGTAGAGATATCACAATGATGGCCTTTGCAAAGTAGATGGGGTGTTAATTTGCAATCACAGGAATTAGACCATGGGATGGACTAGTTTGCTCAGGATTTGCAGACTTTATTACATAACGTTTTTTAGTTACAATTCAAACTTGCTTTGGTAGTACCATCCAAGTCTTGTACTACCGCTGGTCCTTATACTTCATGACGGTTAACCAGAAGGCTGTTAAGTATTTTTAACTCAAATTCCACATGTACCTTCCCTTGCAATAGAGCCATTATTCAACTAACTGGAAAACCTGTTGGTTGTGTTAATACTAAGGGTTTTTGACTAACCTTGCTGCTCTGTGAATAATGGTAAAACCTTCCTCAATTTTAAATAGTGTAATAGATCACCAGGTAGTTATCCCACAGCATTTAGAAACATAGTCTTGGAGTTCATTTGGAATAACGGGCCTTAGTTAGAGAATTACTAATGGACTCACTGACTATATTCCGGATGGGGTAGCAGTACTATGGATTTAATAGTTGGTACCATGCCTCCCTAGGGAATGGTCTGCTCCCTCTCACTAACTGAAAATAAGGCTATGGAGGAGTATATGTAAGTAAGCATGTCCTAATTTAGCATTTTCTAAAAAAAATTCAAACTTCACATCCGTCTGAGTACTGAACATTTTTCGATATTACAAAGATCAGAAATCTACACAAAGTTAGATTTGTGAAAAGCATGCAATCTGGTACGTATAAAAGAGGGACATGAATGGAAAATGGCCTTCAATACCTAGAGTGGTTGTTGTGAGTTTACAGTTATGCCTTTTAAATTATGCACAAATGATATTCTTAAAATATTTCTAAATACTTGTGTCATAATGTATTTAAATTACACTTTATATACTTTGATATACTTTGCAGATGAAAATTAAAACACACACAATGCAGGGGAATTTAACTATAAATAGGACAATTGCAAGAAAACTTACAGGAACGATAGGTTGAAGTGGACCTTGCTCCATCGAGCTTACAGTCTATAGGAGGTGGGGTGTAAAACACAATAGGACACAGTTCAACCTGATCAGTTAAGTGATTATTATTATTAGCACTTATAGCGCACCAACAAATTCTACAAAGCTTTAAAATCATAGATAGGATATTTCAATGTGAAGAAGTCTCTGCTCAAATGAGCATCAATCTGTGAGGGCTTGAAGTCAGCATATGTATATGGTCTTGCCCAAGGACAGTTACTGGTGAGTTGGTCCAGCCAGAATTTCAACATGGGTTTCCGAAGTCTAAGGCAGTGATTTTACCACAACTCTAACCAGCCAATAGATTATTATCCTTTAGTAATGTGTGTGGAACTGCACTCACTCCCATAAATCTGAACCAGGGTGCTTGCTGAACCGGAATCAAACACCAGATTTCCAAAAAGTAATAAAGTAATAGAGGTCCAGGCACTCCTTGGTTCAAGACAGGTACATTATTAGGAACCACAAGAGCAACGTTTCGACCCCAAAAGGTCTTTGTCAAGTTTGACAAAGACCTTTTGGGGTCGAAACATTGCTCTTGTGGTTCCTAATAAAGTACCTGTTTTGAACCAAGGAGTGCCTGGACCTCTATTACTTGAATAGATTATTATCCATCCACCAACAATATTTGTCTCAATGTGCCATCCAAGATGCTGGCTTCCAATTAAATTGGGCCCTCCATTACCCAGATTAACCCTGTAACATAGTCCCTTAACTTGCCAATATCACTCCTTATCCCAAATTCTTATCACACTGCCCTACTCAAACCTTTAAACGGTAGACGATTTTCCTGTTGACACTATAACCTGTTTTATGTCAGTATTTTTTTTTTTACTCAAGCTCTATATGTTTATCTTCCTTAAGGCATTTTATGTTTAGCTAGACCATCCTAAGCTCCGAAATATATTATTAGTCTGTATTATTTCTCAATTGTTTTGCACAGACAACGGAGGGAAAGAGGGGATTAATTAAATTGTGATTTTCTTGAAAGTGCTCATTAATGGGATTTGGGTACTACTTCCAATGGTTTCTGTGAAGATCACCTCACTAGTAGTACTTGGCTCCATTTTCCAGAATACAACACTTTGATAAATCTCACCCAATTTTTACCCATTTCTTCTCCTGCAGTATAATGTGTTTCTGGCCTTTCTATGACGGAATTGACCTGGTTGTGATATTATTTAATTAACCTTTATCATAATTTTAAAAGAAAATGGTTCATCGCATAAAAAAAAAAAGCTTAGCACAATTTCTAGGTTACTTTCAGTGTTTTATTTAATTGTCTAATTTCCAGATAAGACATAGCCTTATCTGGAAATTATACAATTTCCATTTATACAATTATACAATTTCCTCCCTTTAACGTAAGTAAATGTTTTTGAAGAAGGAAAAAAAGAAGAGGACATGATTCAGTGCTAGAAGGTGGCGCACAGGTACTATGAGGAAATATTGTGTAACAGAGAAGGTAGTTGATACCTGGAATAGACTTCCAGTGTAATACAGTGGAGCAAAGAAATTCTGAAATTATTTGATGTGTGTAAAGCTTTTTTTTTTTCCCCCAACAGCAAATAAGAAAAATATGTTTGTACATTCATAATAGGCCAACTGTGTCTTATCTTTCTTCACAATCTGTGTTTTCATGACTAGAGGTTTTGATACAACAGATATAATTAGGTCACGGGAGTGTTAGTGGCCTTGTACTTGACTAAATGTAGAAAAGCCATATAAATACACGAAAAGGCACTTGGAAGCCTGGAAAAATGGTAATAGTCTGTCAATAACACCTCTGTTAAATGAACAGTTATTATGTTGCCCATGAACAGCGAGGAAATGAACAGGTCAGAGAGACTCAAGTAGTTGAAAACAATAATAAATGCAGAATATGATGTCTAAATGGGGATTTTCAAGAGATCGGTAGGAGAATAGGAGAATGCAAGTGTTTTATGTGACAACTCCAATCACCCTTTGTCTTTGTGCTATGGGAGTTGGAATCCACAGTGTGAACTGCATAGCGCAATTATTGTTTTAAAATAAGCACTAATTTTCCTTGGTTCCAAAAACAGTTATTTTTTTCCCTGAAATAGTTTGGCTGATAAATAACGTGTGTTATTGTTTTTTTCTATGTCCTTTTATAAGCCTTAAAGCCTGCGTGAAGAGGAGACTGAGGAGGATCAACATTAAGTCCAATTCACTTCTTCGTCTTTATTTTCTATCCTTTCCATGTTTTATTCTAACAAATAAATCACCACCCAGGTTTGATTTCAAGGGTTGAGGTGTCACTTCTGAAGGATAAAGTCTTCGTAGTTTCATCATTTCACTTGCAAATTTAATAAAACTTGGAAACAGCCAGAGGCATCAGATGGAAAGTGACTGTACAGAAGAAGACCCAGTGGCAGAAGGGAGGGGGGAGGAAGCCTCTACCTGTCAAAGGGAGGGAGGGCTCAGACTGTGAAATAAATGAAAATGCTTCTAGCTGTTTTGAGGCTGCGAGGCTCTTCCCAGTGAGAGGTATCCTGGAACTGCTAACCCCTGGGGAATCTCGCACTGTTTATGACAGAGACCGGTATAAGATCCTGGTGTTTGTGGATAAGTCCCCGATGTCTTATCTTTGCACGTACAGTTCTATTTCTTAAAGATGTAGCATATTTATGAATGCGGTGTTTATTAACACATGGGTAGAACACAGGAATTCTAGTCAAATATTTTTTTTCAATTTTTTTTTATTGAATGGTTTTCACAATATTAACATACCAACATTTCTACACAGCAATTCCAACAGCATAACATATAGCTCTGAATAAACATGCCTGGGAGCTTCCTATAGGACCTAAACCTTCAATATAATTGTTATTATTTTAGCCAGCCACTGAGATTATGTTAAAACCCCCTAATGCATTACACAAGGCTTCTAACACCTGTACGCAAGCAAGGATTGTCAGCTGTGACATATTAGGAAGAATAGCACCAAGCGGGAGGGAGAAATATCATCTTATTACTGTAGAGAATGAAGATAGCGGGACTAAGATATATTTACCCATAGGTAAAGGTTAAACCCTTGGTGATTCCCAGGTATATCATTTTTTATATGAGGCGTTTAGTATAGCAGAGCTCCGAGGCAATAAAAACAACATGGAGAATAAAACCAACATGGCTAGAATGTACAGAACAGCAGCAGAGAGAAAACTATAAAAAAAATAATAACATTCACAACATTGTTGAAGATTGTTTTGCTATTGCTTATAAAAAACAACACATTTACGCAAAATACATATTGTATTGCAAAATGTTAGTGGAGATTTTTTGTGAATAAAAAATAATTGTTTATGTTGAATGTTTATGGTTGGCATTCAGAATGAGAGATCCATCCAAGTGTTGCACCACCCTCTCCTCTGTAATAGTCCCGACCATTACCACAATATCTTGTTCATTTCTTATGCTTTTAGTATTGGCCACAACATATTAAGCAAATAACTGTAGTATGCACACATGCAGGGAATGGCCCCATACTCAATAAGGCAAAAGCATGTGGCATGCGTATGAGGCTTGACTTTGATCATGCTTTTTAACAATATCTGGAGTTTGTAATTCACACCCTGTATGGCTGAAATTCGTGCTGAATTCTTCAAATCCAGGCAGTGCTAGCAGCCATCAGACAAACAGTTAAAAAAAAAAAAAAAAAAACACCTATGTGGTGCGAGGGTTAATTATATGGTGGCTGGTGAGCTCTTGCTAGTCAGCTGCCAGATGAAAAATAGTAAAAAAAATAAATCAATAGTAAATAAAAATCCTATGGTGGTCAAAATGTCTGCCATATTACTATAATGGAGGTATTTCATCTTTCCAGTGGCTGAACAGTCGCTAGATTTAAATATTTAGCATACATACCACCATGCATGGCATGTGGTGGCATGGGGAGTTAAAATACCTCCATTGTCTGGTGATTTTTTTATACAAAAGGTGTACAAGCAAAAAAAGGCGCTTACAATAAAATAAAATAAATGGCAAAACAACGTGATAATATATAAATAATAAAAAAGTTATAAATAACTTCATTCTCCCATCCTGACATAAACAGGTTTGCATAGCTGGGGGCGAACCTGGTCCCCATAGATGTGCCTTGTTGTTGTAGATAAAATTTGGAGTAAAAAGTAAAATAATTGTTCTCTAAAATCCTTTTAATACTATCAATTAAAAGGTTAATGTGATTCTCTGTAAAGTTCTTTGATCTACATAGACATTCCTGTACTTTATTGCAACCTAATGTATGGGGGATAGAAGTATAAAGTGCCTGAAGTTACTAAAACATACCCTTCTTCCCAATTTATATATTTAAGAACCTTGATCATATCTGTAGTGTCTTTCAAATATGATGGCATTTATTTTACTAAGTTCTGCAGCCAAATGCCCACATATTTATAAAGATTCGCTGAAATGGATCCTATACCGGATACAATGGGTCTTCCTGCGGGTTTCTCCAAATTCTTATGCACTTTAGGTAAAGTGTAAAAAAACAGTATGATGCACTTACAATAAAATAAAATAAATGGTAAAACAATGTGATAATATATAAATATTAAAGAGGCATAAAAGAGGTAAAAACAGCTGCACTTTTTAGTGAAATAGCTCAAAAGACACCAAAGTAATACATCAAAAGTAAAAAAAGGTGCGCTATACCTTTAAAATATATAGTGAGTACATAAAGTGCACACAGTGCAAGTGACAGTGCACTTTTAAAGTGCTATATTATATATATAATAAGTACAATATAGTGCATATGAATACCAAGTGCAAAAGGTGATAATAGTAGGACAATTTGAATATTTAAAATGGGAACTTCATGATTAGCTCCCAAAGATATATTGAAACAATGGATGACAAACAAACAGAGAGAAAAAATAGTGTAATACTGTAACATCACACAAAATAAGGTAAGCAAATGAAATAAAGTCACAAGGAGAGAGTAGTGAAAGTCTGCTATAACTTGTCTGGCTTTGCTCCTTATACTCAAGATTGAGAGATTGTAGATGACCAGGATGGCAACTGGATATGAAGAAATTCTTCCTTTATTATAAACAAGATACAAAAATTACATCAAGTGATTCAGCTCTTCCACCCCAAAGAAGTCTTTATCCCTTGGTTATGCAGTCTTTAAAAACTCGCGGTAAGCACTAGCGGTTTCCAAGGTGCCGTAGCAATGGGGAGTACTTCTGGGAAAACGAGCGTCGTACGACCATGTGATGACGTCATATGTATCTGTGCGTGATGACGTGTTTCGCCTCGGCGGCTTTCTTCAGATCACTTCAAAACCATGCTGTCCTGTTCCATTTAAATCCACTTGAGTGGGCGTGGTATTGTAACAGTTTTTTCTAATTAGCTCTTCAAGAAAATTAAAGGTTAAGTAGCTATAATGCAAATATGTCAACTCCACAAATACACGGTATATCACCTATATCACCATCTAATATTAGTTTCCTACATCTGGAGATTTACGTTGATGAAGGTATTTTAAAAACAAAAAACTTTTTTAAAAAAAGCAGATGCCAATAGCTATGTTCTGTACAATAGCGGTCATTACACGCCCTGGTGACACAATATTCCAAAAGGGCAATTACAACGAATAACGAGGAGTTCTACTGACAAAGACAAATTTGAAGAACAAGCAAAAATAGTGATTGAGAAATTTACACAAAAAGAATACCCTAACAAAATACTCTAAAAAGCTTAGGAAGTTGTGAACAAATTAGATCAGAATGAATTTGTTTTCAAACAAAAAAATTAAAATAGTCAAGATGCTAATTCTAATTTGCAACCTTTAGTTTTGGATTTTAATAGGGATTTTAGGAGAATTAAATCAATTGTTAATAAGCATTCGCACCTTCTAAAAAAAGATAGAGGATTATCCACCATCACCCCAGAGAAACCTTTCATCACTTTCAGAGGTGCTCCTAGTTTAAAGCAAATTTTAACTTTTAATCACCCTAAAACGGATATTCCTAATACGTTTTTCAATATGAACAAGAAAGGCTTTTATTCATGGGGTAAATGTGCAGGGTGCAAATGCAGCTAGAATAAGACCCTAAAAGGCGTTAATAAATCTAGAACAAAGTATAAAACCGATGAATTTGCTATTAAAGATTTTATTACTTGTTTTATAAAAAATTTAATTTAACTTTAAATTTGTCCATGTGGACTTCAATATGTGGGTAGGACCATCCACCCCCTGCATAAAAGAATTTATGAGCACATAAATAATATACGAAAAGGTTTGGACCAGCATAGTGTTTCTGCTCACTTCAAAAAACGCCACAATAAAGATACTAGTGGACTTACCTTTCTAGGAATACAAATGGTAAAGAGATCCTGGCATGAAGGAAATTATATACAAAATATAGGGAGAGAAGAAATGAAATGGATCCCAAGGAACTTTTTATAATATATTTTGAGTATTTTTCAAAATATTTTTATGGTAATTTATGTTGATGTATAACTCCATGTACTAATTTATGTTGATGTATAACTCCATGTATTAACTCCATCCTTCTTTTTTCTCCCTTAGAGCAGGTATTTTTAATTTTTGTAATCTTTTTTTTATTTTATTTTTTTATATTTTTATATAGTTAGATTGACTTTCTCACCTCCTGGGTGGAATGCATGTTCCTCATTCTTGGGTCCTCTACCAGAGGCCTGGGAGTTTGAAGGTTCTGCACAGTATCTTAGCTGTTTCTAAAACTGCACTCTACTGGACAGCGATCTCAGATGTCCCACCTGGAATCTGTTGAAGCCACTCACCCAACTTGGGAGTCACAGCCCCAAGTGCTCCTATCACAACTGGGACTACTACATATATATTTACTATGTATATATATATATTTCCTTTAAGGATGTTAGATTATTAAGGACTTTGTATAGTTTTGTGATTTTAAGTCAAATACATTGTTTAGGTGATATACCATGTATTTGTGGACTTGACATATCTGCATAATAGCAAAAAAAAACTTAAATTTTCTGGAAGAACGAATCAGAAAAGACTGTTACAATACAACACCCACTCAAGTGGATTTAAATGGAACAGGACGGCAGGGTTGTGACGTGATCTGAAGAAGCCGCCGAGGCGAAACGTGTCATCACGCACAGATACGTACAACGTCATCACGTGGTCGTACGGCGCTCGTATTCCCAGAAGTACTCCCCATTGCTGCTGCAGCTTGGAAACGGGATAAAGACTTCTTTGTGGTGAAAGAGCTGAATCACTTGATGTGATTTTTTTATCTTGTTTATAATAAAAAAATAATTTCTTGGGGGGGCGTGGCCGACCGCCGAGCAGCATGGCAGCATAGGAAACTGCTCCGGCACCCGGGCTCTTACAATCTGAAGACATCGTCTCCCAGACACCTAGAAACTAGCACAAAACACAGGATGGCGAACGTTAAGGGAAAGAAGAACTCCCAGAAAGCAGAAAAATTAAATTTTTTCGCTTCCAAGAACGCACACAGCCCGGAGATCGACCGCGGCCCAATCCAAGATGGCGCCGACGGACATCAGGCGGGTAACGCTCCAACCATGGGGCCCTCTCATATGACCCAGGATAACATAACCAAGACTTACCTGGATGAGGCAATGGCAGCCATGGCAGAAAAATTGATACAAACCTGGCAATCCTCCATTGGACTACTGCGTAAGGAGGTGCACGATATCGGAAGCAGAACTGCACATGTGGAAGCCAAGCTGAGTGAATATGCCACAGCACACAATGACATGGCCGATCATGTCACAAGGCTGGAGCAAAAAATCGAAACGATGGAAGCACGCATGGCGGATGCTGAAGACCGCTCGAGGAGAAACAACCTCAGACTAAGAGGTATTCCAGAGAGTGTCCTGCCAAACGACCTACAAGTCTATGCACAGGGCCTACTAAAGGCCTACGCCCCAGACATACCCACGGATATGTTTCTACTTGATAGGATCCATAGGGTGCCCAAGCCACGAAACCTACCTGATTCCGTCCCACGAGATGTCTTAATGAGGGCACATTATTTCCACATAAAAGAAGCAGTGATGAGAGCCAGCAGAAACCGCACGGAACCACCTGCAACCTATGCAAAAATCAAGATCCTGGCGGACTTATCGGCAGCAACACTCAAACGCAGAAGAGAATTCCACCCGGTGACTGAGGAGCTGCGTCGCGCAGGGATTAAGTACCGCTGGGGATATCCTACTAAACTACTAATTACCAAGAATGGCGAACTTAAAGCGATCAATACACCAGACGAAGGCTCCCGACTGCTAAAAGAATGGGGACTCCCCTCAAGCCCCTCCACGACTCAAGCGGGCCCAACAGGACGTCTGGTACCAGACTGGCGTCAAATCCCTGAACGATCCAAATCTCCATGAACTGTTCAGAAGACTAGGCCGTTAAGGCCGTATCCAGGGACACGTGAGATGCCTTTATATCCTGTTCTAATTGTTATATCTATTCTGTTTATTAAGTACTAGTTATACCTGTTACTTACGTACTAGTTAATTTACATGTGTAATATTGCTTTGATTATGCATATCGTTCAATATATAACTGAGCTCCAACATGTATGCTTTCCCAAGGCTGGTGGGAGGAGGGCCCTCATAAGTGAGAGCCAGGCTAACCCAGAGTAATAGGGGGGACCCATATAACACATAATATTGACGGAACAAGGACAGATTCATTAGGAGAATCCTACCACCCCACGGGTAAATGCAACGTAACTACCTAACACAAACTGGGAGGGCAGCCTGAGAGGCTAAAAATAAGGAATGCACGCATAAATGATTTGTTCAATACACGCAAAATAACAAAAATGTAATATATATGTGTATACTATAAATTGACACACATGCACACGTTAGGTATCCTTGCCAGTCTGCCCTCCCTCTGACGCGCCAATACGCTCTCAAACGTTGTGTTGAGCAAGCTTTGCACCAGCGTAACATGGTGTAAAGAGAGCTTAATGGGTCAGGGGCGGGTCTTATAGCGGAGAAAAGGGAGATACATGGAGAATCACACCACAAATCACCCCGCACAAGATACAACCAAACTCCCCCTGAGCACACCCACCAGCGTACAGGCAACATGGGTAAAACAGACCCACTACGGAAACGCAAATCTGTGGAGACAAGATTACCATACCTATAAACAAGAGCCTAACGGCCACACTACTAAAGACGCCGAATACGCGTCCTTCCCCTGTGGCACAAAGCCACAATACCATGACCCATATTAGGGTCTATTTGTATATACTTTGGTTTTTACCCTCCCTCCCCACTACCTTATATCAACTCCCTACTCCCAGGTGCGATACTATACTTATGCAGGAGAACACCGATCACCCTCAGCTCACCCGATTTCACCATGTACACAATGCAGACAAACAATCGAACACCTTCCATCATTTACCCATCATATGAACATATACTCTCACAACTGTAGGGGACTGAATACCCCACATAAGAGACGCATGATGCTGGAAGAAGCAAACAAAATTAAAGCGGACATTATATGCTTGCAGGAGACCCACTTTGTCACATCAAGGGTGCCTGCCTTCGATCTCCGACATTATCCTCACCAATACCATGCAACCCACTCCTCCAAGTCGAGAGGAGCCTCAATCCTCCTTCATTCCTCACTAACTGTTGAAACATTACAAGTACTTAGGGACAAACAAGGTAGATATGTGATAATACACTGCCTTATAAATAACTTACAATATGTTATAGCGAGTTTTTACGCCCCCAATGCACACCAACTGAATTTTATCCATAAGATGCTCTCTGCACTTCCTCCTAACCAAAATGCCCCGCTTATAATGTGTGGAGACCTCAACCATCCCCTCGATCCACATCTGGACACTACATTGTCACCCACGACGCCACGATCTAGAGCACTTAAAACACAAAGCAAAGCAATCAATAAACTATTGGGGGATTATGGTCTTTACGACTCATGGAGGACATGTCACCCCTCCGAGAAAACGTTCTCCTTCTATTCAGCAGTACATAAATCATATTCCAGGATTGACTTCATATTTATCTCGGGTACACTGACCCCTAGGATGACACATAGCGAGATTAGAGATATAACATGGTCGGACCATGGCCCAATCACACTAGGACTGACAGAGGAATACCCACACAGAGGACGGCCACCGTGGAGGCTAAATGACTCACTCTTAAAGGACAAAACATTCTCCAATGAAATAACAGAAGCATTAACAACGTACTTCCACATAAATGACACCCCAGATGTCCAACCGACCACTGTGTGGCAAGCCCACAAGGCAGTCATCAGAGGGCTCTTTATTAGCAGAGCCTCCTATCTACATAAAAAAACACAACAGGAACACTTACACTTACTGAGAACCTTGAGGGATGCCACAGCGGCAAACATAGCAACACCCTCACCACAACATACAAAACTAATCCAAGCCACCACGTCAAGCCTAAACCACATAGCAATCTCCAAAACAGCGCACATATTGCACAAACTAAAACAGACCACATACTCACAAGGAAACAAAGCAGGCAAATACCTAGCAAGCAGGTTACGCCAAAAACAATCTAATGCCAAAATTCCTTTTTTACTTACACCCCACGGATCTAAGATCCACAACCCACAAGAAATCAATGACACTATGGCAGACTATTACCACACACTATATAACCTAAAAGACGACCCTAGCCTACACCAACCCACACCTCAGGACATCCAGAACTTCCTACAAATGTCCTCACTGCCTACCCTATCGGAACAACAAAAACAAACACTACAACACCCAGTCACACGGGAGGAGATACAGAAAGCTATACACTCACTCCCACAGGGCAAGTCACCGGGGCCTGACGGTCTCACAAATGCCTACTATAAGACGATGACAAAGGTCCTAACCCCATACCTAGAAAAAACCTTCAACAATATCATCACGACAGGCCAAATGCCCCAAGACATGCTTATGGCACATGTGGTTACGTTACCCAAACCGGGCAAACCCCCCAATAAAAGCCAAAATCTAAGACCAATCTCCCTGCTTAACACAGATATCAAACTATTGGCTAAGATCTACTCAAACAGACTGTCAAGCATCATCCCAACCCTAATAAACGACGACCAAGTAGGATTCGTCAACGGTAGGCAGGGAGCGGATGGGACACGGAAAATACTAGACCTATTACAAAGGAGAGGCGGAGGGGGGGCCCAGTGTGTTATGCTGTCATTAGACGCTGAAAAAGCCTTCGATACATTGCACTGGCCCTTCCTCCAAGCTGTTTTGCTTAAATATGGTTTTCCCGACACCTTCCTGAGACTGGTGGGGGCTTTGTACTCTGAGCCAACAGCGAAAGTCACAAACGGAGGTTTTAGCTCAAAACAATTCCATATCACGAATGGGTCACGACAAGGCTGCCCATTGACACCTCTCCTATACATACTCTCACTAGAACCGCTTACACAACTCATTCGAAACGACCCGAACATCCACGGCATCACTGGCCCAGGGAGGGAACATAAAATCACGCTCTTCGCAGACGACATTCTTCTGACGCTAGAGCAACCACACATATCCCTACCCAACTTCCACCATATACTAACCCAATATAGCAATTGCTCCTACTATAAACTTAATATGAATAAGACACAAGCGATGGGACTGAATATACCGGCAGCAGAATTAGAGAGACTGCGCGCATCCTTTAAATATGACTGGCGAGATGACCACTTGAAATTTCTAGGGATCAACATTACCCCGAATTTGGCGTCTCTCTACAAATTAAATTACCAGAAACAATTGGTTGAAATAAAAAATTTGCTGCTCAGCTGGAAAAACAAATTTATATCCTGGACAGGGAAAATAGCTGCAATTAAAATGATAATAGTCCCCAAATTGCAATACCTATTCAGAACTCTACCCATAAAAATACCATCCAGATTTCTACAAGAGGCACAACAACTACTCTTAAACTTTATATGGAATAAACGGAGAGCAAGAGTAGCGAAAAGCACATTATACATGCCACGCAAACAAGGGGGAATGGGAGTACCCAACATAGACAGCTACTACAAAGCAGCAATCATTAGCCCCATACTGGCAGCCTGCCACCGGAGTCAACCAACTCAGTGGATGACTTTAGAGGCGCAATCTGCTGATAACATACCCCTCAATATACTAGCATGGCTTCCTCGACACAAGAGACCAGACATGGCCAAATTACTCCCAACCACAGCCCTCACCCTATCGATATGGGACAAACACTGCCGCACACTGGGCTGGTCACATAAAATATCGCCCGCCATACCTATAAAAGCACTTTCCCATGTGATACCGAACTTCAACTATGCTCTATGGCACCGGAATGGTGTGACACACCTACACCAGTTGCTTCAGGGAAATGCACTTAGACATTTCGGGGAACTATCATCCTCATACGAGCTGCCACGGATGGCTTCCTTTTCCTATAGGCAGTTACAATCCTGGCTCAACAAACAAGAATTGACAATAAATGATAATGTAAAGGGGCCACAGCTGACGAGGGTAGAGAAAATATGCTCACGTCTCTCAACCCCCAAAAAACTGATATCTGAGCTATATCAAACAATGCATCCCCCAAGAGACCTCGCAAAACTCTCCTTTATTGTAGCATGGGAGAAGGAATTTGAGTACACCCTAAGTGCGGAACAATGGGGGGAGATCCTCCTAGCACATCCCTCGCTTTCTAAATGCACATCCTATATGGAACTGTCTCGAAAAATCTTATACCGATGGTATCTGGTGCCTGCACGCCTAAAAACATCATACCCGCAAGCCTCAGACATCTGCTGGAGGTGCCAACAACACAAAGGCACAATGCTCCACATCTGGTGGAAATGCCCCTCACTAACAACATTTTGGGACGATATAGCCAACATTATTCACGACAGCACAAAAATACTGTTACCTCGCACACCAGAGCTATACCTCCTTCAGCTCTTTCCAAGTGGTATCTTACGCAAGCACAAATACTTAATATATCACATACTTCTGGCTGCACTCACAGTCATTAGCAGAAACTGGAGATCTACCACACAACCCCAAATATATGAATGTATCCAAACAATAAACATGACTAAACGTTACGAACTCGCAACAAGAGGTTTAGAAAACACAAAACAACAAACTTGGTCACAGGCATGGGAAGCCTGGCAAATGTATATAGACAATAAAAGCCACCCCAAATGAGAGACAGTGATAACAATCTACGGATCGACAGCTGTGCCCCTCTAATTATGATCATGTAAACAGAAATGCACATTTGAACGGTTATGAGCTTTGACTTAAACCTGGTTGTGATAAAACTTTCTCCATATATATGAGAAGGGCTAAAGTTCCTGCAAAAGAAATACCAGCAGCTAATCACCTGGGACACCTAACTCCCCCTCCCTTCCCACCTCCTTCCCCCTTTCTTCTTCTCAACTTCCCCAACCACCCCAAGGTTACCCCCTGTTGATTTTCTTAGTGGTACGCCAGACATTAACTTCTTGAGCTTTATAAGAAGAAAGTACCCAACTGTCTGGGCACCCTAGAGGGTTAAAACGAGGGCTCCTTGAAACCGTGAGATACCCAAACAAGCGGATACACAAACTGTACTTACCAACCAACTGTTCAAGTGTTGCACTTGTATACCTTTGTGAAGTGATGTTAATTGAGTTGAATGTGAATTGTAAAATGCCGATTAACACCCCACATCCCTCTTTTTCTTCTGTACCCCAAAAAAAACTCAATAAAAATTGTCAATGATAAAAAAAAAAAAAAAAAAAAAAATAATTTCTTCATATCCAGTTGCCGTCCTGGTCATCTACAATCTCTTAATCCTGAATAAAAGGGGCTAAGCCAGACAAGTTATAGCAGACTTTCACTGCTCTCTCCATATGAGTTTATTTAATTTGCTTACCTTATTTTCTGTGGTGTTACAGTATTACACTATTTTTTCTCTCTGTTTGTTTTTCATCCATTATGTTTCAATATATCTTTGGCAGATAATCATGAAGTTCAAATTTTAAATATTGATAGTAAGTTTTTTTTTCTTACTATTGTGAACATATGTAACCTGCTACTGACATGCTGTCAGCCATTTTGCCGTTTATTCATCATCTTAAAATATAATCAAAGAAGAATATTTACTCTAAGAAATAAGAAGAAACTAATGGATGTCTGGACTGTTTTTTTGGATTGCAAAAGGAAAGGCTATTTTGAAAGCGTGTCTTGTAAGATGTTGCCGGGGGGTGGGGGGGGGAGATGAAATGTGTGCTTGAGTTGTGAAAGAGGAAGTCAGGCTTATATGTGTTAACTCTTATCATAGACAGGTGATATTTTAGGGAAGTAAGAGGCATGACTGTGGTCAAGTTATCTGTTAGAAAGATCATGGGATGCTTGAACCTTTGAACCTTAAATTTGTCAGTTATGCTAGAATTTAGCCAATAGGAAATAAGACCATATTTGGAGTTCTGATTCAAGCTAAGCGAAAGGCCAGTTCCGGGTCATATGTATAAAATATGAGGAATTGTAACATGATGTTAGATTGCTTCTTGCCAATCTCCATGAGATATCTTGTGTATTGTAATGGTCAATTAAAACGCTTTTATTGAACCTGGTAATATTTCTTTTCTACTTCCACACTATGTTCACCTTTTGTACTTGGTATTCATATGCACTTTAGTGTACTTATTATATATAATATAGCACTTTAAAAGTGCACTGTCACTTGCACTGTGTGCACTTTATGTACTTACTATATGACTTAAAGATATAGCGCAACTTTTTTACTTTCAATTGATTTTTTTTTTTAAAGTGTAAACTTTTTTTATTGTTGTGGCGACCTGGCAAGAGCTGGCCATCCACCACATAATAAACCCACGACTGAGGGTTTTGAACTATTTGTCCACTGTCAGCGCTAGCAGTCAAATAATACTTAAAATCAATGTTGACTGGCAATTTTATTAAAATTGGTGCTCTGTGATAGTGATGTCGCGAACACGAAATTTTCAGTTCGCGAACGCAGAACGGGAACTTCCGCAAACATTCGCGAACAGGTGAACCGGGCGAACCGCTATTGACTTCAATGGGCAGGCGAATTTTAAAACCCACAGGGACTGTTTCTGGCCACAAAAGTGATGGAAAAGTTGTTTGAAGGGGACTAACACCTTGACTGTGGCATGCCGGAGGGGGATCCATGGCAAAACTCCCATGGAAAATTACACAGTTGATGCAGAGTCTGGTTTTAATCCATAAAGGGCAGAAATCACCTAACATTCCTAAATCGCAATGGATATGGAATGACACTTGACATATGACATATTGACACCTTGACATATGGATTGACACCTTGACATATGGATTGACACCTGTCCTCAGAGACCCTGATACACACTGACACAGAGCAGAATAGGGACTGTTCCCCTTACATAGGGTCACTTGGCAGATATGGATTGACACCTGTCCTCAAAGCCCCTGATACACACTGACACAGAGCAGAATAGAGACTGTTCCCCGTCCTCAGAGACCATGATACACACTGACAAAGAGCAGAATAGAGACTGTTCCCCCTACATAGGGTCACTTGGCAGGTATGGATTGACACCTGTCCTCAAAGCCCCTGATACACACTGACACAGAGCAGAATAGAGACTGTTCCTCGTCCTCAAAGCCCCTGATACACACTGACAAAGAGCAGAATAGAGACTGTTTCCCCTACATAGGGTCACTTGGCAGATATGGATTGACACCTGTCCTCAAAGCCCCTGATACAAACTGACACAGAGCAGAATAGAGACTGTTCCCCGTCCTCAAAGCCCCTGATACACACTGACAAAGAGCAGAATAGAGACTGTTCCCCCTACATATGGTCACTTGGCAGATATGGATTGGCACCTGTCCTCAAAGACCCTGCTACACACTGACACAGAGCAGAATAGGGACTGTTCCCCCTACATAGGGTCACTTGGCAGATATGTATTGGCACCTGTTCTCAAAGCCCCTGATACACACTGACACAGAGCAGAAGAGAGACTGTTCCTCGTCCTCAAAGCCCCTGATACACACTGACAAAGAGCAGAATAGAGACTGTTCCCCCTACATAGGGTCACTTGGCAGATATGGATTGACACCTGTCCTCAAAGCCCCTGATACAAACTGACACAGAGCAGAATAGAGACTGTTCCCCGTCCTCAAAGCCCCTGATACACACTGACAAAGAGCAGAATAGAGACTGTTCCCCCTACATAGGGTCACTTGGCAGATATGGATTGGCACCTGTCCTCAAAGCCCCTGCTACACACTGACACAGAGCAGAATAGGGACTGTTCCCCCTACATAGGGTCACTTGGCAGGTATGGATTGACACCTGTCCTCAAAGCCCCTGATACACACTGACAAAGAGCAGAATAGAGACTGTTCCCCGTCCTCAGAGACCATGATACACACTGACACAGAGCAGAATAGAGACCGGGGGTCTAGTAGCGTGGACACCCAGCACAGGTCGTTCTCCTTCAGCCTTTTTATCCGAGGGTCCCTCAACAGGCACGACAGCATGAAAGACCCCATTTGCACAAGGTTGGATGCCGAGCTACTCATTTCCCGTTCCTCCTCCTCACACAGAGCAGAATAGGGACTGTTCCCCCTACATAGGGTCAATTGGCAGGTATGGATTGACACCTGTCCTCAAAGCCACTGATACACACTGACACAGAGTGGAATAGAGACTGTTCCCCATCCTCAAAGCCCCTGATACACACTGACAAAGAGCAGAATAGAGACTGTTCCCCGTCCTCAGAGACCATGATACACAGTGACACAGAGCAGAATAGAGACCGGGGGTCTAGTAGCGTGGACACCCAGCACAGGTCGTTCTCCTTCAGCCTTTTTATACGAGGGTCCCTCAACAGGTACGACAGCATGAAAGACCCCATTTGCACAAGGTTGGATGCCGAGCTACTCATTTCCCGTTCCTCCTCCTCACACAGAGCAGAATAGGGACTGTTCCCCCTACATAGGGTCACTTGGCAGATATGGATTGACACCTGTCCTCAAAGCCCTTGATACACACTGACACAGAGCAGAATAGAGACTGTTCCCCGTCCTCAAAGACCATGATACACACTGACAAAGAGCAGAATAGAGACTGTTCCCCCTACATAGGGTCACTTGGCAGGTATGGATTGACACCTGTCCTCAAAGCCCCTGATACACACTGACACAGAGCAGAATAGAGACTGTTCCCCATCCTCAGAGACCATGATACACACTGACACAGAGCAGAATAGGGACTGTTCCCCCTACATAGGGTCACTTGGCAGGTATGGATTGACACCTGTCCTCAAAGCCCCTGATACACACTGACACAGAGCAGAATAGAGACTGTTCCCCGTCCTCAAAGACCATGATACACACTGACAAAGAGCAGAATAGAGACTGTTCCCCCTACATAGGGTCACTTGGCAGGTATGGATTGACACCTGTCCTCAAAGCCCCTGATACACACTGACACAGAGCAGAATAGAGACTGTTCCCCATCCTCAGAGACCATGATACACACTGACACAGAGCAGAATAGGGACTGTTCCCCCTACATAGGGTCACTTGGCAGGTATGGATTGACACCTGTCCTCAAAGCCCCTGATACACACTGACACAGAGCAGAATAGAGACTGTTCCCCATCCTCAGAGACCATGATACACACTGACACAGAGCAGAATAGAGACTGTTACCCCTACATAGGGTCACTTGGCAGATATGGATTGACACCTGTCCTCAAAGCCCCTGATATACACTGACACAGAGCAGAATAGGGACTGTTCCCCCTACATAGGGTCACTTGGCAGGTATGGATTGACACCTGTCCTCAAAACCCCTGATACACACTGACACAGAGCAGAATAGAGACTGTTCCCCATCCTCAGAGACCATGATACACACTGACACAGAGCAGAATAGGGACTGTTCCCCCTACATAGGGTCACTTGGCAGGTATGGATTGACACCTGTCCTCAAAGCCCCTGATACACACTGACACAGAGCAGAATAGAGACTGTTCCCCATCCTCAGAGACCATGATACACACTGACACAGAGCAGAATAGAGACTGTTACCCCTACATAGGGTCACTTGGCAGATATGGATTGACACCTGTCCTCAAAGCCCCTGATATACACTGACACAGAGCAGAATAGGGACTGTTCCCCCTACATAGGGTCACTTGGCAGGTATGGATTGACACCTGTCCTCAAAACCCCTGATACACACTGACACAGAGCAGAATAGAGACTGTTCCCCATCCTCAGAGACCATGATACACACTGACACAGAGCAGAATAGGGACTGTTCCCCCTACATAGGGTCACTTGGCAGGTATGGATTGACACCTGTCCTCAAAGCCCCTGATACACACTGACACAGAGCAGAATAGAGACTGTTCCCCATCCTCAGAGACCATGATACACACTGACACAGAGCAGAATAGAGACTGTTACCCCTACATAGGGTCACTTGGCAGATATGGATTGACACCTGTCCTCAAAGCCCCTGATATACACTGACACAGAGCAGAATAGGGACTGTTCCCCCTACATAGGGTCACTTGGCAGGTATGGATTGACACCTGTCCTCAAAACCCCTGATACACACTGACAAAGAGCAGAATAGAGACTGTTCCCCGTCCTCAGAGACCATTAAACACACTGACACAGAGCAGAATAGAGACCGGGGGTCTAGTAGCGTGGACACCCAGCACAGGTCGTTCTCCTTCAGCCTTTTTATACGAGGGTCCCTCAACAGGCACGACAGCATGAAAGACCCCATTTGCACAAGGTTGGATGCCGAGCTACTCATTTCCCATTCCTCCTCCACACACAGAGCAGAATATGGACTGTTCCCCCTACGTAGGGTCACTTGGCAGATATGGATTGGCGCCTGTCCTCAGAGACCATGATACACAATGACAAAGAGCAGAATAGAGACTGTTCCCCCTACATAGGGTCACTTGGCAGATATGGATTGACACCTGTCCTCAAAGCCCCTGATACACACTGACACAGAGCAGAATAGGGACTGTTCCCCCTACATAGGGTCACTTGGCAGGTATGGATTGACACCTGTCCTCAAAGCCCCCGATACACACTGACACAGAGCAGAATAGAGACTGTTCCCCGTCCTCAGAGACCATGATACACACTGACACAGAGCAGAATAGAGACTGTTCCCCCTACATAGGGTCACTTGGCAGGTATGGATTGACACCTGTCCTCAAAACCCCTGATACACACTGACAAAGAGCAGAATAGAGACTGTTCCCCGTCCTCAGAGACCATGATACACACTGACACAGAGCAGAATAGAGACCGGGGGTCTAGTAGCGTAGACACCCAGCACAGGTCGTTCTCCTTCAGCCTTTTTATACGAGGGTCCCTCAACAGGCACAACACCTTTAAAGACCCCATTTGCACAAGGTTGGATGCCGAGCTACTCATTTCCCATTCCTCCTCCTCACACAGAGCAGAATAGGGACTATGAGACCATGATACACACTGACAAAGAGCAGAATAGAGACTGTTCCGCGTCCTCAAAGCCCCTGATACACACTGACACAGAGCAGAATAGAGACTGTTCCCCCTACATAGGGTCACTTGGCAGATATGGATTCACACCTGTCCTCAGAGACCATGATACACACTGACACACAGCAGAATAGGGATGTGGAATAGCACCTGGGGAGCTGGGGGGGGGTGCCGTTGATGTGGAGCAAGACGCAGCAGCAGAAGAGGTCTCAGCCAAGGAGGTTATGGAAGAGGATGGAGTAGGAGGAGTAGAGGAGATGGCAGCAGGCCTGCCTGCAAGTCGTGGCGGTGTCACTAACTCCTCTGCAGAGCCACGCATTCCATGCTTGGCAGCCGTCAGCAGGTTTACCCAATCCGCAGTGTAGGTGATATACCTGCCCTGACCATGCTTTGCAGACCAGGTATCAGTGGTCAGATGGACCCTTGCCCCAACACTGTGTGCCAGACATGCCATTACTTCCTTGTGCACAATCGAGTACAGGTTGGGGATTGCCTTTTTTGAAAATAAATTTTGTCCGGGTACCTTCCACTGCGGTGTCCCAATAGCTACAAATTTTTTGAACGCCTCAGACTCCACCAGCTTGTATGGTAAAAGCTGGCGGGCTAGGGGGGCGTGTCCTAACTACTGAAGCAAGAAGTCGCCATGCATACGCCAGGCATACCGTACGCAACATGCAGGAGGCAGAGGGAATCCTGGGGCAACTGGGTCTCCCCCCGGACTCGCTACTCACATCGAAGCCTCCAACAAACTCCACGCTCCCTCCATATTGTGGCAACGCCGAGGCTCCAACATTTGTCCCTGGAAACCTAGCCGGGACATCATGCACAACTTGAATGGAAAACGGGACTAACAGGTCAATCCTGCTTACGGAGACTCTCAGGTCATTGATCGTGTCAAGAGGAGGGGAACAACTTCAAAAATAGATTCCTGGCAAATTCTTAAAAAAAACATGAATCCGGAAAGTACAGAAAGTACAGTGCTTAATCGTATTGGTGTACTAATTTCCAGTATATCTAAATTTTTTTTCCATATTTTCTGATTTTAATTGCCATGTGTACCTTTCGTATGCCCATGTGAAACGTTTTACCATTTAGGGCCCGAGTGGGGTCATTTAAACAGATCATACCTCGAGTGCAGAGTGCGTTTAATCCGACTCGTTAATGTTAGTTATTCACTAAGCTTAGTGAAAAGATAGTTGGCTTAAAGATGTTTTCGATTCAAGTTCTTGTGCCCCACAGTTCAAATTAACATTCAAATGACAATTCATGACAGATCACACAAGTGAATAGCCCTGCCAACGTCGTCTCAGAATTTTTTTTGTTATCTAAGAAGAAATAGAAATGCATATCAACGTAAAATGCTGGCGGGCTAATAGTTCGGACAAGCCAACTGTCAGACGCTGGGCAAGGGGGTGACTTTGTGACATTGGCTTCTTACGCTCAAACATGTCCTTGACAGACACCTGACTGTGGGCAGATGAGCGGGAACTGCTCAAGGTGAGAGACGGAGTGGCGGATGGTTGAGAGGGGGCAAGGAGGACAGCAGTTGCTGACGTGGCTGAAGATGCTGGACCATGAGGAGGATGGCGGCTTTGAGTTTGTGTGCTGCTTGTACTCATGTGTTGATCCCATAGGCGTTTGTGATGTGCGATCATGTGCCTACGCAAAGCAGTTGTACCTAGGTGGGTGTTGGACTTCCCACGACTCAGTTTCTTTTGGCACAGGTTGCAAATGGCATCGCTGTTGTCAGAGGCAAACACACACAAAAAATGCCACACTGCTGAGCTCTGCAATGACGGCATTCTGGTGGTGGACACAGCATGTGTTGATTGGCGTGCTGTCGGACTGACCCCGGGTGCTGATGCATGCTGTCTGACTATGCCACTAGCTCCTTGCGACGACCTCCCCCTGCTTCCAACTCGTCTCCTCCTCCTCTCTGTCTCCCCATCTGAACTTTCCCCCTGTTCTTCTTCTCTTCTAGCGGGCACCCACGTGACATCCATGGACACATTGTCATCATCAACCGCTTCACTTGTATCTGACAACTCAGCAAAGGAAGCAGCAGCGGGTACAACATCATCATCATCACACCGTACGTCCATGTGTGTAATGCTTCCGGCCTGAGACATAGACCAGATATTAGTGGTACTATGCGTGCAAGCTACTGTGAGACCAGATATGAGTGGCAATGTGCACTGGCAGAGGTTGGCAGAGTACACGCTGTAGGCCTGACACACCCGCTTGAAGACAACTAACTGCTATTCAATCTATAACAGTGAAAAAAGTTTTTGGGTTTTAAATGCACGCTATTGTGACACCAGATATGAGTGGCAAATTACACTTGCTCAGGTTGGCAGAGCACATGCTGAAGGAAGGCCTGACACACCCGCTTTAAGGACACTGACTGCTATTAGCTTAAACTGGAAACCTTTTTTTCTTTGTAAAACCACGCTACAGAGACACCAGATATGAGTGGCAACTGTCAAAGTACACTGGCAGGGGTCTGCAGGGCACACGCTGAAGGCCTGAAACACCCGCTTTAAGGACACTGACTGCTATTAGCTTACACTGGAACACTTTTTTGCTTTGTAAAAGCACGCTACAGAGACACCAGATATGAGTGGCAACTGTCAAAGTACACTGGCAGGGGTCTGCAGGGCACACGCTGAAGGCCTAAAACACCCGCTTTAAGGACACTGACTGCTATTAGCTAACACTGGAAAACTTTTTTCTTTGTAAAAGCACGCTATAGAGACACCAGATATGAGTGGCAACTGTCAAAGTACACTGGCAGGGGTCTGCAGGGCACACGCTGAATGAAGGCCTGACACACCCGCTTTAAGGACACTGACTGCTATTAGCTTACACTGGAAAACTTTTTTTCTTTGTAAAAGCACGCTATAGAGACACCAGATATGAGTGGCAACTGTCAAAGTACACTGGCAGGGGTCTGCAGGGCACACGCTGAAGGCCTGAAACACCTGCTTTAAGGACACTGACTGCTATTAGCTTACACTGGAAAACTTTTTTGCTTTGTAAAAGCACGCTACAGAGACACCAGATATGAGTGGCAACTGTCAAAGTACACTGGCAGGGGTCTGCAGGGCACACGCTGAAGGCCTGAAACACCCGCTTTAAGGACACTGACTGCTATTAGCTAACACTGGAAAACTTTTTTGCTTTGTAAAAGCTCGCTATAGAGACACCAGATATGAGTGGCAACTGTCAAAGTACACTGGCAGGGGTCTGCAGGGCACACGCTGAAGGAAGGCCTGACACACCCGCTTTAAGGACACTGACTGCTATTAGCTTACACTGGAAAAAAATTTTTCTTTGTAAAAGCACGCTATAGAGACACCAGATATGAGTGGCAACTGTCAAAGTACACTGGCAGGGGTCTGCAGGGAACACGCTGAAGGAAGGCCTGACACACCCGCTTTAAGGACACTGACTGCTATTAGCTTACACTGGAAAACTCTTTTTCTTTGTAAAAGCACGCTATAGAGACACCAGATATGAGTGGCAACTGACAAAGTACACTGGCAGGGGTCTGCAGGGCACACGCTGAAGTCCTGAAACACCCGCTTTAAGGACACTGACTGCTATTAGCTTACACTGGAAAACTTTTTTTCTTTGTAAAAGCACGCTATAGAGACACCAGATATGAGTGGCAACTATCAAAGTACACTGGCAGGGGTCTGCAGGGCACACGCTGAAGGAAGGCCTGACACACCCGCTTTAAAGACACTGACTGCTGTTAGCTTACACTGGAAAACTTTTCTCTTTGTAAAAGCACGCTATAGAGACACCAGATATGAGTGGCAACTGTCAAAGTACACTGGCAGGGGTCTGCAGGGCACACGCTGAAGGAAGGCCTGACACACCCGCTTTAAGGACACTGACTGCTATTAGCTTACACTGGAAAACTTTTTTTCTTTGTAAAAGCATGCCATAGAGACACCAGATATGAGTGGCAACTGTCAAAGTACACTGGCAGGGGTCTGCAGGGCACCAGCTGAAGGAAGGCCTGACACACCCGCTTTAAGGACACTGACTGCTATTAGCTATCACTGGAAAACTTTTTTTCTTTGTAAAAGCACGCTTTAGAGACACCAGATATGAGTGGCAACTGTCAAAGTACACTGGCAGGGGCCTGCAGGGCACACGCTGAAGGAAGGCCTGACACACCCGCTTTAAGGACACTGACTGCTATTAGCTTACACTGGAAAACCTTTTTCTTTGTAAAAGCACGCTATAGAGACACCAGATATGAGTGGCAACTGTCAAAGTACAATGGCAGAGGTCTGCAGGGCACACGCTGAAGGCCTGAAACACCCGCTTTAAGGACACTGAATGCTATTAGCTTACACTGGAAAACCTTTTTCTTTGTAAAAGCACGCTATAGAGACACCAGATATGAGTGGCAACTGTCAAAGTACACTGGCAGGGGTCTGCAGGGCACACGCTGAATGAAGGCCTGACACACCCGCTTTAAGGACACTGACTGCTATTAGCTTACACTGGAAAACTTTTTTTCTTTGTAAACGCACGCTATAGAGACACCAGATATGAGTGGCAACTGTCAAAGTACACTGGCAGGGGTCTGCAGGGCACACGCTGAAGGCCTGAAACACCCGCTTTAAGGACACTGACTGCTATTAGCTTACACTGGAAAACTTTTTTTCTTTGTAAAAGCACGCTACAGAGACACCAGATATGAGTGGCAACTGTCAAAGTATACTGACAGGGGTGTGCAGGGCACACGCTGAAGGAAGGCCTGACACACCCGCTTTAAGGACGCTGACTGCTATTAGCTTACACTGGAAAACTTTTTTTCTTTGTAAAAGCATGCTCTAGAGACACCAGATATGAGTGGCAACTGTCAAAGTACACTGGCAGGGGTCTGCAGGGCACACGCTGAAGGAAGGCCTGACACACCCGCTTTAAGGACACTGACTGCTATTAGCTTACACTCGAAAACTTTTTTTCTTTGTAAAAGCATGCTCTAGAGACACCAGATATGAGTGGCAACTGTCAAAGTACACTGGCAGGGGTCTGCAGGGCACACGCTGAAGGAAGGCCTGACACACCTGCTTTAAGGGCACTGACTGCTATTAGCTTACACTGGAAAACTTTTTTTCTTTGTAAAAGCACGCTATAGAGACACCAGATATGAGTGGCAACTGTCAAAGAACACTGGCAGGGGTCTGCAGGGCACACGCTGAAGGAAGGCCTGACACACCCGCTTTAAGGACACTGACTGCTATTAGCTTACACTGGAAAACTTTTTTTCTTTGTAAAAGCACGCTATAGAGACACCAGATATGAGTGGCAACTGTCAAAGTACACTGGCAGGGGTCTGCAGGGCACACGCTGAAGGAAGGCCTGACACACCCGCTTTAAAGACACTGACTGCTATTCGCTTACACTGGAAAACTTTTCTCTTTGTAAAAGCACGCTATAGAGACACCAGATATGAGTGGCAACTGTCAAAGTACACTGGCAGGGGTCTGCAGAGCACACGCTGAAGGAAGGCCTGACACACCCGCTCTAAGGATACTGACTGCTATTAGCTTACACTGGAAAACGTTTTATCTTTGTAAAAATACGCTATAGAGACACCAGATATGAGTGGCAACTGTCAAAGTACACTGGCAGGGGTCTGCAGGGCACACGCTGAAGGAAGGCCTGACACACCCGCTTTAAGGACACTGACTGCTATTAGCTTACACTGGAAAACTTTTTTGGTTCGTAAAAGCACGCTACAGAGACACCGGATATGAGTGGCAACTGTCAAAGTACACTGGCAGGGGTCTGCAGGGCACACGCTGAAGGAAGGCCTGACACACCCGCTTTAACGACACTGACTGCTATTAGCTTACACTGGAAAACTTTTTTTCTTTGTAAAAGCACGCTATAGAGACACCAGATATGAGTGGCAACTGTCAAAGTACACTGGCAGAGGTCTGCAGGGCAAACGCTGAAGGCCTGAAATACCCGCTTTAAGGACACTGACTGCTATTAGCCAACACTGGAAAACTTTTTTTCTTTGTAAAAGCACGCTACAGAGACACCAGATATGAGTGGCAACTGTCAAAGTACACTGGCAGGGGTCTGCAGGGCACACGCTGAAGGAAGGCCTGACACACCCGCTTTAAGGACACTGACTGCTATTAGCTTACACTCGAAAACTTTTTTTCTTTGTAAAAGCATGCTCTAGAGACACCAGATATGAGTGGCAACTGTCAAAGTACACTGGCAGGGGTCTGCAGGGCACACGCTGAAGGAAGGCCTGACACACCTGCTTTAAGGACACTGACTGCTATTAGCTTACACTGGAAAACTTTTTTTCTTTGTAAAAGCACGCTATAGAGACACCAGATATGAGTGGCAACTGTCAAAGAACACTGGCAGGGGTCTGCAGGGCACACGCTGAAGGAAGGCCTGACACACCCGCTTTAAGGACACTGACTGCTATTAGCTTACACTGGAAAACTTTTTTTCTTTGTAAAAGCACGCTATAGAGACACCAGATATGAGTGGCAACTGTCAAAGTACACTGGCAGGGGTCTGCAGGGCACACGCTGAAGGAAGGCCTGACACACCCGCTTTAAGGACACTGACTGCTATTCGCTTACACTGGAAAACTTTTCTCTTTGTAAAAGCACGCTATAGAGACACCAGATATGAGTGGCAACTGTCAAAGTACACTGGCAGGGGTCTGCAGAGCACACGCTGAAGGAAGGCCTGACACACCCGCTCTAAGGATACTGACTGCTATTAGCTTACACTGGAAAACGTTTTATCTTTGTAAAAATACGCTATAGAGACACCAGATATGAGTGGCAACTGTCAAAGTACACTGGCAGGTGTCTGCAGGGCACACGCTGAAGGAAGGCCTGACACACCCGCTTTAAGGACACTGACTGCTATTAGCTTACACTGGAAAACTTTTTTGGTTCGTAAAAGCACGCTACAGAGACACCGGATATGAGTGGCAACTGTCAAAGTACACTGGCAGGGGTCTGCAGGGCACACGCTGAAGGAAGGCCTGACACACCCGCTTTAAGGACACTGACTGCTATTAGCTTACACTGGAAAACTTTTTTTCTTTGTAAAAGCACGCTATAGAGACACCAGATATGAGTGGCAACTGTCAAAGTACACTGGCAGAGGTCTGCAGGGCACACGCTGAAGGCCTGAAATACCCGCTTTAAGGACACTGACTGTTATTAGCTAACACTGGAAAACTTTTTTTCTTTGTAAAAGCACGCTACAGAGACACCAGATATGAGTGGCAACTGTCAAAGTACACTGGCAGGGGTCTGCAGGGCACACGCTGAAGGAAGGCCTGACACACCCGCTTTAAGGACACTGACTGCTATTAGCTTACACTGGAAAACTTTTTTTCTTTGTAAACGCACGCTGTAGAGACACCAGATATGAGTGGCAACTGTCAAAGTACACTGGCAGGGGTCTGCAGGGCACACGCTGAAGGCCTGAAACACCCGCTTTAAAGGACCACTCTTGTGCCAGGAAAACATACTTGTTTTCCTGGCACTAGAGTGCCCTGAGGGTGCCCCCACCCTCAGGGACCCGCTCCCGCCCGGCTCTGGAAAGGGGAAAGGGGTAAAAACTTACCTTTTTCCAGCAGTGGGCGGAGAGCTCTCCTCCTCCGATCCTCCTCTTCTCCTCCCCGTCGGCTGAATGCGCACGCGCGGCAAGAGCTGTGTGCGCATTCAGCCGGTCACATAGGAAATCATTCATAATGCTTTCCAATGGACGCTTGCGTGCTCTCACTGTGATTTTCACAGTGAGAATCACGCAAGCGCCTCTAGCGGCTGTCAGTGAGACAGCCACTAGAGGAAATAGGGGAAGGCTTAACCCATTCACAAACATAGCAGTTTCTCTGAAACTGCTATGTTTATGAAAATATGGGTTAACCCTAGAAGGACCTGGCACCCAGACCACTTCATTAAGCTGAAGTGGTCTGGGTGCCTAGAGTGGTCCTTTAAAGACACTGACTGCTATTAGCTTACACTGGAAAACTTTTTTGCTTTGTAAAAGCACGCTACAGAGACACCAGATATGAGTGGCAACTGTCAAAGTACACTGGCAGGGGTCTGCAGGGCACACGTTGAAGGAAGGCCTGACACACCCGTGTTAAGGACACTGACTGCTATTAGCTTACACTGGAAAACTTTTTTCTTTGTAAAAGCACGCTACAGAGACACCAGATATGAGTGGCAACTGTCAAAGTACACTGGCAGGGGTCTGCAGGGCACACGCTGAAGGAAGGCCTGACACACCCGCTTTAAGGACACTGACTGCTATTAGCTTACACTGGAAATCTTTTTTGCTTTGTAAAAGCACGCTACAGAGACACCAGATATGAGTGGCAACTGTCAAAGTACACTGGCAGGGGTCTGCAGGGCACACGCTGAAGGAAGGCCTGACACACCCGCTTTAAGGACACTGACTGCTATTAGCTTACACTGGAAAACTTTTTTCTTTGTAAAAGCATGCTATAGAGACACCAGATATGAGTGGCAACTGTCAAAGTACACTGGCAGGGGTCTGCAGGGCACACGCTGAAGGAAGGCCTGACACACCCGTGTTAAGGACACTGACTGCTATTAGCTTACACTGGAAATCTTTTTTGCTTTGTAAAAGCACGCTACAGAGACACCAGATATGAGTGGCAACTGTCAAAGTACACTGGCAGGGGTCTGCAGGGCACACACTGAAGGAAGGCCTGACACACCCGCTTTAAGGACACTGACTGCTATTAGCTTACACTGAAAAACTTTTTTCTTTGTAAAAGCATGCTATAGAGACACCAGATATGAGTGGCAACTGTCAAAGTACACTGGCAGGGGTCTGCAGGGCACACGCTGAAGGAAGGCCTGACACACCCGCTTTAAGGACACTGACTGCTATTAGCTTACACTGGAAAACTTTTTTTCTTTGTAAAAGCATGCTATAGAGACACCAGATATGAGTGGCAACTGTCAAAGTACACTGGCAGAGGTCTGCAGGGCACACGCTGAAGGCCTGAAACACCCGCTTTAAGGACACTGAATGCTATTAGCTAGCACTGGAAAACTTTTTTTCTTTGTAAAAGCACGCTACAGAGACACCAGATATGAGTGGCAACTGTCAAAGTACACTGGCAGGGGTCTGCAGGGCACACGCTGAAGGAAGGCCTGACACACCCGTTTTAAGGACACTGACTGCTATTAGCTTACACTGGAAAACTTTTTTTCTTTGTAAAAGCACGCTACAGAGACACCAGATATGAGTGGCAACTGTCAAAGTACACTGGCAGGGGTCTGCAGGGCACACACCTAAGGCCTGAGACACCCGCTTTAAGGACACTGACTGCTATTAGCTTACACTGGAAAACTTTTTTGCTTTGTAAAAGCACGCTACAGAGACACCAGATATGAGTGGCAACTGTCAAAGTACACTGGCATGGGTCTGCAGGGCACACGCTGAAGGAAGGCCTGACACACCCGCTTTAAGGACACTGACTGCTATTAGCTTACACTGGAAAACTTTTTTGCTTTGTAAAAGCACGCTACAGAGACACCAGATATGAGTGGCAACTGTCAAAGTACACTGGCAGGGGTCTGCAGGGCACACGCTGAAGGCCTGAAGCACACGCTTTAAGGACACTGACTGCTATTAGTTTACACTGGAAAACTTTTTTTGCTTTGTAAAAGCACGCTACATAGACACCAGATATGAGTGGCAACTGTCAAAGTACACTAGCAGGGGTCTGCAGGGCACACACTGAAGGAAGGCCTGACACACCCGCTTTAACCCCTTAAGGACCAAACTTCTGGAATAAAAGGGAATCATGTCATGTGTCCTTAAGCGGTTAAGGACACTGACTGCTATTAGCTTACACTGGAAAACTTTTCGCTTTGTAAAAGCACGCTACAGAGACACCAGATATGAGTGGCAACTGTCAAAGTACACTGGCAGGGGTCTGCAGGGCCCACGCTGAAGGCCTGAAACACCCGCTTTAAGGACACTGACTGCTATTAGCTTACACTGGAAAACTTTTTTGCTTTGTAAAAGCACGCTATAGAGACACCAGATATGAGTGGCAACTGTCAAAGTACACTGGCAGGGGTCTGCAGGGCACACGCTGAAGGCCTGAAACACCCGCTTTAAGTACACTGACCCGCTTTAAGTACACTGACTATTAGCTTACACCGGAAAACTTTTTTTCTTTGTAAAAGCACGCTATAGAGACACCAGATATGATTGGTGGCACTGACTGGGCAAATGGGTACAGTATCCACTGTGGGCTTGACACAGAAGCGTGCAGGCAACTAACTGCTATTCAATCTATTACAGTGAAAAAAAAATATTTTTAAATGTCAAGCATAAGCTATTGTGAAAACAGATATGAGTGGTGGCACTGGGCAAATGGGCACAGTATCCACTGAGCCTGACACAGAAGCTGGCAGACAACTAACTGCTCTTCTTCAATCTATTACAGTGAAAAAATATGTTTTCTTTTTAAATGTCAAGCTTAAGCTATTGTGACACCAGCAGTGAGTGAGTGGTGGCACTGGGCAAATGGGCACAGTATGCACTGTGAGCCTGACACAGAAGCTGGCAGGCAGTAAACTGCAATTACATTACACACAACAACAAAAAAAGCAAACTGATGTTCTAGCCCTAAAAAGGGCTTTTTGGGGTGCTGTTCTTACAGCAGAGATCAGATGAGTCCTTCAGGATTGTAGTGGACACTGAATACCCTAGCCTAGCTATCAATTTCCCTATCTAATCAGCAGCAGCTACACTTTCCCTCCTCTCACTAAGCATGCAGTTTCAGAATGAATCTAAAATGGATGTTGGGAGGTAGGCGGGAGGGTGTGGAAGGGAGGGTCTGCTGCTGATTGGCTGGAATGTGTCTGCTGACCGTGAGGCACAGGGTCAAAGTTTGCTCAATGATGACGAATAGGGGGCGGATCGAACCGCCCATGTGTTTGCCCGCGGCGGCGAACGCGAACACGCTATGTTCGCCAGGAACTATTCGCCAGCGAACAGTTCGGTACATCACTACTCTGTGAATATTCCGAATCCTATGCTTTATACAGGATTCATATGCAAGAGCAAATATAGACACTGAATGCATCCAGGTAAATGCTGCAAATTTGCTTGGTCCTACCAAACTCAGACCACATTTGGCTTTACTAAATATGTGAATGGTCAACGCAGTCGGAGTTCGGTCATTTCCTGTGTGTTTGGCCATCTGGACAAAATCCGGTGTTTAGTTATAACCCCATCTATTTTCTATAGGATTCAGATGTGAAGGTATCCATTTTAATCCAGACACCAAATGGATCTGAGTGATTACAGATTCTAATGGGCCTACCATAATTCGGTAATTTTCACCAGATTTTGTCCATCCGCATAAAATCCGGTGTTTAGTGAATTACTTTGATAGTTGCAAGCAGACATACATACAGGTGTTCTCTTGGACAAGGTTATTTACTATTGTGAGAATTTTAGGTGAATTCAATGTGAATTTTAAATTTAAATACAGTGTAGCTGAATGGAAAGCATTTTTTTCTATGTGGCTATTTTGACCTTAAATTTGAAATTCACTTTTAATTCACCCTGCATTCTCACTTCAGCAAATAACACATACTCACACAGAGAGATTCACACACACTCAAAGATTAACGATTTTTGACCACAAACAAACTCTGCAAATGTTCCATTCCACCATCCAGTAGGTGCACTCTTGTGTTGAAATGGGAACTATGAACACCATTGGATGAAATGGAAGTCAATGTCATGCAGAACCAGCTTGAGATGTTGTGTGTAGAAAATTGGTAAAATGGGGACATAAAGAAACATAGAAACATAGAATGTGAAAGCGGATAAAAACCATTCGGCCCATCTAGTCTGCCCAATTTTCTAAATACTTTCATTAGTCCCTGGCCTTATCTTATAGTCAGGATAGCCTTATGCCTATCCCACGCATGCTTAAACTCCTTCACTGTGTTACCCTCTACCACTTCAGCTGGAAGCATATGCCATGCATCCACTACCCTCTCAGTAAAGTAATACTAATATTAGTTTTAATCCTTTGCCCCTCTAATTTACGACTTTGTCCTCTTGTTGTGGTAGTTTTTGTTCTTTCAAATATAGTCTCCTTTAAAGTGTTGCCCATATCTAGAGCAGGGGTAGGCAATCTTTGGCACTCCAGATGTTGTGTACTACATCCCCATAATGCTCTTACTCCCATAATGCTGGCAAAGCACCATGGGAGGTGTAGTCCAAAACATCTGATGTGCCAAAAGTTGCCTATCTCTGATGTAGAGCATTATAATATTGCATTGAAATGATGTTCTGTTTGTATTGAGAAGCCAAAGTCACAAAAACATTCACTGTACCAATACACTACTATAATTTTCTGTTTACTGAGGGCAGGATGGATGCGTTCATGCTACACCACTGCACAAAGAGTCATTAGTTAGTATTAATCAGTCGAATCAGTCAATTCCTTCTCTCATTAAAATTGCGTTACAGTCCACTTAACTTTCACATGAAATTTTTGTTTACTGCACTGTTCCCTGTAAACGCAGGAACCCGTAGTGCATGAGAACCATTTAACATCAGCTACCAAGCTCATCGCCAACATTAAGATAATCATTTCAACAGTTTCTTCTTTCCAATGTTGGGCTGAACAACAACCTAAACTTTTGGCCATGTCGGCGTGATTTGGCTGCTCCTACCTTATCTGCAGTTCGCCTATTTGCATATTTGAGTTTAGATGTCTAATACGCAATTCAAATATTTGCCACCCAGTGTGTGTTTTCATCTCACAAGCATTGCTCACAACAATGGCAATAAATCATAAGATTAAAGTAAAACTTGCAAGAACTTTGAGGTCAGAATAGGGTCGCAACAAATCAATCAAAAATATCCGCTGCAATAATGTATATAAAATAATTCTGTTAAATAATACTGAATACATAATGAAATTTGTAAAATCATAGATGTAATATATAAAAAGCTCAGATCTATTTAAAGGAATGTAAAATTCCATCTGGTACATAAACCTAGTACAAGATAAGGCAATAGGAATACTACAAAAATAACAAGTATGGATGTGACCTCTGTGATACATTTCCTATAATAATGTAACAAATATATTGTCACAAGAAATGTTATGCTGTAAAATGTGGTCTGTTAATAAAATGTATTTTAAAATCTGCAAAACCTATCTCATCACACAAGACAGATGAGAAAAACATTAACAATGGTACACAGTTATAAAATGACAAAAAAAGAAAATGGAACAAAATGGAGTGTTACTATAGCAACTAGCAGGTTATTTAGGAAACTCAGCACTCATTGTAGTTGATGTTAAAAGGGTCAAAACTGATTGAGCTCTGACGCCATCTTCCATCAGGACCAGCCAAATTAATCCTAGAAGTGGCTTTTGACCATCGCTTTTGAAAATGGCCTTCGTATGACTATATTCCGAACAGCAGCTATAACTATTTTGCAAAGCAGCTGCATTTATGAGTATTGCCTAAAGCAATAACCCTTTACGTATCCAGATTCATATAAAATACATCCAAATATATACGTACATCTCTTCAGAAGGAATATAATTAACCCAAAGCATTGATGATATGTCATGGAGTCACAGTCTGATCCCTAAGGAATCCCTTTATTATTATTGTTATTCCTTACAGCTTGTCAATGCATTCTGCAGAGCTGTGCAATTGGTATATAAAACAAATCCAACAAAAACAAGTAAAAAGTTAAACTGCACAGAAAGACAACGGAAGGAAGGCTGGGACCTGCAATCCTGCAACACTTGATTTAAGAGTTTTAATGCACCTGGCCAGCTGGTGCTTGAACGGACCAGTTAACACTGAGTCATGGCATGGATTCCAGAGATGGTTTACATATAGTGGTACCCAGTGACCTTCACAAAGACAGATAATCTGATAATACTTATCCTGAGATATAGGATCATGGTGTTGGAATAAAGGATAGGAGAAATCTAATGGCCAAGGGCTCATGTCCAATCTTTAACCTGCCAGCTATGAGTCTCTACAGTGTCTATTGAGTAGTGACTATTTATCGACTGCCAAATTTCACAGGTAGCAGCAGGGAGTTAGCAGCTGTCACTGCTTAAAACCAGTCACTAGGTATTGGCTAATTGCTCCCATTATTCTTCAAGCGAGCACTAACTTCTACTTAGTGACTGGTTTCCGACTGGCTTCCAAACACTTTCACTACTCAACACCAACCTGGTGGAAAGAAGTTAACGAGAGTAATTTGCCATGCAATTATTAGCTACATAGCAATACATGGAAATGCTACAGAGCACATTAAACCAAATCAATGGAAGTATTAACTAAAAGGTCAGACACATGAGGTAAAAAAAATATAATTATTATTTATATAAGTAACGTGCATGTGCCATGTCAATGAACAATTCACATTGCAGAAAAAAAAACCTTGAAAGTTCCATAAAGATACAGATGTAGTTATTGCTACAGCTGCCACTGTCTGCAACTGCTATAGTTAATTTTGTCTCCCCCCCACCCCCCCTCCTTACTGATACACTGGGAGAGGTAAGATTGACGAATGCACTGTATGTCATCAGTATGAGTTTTGAAAACATGGTTTGCCCTTCAAATTAACAGATAAATCAAGTAAACGTACACGTATATTTTCTATCAACTATTATGGTCCAGGAGAAATGTTGGTGTGTAATAGCCTCTTCATGGCACAGATCATACTGTCCTATGTAAAACCACAACAGGAGTGAAAATCAAAGGGAAGATCTTAATTTTCTTACATTTTATGATTCGACTGGTGGTACCAAGGGGGCCCTGACTCAATGATTTCCTTAGGTGTAAGTCTGCATTAAATGATTTAAAATATGCTTCCGCATAACTGTCATATGAAATGTTACCACATCCCAATGGTTAACTTCGTCTATATCAGATCGTATTTATAACAGAATTCCATAATAGCTGAAACACAAGAAACTGACAGAAAATTTATCCCAGGAGTCAATCCACATTTACTTGTAATGCACCCTTAGGAACGCAGTCGTAAAGAAACAGAATATAAAATAGAGGTGTTCTTAAGTGATGGATTTATATGAGACACTGGCTTTCTTTGTTTATGCAGTCAATTATATCACTAGAAACAATTATCTTTGCATAGTGGCAGTGCTCTTGAACACCAGCATAAAAACAGCAATGATTAACACTTAATTTGCCAAGTTGATACACTGAAATTTTGTGTTTATTTTTAGATATCATTTTCATCTAATTTAATATTTTTAGATAAAGGCTTACATTTTTTTTTAAGTATGAAAATATTTAAAAAAAAATATTAAATCAGCTTAAATGTTTGTCCAAACATATTAAATTAAAGCCCAAGTAGGCAGAGAGACACGGAGTAAGGTGGAATCACGGTGGCTGATAAAAAAAAAAAAACGAAGAGAAACAATAGCAGATAAAATTACTCTGGCTCATGTTCATATTCAATCTGGCTGATCAGTTTCAAAGCTTGTGACATCCTCTGTATTTTCTACAAGGCATATTGGACTACAACAAACATTTATTAAAAAATAAATAAAAAATCTCAGCTATTAAAAATGAAATCAAAAATCTCCGTTAGATAAGGGTGTAGCTCCTAAGATAGTCTTATTGGTCAAATAAGTAGAAAATATAATTTTGTTAGATTTGCTGCACCATCAGAAGCAAACCAGTGTTTGGGGCACTAGTAAATCATCCTGGAGGCATTTAACTTTTCCTTGCTAACTTCAAAACATGGTATTATTGTACTCTCAGTTTTAAACTAAAAGGATTATTCACTAAAGTGAGAATTCATAGCGGACTCAAAGTGAATATAAATTCAAAGTAAATCAAGTATACCCACAATTAAAACTTGCATGCATTTAATTATGCATGTTTCATTGGGGGTATATCTAAAAACAGCGTGTAAAAGCTGCAGATCTCTTTTCTTAAGCCTTTGCAAGCCCTCCTCTTCTAACCCCGTCCAGACTTTCTGTGGCTGTCCAATCACAGGCTTACCAATGCAGCTTAATGATAAGTTTTTACAAGGCTGGTGCTCTGTGCAATTGATGCCTCTTGAGTTTAGCTCCACTGAGCTAACCAAACCAGAAAGTAACATGACCTCTTCTCTAATTGACCGCCAATGGGGTGTAACAAGGTTACTTTATAAAAGTGTCAATTTCCATTGAAACCTACAGTTTTTGTAAAATGCAAAAGAAAGCATAGTCTGAATGCTTTAGGGTCTAGAGCAGTGATGGCGAACCTTTTTGAGCCCGAGTGCCCAAACCGCAATACATGCCAACTTTTTTTTCCTTAACGTGCCAACACGGCAATTGCGTGTGTGTGTGGGGGGGGTGCGTGTGTGTGGTGGGGGGGCGTGTGTGTGTGTGGGGGGGTGCGTGTGTGTGTGTGTGGGGGGGTGCGTGTGTGGGGGGTGCGTGTGTGTGTGTGGGGGGGGTGCGTGTGTGGGGGGTGCGTGTGTGTGTGGGGGTGTGTGTGTGGGGGTTGTATGTGTGTATGAGGGGTGCTGTGTGTGTGTGTATGAGGGGTGCTGTGTGTGTGTATGAGGGGTGCTGTGTGTATGAGGGGTGCTGTGTATGTGTGGGGGGGTGCTGTGTGTGTGTGGGGGGGTGCTGTGTGTGTGTGGGGGGGGTGCTGTGTGTGTGTGGGGGTGGTGGTGCTGTGTGTGTGTGTGGGGGGGTGCTGTGTGTGTGTGTGGGGGGGGTGCTGTGTGTGTGTGTGGGGGGGTGCTGTGTGTGTGTGGGGGGGTGGTGCTGTGTGTGTGTGGGGGGGTGATGTGTGTGAGTGCTGTGTGTGTGTGGGGGGGTGCTGTGTGTGTGTGTGGGAGGGTGCTGTGTGTGTGGGGGGGGGGGTGCTGTGTGTGTGGGGGGGTGCTGTGTGTGTGTGTTGGGGGGGTGCTGTGTGTGTGTTGGGGGGGTGCTGTGTGTGTGTTGGGGGGTGCTGTGTGTGTGTGAGGGGGTGCTGTGTGTGTGTGAGGGCGGTGCTGTGTGTGTGTGAGGGGGGTGCTGTGTGTGTGTGAGGGGGTGCTGTGTGTGTGTGAGGGGGGTGCTGTGTGTGTGGGGGGGTGCTGTGTGTGTGGGGGGTGCTGTGTGTGTGTTTGGGGGGGTGCTGTGTGTGTGTGAGGGGGGTGCTGTGTGTGTGTGAGGGGGGTGCTGTGTGTGTGTGAGGGGGTGCTGTGTGTGTGTGAGGGGGGTGCTGTGTGTGTGTGTGAGGGGGTGCTGTGTGTGTGTGAGGGGGTGCTGTGTGTGTGTTTGGGGGGTGCTGTGTGTGTGTGTGTGTGAGACGGGTGCTGTGGGGGGTAGGGGTACTGCTGGGGGTAGGGGTACTGTGTGGGGGGTAGGGATACTGCTGGCGGGGTATGGGTACTGCTGTGGGGGGTAGAGATACTGTGTGTGGGGGGTAGGGGTGCTGTGGGGGGGTAGGGGTACTGTGTGTGAGGGGTAGGGGTGCTGTGGGGGGGTAGGGGTACTGTGTGTGGGGGGAAGGGGTGCTGTGTGTGGGGGTAGGGGTACTGCTGGGGGTGTTAGGGGTACTGCTGATGGTGGTAGGGGTACTGCTGGGGGTGGTAGGGGTACTGCTGAGGGGGGGTAGTGGTACTGCTGGGGGTGGTAGGGGTACTGCTGGGGGTGGTAGGGGTACTGCTGGGGGTGGTAGGGGTACTGCTGGGGTGGTAGGGGTACTTCTGGGGGGTAGGGGTACTGCTGGGGGGGTAGGGGTACTGCTGGGGGTGGTAGGGGTACTGTTGTGGGGGAGTAGGAGTGCTGCTGGGGTGGTAGGGGTACTTCTGGGGGGGGTAGAGTGCTGCTGGGGGGGTAGGGTGCTGCTGGGGGGGTAGGGTGCTGCTGGGGGGGTAGGGTGCTGCTGTGGGGGGTAGGGTGCTGCTGTGGGGGGTAGGGTGCTGCTGTGGGGGGTAGGGTGCTGCTGGGGGGGTAGGGTGCTGCTGGGGGGGTAGGGTGCTGCTGGGGGGGTGGGGTGCTGCTGGGGGGGTAGGGTGCTGCTGGGGGGGTGGGGGGGTGCTGAGGGGGTAGGGGTGGTGCTGGGGATATAGGGGTGGTGCTGGGGGGTAAGGGTACTTCTGGGGGGGTAGGGTGCTGCTGGGGGGGTGGGGTGGTGCTGTGGGGGGTAGTGGTGGTTCCTGGGGAGATAGGGGTGGTGCTGGGGGGGGTAGGGGTGGTGCTGGGGAGATAGGGGTGGTGCTGGGGGGGTAAGGGTACTTCTGGGGGGGGGGTAGGGGTGCTGTGGGGGGTAGGGTGCTGCTGGGGGGGGGTGGTGCTGTGGGGGGGGGGGGTGCTGGGGAGATAGGGGTGGTGCTGGGGGGGTAAGGGTACTTCTGTGGGGGGTAGGGGTGCTGTGTGTCAGTATCCCCCACCTCCCTCCTTCTTACCTTTAATGAAGTGGGGGGGGGGACACAGCCATCCCTGGTGGTCCGGTGGTGGTACCGTCATCCCTGGTGGTCCGGTGGTGGTACCGTCATCCCTGGTGGTCCGGTGGTGGCAGGCAGTGCTTCCGTGTCGGGAGGCAGGGGGAGGGATCTGTGATGCTGATCCCCTGTCCTCCCGCACGATGCTGTGTGGAGCGTTGCCATGGTAACGCTCGGCAACGCTCCACACAGCATTGCGCGGGAGGACAGGGTATCAGCATCACAGATCCCTCCCCTGCCTCCCGACACGGAAGCAGAGTAGGCGCCTGCCGTTTCGGGCAGGCAGGTGCCTACTCTGCAGTGATGGCGGACCTGTGGCCGCGTGCCCACAGAGAGGGCACGGCGTGCCACCTGTGGCACACGTGCCATAGGTTCGCCATCACTGGTCTAGAGTGTCCCTTTAAAGTCAAATATCCAAACTGAAAATATTCTCTAGTTCAAATATGTTTCCCCTTGGCTTCAAATTTGGAATTCACTTTCAATTTACTATGACTTCTCACTTTAGTGAATAAAACTATTTATGTTGCAAATGCTATACCTGCGCCTTCGTTGTGACAGCAATACTTACAGGTTATAGAATTGCACCATATATATGACAGGTGCGTAAAGTGCTGGCTAAGTGGGTTCAGTGTGGAATTGACTCTGGATTAGTGATGTGTATACCTAGCATGAAAACTGTGATATTGACCATGAAAGTATAAAGTTCAGGTTGTATGTGCATAGGTGTAGGAACTGAAGGAGATAGAGGGGGTACATTTCTCCCACAGAAAAAATAAAATAAAAATAGTTGGTTCTTTCATTCTAATAATAGAGTTCCTCGGGATAATGTATGATTTTGCCTGTAGAAAACTGCAGAACATGTATGCTCCCTATGTGATGCGGGGATTATTATGTGCCCACCCCTTCCCTTAACCCCTTAACCCCTTAACCCCTTACAGATGTTGTTTTGTTCTGTTCCTACATCAATGGTTATGGGAATGATATATCTGTCAACTATGGGATGTTTTGTAATAGATGACGGTGACAAACCTGTTAAGACATAACTGGGACTGGGAATGTTTGTGAAACATCAATGATTTTGTACAATGTATTTTATCATATTTTAGATTTCCTCTACTATTTCCACTAAAAATAGCATCTAACTGTTACATACAAAATCCTAGATACAAGCATTAGCATTCCATCTCACCATGACCCCTGATGATACATGTGATAGAATGATACTTTTATGATGGAGCCAAATGATTCAAGTGTTGTCATCAAAGCTAAGGGCTGCATCTTGGATGCAGATGCCACTTGCTAAAAAAAAATAATTACAAAGAATTTATTTTAGAAACCTATTTTTGCAAACTACTTATTTCAACTTTATACTGTAGACAACTTCTATGTGTATTTTTCTAACCTTTATCTTTTGCTCTGTGCTAATCTTTAAATTATCTTTATTCAATAATTCACTACCGCTCAGTAAATGTTACAAGAGTAAAGTAAATAAACAAATAAGAATAATTAATATTTAATTAGATTTAGTGCTGCACTGACTTCATATTACATTAATGGCATAGAATATAGGGTGATCTCCTGGGCAATTGCTTCAGTCCCTGAACGTTCTATTTTTTTCTTGTTGCCTAGGCAACCACGGAACTAACTGCAACAGGCCCTACAGTGTCTCGCCCTCAATGGAGTCCATCATTATACTGCTTAATAACATTTGTTGCTCACCCACACTCTCCTATAAATATGACGCATGAATGACCCTTGTAGCCACAACATCCAGTTCTAAAAGAATATTTTCAAAACCTTTTTAAGCAATGTGTATGCATGTGACGGCATTCATCTTTTGGTTGTTTTATACTGGACATCACTGTCTCTTTATGACCTTATCTTTCTCTCTCTCTCTTGCTCTATTTATAAATGTATTTTTATATCAATTTTAGTTTCAATTTGAAATTAGAGATGTCGCGAACATAAAATTTTCCTTTCGCGAACAGCAAACGCGAATTTCCGCAAATGTTCGCGAACGGGCGAACCGCCATAGACTTCAATGGGCTGGCGAATTTTAAAACCCACAGGGACTCTTTCTGGCCACAATAGTGATGTAAAAGTTGTTTCAAGGGGACTAACACCTGGACTGTGGCATGCCGGAGAGGGATCCATAGCAAAACTCCCATGGAAAATTACATAGTTGATGCAAAGTCTGGTTTTAATCCATAAAGGGCATAAATCACATAACATTCCTAAATTGTTTGGAATAACGTACTTTAAAACATCAGGTATGATGTTGTATCGATCAGGTAGTGTAAGGGTTACGCCCACTTCACAGTGACACACCAAACTCCCCGTTTAACGCACCGCAAACATTGATGTGGAGCAAGACGACTCAGCCGAGGAGGTTATGGAAGAGGATGGAGTAGGAGGAGTAGAGGAGGTGGCAGCAGGCCTGCCTGCAAGTCATGGCGGTGTCACCAACTCCTCTGCAGAGCCACGCATTCCATGCTTGGCAGCCGTCAGCAGGTTTACCCAATGCGCAGTGTAGGTGATATACCTGCCCTGACCATGCTTTGCAGACCAGGTATCAGTGGTCAGATGGACCCTTGCCCCAACACTGTGTGCCAGACATGCCATTACTTCCTTTTGCACAATCGAGTACAGGTTGAGGATTACCTTTTGTGCAAAGAAATTTCGTCCGGGTACCTTCCACTGCGGTGTCCCAATAGCTAAAAATTTTTGGAACGCCTTGTATGGTAAAAGCTGGCGGGCTAAGAGTTCAGACAAGCCAGCTGTCAGATGCCGGGCAAGGGGGTGACTTTGTGACATTGGCTTCTTACGCTCAAACATGTCCTTGACAGACACCTGACTGTGGGCAGATGAGCAGGAACTGCTCATGGCGAGAGACGGAGTGGCGGATGGTTGAGAGGGGGCAAGGAGGACAGCAGTGGTTGACGTGGCTGAAGATGCTGGACCAGGAGGAGGATGGCGGCTTTGAGTTTGTGTGCTGCTTGTACTCATGTGTTGATCCCATAGGTGTTTGTGATGTGCGATCATGTGCCTTCGCAAAGCAGTTGTACCTAGGTGGGTGTTGGACTTCCCACGACTCAGTTTCTTTTGGCACAGGTTGCAAATGGCATCGCTGTTGTCAGAGGCAGACACACCAAAAAAATGTCACACTGCTGAGCTCTGCAATGATGGCATTCTGGGGGTGGCAACAGAATGCGTTGATTGGCGTGCTGTCTGGCTAACCCCGGGTGCCGATGCATGCTGTCTGACTGTGCCACTAGCTCCTTGCGACGACCTCCCCCTGCTTCCAACTCGTCTCCTCCTCCTCTCTGTCTCCCCATCTGAACTTTCCCCCTGTTCTTCTTCTCTTCTAGCGGGCACCCACGTGACATCCACGGACGCATCGTCATCATCAACCGCTTCACTTGTATCTGATAACTCAGCAAAGGAAGCAGCAGTGAGTACAACATCATCATCATCACACCGTACGTCCATGTGTGTAATGCTGCCTGACTGAGACATATCCCTGTTATCTACATCCTCTGGCAATAATGGTTGCGCATCACTCATTTCTTCCAACTTATGTGTAAATAACTCCTCTGACAGATCAAGTGAAGCGACTGTGGTGCTAGTGTTGGTGGTGGCGGCAGGCGGGCAAGTGGTAACTTGAGAGGTGCCCGAAGCTAAGCTGGTGGAGGATCGTGCGTCAAGGTTCCGAGTGGAAGCTGTAGAAGATTGGGTGTCCTGTGTTAGCCAGTCAACTATGTCCTCAGAACTTTTCGAGTTCAGGGTACGTGGCCTCTGAACACTGGGCATTATTCTAGGGCCAAGGGAATCACAGCACCTTGACCACAACGGCCCCTGCGTGGTGGCCTGCCTCTGCCTGTCATTTTTTTTTCGATTAGTGGTACTATGCGTGCAAGCTACTGTGACAACAGATATGAGTGGCACTGTGCACTGGCAGAAGTTGGCAGAGTAGACGCTGTAGGCCTGACACACACGCTTGCAGACAACTAACTGCTATTAAATTTATTACAGTCAAAATTATTATTATTTTTTAAATGTACACTACTGTTACACCAGATATGAGTTGCACTGGTGTGACACTGTGCCCTGACAGGCCCTGAAACGCACACGTGTGAAGGAAACTGACTGCTATTATTTCACAGTCAAATTTCAATTTTTTTTTTTATGTACACTACTGTTACACCAGATATGAGTTGCACTGGTGTGACACTGTGCCCTGGCAGGCCCTGAAATGCACACGTGTGAAGGAAACTGACTGCTATTATATTACAGTCAAAAAAGTTTTTTTTTTTTTTTTTAAATGCAAGCTATTGTGACACCAGATATGAGTGGTGGCACTGAGCAAGTGGGCACAGTATACGCTGTGAGCCTGACACACACGCTGGCAGGCAGGCAACTGCAATTAGATTACACAGGAAAAAAAAAAAAAGCAGACTGATGTTCTAGCCCTAAAAAGGGCTTTTTGGGGTGCTGTCCTTACAGCAGAGATCAGATGAGTCCTTCAGGACTGTAGTGGACACTGAATACACTAGCCTAGCTATCGATTTCCCTATTAAATCAGCAGCAGCTACACTGTCCCTCCTCTCACTAAGAATGCAGCTTCCGGGGGGCGGGGCCTAGCTGTCATTGAGGAAAGACGCACTTCGTGTGAGCTCCCTCAATATCTCACTTTAAGCAGCTATCAACAAGCGAATTTCACCCCAGAAGGGGATGACCCAGCAATGTTGCTCCTACCTGACCAACCCGACATGCTTAATAGCGGTCAGCAACTCGACAGAGTCTTACTTACCTCCGCGTGGCAAGTATGGCCTGGTGCTCACCGGGCGGGAGAGGCGGCCGATCTCCTGATCCTGGGATGCCCAGGAGCAGCTACTTCCCAGCAGGAGCTCTGTTACCCCCCCCCCCCCTTGGACCGGTGGGGGATATCCCAGTCCACCCCTGAGAGGCTGTCTGGAGCTAATGGACGCACAGAGCACAGCCGCCCAGGCTGACATACTCATCTGCGACTCTCCCAATATGGTGGCAGCCACGTGTCCTCCTGGTACCAGCAAAGCATGGCAGGATATTGAGTCTAAGCTCGACAGACTCTTTAATCAATTTTGGAAGCAAATAACAAGCAGGAAGCCCCAACAAGCTCCACCACAGCCCCAACAAGCTCCACCACAGCTAAGCGAAGCAGTCCCCATTAAAATCCACCAACGCAAAAGGCGTTGAAGACGGGACCGGAGGCACAAACAGAAATGCAGAGCCTGCCCCATGTCAAGCACTCGCCTCCACCTTAAGCCACCACAATCCCGCACCGGACGTGAAGCACCACCGGGACAGATCCGACCACCCGACAAAACAAGCTTCCACCACCTCAAGCCGCGAACCCGGCACTCAGCCAGAGACTTGCCTTTGTTGTTCCAGGTATCAGGGACTTCCAGGGTCTGTACCTGGTGCCCAGAAGGGATCGGATGAGCACAAGCAGTAAACAGCAGCCTGCCAAGCATGTCCAACTATAGCCGATCCTCCACACCATGCCTTTGATCACATGAACTGCTCTCTGCACATTAACTAATCGTAAAGTAGCAAGCGTTTAAACATGTCATTATTTCACCTCCTAAAGAGTTTATTGTCGTAGTTCCTTACATGCCTTTACCTTAACCGTTCATGTATTATGTTATTCACTAGTCTCATCTCATGGGGCGACTCACACTTGATTTATAACTAGTGGTGGAGCTGCTGATATAAATACACAGTTGATAACGTGCAAGCTACACCCTAAACATGACAGCCATCTTTCACAACAATGTACTGCTATATACTCATACCCTCAGTGCAACTAGCCATGATATACGCACGTTCAGCCTAGCATGCTCAAAAAATAAAACAAATAAAAAATAAAAAAAGAATGCAGCTTCCGAATGAATCTAAAATGGATGCTGTCCAGGAGGTGGGAGGGTCTGGGAGGGAGGGTCTGCTGCTGATTGGCTGGAATGTGTCTGCTGACTGTGAGGTACAGGGTCAAAGTTTACTCAATGATAATGAATAGGGGGCGGACCGAACATCGCATATGTTCGCCATCCGGGGCGAACGCGAACAAGCTATGTTAGCCAGGAACTATTCGACAGCGAACTATTCAGGACATCTCTATTTGAAATGTCTGTCGGTCTGTCTTTCTCTCTGTCTCTGTGTCTGAGGCTCTAATAATGATATTAATTATGGCTGAACAGAAAGTAAACACTTTAGCATTTTTGGGAGCAGGACATTTGCTGCTGAATAAAAAAGGAAGATGGTTATTAATAATGGTAAATGTATGCAGATATATAAGGTAGATGTCTATCAGCAGGATTGAAGATGAAGGGGGAAAAGAGCAAGAGGGGAAAGGGTGAAGACAATTTCAGCACTAGGCCCTCCATTATATTAACAACAGGAGAACAACAGGCTGTGAATTCAGTGCCTCGGGTCAGTGACTGAAGATGAAACACCATGAAGGGACAAGAAGGAAGGAAGTCTTGTTTGCTACTAGAATGTATCTACATTTCTCTAGGCTGAATATATGATTGCAAGAAAACATGTAGGTACTATGCCCACGCATTTGTGAAAAAGACTTAAGTAAAAGTCTAGAAACATCGCTGGCCATTCAAGCCATCCCCTTGTGCGGTCACATTACTGCTCTTTCTGCAGCAGAGGGTTTATGTTCAGTCAAGATGAAAACACGGCTAAAGAGTTTTCTTTTTCTACCTCTGATGTCTACGAAAAAAAAACTATGTGTAACCATTGAATTGTATCTCTCACTGGACCGCACTTGAGGGTCTACAAGATAAAATTAAATCCAACTTACACAATGCTGGACAAAATAACCGTCTTAACCCCTTAAGGACACATGACATGTGTGACATGTCATGACTCCCTTTTATTCCAGAGGTTTGGTCCTTAAGGGGTTAAAGAAGAAGCAAGACTGTTCACTAAAAACAAGAAAAATAGGTAATTTCTTGAGATTTACCTGTCAAAACTACAGCCAACCAATTAGAGCACTCTGGCTCAAACTGCCATTGTGTGGTGGCTGGGATGGACAATAGGTCCACCCCCCGATTTAATATTTAGGGGCCCCACCAGTCACCAATGGGTGTGGCCTGGGGAAAATAAGTGCACCCACATATCATTTAGGATCCCCTCCCGCTGCCAGTTTGTGAGGGCTGAGGGGAACAACATGTCCAACCCTCTTACCATTTAGGGCCCCAACCGCCACCAAAGGATGGGACCTGGGGACACAATAGGTCCACTCCCCTTATCAGTTAGAGTCCCCAACTGCTGCCAATGGGTGGGGGCTGGGAGGCTGGGGGCTACGGTGGCATGCTTCAGGTAAGACACCGATCCTGTTTATATAGCTACATCAGGTCATAGGAGGTTGGGCCAAGGTAGAGATTTTTAACATTTAATTTTTGACGTTTGGAGTTTTGTCCTATTAGTATTACACTTCATTGCACACAGAATTTGGGAGAAAGATCAATGACATGGAGAGATATAAACACTATAAAATAGACTGCAAAATGTTTTCTCTTTCACTGATGTTTTATTTATTTATTCATTCATTGATATTCAACAAAATTGGTTTAATGTTATGCCTGTATAATTTGATATTTTATAATTGTAAAGTGCGTCTAATTATTTACAAGGATTTTTCTAGAAACGGAAGTTTGTAACAAGAACGATTTATTTTCATTTAAATTTTGATGAGTAGTTCAATGATTAGGCAAGTTTAAGTGCAGTAATAGGAATTAGGAACTACACGTGTATATCGTCAAAAACCCATAAAACTACATATATTGAATTAATAACCAAGTCAGTATATTTAACAGTCAAATTGTCATTTTGATATAAAATTAAGTAATTATAGAAGACACCATCACTACGAAAATACAATTTATTAACTTAGCAGTTGAGTGTAATCTGATTACAGAAGACAGCGTCAGATTGAGTAATACCACTAAATCATTACTAAAGGGTAAAATAATAGACAACTATATTAAAAAATGTACATTGGTGATAATGGGTTAGATTTTTTTTTAACTGGTAGCCACTTTGTGCGAGAGGGGATTGTTGTTGCATGCATAAAGTTTAAAAGCAAGCATCGACTGATATGTTGACGCTAGTTATTGAGATATGTAAACAGAGGAAAATGTGATGGTACAGGTCTTTTATTGGATAAAAGCTGATTAATAACTCACCTTTAGTAAGTAGCTGAGTCTAGAAGCAATATATATCTAGAAGCATTATTGAAAGCCAAATTATATTTAATGTGACACTAAAAGCTTTAGGAAACTAACCACGGAACACTTACTTCGATTTAGCAAATAACTAACATTTCACCAAGAGTTCTAGCTGTCAGAGATGTATCTCTTTTGCGATTTTCCAAACTTGTGCATGAATACCACTCTGTGAGAATGAAGCTTGAAAAAAAAATGGTAACATAAGTATCTAACTTCTGGTGAGCTTTATAACATATACAAAATGGGGGTAATTTTTTAAATCTGATTTTGGATGTACATATCATTTCATCCCAGAAATATGCATACGTCAGCAGCCTTAATTCATCACGATGATTACTCTGGGATCCTGAAAATGCTTATACAGATACTCTAAGCACCAAAACAATGAAGTGGTTTTAGTGTATAGACTATTCCTCTGCAGTGCAACTGCTCAATTCTCTGCCATTTAGAATTTAAATAACTTTGTTTATGCAGCCCTAGCCACACCTCCCCTGGCGCTTACTCACACAGCCTCTATGAAAAAAGAAAAAAAAAATCTAACAACAGTGTGTTTACTTTAAAAGTTATCTCCTGCTCTGTTAATTGAACTTTAATCACATACAGGAAACTGCTGCAGGCTCTATCAGGCTATTAAAGAAGCACTCTAGGGTCAGGAACACAAACATGTATTCCTGACACTATAGTGTTAAAACCACTATCTAGCCCCCTTGGCCCTCTTTGCCTCTCTAAAGATCGTAAAATCTTACTCGTATTCAAGTCTGAAGCTGCTGCCTCTGCCTGTGAACTTCCTCTGACATCATCAGAAGTGGTGGCCTGATCCAATCACAATGCTTCTCCATAGGATTGGCTGAGACTGACAAAGAGGCAGATCAAGGGCAGAGTCAGCATGATTCAAACACAGCCCTGGCCAATCAGCATCTCCTCATAGAGATGAATTGAATCAATGAATCTCTATGAGGAAAGTTCAGTGTCTGCATGCAGTGGGAGGAGATACTGAATGCTTGGATACATTTTAGGCAGCCATGACCCAGGAAGGATCTCTAACAGCTATCTGAGGAGTGGCCAGTGAAGTTATCACTAGGCTGTAATGTAAACACTGCATTTTATCTGAAAAGACAAAAGCTTGAAGGGAATGATTCTACTCACCAGAACAAATTCAATAAGCCATAGTTCTTCTGGTGACTATAGTGTCCCTTTAACAGAGCAAGACATAAGACATACTAAATTAAACGCACTGTGCAATAAGAGAAGTGTGTAGGGAGGATATGTAAGTTACATCCATGGGAGGTGTGGCTAGAGCTGCATAAACAAAGTAATTTAACTCCAAAATGGCATAGTGAGCAGTGATACTGCATGGGCAAGATCTTGCTTAGCTTCTTTCTGCCTATAAGATTAGGCAGAAAGAGGATAAGCAAGTTATAAGAGCTACCAAATCACACACAGAAGAGAAAATAGCACAGTCCGTAAAAAAAGGGGACAGAACATTTTTTAGATACATAAATGAGAGAAGGAAAGTAAAACAAGGATTAGTTAGACTAAAAACAAAAGAAGGAAGGTATGTAGAAGAGGATAAAGGTCTAGCTGACTGCCTTAATAAATATTTTGTTCAGTATTTGCAGATGAAAATGAAGGAAAGGGGCCTCAGTTAGGAAAAAGGACAAATTAGTCATTTGTTACATGTGAGTTTACAGAGATAGAGGTTCTATTTCAACTGTCAAAAGTAAAGACAAATAAGTCAATGGGACCTGATGGAATACACCCAAAGTTATTAAAAAAAAACTTGTGTACTAGCAAAATCATTAACAGATTTATCAATCATTGATCAACCAATCATTGTTAACAGGAGTAGTCCCAGAAGATTGGAAGTTAGCGAATGTTGTGCCCATTCACAAGAAAGGTAGTAAGGAGGAGTTGGGCAACTATAGGCCAGTAAGCCTTACTTCAGTAGTGGGGAAAGTAATGGAAACCATGTGAAACGATAGGATTGTTGAAAATCTAAAAACACATGGATTTCAAGATCAGAGACAACATGGGTTTAGTTCAGGGACATCATGCCAAACTAATCTTAATGATTTTTTTGATTGGGTAAGTAAAATAATATATCAGGGTGGTGCAGTAGACATTGCTTACCTAGATTTCAGTAAGGCTTTTGACACTGTTGCACATAGAAGGCTTATCAACAAACTGTGATCTTTAAGCTTGGATTCCAATATTGTTTAATGGGTAAGGCAGTGGCTGAGTGACAGGCAACAGAGGGTTGTAGTCAATGGAGTATATTCAAACTATGGGCTTGTCACCAGTGGGGTACCTCAGAGATTTGTACTTGGACCCATTCTCTTTAATATTTTTATTAGTGATATTGCAGAAGATCTTGATGGTAAGGTATGTCTTTTTGCTGATGATACTAAGATATGTAACAGGATTGATGTTCCTGGAGGGATAAGCCAAATGAGAAATGATTTAGGTAAACTAGAAAAATGGTCAGAATTGTAGCAACTGACATTTAATGTCGATAAGTGCAAGATAATGCATATTGGATGTAAAAACCCAAGGGCAGAGTACAGAATATTTGATAGAGTCCTAACCTCAACATCTGAGGAAAGGGATTTAGGGATGGTTATTTCTGATGACTTAAAGGTAGGCAGACAATGTAATAGAGGAGCAGGAAATGCTAGCAGAATGCTTGGTTGTATAGGGAGAGGTATTAGCAGTAGAAAGAGGGAAGTGCTCATGCCATTGTACAGAACATTGGTGAGACCTCACTTGGAGACCGTATCTCCAGAAGGATATTGATACTTTACAGAGAGTTAAGAGAAGGGCTACTAAACTGGTTCATGGATTGCAGGATAAAACTTACAAGGAAAGGTTAAAGGAACTTAACATTTATAGCTTTGAGGAAAGACGAGACGGGGGGATATAATAGAAACATTTAAATACATAAAGGGGATCAACACAGTAAAGGAGGAGACTATATTTAGAAGAAGAAAAAGCACAACAAGAGGACTTATTCTTAAATTAGAGGGGCAAAGGTTTAAAAATAATATCCAAAAGTATTACTTTACTGAGAGGGTAGCGGATGCATGGAATAGCCTTCCAGCTGAGGTGGTAGAGGTTAACACAGTAAAGGAGTTTAAGCATGCATGGGATATGCATAAGGCTATCCTAACTATAAGATAAGGCCAGGGACTAATGAAAGTATTTAAAAATTGGGCAGACTAGATGGGCCGAATGGTTCTTATCTACCATCACATTCTATGTTTCTATATATTAATCTAAATTTGTTTTAGGACGTAGAATTTCATGGTCCTCGGGCCCGGCCGAGGAAGAGGACCCGCAGCCCAACTACTTTGTCTGCATGGCACCTAGTGTGTTCGTTGTGCGTTAACCGTGCCGACTTCGGGCCCAGAGCTGCTTACCCAGAAGGGGGCCCATTGGGTGGACCATGCACTTATGCCCATCCAAAGGACATCTCTCATCAGGGGCCTGGTCAGGCCCCTTCATACTTTAAGAGCGAAACTTGTAATGCTATGAGCCACCTAGGAGAGAGAGGAGGAAGACTAGCTATGACCACAGGAGGGAGAGTCTGGACCAGACTCCCAACACACTCATCCAGACCCCAGGGAGGCCACCTTCCTGCACCGAAAAGGTATGGAAGCAGAGGGGGGGGGGGGGGGGGGGCTAATAATGTGAAATATGATCTGTGTGCTTGTTATGTGTGTGTTTGTGTTATCTGTGTGTCTATGTATAATGGTGCGTCAATTGGTGTATTTTTCTGTGTATCTGCATGTGTGTCAGTGTGTATATCTGTGCGTCTGTGTATCTGTATGTCTGTCAGTGTGTGTCTGTGTATCTGGATGTGTCAGTGTGAGTCTGTATATATGTGCATGGCAGTGTATGTGTTTACATATCAGCAGTCAATCTCCAACACTTCACACAATTAACCCTGTGACGGACCGCCTGGCACACCGACCGGGTGCCTCCGTCAATCGATGCTCCTAGTGCTCACGAGGACTGCTATATTGGATTCTTGGTCTGCTGGGATATCAACTGGAGCATACTGCAGCGCATCTCAGAATAGGGGAAAAGGACGTCTTTGGTGGTAGATACCCCTCCTCTCTCGGGGTGACCGTCACACACCCCTACATTCAAACATCAACACTTTATACAGACACACCCCTACCCTTTCTTCAATGTATCAGCTATAGCACCAATAGCTAAAAGATAGGTATTGGATCAGCGCTGAGTGATCTAATAGGACTGTGAACAAATCGAAAGCTGCAACCTATGGGTATGAGGTTCCCTCTAATAACCTCAAAGGGAAAATGGCAAAAACACAATAATAGGTCGCGCTAAATACAAATAGATGTGAAATAACAATGTAAAATAAATAAATAAAAAGATAAAATAGAACAAGATCAGAAAGACAAAAAGAATAGGAATAAAATTATTAATATTAATATAAATCCACTTGCACACACTCTAACAGTAAGGAATGGAACAGTTATAATGAATAGTCCCAATACTTAATAGTCTGCTTGTATATTCCAATAAATAAGTGGAAGGCTTGATATGTAGGAATTTCCAATAAAGAGAATGGATCTTCTAATTCATGGGGTGTCTTGACTCCGTGGTATACATGGAAAGACAAAGCAAAGAAACTCCAATAGTGCAAACTGAGGACCAATAAGAGCAGGATGAATATAGGGGAGGTATATTACTCACCTATTATTGAGCATAAACTAGCTCAAGTATAATAAGCATTCAGTGGCGTCTGCCCCCCACTGGCGGGATAAGGTGAAGAAAATTCCTCGGTATAAAAAAAGGGGAAGAAAAACAACCAAATATAGTGCTCACTGTAGATATGATAAAAATAAGTAAAACAGTAGAAATGCAGGTACTCACATTTGGATGAGCAGGATATACTGCTCAATCTATTCGTTTGGGTGGTATAGTCCCCACCTAGGATTCTTTAGCAGGTATCAGCTTCACAGTAATATATGACCAGGAAAAATAAATAAATAAATAAAGGATATATGGCAAAATAATTCTAGGTAAAACCAATATTCCTTTAATAAGATAATAAATATATAAAAACAGCTGGAGTTTCTTTGCTTTGTCTTTCCATGTATACCACGGAGTCAAGACACCCCATGAATTAGAAGATCCATTCTCTTTATTGGAAATTCCTACATATCAAGCCTTCCACTTATTTATTGGAATATACAAGCAGACTATTAAGTATTGGGACTATTCATTATAACTGTTCCATTCCTTACTGTTAGAGTGTGTGCAAGTGGATTTATATTAATATTAATAATTTTATTCCTATTCTTTTTGTCTTTCTGATCTTGTTCTATTTTATCTTTTTATTTATTTATTTTACATTGTTATTTCACATCTATTTGTATTTAGCGCGACCTATTATTGTGTTTATAGCACCAATAGCTACATGCCTCCTTGCAAGCCAATTATTTTGCTATGTAGCCTACAATTTACAATTTACTTGTGATTTCTCAGGGTCCCACTGAATTAGGGGCCTTCAAATAATTGAGACGGAAACTCAACATACGTAAAGATGTTTGAGCAAGTTATGTCACTGTTAATTAATAATTTGTTTTCTTAATTTTGATCTAATCCAGTCCTACTATTACAGTGAGACTCAAGTTATTGATTAATTTGCCAGCCCTGTGAAACTGGAATCCACGTACAACTACTCCTTTTGATCTACTGATCTCTAATGGTGCTATTAACACAATCATTTATAGTGGTTGTGTGATTAAATTTTGTAACAAAAGGTAAACTGCAGGTATAAGGAGATGCAGTTGCAAGAAGAAGTATGTGAACCCTTTGGAATGATATGGATTCCTGCACAAATTGGTAATAAAATGTGATCTGATCATCATCTAAGTCACAACAATAGACAATCACAGTCTGCTTAAACTAATAACACACAAAGAATGAAATGTTGCCATGTTTTTATTGAACACACCATGTAAACATTCACAGTGCAGGTGGGAAAAGTATGTGAACCCCTAGACTAATGACATCTCCAAGAGCTAATTGGAGTGAGATGTCAGCCAACTGGAGTCCAATCAATGAGATGAGATTGAAGGTGTTGGTTACAGCTGCCCTGCCATGGAAAGGGTTATAAAAGTATCTCCAAAAGCCTTGCTGTTTATCAGATAAAATTACATACTTAAAGTTTATATGTTTACATTTAAGTATCTGGATAGAAAATTGCATATGTTATAAATATAGTGCTCCATTTGCACTGAAACTTTCCGGTTATAATCTTATTCCTCTACTACTGCCCCCAGGCGGTCCTACTGCTGGTTGGCTAGAGTGGTCAGCTGACGCTCTAAGCCAATCGCTAGTTCCCGGTTCATAAAAATGTTTTACTTTTTTATGAATGGGGAGCTACTAACTGTCTTAGATTGCCAGCTGACCTCTCTAGCCAATCAGCGGCACCCCTACTGAGCGGCTAAAAGTGAACACATTAACACTGATATTTTTTTTTTACCTGGGGAGATGAGAAGGTTCAAAGTTTCACTGCCAGGCCCAGGTACCAAAGCCTTGATGTGGTGTCCAGAATGTTGTGGAGGGATCACTTCACTTGTCCTTCCTGCTCCAATCTCCTTTTCTTCATTTGACACAGTCTTCTTTTTCTTTTGACACTGTCTTCTCTCTTCCTTGACTACGTTACCTTTCTGCTACTTTCTGCTTTTTTTGCGCCCTTCTGCTCCTTTCTCTTTCTGATCCCTTTCTGCTCCTTGCAGACCCTTACTGCTCCTGCTCCTACTTTACCTTCCTGCTCCTTGCTGACCCTTCCTATAGGCTGCCCCCCATCCCTCACTTACCTTATCTGTAGGCTGCCCCCCCATAACTCACTTACATGATCTGTAGGCTGCCCCCATCCCTCACTTACCTGATCTGTAGCTTGCCCCCCATGCCTAACTTACCTGATCTGTAGGCTGTCTCTCCTCCCCATCCCTAAGTTACCTGATCTGTAGGCTGCCTCCCCATGCCTCACTTACCTGATCTGAAGGCTGCCCCCCATCGCTCACTTGCCTGATCTGTAGGCTGCCCCCCATCCCTCACTTACCTGATCTGTAGGCTGCCTCCCCTGTCTCACTTACCTGATTTGTAGGCTGCCTCCCCTGCCTCACTTACCTGATTTGTAAGCCGTCTCCCCCCCATCCCTCACTTACCTGATCTGTAGGTTGCCCCTCATGCCTCTCTTACCTGATCTGTAGGCTGTCTCCCCCCACATCCCTCACTTACCTGATCAGTAGGCTGCCCCCATGCCTAACATACATGATCTGTAGGCTGTCTCCACCCCCCATCCTTCACTTACCGTATCTGTAGGCTGCCCACCCATCCCTCAGTTACCTGATCTGTAGGCTGCCCCCCATTCCTCACTTACCTGATCTGTAGGCTGGCCCCCCATTCCTCACTTACCTGATCTGTAGGCTGGCCCCCCATCCTTCACTTGCCTGATCTGTAGGCTACCCCATTCCTCACTTACCTGATCTGTAGGCTACCCCCATTCCTCACTTACCTGATCTGTAGGCTGTCTCCCCCATCCCTCACTTACCTGATTTGTAGGTTGTCTCTTCCATCCCTCACTTACCTGATCTGTAGGCTGTCTTTGCAGTCTGGGAGTTGCTGGCTGCACTCTGTGCAGCTCCCCTGTGGATTCATTCAGGAGAGAGAAGCAGGGATAAGATGTATCTTCCTATCCCTGTCTCTCTCCACACACACTACTGACTGGTGCCGGTATTGCAGTGTATTCTAATCTGAAAAGGAAAAAAAAGTCACAAGCTGAAAAATCACTCCTTGCCCCCCCCCCGCCCCCATTACCCCATTAGAGCACCTGTCAACTATTAGCGCTTTTAGCTCAACACTACAGCCCCAGTCCCATATGCTATGACTCCTGCCTCCCACTGAAGCCCCTACCCCCCCACACTACATTTCTGTAACACAAGGATGTACATGTGGGCTGTGCGTGTATGTGGGCATGATGTATATGTACAAGGGGACTTTGTGATTTCCTATTGCCATGGGGACCCATGAGTTGCCAGTCCACCCCTGATGATTTCATCAAGTATATTACAAAATCAGAGGTTAAGTATTTTTATTTTGAATCTTTGAATGTTATATATCACCCTGGTTATATATTAAGACAAAGTCATCAATTTATATTTATTAATATGAAAATGAAATTACTGGTCATAACCAACAGAAGCATCATTTTGTTTAATGCATTTCTAGTAATTTATTGGCAAATACCAGTTTGTTCTTCTGAACGTAGAAAGTAACATAGGACCAGCTGTAAAGAGCCACTTGTGTTTTATTTTATTATTAACAATTTTCTGGCATTTGTACATTACAAGTCTACACAATGGTTTCTGTGATTTCAGATATATGTGTATGGAGCACAGGTTAACAGTCTGTTTTCAAACTTCATTCTTCCTATGCGTAGTGATTTGAAACATAAATGGGGTTAGTCATTGTTTTACAGGAGTTTCATATATGTCGTTTTATTGGACATTTGTTCAAAAGACAAAAAGCACAGAAAATAAATATTAAACAGATGAGAAATACAATACAAATGGCCGCCTTTATTTAAAAACTTGATCAAATGTTTACTTTACAAGTAATGTTACCACTTCGTAATGTGTTCCTCGCCCACGTGGCTCTCTTAGGGTCTAAATACATCAATAAGAAACAGATAATTCCTCTTGACTCCAAGCATGTTGTTCCATTGGTATTTTTGAACGCCTTTGCTCAAGATTGGATTTTTTTTTGTGGTGTTACAATCAAAATGCATCTGTTGTCCCTTATGAATGTTAATCCCATCATACAAACATTGCCTACTAAATGTAAGGTATGTTGCAATAGTTTTAAAGGAACACTCAAATGTTCTAAATCATATACTATTTCCAGGTTGGAATATTTTTGGTGATATTTATATTGTTGGCCTTCTGTATAAATTTAAAAAAAAAAATTAGGATAAAGTGACCTTTAATTCAGCAACATCTCTGTCTCACTGTGGCTTCCACTCTTCCTTTATATGACATTACGTGGACAGATTATCTAAGCCAATTAAGTGCTTCTCCATAGAAAAGCATTGAGGACCATGCTGTATACGCACCAATAGAATTCTCCTCATGGAGAAGCATTAGAGTGCTTTTTCTATGGGGAGACCTAACTGGCTACTCTATGGTCATGATGCAGAATGTGAAGAATGTGAGCACTGAAACATTTTTCAGTCTTTGTTAGGAAGTGGATCTGGAGGTTGCGTGATTGACAGCAGTAACGGACATACGGAATGCTTACATTTGTCAGCACACAGGGACACCCTCCAGTCACCATAACCACTACAATAGGGTGTAGTGGTTTTGGTGTTTAGAGTGTCCCTTTCATGCAACATACTATTGGTTGCACATTTACTTTTACATTTAATAACCCAGACAGTGGGTAACCAAGAGGTAATTGTAGCGTTACCCTAGTTCTGTATGTCTTTTTAAGAACATCTGGCTAAAATAGCTTTAGAGTTTTGCTCTGCCATTTTTTAATGACAGCGCCTCTAGCGCCTGTCAGTATGAGGCAGGTTAACCCTGCAAAGAAAACAGCAATGTTTTCAACTGCAGGGTTAAAAGGTGGTGATGGTGGAAAGGGAATAACACTTAGACCACTTCTTTGAGATGACGTGGTTTGGGTGGCTATAGTGGTCCTTTAACTGGACATATGAATCCTATGTTCATTTTTTCATGGAGTTGATTTTAACCCTACTTGATTAGATATACAGGAACAATGTCTAATTATTCTATTTGTATTTCAGCCCACAGGGTACCAGAGCAGCAATACATTGCACACACCTCTGCTTGTAGATGGAGATGTATATATTTATAGATTGATGTGTTATATAAAATCTCTAACACTTCTTTGAGCTCTTACTTCTTAGGCATATATTTGCACAATTAGATTGTCCCCAGCAACAAGAAGTGTAAATCCAGTCAATATATTCATTCTGATATGGTGTTAACTGCATTTTGAAAACATTGCTGTAGTCATATCCCACGGCTATTTTCCAAGCTCATTCTTGGATATAGAAATAATTTTACTTGATTGTTAATGCATACAGGGCTTGATCCTTTAAAGCTACCCAATAGGACTCCAATGGAACAGAGGTAATAAATATAGTAATTCTCAGAATTCCACATCACGTACCATTCCTGTGACATCATCCAGATCGTGAACACTTAATAAGCAGATAAGTGAAACTGGCATATACACGTTATTGTAATGTTCAGTTCCACTGCTGCTAGCTTTATCAAAAGACAAGCAGTGAACTGCATTGTCTCTACGTCACATCTGACTTCTTCACTGCACCTTTAAATAAAGGGAATTAAGAATTATTGGTGTTTAGGATTGACTTTAACTAAAGACACCCTGACAACCACCTTTATAATAACCCTATAGACTTCTTAACCCTAACTACCCTTAGAAAACATGACCCTGAAGATATCCCAATCTTAAAGGGACACTCCAGACCCCTAAAGCACTTAAGCTTGCTGAGGTGCTTTATGTGTGAAGACTGTGTCCTCATTTCTCATTTTACAAAAAGCACTGATATCTACTGAAATTGGCACTTTTGTAAATGAATCTTGTTACATCCCCTGGCTATCATTCAGACAACTGGTCCTGTTTCTTCCTGGTTTAGTTAGCTCAGTGGAGATAACTTTAAGAGGTAGAGAATTGCACAGAGCACCTACCTTACAAAGACATAACATTCCTCCTTGTGCTATTCAAAGTGTGGCCTATTGTGGATTGGGAGAAAGCTTTCTCTTTAACAGCATATCTCTCACAAAAAAATGAGGAAAAAGGAGCTGAGCATAGGCACAAAACTATCACTGTTCCAAAATACCTACCACATATGACAGAGGTGTAGAGAGCCTCATGACACAACAACTTACTGCTAACATTATAGTAATGGTCAGCTGGGTGGCATTATGGCCGTTGGTAATAAACCTGAATCAGAAAAACTCTCAAACGTTTAACCTCTTAAGGAGGTGTTCTATGCCGTCCTTTTTTAAGTGGTCCTAAACGGCGGCTGGCGGCATAGAACGTCCCTGCCTTCCTTTGTACTTACCGGGTCCCCGCCATTCCCCCGATGGCAGTCTCGATCTTAGGGTCTGCCTGGGAGCTTAGGCAGACCCCCTCTGCCAGATCTGACCCCCCTCCCCCCAGCCATGTGATCGTGGGGTCCTCGCGATCACATGGCAGGAATAGCCGGCTTATGCAGTGCCTCCAGGGGGCCTGTCTGAGCTCTCAGGCTGTTCCCCTAAAGCCTGCAAAAAAAGTTTATAAAGTTTTTAAAAGTTAATAAAAAGTTTAACCCCTTAAGGACACACAACATGTGTGACACATCATGATTCCCTTTTATTCCAGAAGTTTGGTCCTTAAGGGGTTAAAAAAATAAATAAAAGTACTTGGATCATATGTACATATATATATATATATATATATAATCTAAGTACTTTTATATACACATACACATACATACATCATTAATACAAGTGCATTTTAATATATATATATAGCCTCATTAATATATATATATATATATATATATATATATATATTAATAGTAAAATATACTTAGAATGATGTTATATATATATATATATATATATATATATAATACAAATAATCAATAAATATATTGAAAAAAATAATATACAAAAATAATAATAACAACAGAAAAAGTGCTAGTGCGCAAGAATATATATACCGTAACACCTTAAGTGTGGAGAAGTGACTCTAAGATGTATATGAGAGAATTATAATCCCCAACAAGAACCATAAGTGCCAAACATTGACAAATTGATACTTATAGCCTGTCAATAGGCATCACTGGTCTCTATGACCTGGGAGACAAAAAAAAAAGAACAAAGGGGGAAGGGTTGAGACAGAGAAAGCACTCAAGTTGGGAGTGGTATAAGCCCCACTCCTAGCTATCTCGCCCAGGGAGGATCAGCCCCTTGGGTACGTGGGATCCAAGACAAGCTCTTGTGACCAGGTGTCAGATTAACACAATTTATTGATTGCACAGAAACACTCCAAATAACAGCTTAAAACAATGTCCACCTCCAGCTCACCACACCATATGACTAAGTACTACTAGGCTACTAGAAAAGACTGGAAATACACAATTTGTAATACCTTGGGTTGTCTACATTTGCAAATGCTATGCCATCATGGGGGTGATTTTCATTTCTGCGCTACCATTTGGTCTCAAAGGCAACATAACCAGTCTGGCAAATTTCAATGTGTATAAACTGAAAAATTTAATGTGCTACATTTGACCCTGTAACTTTCCAAAACACCATAAAACCTCTACATTAGGGGTACTGTTTTACCCGTGAGACATCGCTGAATACAAATATGTGTACTTTATTGCAGTAACAGCTTAGAATATTGTGACATTCACAGTTAAAATGCCATGCAGAACTAAAAAAATAAAATTTCTTAATTTTTCTATTTTTTTTCTATTTTATTCATATTAAAAATATGATTAATGTACAAATATTTGAAGTGACATGAAAGCCCTGTTTCTCCTAAACAAAATTAAATATGATACGTGTGGGTACACATAATATGAAAGAGGTGAATAATGCCTGAACAGACATACAGCGCAAATTCAAAGTTTTGTTTACGTTTTGTTTTGATCACAACGTGTACAACTGCCTCAGTCCTTAAGGGGTTAAAGAACAGCTGTCAGACCTAGACCAGACTTCGACCACAAATAGGAGCAAACTGCATGCACTGACATAGTAACACTACACAGTTATTGCTGTAGCCCAGGCATAGGCAACCTTCGGCACTCCAGATGTTTTGGACTACACCTCCCATGATGCTTTGCCAGCATTATGGGTGTAAGAGCATTATGGGGGATGTAGTCCACAACATCTGGAGTGCTGAAGGTTGCCTACCCCTGCGTAGCCTATCAGCAACGTTTTGAAAAATGTACATTATTTCATACTTGATAACAATGGCCTATAGGAGTGAGACTGTATTTTTATCTTGGAGAAAAACTAATTGGAACATTTAACATAATGGAACACATTTGATGATAGCCATTGGCAAAGCTGTTAATGTGAGTATGCACTATTTGCCAATCGTAATGCATTGGCGTTTCATGTTTTATATGCTTTTGGAAAGTTCGACAGCAATGACAGATTGTTTAGACTCCCAAGGATTCCCAAGGAATCATGGTCTTTTTTTTTTTAATCCTTAAACTGCAAATTTGGATTATTAAACTGCAATGATTTTCTGAATGTCAGCAGTTTTTAGTTGGTAACTGCACAGATATTTCTTTCGTTTATTGAAAAGCTATCAATGAACATGGGGAAACTAGATCTTCAAAATTGATATCTCACAGCTTTTGCCATTTACAGGTTATAATCCATGTCATGCCTTTTTCTCGACTGTTGGTCTAGTTTGATATCTCACAACAAAATCCTTAATAAATAGAACCATTACTAAATCAGCTCCAAATTTACTAAAGGCAAAGGCCCTGGCAAAATGTTATATATTTTCAAGTTTTCAGTGCTCATCCATGAAGGAGTACTCAATGACCAGGCTCAAGGTCAGATTAAGAGCCCATTGGGTCTGGTGCGGACAATTATGATGGGCCTAATTACAGAATCTTATTGACAGAAAACATTAAAACAGTCATACCCCCCAAACGTCGTGTATCTGGTGGAGGTGGTGCTGGAGGGCATAGGCGTGTGCACAGTGGCGTACACACAACCCATGGGGCCCCGGAAACTGATACGTGCCCCCCCCCCCCGCGCTTACTCTGCGCGGGCTGGGGCCGCAACACATGGCGGCGGGCACCTGGTCGCAGGGCTACAACCCGTGCGATGTACGCCGCGGTATGTACGCCAGTGCATGCATAAACACATACACTTAAAGGACCACTACAGACACTCAGATCAAATCAGCTCAATGAAGTGGTCTGGGTGCCAGGTCTCTCTAGTTTTAACCCTGCAGCTGAAAACATAGCAGTTTCAGAGAAACTGCTATGTTTCACTGAGGGTTAATCCAGCCTCTAGTGGCTGTCTCATTGACAGCCGCTAGAGGATTTTCTGCGATTCTCACTGTGAAAATCACAGTGAGAAGACGCTGAACGTCTATAGGAAAGCATTGAGCATTGCTTTCCTATGGGCGGTTTGAATGCGCGCGTGGCTCTTGCCACGCATGTGCATTCGGAGCTGAGAGGCGGATCGGGACGGCGAGATCCCCAGCACCAAGGGAGTCCGGCGCTGGAGAAAGGTAAGTGCTTAAGAGACACACACACACTCTCATGAACAGACACACACATTTACTGACACACACTCAGTGACAGACGCACACAAACATACTCAGTAACAGACACACACTCTAACACTAACACACACTCTAACACACACAAGCACACACACACTCTAACACTAACACACTCACTAACACACACACTAACACACACACTCTAACACTACCACACACACTAACACACTAACACACACACTAACACACACACACACACTAACACACACACTCACTAACAAACACTCACACTAACACACACTCACACTAACACACATAAACACTAACACACACACTAACACTAACACACACACTAACACACACACACACACACACATTAAAACTAACACACTCACTAACACACTCACTAACACTAACACACTCACTAACACACACACACTCACTAACACACACACACACACACTCACTAACACACACACTTACACATTCACTAACACACACTAACACTAACACACTAACACACACACACTCACTAACAAACACACTAACACACTAACACTAACACACTCACTAACACACACACACACTCACTAACACACACTCACTAACACACACACACGCACTCACTAACACACACACTAACACACTCACTAACACACACTAACACTAACACACTAACACACACACACACTCACTAACAAACACACTAACACACTAACACACTCACTAACACACATACACTCACTAACACACACACTAGCACACACTAACACTAACACACTAACACACACACTCACTAACAAACACACTAACACACTAACACTAACACACTCACTAACACACACTAACACTAACACACTAAAACACACACACTCACTAACAAACACACGAACACTAACACACTCACACTTTTTTTTTTTTTTTTTTAATTTAATCCCCCCAGCCTCCTTACCTGTGGGAGAGCTGAGGGGATTCCCTGGGGTCCAGTGGTGTTGCTGGCCCTGCTGTCACCCGGCTGGCAGGCGCGCGAGGGAGCACTGTCCCCTGAGTGCTCCCTCTTCAGCTCCCTCGCGCACCGTGTACTGATGCCGGAGCTGGAAGATGACGTCATCTTCCAGCTCCGGTTTCAGTGCGGTGCACGAGGGAGCTGAAGAGGGAGCACTCAGGGGACAGTGCTCCCTCGCGCGCCTGCCAGCCGGGTGACAGCAGGGCCAGCCTCGGGGGGCCCTGAGGTGGCCGGCTCCTGGGCCCCCCAGCAGAAGAGGCTGGCCCTGTGGGTACATACCTGGGTCGCAGGGAGGCCGGGCCCCCTGGTGGGCCGGGCCCGGTCGCGGCCGCGACCCCTGCGACCCCGGTATGTACGCCACTTCGTGTGCAGCCTATTGCATTAGTGTGTGCACCCTAAAGCACAAACACACGCCGCATGTATATGTATGTGTGTATGTGTATATATGTATATGCATATATTTATACACACACACACACATACATACACTGCTGTGTGTGTGTGCTGTGTGAGGGTGCTGTTAGTGTGATGTGTGTGTGAGGGTGCTGGTAGTGTGCTATGTGGGTGACAGTGTTTGTGAGGGTGCTGTCAGTGAACTGTGTGTGAGGGTGCTGTTAGTGTACTGTGTGTGAGGGTGCTGTTTGTGTGCTGCGTGTGAGGGTGCTGGTAGTGTGCTGTGTGTGTGTTTGTTTGTTAGGTTTCTGTTAGTGTGCTGTGTGAGGGTGCTGTGTATGTGAGGGTGCTGTGTGTGAGGGTGCTGTTAGTGTACTGTGTGTGAGGGTGCTGTTTGTGTGCTGCGTGTGAGGGTGCTGGTAGTGTGCTGTGTGTGTGTTTGTTAGGTTTCTGTTAGTGTGCTGTGTGTGGGTGCTGTGTGTGAGGGTGCTGTGTGTGAGGGTGCTGTATGTGTGAGGGTGCTGTGTGTGTATGGGTGCTGTATGTGTGAGGGTGCTGTGTGTGTGAGGGTGCTGTGTGTGTGAGGGTGCTGTATGTGTGAGGGTGCTGTGTGTGTGAGGGTGCTGTGTGTGTGCTGTATGTTTGGGTGATTTGTGGTTGTGGAGGTGGGGGCAGATTAGTTAATACATATCCCCCCTCCCTTCTTACTTTTTGTAGGGAGGGGGGATCCTTGTTGCGGCTGCCTTCCCTGGTGGTCCCGTGGAGGTGGGGGCAGATCAGTTAATATCCCCCCTCCCTTGTTACCTTATGTAGGGAGGGGGGACCGTGCTGCTGCCTTCCCTGGTGGTCGAGTGGAGAGTGAACTCTAGCCTGTGTGGCAACGCTCAGATCTCGCGAGAGGAACCCGACTGCTGGCAATAGCTCCCCGGGTCCTCTCCTGCCTCCTCCCTCCCTGCATGTGGGCCGGTGAGGGAGATCTTTGAGGAGGCTGAGAGCAGAGCTGGCGATTAGATAGCGCCGGCTCTGCATGATCCGACAGGGGAGATCCTGAGATCTCCCCTGCCGGTCTCAATCCATAGGCGTGCCGTGGGGATTAGGGTGTGCCCAGGCACACCCAGTACACCCCGTGCACACGCCTATGCTGGAGGGAAACTCACAAGATATAGCTATCAGAAAACACATACCCTATGCTCAGGGCCGGATTAAGAGCCCAGTGGGCCTGGTGCTGATAATTATGATGGGCCTAATTACAAAATCTTATTGACCAAAAACACTAAAACAGTCCTACCTCCTAAGCGTCATGTATCTGATGGAGATGATGCTGTAGGGAAACTCATAGGATGCAACTATGAGAAAACACATACCCTTTGCTAATCTCATGCTTTCATCTTTCAAGTAAACCCATACCCCCTAACAGCAGTGTCCAGTAAAGCAGGAAGTCTATAGATGCGGTAAAAGGGTGGGCTACTGACACAAATCACATAACCAGAACGGCCGAAAGGACGAACATACACAAAAAGGGGGAATGTCTGTGTCCCTATGTCTCCCAGTCCCTTAGTGTTTGTGTCCTCATGTCTCCCAGTGTCCCCATGTCACTAGGGGACATTGAGAGACATTGGGACACTGGGAGACATGGGGACACAGATACTAGGGAACACTGGGAGACCTGGGAAATCTGAGACTCTTGGGGGCACTGGGTGACAGACACGAGGGGACACGGGGAGACATGGGGCACTGAGACACTGTGATATATAGGGGACACTGGAGACTTGATAAAAACCTGGGTACAGGACAAAATGTTGCGGTGTCCAATAAACCTGCTTAAAGCTATCACAGTGAGTGCCTGAGATTTTTTTCTTTTATACTAGGGGACACAGAGACACTATGGGCACAGATACACTATGGGCACTGAGAGACATGGGGCACTGAGACACTGATACATAGGGGACACTGATACACAGGGGACATTGGAGACTTGATAAAGACCTGGGTACAGGTCTAAATGTTGCGGTGTCTAATAAACCTGTCTAAATCTATCACAGTGAGTGCCTGAGATTTTTTCTTTTATACTAGGGGACACTGAGACACTAGGAGACATGGGGACACAGAGACATTGGGAGACTAGGGGACTTTAGGAGTCTAGGGAACACTGAGACACTAGGGACACTGGCACACTACAGACACTGAGAGACACCAGGGACACATGGGGATAAGGAGATACTAGGGACACTGGCTGGGAGACATGGGGACACTGCCATGTCTCCTATGTCTCAAAGTCGCCCAGTGTCCCCATGTCTCCCTGTGTCTCCATGCCTCTCAGTGTCCCCATGTCGCCCAGTGTCCCCTAGTGTTTGTATCCCCATGTCTCCCAGTGTCCCTTAGAGTCTGTGTCCTCATGTCTCCCAGTGTCCTGATGTCACTAGGACACTAGGGGACACTTAGAGACATGGGGACACTGGGAGACATGGGGCCACTGAGACACTAGGGACAGTTTATCCTTGCCTCTCTCTCATGACTGAAACCGCAGGGGAGCAGCACAGAGCAGGTAAGTGAGGGATGGGGGGTAGGGGAGACCGCATAGAGGAAGGTAAAGTAGAAGGAGCAGAAAGGTTCTGCAAGGGGCAGGAGGGGTCAGCAAGGAATAGAAAGGGGCAGCAAGAAGCAGGAAGGGGTCGAAAGGTTTTCAAGGAGCAGGAGGGTAAAGTAGAAGGAGCAGCAAAGACCAGGAGGGGTCAGCAAGGAGCAGGAGGGGTCAGCAAGGAATAGGAAGGGGCAGCAGGAATGGGAAGGGACGGTCTGCAAGGAGCAGGAGGGGTCACCAAGGAGTAGGAAGGGTCTGCGAGGAGCAAGAGGGGTCAGCAAGGAGTAGGAAGAGGCAGCAAGGAGTAGGAAGAGGCAGCAAGGAGCAGGAAGGGGCAGCAAGGAGTAGGAAGGGGCAGCAAGGAGTAGGAAGAGGGAGCAAGGAGCAGGAGGGGTCAGCAAGGAGTAGAAAGGGTCTGCAAGGGGCAGGAGGGGTCAGCAAGGAGTAGTAAGGGTCTGCTAGGAGTAGTAAGGGTCAGCAAGGAGTAGAAAGGGTCTGCAAGAGGCAGGAGGGGTCAGCAAGGAATAGGAAGGGGCAGCAGGAATGGGAAGGGACGGTCTGCAAGGAGCAGGAGGGGTCACCAAGGAGTAGGAAGGGTCTGCGAGGAGCAAGAGGGGTCAGCAAGGAGTAGGAAGAGGCAGCAAGGAGCAGGAAGGGGCAGCAAGGAGTAGGAAGGGGCAGCAAGGGGCAGCAAGGAGTAGGAAGAGGGAGCAAGGAGCAGGAGGGGTCAGCAAGGAGTAGAAAGGGTCTGCAAGGGGCAGGAGGGGTCAGCAAGGAGTAGTAAGGGTCTGCTAGGAGTAGTAAGGGTCTGCTAGGAGTAGGAAGGGGCAGCAAGGAGAAAGAAGGGGCAGAAAGGAGTAGGAAGGGCCTGCAAAAAGCAGGAAGGGTCTGCAAGGAGCAGGAAGGGTCTGCAAGGAGCAGGAAGGGGCAGGAAGAATCAGAAGGAACAGAAAGGATCAGTAAGGGGCTGCAAGAAGCTGGAAGGGGCAGAAAGAAGCAGGAAGGGCAGTAAGAAGCAGGAAGGGTCTGCCAGAAGCAGGAAGGGCCATCAAGGAGCAGGAAGAGCCATCAAGGAGCAGAAAGGGATCAAAAAGAGAAATGAGCAGAAGGGCGCAAAATAAGCAGAAAGTAGCAGAAAGGTAAAGGAGCAGAAGGAGCCTCAGAAGACAAAAAAGACTGTGTCAAATGAAGGAGAAGAAAATGAGATTGGAGCACTTCCTTCGGGACACCACATCATAAGGCGTTGGTACCTGGGCCTGGCAGGGAAACTTTGGACCTTCTCATCTCCCCAGGTAAAAACAAACAATATCAGTGTTAATGTGTTCACTTTTATTTACTGAGTGTCAGGAAACACAGAGGGCCGCTGGGTAGGGGTGCCGCTGATTGACTAGATGGGTCAGCTAGCACTCTAAGCCAATCAGTAGCTCCCCATTCATAAAAACGTAAAACATTTTTATGAACCGGGAACTAGCGATTGGCTTAGAGTGTCAGCTGACCACTCTAGCCAATCAGCGGCACCCATGCCCAACGTCAATCTGCACTTCCTGACACTCTGTTTCAGAAGTCGAATACCACTGAGCGACCTGGAGATCTGGAGCTGAAGGAAGCCTTTGGGGGGTAAACCATTTGAGAGCGGTTTCACCCCTTCAAAGAAAGAGCACCCAGGGGCCTCCTTGCATCACAGCATTTTCATTTAGATAAAGTTGTTATGGTGACCAGAATGTTCCTGTAATTTGATGAAAGAAACACTATAGTGTCAGGAATACAAACATATATTCCTGACACCATAGTTGTGAAAACGCTATTCCTCCTTGCTTTATGTGAAAATGACTATGCTCCTTCCCTTTCATGACACTGTCAAAAAGGTGCCAAGCTTGGATGTCATTACAATTATGCAACCTCTCCCCGGAAAAATTCCTGCGGACGTCCATGCTCAGGGTCCCCATGTTCCCCAGTGTCCCAATGTCTCAGCGTCCCCATGTCTCGGAGCTGCTGTCTGGACTCTCTGTGCAGAGCTGCTCCCCCGCGGATCAGTGAGTAGAGAGAGGCAGGGAGGGAGATGCTGTAACTTCTTATCACTGCCTCTCTCCACACAAACAGCGACCCCTACTGGCCGGCGCTGCTATTGCAGAATAATCTATGTTTATACTGAGACAGACATTTGTATTGCCGGTATTACTGCAATACCGGCACCGGCTAGGCAGCCTCAAATACCTGAGAAATACTTCTGAGAAATACCTGGCAACCCTAAGAAATACATGAGAAATACCTGGCAACCCTAAGAGTAGTGTGTAAAAAAAAAAAAAAAAATGTTAAAAAAAAAATTTTTTTTTTAAAACCAATGGGCCTATTCCATGGGCCTGGGCCTGGAGCTGCAGCTCCATCAGCCCCTATGTTAATCCGGCCCTGCCTATGCTAATCTCTCGCTTTCATCTTTCAAGTAAATCCATACACCCTGACAGCAGTGTCTGATGGAGCTGGTGTTCGAGGGACGGGGTAAAAGGGGAGCCACTGATTGAATCACGTAACCAGAACTGCCCAAAGGGACAAACATGCCTAAAAAGGGGGCATGTCTGCACGAAGAATTAGATGGTCAGCCTGGCATGAATGCACATCAGGCTGCCTGCCAATGATGCAGGATGACCAACCAAGGGCATACTGTCTAGACGGCATCCTGAGCTCGGCATAAATGTGTTGATGATGCTCTAGCTCTACGCTTTTTAAGAACTGTCCCTTAGCACTCGCTGGTCCACTCCTTTCCTAACCTTCTTACCAGCAGGCAGAAACTCCTGTTATACAGTCTGGGACAGAGAAAAGGTGTATGTAGTGAGTGTAGAAGAAAGGGGACATGCCACAGTGTTAGAGAGACTGAAGCAGCAAGAGCATTTGCATAGTGTGCAAAGTCAGCTTTACCTCAACTAATTTCATTGTCAGCCAGTCCACACAAGTATTGTTCCCCTCTATACCTCTTAAGTTTCCATGCTTGTGAAGAGTGGTAAAAAAAAAAAAGTTTTATTTTATTTTTTTAAACTAATGGGCCTATTCCATAGGCATGGGCCTAGAGCTGCAGCTCCATCAGCCCCTTTGTTAATCCTGCCCTGACCAGGATGAGATGAACACTCACATGGAAGCTCAACACTCCAACAATTTGAACTTAACATGGGCCACTGGTTATTAAAAAAAAAAAAACATTAATGGACTACAATTCACGAAAAATTTAAGAAAGTTAGTCTTCAAGAGCTGGCCATATACCAAATGAGCAAAATAACTATCAACTAACAGATTGGAGCATTCTGAAAAAGAATACTAAGTTTTGAATTAGATATGGAAAATTCAAGTGAGATTGTGTATGGCTACACTATCTCGGCAAAGCAGGTTTGATTCCAGTCAAAGTAGACTCAGCCTTTTATTCTTCATTTAACATAGAAACATAGAAACATAGAATGTGACGGCAGATAAGAACCATTCGGCCCATCTAGTCTGCCCAATTTTCTAAATACTTTCATTAGTCCCTGGCCTTATCTTATAGTTAGGATAGCCTTATGCCGATCCCACGCATGCTTAAACTCCTTTACCGTGTTAACCTCTACCACTCCAGCTGGAAGGCTATTCCATGCATCCACTACCCTCTCAGTAAAGTAATACTTCCTGATATTATTTTTAAACCTTTGTCCCTCTAATTTAAGACTATGTCCTCTTGTTGTGGTAGTTTTTATTCTTTTAAATATAGTCTCCTCCTTTACTGTGTTGATTCCCTTTATGTATTTAAATGTTTCTATCATATCCCCCCTGTGTCGTCTTTCCTCCAAGCTATACATGTTAAGATCCTTTAACCTTTCCTGGTAAGTTTTATCCTGCATGAACCAGTTTAGTAGCCCTTCTCTGAACTCTCTCTAATGTATCAATATCCTTCTGAAGATACGGTCTCCAGTACTGCGTACATTACTCCAAATGAGGTCTCACCAGTGTTCTGTACAATGGCATGAGCACTTCCCTCTTTCTACTGCTAATGCCTCTCCCTATACAACCAAGCATTCTTCTAGCATTTCCTGCTGCTCTATTACATTGTCTGCCTACCTTTAAGTTATCAGAAATAATCACCCCTAAATCCCTTTCCTCAGATGTTGAGGTTAGGACTCTATCACATATTCTGTACTCTGCCCTTGGGTTTTTACGTCCAAGATGCATTATCTTGCACTTATCCACATTAAATGTCAGTTGCCACAACTCTGACCATTTTTCTAGTTTACCTAAATCATTAGCCATTTGGCTTATCCCTCCTGGAACATCAACCCTGTTACATATCTTAGTATCATCAGTAAAAAGACATACCTTACCATCAAGACCTTCTGCAATATCACTAATAAAAATATTAAAGAGAATGGGTCCAAGTACAGATCCCTGAGGTACCCCACTGGTGACAAGCCCAAGCTTCGATTATACTCCATTGACTACAACCCTCTGCTGCCTGTCACTCAGCCACTGCCTTACCCATTCAACAATATTGGAATCCAAACTTAAATATTGCAGTTTATTGATAAGCCTTTTGTGTGCAACAGTGTCAAAAGCCCTACTGAAATCTAGGTAAGCGATGTCTACTGCACCACCCTGATCTATAATTTTAGTTACCCAATCAAAAAAATCAATAAGATTAGTTTGGCATGATCTCCCTGAAGTAAATCCATGTTGTCTCTGATCTTGAAATCCATGTGTTTTTAGATGTTCAACAATCCTATCCTTTAACATGGTTTACATCACTTTCCCCACTACTGAAGTAAGGCTTACTGGCCTATAGTTGCCCGACTCCTCCCTATTACCTTGCTTGTGAATGGGCACAACATTCGCCAACTTCCAATCTTCTGGGACTACTCCTGTTATCAATGATTGGTTAAATAAATCTGTTAATGGTTTTGCTAGTACACCACTAAGCTCTTTTAATAGCTTTGGGTGTATTCCATCAGGTCCCATTGACTTATTTGTCTTTACTTTTGAGAGTTGAAATACTTTTTGAGGTTGAAACCTCTTGATAAAATGAATATTATTACTAAATATCATGAATATCGATACGTCCTATTCCCATTTTTATTTGGTGTTCTGTAAGATTTCTTGCTCCTGAAACCAATAAGTGATGTTCCACACAGTCAATGAAATTGTTTGGATCTTCGAACATTCATTCAGAGACCATGTCTTTATTACTTTAGACCAGGCATAGGCAACCTTTGGCACTCCAGATGTTTTGGACTACACCTCCCATGATGCTTTGCCAGCATTATGGGTATAATAGCATTATGGGGATGTAGTCCACATCTGGAGTGCCGAAGGTTTCCTATCCCTGCTCTGGACCTAAGCAATCTCTTTTAAGAATGTATCTCCACTAACCTATGTAGGTCCAGAGGAAAATATGTGTCACAATGATCTGACTTTAGGATTTATTTTCTACTAAAGCAACTTATAATGCAATGCTGTCAATTGAATTTGGCTGTATGATCCAAGAATGCAGAATTTAGATCGTCAGACCGTCACTTCATTTGTGGTATTCTTCTCTACTCAGCTTATAGTAGTGAGTAACGGCAGTGAGCATACATAACTTTATACAACTATTTGTCACACCATTAATTATGTAGCCTTGAGTTCAGTGCAGTGTATTAAAAAGGCTAAAAAAAAGGCTAGTCTATTAAGTTTCACCATTCAAACATATCTGTTTCGGCAATTTATCCAAAGAAAGTTCAAGACCCCACTCTGAAGTAATATCCAAATTTTAGATTTCTTATTGAAACAACAAGCTATTAAAAAAAAACTTCTTCAGCCAGAGAATTCCACAACTTGTATCATTCTCACTGCAAAGAATCCTATCCTCTGCTGTAGCCAACTCATTTTTTAAAGTCTAAAAGTGTGACCCAATGTACTTTGTATAGTCGTATTAACCCTGTAACCCCTTAGCCCCTTCAGGACGGAGTCAATAGTGCACGTTCTGATCAAAACAAAACGTAAACAAAAACTGGAATTTGCGCTATATGTCTGTTCACCCGTAGTTCCCCTCTTTCAAATTATATGCACCCACACTTATATCATTTTGTTCAGGAAACAGGGCTTTAATTTATCATTAACTATTCATATATGGAACATAATTTATTATGAATAAAATAAAAAAAAATGTGAGAAAATAAGATTTTTTTTTAAATTTGCATTTCCGTCTGACATTTTAACTGTGAATGTCATAACACTGTTAGGTTTTACTGCAAAATAATGCACATATTTATAATCAGCGATGTCTCACGAGTACAACAGTACCCCCTATTAACAGGTTTTATGTTGTTTTGGAAAGTTACAGGGTCAAATATAGAACATTCCATTTTCAAATTGAAATTTTCCAGATTAGTAATGTTACCTTTGAGACGGTGTGGTAGCCAGGAATGAGAATTACCCCCATAATGGCATAGCATTTGAAAAGGTACACAAGCCAAGGTATTGAAAGTGGGGTATGTTTAGTCTTTTTTAGTAGCCACTTAGTCACAAACACTGGCCAAAGTTAGCGTTCATATTTGTTTTTGTGTGAAAAAAGCAAAAAACGAATATTTGGCCAGTGTTTGTGACTAAGTGGCTACTAAAAAAGACTAAACATACCCCACTTTCAATACCTTGGCTTGTCTACTTTTGCAAATGGTATGCCATCATGGGGGTAATTCTCATTCCTGGGCTACCATACGCTCTCAAAGGCAACATAACCAATCTGGCAAATTTCAATGTGAAAAAAATGAAATGCAAGCCTTATATGTGACTCTCTAACTTTCCAAAACACCATAAAACCTGTACATGGGGGGTACTGTTATTCTCGGGAGACTTCACTAAACACAAATATTAGTGTTTTAAAACAGTAAAACATATTACAACAATAATATAGACCATAAAAGTGCAGTTCGCTTGTAAAAAATGCGAAAAACTTCACTTTTACTTAAAATATCATCGTTGTAATACAATTTACCAGTTTGAAACACTAATATTTGAGTTCAGCGACGTCTCCCGAGTAAAACAGTACACCCTATGTATAGGTTTTATGGTGTCTTGGAGAGTTACAGGGTCAAATATAGTGCTTGCGAATTAAATTCTCTGCACTTTCTCCCTGTGTTGTCAGGCATGTCAATCAAATTTTAATTAATCAAATCACATAATTACATTAAAAGATTATTTAAATATACATGTAGAATTTTAATATATATGTATTTATAGGTATTTAAATTCTACGTGTATACTAATGTAATCTTTTATCTAATTATATGTATTTATCTATATATATATATTTGCGGTTATTTGTATTTTATATATAGATATATATAGAATGTCATTCTAAGTGTATTTTGTTACCGATATATATATATTAATAACAAAATACAGTTAGAATGAAATTACATATGCATATATAATTTATATTAAATTTTGTTTCAATATTTTATTTATTTATTTTATTATTGTATTTATTTATTATTTTAATTATACGTATTTATATATAATATATATATGTACATCTATTATATATATAATATATATACATATAAAAATACATTTAATTTATTTTTAAACATGTTTATTTTTATTTTTTTACACTACCTACCAGCAGGGGGACTGTCTGACATTTCAGACAGTCCCCCTGCTGGCAGATCCATAGCCAGCTATAGGGGGCCATGTGATCGCTCTTTGAGACCGATCACATGGCCCCCGGGGGCCTCATTTGCCGGAGGGGGGCTGCCTGGGCTGTCAGGCAGCCCCCCAGAAGAGGATCGCGGCGGAGGTAAGTACAACTCACCTCCTGGGGCTGCAAGCCGTTACAACGTACCATGCCGCCGCAACGGCTTTGAAGCCCATTTAATGCAGGACGGCATGGTACGTCGTAACGGCGTTAAGGGGTTAAGGACTGAGCCAAATGTACACGTTGTGATCAAAAGAAAACGTAAACAAAAACTTGAATTTGCGCTATTCAGTCATAATTAACCTATTTCATATTATGTGCACCCACACTTATTATATATCATTTTATTCAGAGGAAACAGGGCTTTCATTTAAAATCAAATATTTAGGTATGAAACATAATTTAATATGAATAAAATATAAAAAAATGGGAGAAAATAAGACATTTTGTTATTTTTTAGTTCTACATGACATTTTAACTGTGAATGTCATAATACTGTTTGCTTTTACTGCCATAAAATACACATTTTTGTATTCAGCGATGTCTCTCGTGTACAGGTTTTATGATGTTTTGGGAAGTTATAGGGTCAAATATAGCATGTTACATTTTTCAGTTTGTTTTAAATTCGCCAGATTGGTTACGTTGCCTTTGAGACCGTATGGTAGCCCAGGAATGAGAATTACTCCCACGATGGCATACGATTTGTAAAAGTAGACAACCCAAGGCTTTGCAAATGGGGTATGTCCAGTCTTTGTAGTAGCCACTTGGTCACAAACACTGGCTACATTCTGTAGCGCTGTACAATGGGTGGACTAACAGACATGTAATTGTAACCAGACAACTGGACGTACAGTAACAGGGGGGTGGAGGGCCCTGCTCAATGAGCTTAGATTCTAGAGGGAGTGGGGTATAGTGACACAAAGGGTAAAAAGTAGGGGTACGAAGTAGGTTGTTAGAAAAATATGAACTGAGGGCTTAGTTAGTAATTTTTGACAGTTGCAGGAAAGGAATCATGGGGGATGGGGGATTAAAACCTGCTAACAGTTTAATTGATATGCTTTCTTGAAGAAGTGAGTTTTCAATGCTTTTTTGAATGAGTTGAGACTGGGTGAAAGTCTTACGGAGAAGGGAGTTCCACAGAAGAGGTGCAGCCCTGGAAAAATGTTGGAGGCGAGCATCAGAGGTGGGAGTTTGGACAGAGGATAGACGTAGGTCCTTGGCAGAGCGTAAGTGCCTCAACGGGGCATATTTGTGTATTAGGGAGGTTGGAGAAGCATTATGTAGGGACTTTAAACAAGCACCAGAATTTTTAATTGAGCCCTATTTCTAACTGGAAGCCAATGTAGGGACTGGCAGAGCGGGGAGGCGTGGTAGGTGTGAGCAGGCAGGAAAATAAGCCTCGCCGATGCATTCATTATAGATTGCAGCGGTGTAATCTGGGAACATGTAAGACCACTGAGAAGGGGATTGCAGTAGTCAAGGCGATAGAGAACAACAGCATGGACCAGCACCTTAGCCGCATCCAGAGTTAAATAGGGGCGGATGCGCGCTATGTTTTTGAGATGGAAGCGATAGAATTTGGCGATTGATTGGACATGAGGGATGAAGGAGAGGTTGTTGTCAAAAAGAACAGCCAGGCAGCGAGCCTGCGAGGTAGAGGTGCTGGTAGCGCCATTGACTTGGAGGGAGACAGACATGGGAGTAGCAACACTTGAGGGAGGAAAGACCAGAAGTTCTGTTTTGGACAGGTTGAGTTTAAGGAACTGGGCAGCCATCCAGTTGGAAATCGCAAAGAGGCAGTCAGAGACACGAGTCAAGATGGCGGAGAGAGATCAGGAGAGTACAGGTAGATTTGCGTGTCATCTGCATAGAAATGATAATGGAAGCCAAAGGAGCTGATGAGTTTACCAAGGGAGGCAGTATAGATAGAGAACAGTAGGGGACCAAGGACAGAACCTTGGGGGACACCGACAGAGAGTGGTTGGGGGGGAAGAGGCAGAGTCAGAGAAAGAAACACTGAAAGAGCGCTGGGAGAGGTAGGAGGAGCACCAGGAGAGAGCAGTATCCCGTAGACCAAAATTACGGAGAATGAGAAGAAGCTGTCGATGATCAACAGTGTCAAAGGAAGCAGAAAGATCAAGGAGAATTAGGATAGAGTAATGGCCGCAAGATTTAGCAGCAATTAAATCGTTGGATTCTTTGGTCACAGCCGTTTTGACAGAATGACCAGTGCGGAATCCAGACTAAAGGGGGTCAAGCAGAGAGTTGGATTCGAGAAAGTCAGTCAATCTGGTGTACACAACTCTCTATATGAAATTATAATTAGTTATATATATTTCATTAATATAATTCTACGTGTATTTTGATACTAATATATATATATATATATATATATATATATTTATTAATGTTAAAATACACTGACAGTGTATATATATTTGTATAATGATATGAAACATATTGCTTTATTTAATCTTTCTCAAGGTGATGAATTCTCTCGAAATATTCCAAATAAGGTCTAAATAGAATATGCGTAAATATCTGAGCTATTAATTAAATATAGTAAATAATGCCTTTGTAGCGGCACAAATGTAAACATATCATTGCAAGTGCTGGTTCATGGGCACCAACGTGTCTTGGGCGTCTTTAACAGTAATGGGTTTGTAACAATGTTTTCTTCTTCATATTATGGGTGTTCGGTCCTTCACAGATTCATATTTCCTGCATTCTTAACTTTTTTTCAATTTTTTTCACCGATTCAATCATTCTATCATGCACGGCTCGTAACAGTAAGAGTGACAGTGACAAACCATGAACTCACTCACTGCAGCTACTTAATACTCAAACATGAGAGAAATGAAAGGGATTGTATATAGGCAAAGGTTCATTACCACAAAGTACAATGAGCAATTCTCTTATAACATGCCATGTGCAGCGGGTTCTTGAAACTGGAGAAAAACAAGCTCCATTCTATTCAATTTATTCAAAAGAGGTCCAATAATATTTGCAAAGCGCTTTATTTCACACAATGCAATCCTTACTTTTGAATGCACATATCAACACTAGTGATGTCGCGAACATAACATTTTCGGTTCGCGAACAGCGAACGCGAACCTCCGCAAATGTTCGCGAACCGGGCGAACCGCCATAGACTTCAATGGGCAGGCGAATTTTAAAACCCACAGGGACTCTTTCTGGCCACAATAGTGATGGAAAAGTTGTTTCAAGGGGACGAACACCTGGACTGTGGCATGCCGGAGGGGGATCCATGGCAAAACTCCTATGGAAAATTACACAGTTGATGCAGAGTCTGGTTTTAATCCATAAAGGGCAGAAATCACCTAACATTCCTAAATCACAATGGATATGGATTGACACCTGACATATGACATATTGACACCTTGACATATGGATTGACACCTGTCCTCAGAGACCCTGATACACACTGACACAGAGCAGAATAGGGACTGTTCCCCCTACATAGGGTCACTTGGCAGATATGTATTGGCACCTGTCCTCAGAGACCCTGATACACACTGACACAGAGCAGAATAGGGACTGTTCCCCCTACATAGGGTCACTTGGCAGATATGGATTGACACCTGTCCTCAGGGACCCTGATACACACTGACACAGAGCAGAATAGGGACTGTTCCTCCTACATAGGGTCACTTGGCAGATATAGATTGACACCTGTCCTCAGAGACTCTGATACACACTGACACAGAGCAGAATAGGGAATATTCACTAAATGCCAAACATTGTTATGCAGGGGAATATTCAGTAAATAAGGATAAGGAGGGGGGACCTACTTTCCTCCCCCCCGGCCCCCACCCCTGCGCGGTGGGTGGGGGCCATAAATCACAATGGGGGGGACCTACTGTCCACCCGCCCGCCCCCACCCGTGAGCGGTGGGTGGGGGCCATAAAAATAATGAGGGGGGACCTACTGTATCATGTTGTATCGATCAGGTAGTGTCAGGGTTACGCCCGCTTCACAGTGACATACCAAACTCCCCATTTAACGCACCGCAAACAACTGCAAACAGTCCATTTGCACAACCGCAAACTCCCCATTTGCACCAGGTTGGATACCAAGCTAGCCATGTCCGTTCTTTGTCCTCACTGATGTCATTGAAGGTCTCTTCCTCCACCCAGCCATGTACAACACCAAGGGTCCCCGAAAGGTGACAACAAGCCCCCTGGGACGCCTGCTGTGTTTGGTCTTCCACCTCCTCAAAGCCACCTTCCTCCTCTGACTCCTCTTCTTCAGACTCCTCTCTCTGCGTTGCCTCTCTCTGCGTTATTATAAGGTGTGTTAAGTAGTACTATTCTTATCAGTTTAATCCTTGTTACGAGTAGAGGACTATTTCCTTGTTTCGCCAAACCCCTTCAAAGATGGAAAAAGCGGTATGAGTGGAAGAAACGAGGAAATGTGGTCAGTTGGTGGTGCCAGCCCCACAGAGGGCTTGTACCCAGTTATGCTAATAAACTGAAAAAAGAAAAAATCTCCCAAGAAGGAGATCTAAAACTGGCATAGGAAAAGGTTAGACAACTATAATAAAGTGATACCTACAAATCCTAGTGAGCATAGGTGTATAATAGAGGGAGAAAGGGAAAGCAGAGTGATGCTTCCTAATAACGTGGTTAGTACCCTTTGTTAAAGTAAATTGAGTAATGGAGAAAAGTCTTTATTGCATCATTTATAAATAACAAAGGGATACTATACTCATTCCCCTATAGTGGCTAATTGTGTAATAATGGTAATACTATTACCTATTATATAATATTGCCAGGGGCAAGGAAATTCACTTTAAATAGATGGGTATAGGCAGAGAGTATGGAGACCGGAGTGATGCTGTCATAAAAAGTGTCAATAAGGTGATATAAAGTTAAATATATCACAGACACACAGCCACCCTTTCTCTTAGCTAGTTTCCATAAAAGCTGGATAGGTAGAAAGGCTATAAAGACTCAGAGAGGTCTAAGAAGAATCCTCTAAACTAACCCTAATCTCCTTAAACACCTTCAAGGGTGTTCTAAGCTAAAGCTCAATCTAAACGTTTAGATGACTTCCTGATTTCCCATCACAGATGCTGGCTAGGAATAACACTGTGCAAGACAAAGAGTGGGTCTAAATGCCCATAGTGCAGTAAAGTGTCCCTAGTGAAGTGAAAAAAAGAATAATGAGCTGGCGCCCAAGAGAATAACGAGCTGGCGCCCTATCAGGGGACGTGTATATGGCATCAATTTTAGGAACCGGGAGATGGAAAAAGATGCTTGGTCGGTCCTCCTACTTCAAATTTGGGGCACTGCGCGTGCAATCTAATGTGCCACCATGTAGGAGTGGTGTGTTAAGTAGTACTATTCCTATCAGTTTAATCCCTGTTATGTGCCTTTTTTTTTGGTTTGGTTTTTGAAGCCACAGTGCAGCACCAGAGGCCTGAAAAATTAGGCATGTACACATACCTGAAAAACTAGGTATTGTTGCAGCCGCTGCTGTAGCAGCGGCCATAAAAATTGATGTTTGTTTCCCAGGCAGAAAGTGCCCTAAAACATTGCGGCTTGAACCCTAGTTGGTGGCGGATAAGTCACACAAGTCAACTGGCATTCAGAGCTAAAATACAGCAGCGTGTGGACCATTTTTAGCCCAAGGCAGCTCATCTCATCAGGCCTTTTTTCGAATGTATCGCCCACTGTCAGTCCCTTTGGGATCCATACCTCATTCATCTTAATAAAGGTGAGGTAATCTAGACTTTTTTGACCTAGGCGACTTCTCTTCTCAGTGACAATACTTCCTGCTGCACTGAAGGTCCTTTCTGACAGGACACTTGAAGCGGGGCAGGCCAGAAGTTCTATCGCAAATTGGGATAGCTCAGGCCACAGGTCAAGCCTGCACACCCAGTAGTCAAGGGGTTCATCGCTCCTCAGAGTGTCGATATCTGCAGTTAAGGCGAGGTAGTCTGCTACCTGTTGGTCGAGTCGTTCTCTGAGGGTGGATGCCGAAGGGAGACTGTGGACTAAGATTCTATGCCTGCATATGGACGGTATTATGCTCGATGCCCCTGAGGAAGTTCAACTTTGAACGAAACGCGTAGGGCTTGTTCAGTACAGTGTTTAAAGTATTTTACTGCTGATTTTATTCTTCATTTTTATTTTACTTTATTTGTACATCTGGCTTTCCTGCTCCATTGGATTCTTCCATTGGGATTCGTTATTCCATCTGAACCTGATGTGCCTGTTTGACACTTCCATTTTGTAAGTGTATTTGTGAATAAAGCGTGTAACTTTTTTACTTGGATACTCTGCACTATTATTTCTCTTTTTCCTATGCATGAAATTGATGTCCAACCAGTCCTGAAGTTTTCACACCATTATATTTGATATGCCTTCAATCAAACTATGTTTGTGAGTGCAATCCTCTATATTACTTATTTCTATTCTCTGTGACAATATTGCGCTATGTCCCTCTCTATTATTTCTGTATTGTAGATTGCCATTTTTTGGTGTTTTGTTGTAGGACTTAAAAAGCTCCACATGTCCTCCATCAACAACACGTCTTTAAAGCGTCCTGTCCTTGACGGCGTGGTCGTGGGAGGAGGAGGATTACTTTCACCTCTTCCCCTGTTGTGCTGTGCTGTGACATCACTCTTATACGCTGTGTAAAGCATACTTTTTAATTTATTTAGCAAATGCTGCATCCTTTCCGACTTGTTGTAATTTGGTAACATTTCAGCCACTTTCTGCTTATACCGGGGGTCTAGTAGCGTGGACACTCAGTACAGGTCGTTCTCCTTCAGCCTTTTTATACGAGGGTCCCTCAACAGGCACGACAGCATGAAAGACCCCATTTGCACAAGGTTGGATGCCAAGCTACTCATTTCCCATTCCTCCTCCTCAGTGATCTCAATTAAGGTATGTTCTTCCCCCCAGCCACGTACAACACCACGGGTACCAGATAGGTGACAACGAGCACCCTGGGATGGCTGTTGTGGTTGGTCTTCCTCCTCCTCCTCAAAGCCACATTCCTCCTCTGACTCCTCTTCCTCACAATCCTCTTCCAGCGTTGCCGCAGGTCCAGCAAGCGATGCTGATAAGGCTGTTTCTGGTGGTGATGGTGACCACAACTCTTCCTCTTCCTCACAGGGCACGCTCCAGGAAGAAAACAAATGGTATGATGTCACTGATGGTGCCTTCGGTGCGACTGACTAGGTATGTCACCTCCTCAAAAGGACGCATGAGCCTACAGGCATTGCGCATGAGCGTTCAGTAACGTGGCAAAAAAATTCCCAGCTCCCCAGAGGCTGTCCTAGCACCCCGGTCATACAAATATTCATTAACGGCTTTTTCTTGTTGGAGCAGGTGGTCGAACATTAGGAGTGTTGAATTCCAACGTGTCGGGCTGTCGCAAATCAAGCGCCTCACTGGCATGTTGTTTCGCCGCTGGATATCGGCAAAGTGCGCCATGGCCGTGTAGGAACGCCTGAAATGGCCACACACCTTCCTGGCCTGCTTCAGGACGTCCTGTAAGCCTGTGTACTTATGCACAAAGCGTTGTATGATCAGATTACACACATGTGCCATGCACGGCACATGTGTCAACTTGCCCAACTTCAATGCCGCCAACAAATTTGTTCCATTGTCACAAACCACTTTGCTGATATCCAGTTGCTGCGGAGTCAGCCACTTTTCCACCTGTGCGTTCAGGGCGGACAGGAGTGCTTGTCCGGTGTGACTCTCTGCTTTCAAGCAAGTCAAACCCAAGACGGCGTGACACTGCCTCATCCGGGATGTGGAATAGTACCTGGGAGCTGGGGGGGTGCCGTTGATGTGGAGCAAGATGCAGCAGCAGAAGAGGACTCAGCCGAGGAGGTTATGGAAGAGGATGGAGTAGGAGGAGTAGAGGAGGTGGCAGCAGGCCTGCCTGCAACTCGTGGAGGTGTCACCAACTCCTCTGCAGAGCCACGCATTCCATGCTTGGCAGCCGTCATCAGGTTTACCCAATGCGCAGTGTAGGTGATATACCTGCCCTGACCATGCTTTGCAGACCAGGTATCAGTGGTCAGATGGACCCTTGCCCCAACACTGTGTGCCAGACATGCCATTACTTCCTTTTGCACAATCGAGTACAGGTTGGGGATTGCCTTTTGTGAAAAGAAATTTCGTCCGGGTAGCTTCCACTGCGGTGTCCCAATAGCTACAAATGTTTTGAACGCCTCAGACTCCACCAGCTTGTATGGTAAATGCTGGCGGGCTAATAGTTCAGACAAGCCAGCTGTCAGACGCTGGGCAAGGGGGTGACTTTCTGACATTGGCTTCTTACGCTCAAACATGTCCTTGACAGACACCTGACTGTGGGCAGATGAGCGTGAACTCCTGAAGGCGAGAGACGGAGTGGCGGATGGTTGAGAGCGGTTAAGGAGGACAGCAGTGGTTGATGTGGCTGAAGATGCTGGACCAGGAGGATGATGGCGGCTTTGAGTTTGTGTGCTGCTTGTACTCATGTGTTGATCCCATAGGCGTTTGTGATGTGCGATCATGTGCCTACGCAAAGCAGTTGCACCTAGGTGGGTGTTGGACTTCCCACGACTCAGTGTCTTTTGGCACAGGTTACAAATGGCATCGCTGTTGTCAGAGGCAGACACACAAAATAAATTCCACACTGCTGAGCTCTGCAATGACGGCATTCTGGTGGTGGGCACAGCATGCGTTGATTGGCGTGCTGTCGGGCTGACCCCGGGTGCCGATGCATGCTGTCTGACTGTGCCACTAGCTCCTTGCGACGACCTCCCCCTGCTTCCAACTCGTCTCCTCCTCCTCTCTGTCTCCCCATCTGAAATTTCTCCCTGTTCTTCTTCTTGCCGAGAAGGCACCCACGTGACATCCATGGACGCATCGTCATCATCAACCGCTTCACTTGTATCTGACAACTCAGCAAAGGAAGCAGCAGCGGGTACAACATCATCATCATCACACCGTACGTCCATGTGTGTAACGCTGCCTGACTGAGACATATCCCTGTTATCTACATCCTCTGGCAATAATGGTTGCTCATCACTCATTTTTTCAAACGGATGTGTAAATAACTCCTCTGACGGATAAAGTGAAGCGGCTGTGGTGCTAGTGTTGGTGGTGGTGGCAGGTGGGTGAGTGGTATCTTGAGAGGTGCCCGAAGCTAAGCTGGAGGAGGATAGTGTGTCAAGGTTTCGAGCGGAAGTTGTAGAAGATTGGGTGTCCTGTGTTAGCCAGTCAACTATGTCCTCAGAACTTTTCAAGTTCAGGGAACGTGGCCTCGGAAAACTGGGCACCACGACCACGACGGCCCCTGCGGGGTGGCCTGCCTCTGCCTGTCATTTTTTTTTGGATTAGTGGTACTATGCGTGCCAGCTACTGTGAGACCAGATATGAGTGGCACTGTGCAGTGGCAGAGGTTGGCAGAGTACACGCTGTAGGCCTGACACACCCGCTTGAAGACAACTAACTGCTATTCAATCTATAACAGTGAAAAACATTTTTTTTGTTTTTAAATGCACGCTATTGTGACACCAGATATGAGTGGCAATGTGCACTGGCAGAGGTTGGCAGAGTACACGCTGTTGGCCTGACACACAGACGCTTGCAGACAACTAACTGCTATTCAATCTATAACAGTGAAAATAGTTTTTTGGTTTTAAATGCACACTATTGTGACACCAGATATGAGTGGCAATGTGCACTGGCAGAGGTTGGCAGCGTACACGCTGTAGGCCTGACGCCCGCTTGAAGACAACTAACTGCTATTCAATCTATAACAGTGAAAAAAGTTTTTGGGTTTTTAAATGCAATCTATTGCGACAACAAATAAGAGTGGCACTGTGCACTGGCAGAGGTTGGCAGAGTACACGCTGTAGCCCTGACACACCCGCTTGAAGACAACTAACTGCTATTCAATCTATAACAGTGGAAAACATTTTTTGGGTTTTAAATGCACGCTATTGTGACACCAGATATGAGTGGCACTGTGCACTGGCAGAGGTTGGCAGAGTACACGCTGTAGGCCTGACACACACGCTTGAAGACAACTAACTGCTATTCAATCTATAACAGTGAAAAAAGTTTTTGGGTTTTAAATTCACGCTATTGTGACACCAGATATGAGTGGCAATGTGCACTGGCAGAGGTTGGCAGAGTACAAGCTGTAGGCCTGACACCCGCTTGAAGACAACTAACTGCTATTCAATCTATAACAGTAAAAAAAGTTTTGGGGTTTTTAAATGCACGCTATTGTGACACCAGATATTAGTGGCACTGTGCACTGGCAGAGGTTGGCAGAGTACATGCTGTAGGCCTGACACACCCGCTTGAAGACAACTAACTGCTATTCAATCTATAACAGTGAAAAAAGTTTTTTGGCTTTAAATGCACGCTTTTGTGACACCAGATATGAGTGGCAAAGTGCACTGGCAGAGGTTGGCAGAGTGCACACTGTAGGCCTGACACCCGCTTGAAGACAACTAACTGCTATTCAATCTATAACAGTAAAAAAAGTTTTTGGGTTTTTAAATGCACGCTATTGTGACACCAGATATGAGTGGCACTGTGCACTGGCAGAGGTTGGCAGAGTACACACTGTTGGCCTGACACACAGATGCTTGCAGACAACTAACTGCTATTCAATCTATAACAGTGAATTTTTTTTTAAATGCACGCTATTGTGACACCAGATATGAATGGCACTGTGCACTGGCAGAGGTTGGCAGAGTACACGCTGTAGGCCTGACACACCCGCTTGAAGACAACTAACTGCTATTCAATCTATAACAGTGAAAAAAGTTTTTTGTTTTTAAATGCACGCTATTGTGACACCAGATATGAGTGGCAATGTGCACTGGCAGAGGTTGGCAGAGTACACGCTGTAGGCCTGACACACAGACGCTTGCAGACAACTAACTGCTATTCAATCTATAACAGTGAAAAAAGTTTTTTGTTTTTAAATGCACGCTATTGTGACACCAGATATGAGTGGCACTGTGCACTGGCAGAGGTTGGCAGAGTACACGCTGTAGGCCTGACACACACGCCTGAAGACAACTAACTGCTATTCAATCTATAACAGTGAAAAAAGTTTTTGGGTATTAATTGCACGCTATTGTGACACCAGATATGAGTGGCAATGTGCACTGGCAGAGGTTGGCAGAGTACACGCTGTAGGCCTGACACCCGCTTGAAGACAACTAACTGCTATTCAATCTATAACAGTAAAAAAAGTGTTGGGGTTTTTAAATGCACGCTATTGTGACACCAGATATGAGTTGCACTGTGCACTGGCAGAGGTTGGCAGAGTACACGCTGTTGGCCTGACACACAGACGCTTGCAGACAACTAACTGCTATTCAATCTATAACAGTGAAAAAAAGTTTTTTTTTTTAAATGCACGCTATTGTGACACCAGATATGAGTGGCACTGTGCACTGGCAGAGGTTGGCAGAGTACACACTGTAGGCCTGACACACACGCTTGAAGACAACTAACTGCTATTCAATCTATAACAGTGAAAAAAGTTTTTTTGGTTTTAAATGCACGCTATTGTGACACCAGATATGAGTGGCAATGTGCCCTGGCAGAGGTTGGCAGAGTACACGCTGTAGGCCTGACACCCGCTTGAAGACAACTAACTGCTATTCAATCTATAACAGTAAAAAAAGTATTTGGGTTTTTAAATGCACGCTATTGTGACACCAGATATGAGTGGCACTGTGCACTGGCAGAGGTTGGCAGAGTACACGCTGTTGGCCTGACACACAGACGCTTGCAGACAACTAACTGCTATTCAATCTATAACAGTGAAAAAAGTTTTTTGTTTTTAAATGCACGCTATTGTGACACCAGATATGAGTGGCACTGTGCACTGGCAGAGGTTGGCAGAGTACACACTGTAGGCCTGACACACACGCTTGAAGACAACTAACTGCTATTCAATCTATAACAGTGAAAAACGTTTTTTGGTTTTAAATGCACGCTACTGTGACACCAGATATGAGTGGTAATGTGCACTGGCAGAGGTTGGCAGAGGTTGGCAGAGTACACGCTGTAGGCCTGACACACACGCTTGAAGACAACTAACTGCTATTCAATCCATAACAGTGAAAAAAGTTTTTGGGTTTTTAAATGCAATCTATTGTGACACCAGATATGAGTGGCACTGTGCACTGGCAGAGGTTGGCAGAGTACACGCTGTAGGCCTGACACACAGACGCTTGCAGACAACTAACTGCTATTCAATCTATAACAGTGAAAAAAGCTTTTTGGTTTTTAAATGCAATCTATTGCGACACCAGATAAGAGTGGCACTGTGCACTGGCAGAGGTTGGCAGAGTACACGCTGTAGGCCTGGCACACAGACGCTTGCAGACAACTAACTGCTATTCAATCTATTACAGTGAAAAAAAGGTTTTGGGTTTTTAAATGCACGTTATTGTGACACCAGATATGAGTGGCCCTGTGCACTGGCAGAGGTTGGCAGAGTACACGCTGTAGGCCTGACACACAGACGCTTGCAGACAACTAACTGCTATTCAATCTATTACAGTGAAAATAAATGTTTTGCTTTTAAATGCAAGCTATTGTGACACCAGATATGAGTGGTGGCACTGGGCAAGTGGGCACAGTATCCACTGTGAGCCTGACACAGAAGCTGGCAGGCAGGCAACTGCAATTAGATTACACAGGAAAAAAAAGCAGACTGATGTTCTAGCCCTAAATTGGGCTTTTTGGGGTGCTGTCCTTACAGCAGAGATCAGATGAGTCCTTCAGGACTGTAGTCGACACTGAATACCCTAGCCTAGCTATCCATTTCCTTATCAAATGAGCAGCAGCTACACTTTCCCTCCTCTATCTAAGAATGCAGCTTCAGAATGAATCTAAAATGGATGCTGTACAGGAGGTGGGTGGGTCTGGAAGGGAGGGTCTGCGGCTGATTGGCTGGAATGTGTCTGCTGACTGTGAGGCACAGGGTCAAAGTTTACTCAATGATTACGAATAGGGGGCGGATCGAACCGCGCATGTGTTTGCCCGCCATGGCGAACGCGAACACGCTATGTTCGCCAGGAACTATTCGCCAGCGATCAGTTCGGTACATCACTAATCAACACCATAAAACACAAAACAATCCTTCCACGAGTTGTAGTTATGTTAATAAAATAAATGGTTATAATGCTGTAACGCAGATGATAAATAAATGTAACATTTGGGTCTGTGTGTACTACCACACAATCATTCTAAATTGTTTAATAGTCTACACAACGAACAACTAAATAAGGAATGATTTGTTTGTAATGATATCATTTTTCAGAAGTGACGTATATTCTGGAGCAGCTTAATTGTTATTATATTTAGAGTTCAATATGCTTTTAAACACATATTTTAAAAAAATATATATATTAGTTTTATTTGGTTAGTGTGGCTTCATACTCGTTTTTCTTCCTTTTGTTTTGGATTTTTTTTGAACGGATGTTCATATTTATTCGATATTTAATTTTGAGTGACAGTCAGAGGGGTGTAACAAAGTTAATTTATAAAAGTGCTAATTGCTATTGAAATCTGCACTTTTATAAATTAAGAGAAGACACACTCTTCACACATGAAAAAAGAGAAAACACTGTCTTCACACATAAAGCACTTCAGCAAGCGGTCTTGGGGGTCTTTTAACATTTTACAAGCTCATAAAATAATCTCATTGACGTCTATCCCAACGGCTTATATTGCAATTAGCATCGACTATGAGTCCCCCCTCACCCCCCCCCCCCCCCCGACCCTCCCCCCAAGAAATATGTATAACGTGTAGCATCTTAACGCTGGGAAATAGGGTTTTGTTGAAACCCAAATACATTGCCTGCCCAAGAACAAGCCCCTCTGTGTATCAACACTAGATCAATGAGCGCAGAAGTTGTGTGGGAATGTCTGGAGAATTTAAGTTGATATACAAGCAGAGCAGATGCATGGTTCTGAAGGTGAGGACGAGGACTCTCGAAGTGATTTGCTACTTGATGAGAAGCCAAGAGACAGAGCTGAGCAGATTTTGAGCAGAGTCAGTTTTTGAAGACAGAAAGAGTGATTATTTTAGCAGCAGACATGGGAACGAATTACTATAGTTGAGGTTTGTAGGTAGGAAGGTCAGCTAGCTGGAGATTGCAAAAGGTCAGGTGGGATTCCACAGAACACCTACTGTATAGAAGTATGTACGGATAAAGTATGTTTGTTTGGAAAACAGGGAATTGGATCAAGGGAGTGAATCGTTGTATTATAAATGATCGCATAGGAAGTATATGTGAAGTTTGAAGACTAATGATATAAGTTTAAGAATAAAGTGTATATTTATATATATATATTTTATATTTTATTTTGTATTTATTTATTTTCCTTCTGATATAAATTGGAAAAATGTGTATGTTCTAACTTGTGTTTAATGTTTTCGACATGTTGGAGAATTGCCTTTGGGGTATCTCACACATGAATGTTACAAATTTCCACATAATAAAACAATAAATATATAAAAAAAAAGAATAAAGTGATAAATTGCTTGTTGACCATAAAAATGTCAGTTGATTATTACAAGGTTATGACAAGTAAGAAATTTGGATGAAAAATGTTTCAAGTTTACTGTATGCTACATTATATATTTCTGTGATTCCATGTAAAAGGTTTTGTTTATTAAAGGAGCACTATAGTGCCAGGAAAACAAACTTGTTTTCCCGGCACTATGTAGTCCTTAGGTCCCCCCCATCATCAGGGGCCCCCTCCCGCTGGGCTGAAGGGGTTTAAACCCCTTCAGCCACTTACCTTTCTCCAGGGCTGGCTCCCTCGGCGCTGGGGAACTCTCCTCCTCCTGCCGACGTCAGCGCCGAATGCGCATGCACAGCAAGAGCCGCACACACATTCAATCCGCCCATAGGAAAGCATTACGCAATGTTTTTCTATGGACGTCAGCGTCTTAGTGAGAATCGCGGAAGTGGCCTCTAGTGGCTGTCAGTGAGACAGCCTCTAGAGCAGTGATGGCGAACCTTTTTGAGCCCGAGTGCCCAAACCGCAATACATGCCAACTTTTTTTTCCTTAAAGTGCCAACACGGCAATTGCGTGTGTGTGGGGGGGGGGGGGGGGGTGCGTGTGTGTGTGTGTGGGGGGGTGAGGGGTGCGTGTGTGTGTGTGTGTGGGGAGGGTGCGTGTGTGTGTGTGTAGGGGTGCGTGTGTGTGTGTGGGGGGGTGCGTGTGTGTGTGTGTGTGGGGGGGTGAGTGTGTGTGGGTGTTGTATGTGTGTATGAGGGGTGCTGTGTGTGTGTGTGAGGGGTGCTGTATGTGTGTGTGAGATGGGTGCTGTGCGTGGGGTAGGGGTGCTGTATGTGTGTGTGAGAGGGGTGCTGTGAGGGAGTAGGGGTACTGCTGGGGGGGTAGGGGTACTGCTGGGGGGGTAGGGGTACTGTGTGGGGGGTAGGGATACTGCTGGCGGGGTATGGGTACTGCTGTGGGGGGTAGGGATACTGTGTGTGGGGGGTAGGGGTGCTGTGGGGGGGTAGGGGTACTGTGTGTGGGGGGGTAGGGGTGCTGTGTGTGGGGGGTAGGGGTACTGCTGGGGGTGGTAGGGGTACTGCTGATGGTGGTAGGGGTACTGCTGGGGGGGTAGGGGTACTGCTGGGGGGTAGGGGTACTGCTGGGGGGGTAGGGGTGCTGGGGGGATGGTAGGGGTGCTGGGGGTAAGGGTGCTGGGGGGGGTAGGGGTACTGCTGTGGGGGAGTAGGGGTACTGTTGTGGGGGAGTAGGGGTACTGCTGGGGTGGTAGGGGTACTGCTGGGGTGGTAGGGGTACTTCTGGGGGGTAGGGGTACTGCTGGGGGGTAGGGGTACTGCTGGGGGCGGTAGGGGTACTGCTGGGGGTGGTAGGGGCACTGCAGGGGTGGTAGGGGTACTGCGGGGGTAGGGGTACTGTTGTGGGGGAGTAGGAGTACTGCTGGGGTGGTAGGGGTACTTCTGGGGGGAAGGGAGCTGCTGGGGGGGTAGGGGTACTTCTGGGGGGGTAGGGTGCTGCTGGGGGGGTAGGGTGGTGCTGTGGGGGGTAGGATGCTGCTGTGGGGGGTAGGGTGCTGCTGGGGGGGTAGGGTGCTGCTGGGGGGTGGAGTGGTGCTGTGGGGGTAGGGGTGGTGCTGTGGGGGTAGGGTTGGTGCTGGGGGGTAAGGGTACTTCTGGGGGGGGGGGTAGGGGTGCTGTGTGTCAGTATCCCCCCCTCCCTCCTTCTTACCTTTAATGAAGTGGGGGGGGCACAGCCATCCCTGGTGGTCCGGTGGTGGTACCGTCATCCCTGGGCAGTGCTTCCGTGTCGGGAGGCAGGGGGAGGGATCTGTGAATCAGCTCCCCTGTCCTCCAGCGCGATGCTGTGTGGAGCGTTGCCATGGTAACGCTCGGCAACGCTCCACACAGCATCGCGCGGGAAGACAGGGGATCAGCATCACAGATCCCTCCCCCTGCCTCCCGACACGGAAGCAGAGTAGGCGCCTGCCGTTTCGGGCAGGCAGGTGCCTACTCTGCAGTGATGGAGGACCTGTGGCCGCGTGCCCACAGAGAGGGCACAGCGTGCCACCTGTGGCACGCGTGCCATAGGTTCGCCATCACTGCTCTAGAGGCTGGATTAACCCTCAGTATAAACATAGCAGTTTCTCAGAAACTGCTATGTTTACAGCTGCAGGGTTAAAACTAGAGAGTCCTGGCACCCAGACCACTTCATTGAGCTGAAGTGGTCTGGGTGCCTATAGTGGTCCTTTAAATAGTGAGTTATGTTGAATTTTATTGCACATTTAATACCACAGTAGCGAAGTCAAATAATTATTTAACTCGGATAAATTCTCACATTGACTATATTGGCCAGAATAAGTTGATTGTCTTGAAATTAAAAGAGAGAGACAAAGAGAACACATCTAAGTTCATTACAGCCACGTTTTTATCCGTTAAATGTTCATTACCATAGCTTTGCTGGAATGAGAACAAAGGTCTGGGATTTAGAAGGCAAATGTTTTGCCAGGTTCTCTGCAAAGGATGATAATCAATCTAATGAAATTCTTCAGTCTTGTGAAGAGATTGATTGTCTGAAAAGGCTGCACAGCCATGAAACCAATGATGTGTCTGAAGGTGTGCTTCGGGGAAATACAGGTGAAATTAAAGGACAAAAAAATCCTGAAGACTCTAATATGTGATGTCTATTCGTAAAAGTAGGAGATATAAAATGTAGTTAATAATCTCTTTATCTATATATTTATTTATTTATTAAGTTTTATTGATCAATGTGCCAGTTTTGTTTAAAAACGTTCATCAGATAAATGTATATATTGAGCAAGTTGCAAAGTAGCAGTTGATATCACGAGTAGCAGTTGATATTTACTCTGATTGATGTGATTCTTGAATACTGGTCCTCTTGCTTCATTTTCATTAAGGTGCACAATTTACTCTCAGAAGCTTAACTATCGACAAGTTAAAAATGGCATTGGGCACAATGTCATAACATGAAGAATGCAATGTGAATATATGTGAACATAACATTTATAATTCAGAGCTTTGTTAAAGTTCTATGTATATTGTTGTACTGGATAATGTTGTGAGATACATCTGTGTATCCCATGATTTAGATTTAGGGAAATCATAAAGTCAAGGTTATGAGGATTTGAATGAGTGGGAGTCATGGAAGTTTCAGTCCAAAGCACTATGAATAACTGGACATCTGGCAAACCATGCAAATGCCACGTGGACTGCAATGGCCATGATCTGGACCAACAGGGGAGAACAGAGGATCTCCATGGCTGGTCACTGTATAGAGGAGGCACCATGTCCAGTGGGGAGATTAAAGATGTCCCTCACTCATCATCCAAAGTTGATGCTGTGGGGAGGGTTGTGTAGGGAGCCAGTGAACTTAGTCTGCACTTCTACTTCCCAGACAGCATCCGACTTCTGAAACTGAGTTATTGGAAGCACAGAGTACCATTGGACAGGGGCACTGCTGATTGGCTAAAGCGGTCAGCTGATGCTGTAAGCCAATCAGTAACTCCACATTTATAAAAAAAGGTACAAAGCCTTTGGGGTTCATCCTTTCGACAATGGTTTAACCACCTAAGGCAAGAGAGCACCTGAGGGCCTCTTGGAACCATAACAATTTAATTTAGATGAAGTTTTAATGCTGACCGAAATGTTCCTTTAATCCGTGCTATCCTAAGTACTGTCATACACTTCCCTATCTAGTTTTTGACTGGGATCTGATCAGAACCATGTATACTATTATTATAATAGTTTATCAAATATGAATTTTTTTTAGTTATTTTTACCTTGAAATTGAAATTTTCTTTGAATTAACTTCAACTCCCCACCTTAGTAAATATACCCTGTATTTTGCTACCGGCTCTAGAGAGGGCTCTAGACAGACTCTCTGCTAGACCTGCTCCAGTCTGGTTTCCATGCTAAGCACTCTGCGGAAACGGCACTGACCAAAGTATCCAATGATCTACTCGCTGCAAAATCTCGTGGTCACTTCTCTATCCTAATTCTCCTTGACCTGTTTGCAGCTTTTGACACTGTTGATAATCAACAGCTACTTCTCATCCTCCGCAATATCGGTCTACAAGATATTGCTCTCTCCTGGTGCTCCTCCTACCTCTCCCAGTGCTCTTTCAGTGTTTCTTTCTCTGGCTCTGCTTCTTCTCCCCAACTCCTCTCTGTTGGTGTCCCCCAAGGTTCAGTCCTTGGTCCCCTACTGTTCTCTATCTATACTGCCTCCCTTGGTAAACTCATTAGCTCCTTTGGCTTCAAATTTCCTTTCTATGTGGATCTACCTGCCCTCTCCTGATCCCTCCCCGTCCCTCTTGACTAGTGTCTCTGACTGCCTCTCTGCTATTTCTAACTGGATGGCTGCCCAGTTCCTTAAAATCAACTTGACCAAAACTGAAATTCTAGTCTTTCCTATTCCTGTATCTGTCTCCCTCTAAGTCAACGTTGCTACCATCAGCTCCACCACACAGGCTGGCTGCCTAGGTGTTCTCTTTGACTCCGACCTCTCCTTCACGCCTCATGTTCAGTCTATTGCCAAATCCTGTCGTTTCCATCTCAAAAACATTGCGCGCATCCGACCCTACTTAACGCCAGATGCAACTAAGGTGCTGGTCCATTCCATTGTCCCTTCTCACCTTGACTACTGTAATCCGCTTCTCAGTGGTCTTACGTGCTCCCAACTTCTGCCATTACAGTCCATAATGAATGTGGCAGCGAGGCTCATCTTCCTGTCTGCCCGCACCTCACACACCTCATAGTTACATAGTTACATAGTTAGATAGCTGAAAATAGACTTGCGTCCATCAAGTTTAGCCTTCCTCACACCTGTTTTTTGCTGTTGATCCAAAAGAGAAAAAAAAAAAAACCCAGTTTGAAGCACAATTTTGCAACAAGCTAGGACAAAAAATTCCTTATTGACCCCAGAATGGCAGTCAGATTTATCCTTGAATCAAGCAGTTATTACCCTACATTGAAAGATTATATCCTTGAATATTCTGTCTTTGCAAGTATGCATCTAGTAGCTGTTTGAACATCTGTATGGACTCTGATAAAACCACTTCTTCAGGCAGAGAATTCCACATCCTGATTGTTCTTACAGTAAAAAAACCTTTCCTTTGCCTTAGACGAAATCTTCTTTCTTCCAGTCTAAACGCATGGCCTCGTGTCCTATGTAAAGTCCGGTTTGTGAATAGATTTCCACACAATGGTTTGTATTGGCCCCGAATATATTTGTATAATGTTATCATATCCCCTCTCAGGCGACGTTTTTCTAAACTAAATAGGTTTAAATTTGTTAACCTTTCTTCATAGCTGATATGTTCCATTCCTTTTATTAATTTTGTAGCCCGCCTCTGCACTTTTTCTAGTGCCATGATATCCTTCTTTAGAACAGGTGCCCAAAATTGCACAGCATATTCAATATGTGGTCTTACCAGTGATTTATAGAGAGGCAAAATGATATTCTCGTCCCGAGAATGAATGCCCTTTTTCATGCATGACAATACCTTACTGGCCTTGGCCACTGCTGATTGACATTGCACATTGTTGCATAGTTTGTTGTCTATAACAATTCCCAAGTCCTTTTCGTGTGTTGTTATCCCTAATTCGCTTCCATTAAGGGTATACCTTGCTTGTGTATTCTTTACGCCGAAGTGCATAACTTTGCATTTTTCAACATTAAATTTCATCTGCCATTTGAGTGCCCAGTCCTCCAGTCTATCTAAATCCTTCTGCAGCAAAGTAATATCTTGCTCACATTGTATTATTTTACAAAGTTTTGTGTCATCTGCAAACACTGAAACATGACTTTCAATGCTGTCTTCAAGATCATTTATAAAAATGTTAAATAGAAGGGGTCCTAGAACAGACCCCTGAGGGACACCACTTGCCACCTCTGTCCAGCTTGAAAATTTACCATTAACGACAACTCTTTGTATTCTGTTTTTAAGCCAATGTTCTACCCAAGAACAAGCATTTTCATCGAGACCGATTTCCTTGAGTTTGAACACTAATCTTTTGTGTGGAACTGTATCAAATGCCTTGGCAAAATCCAAATAGATCACATCCACTGCAACACCCTGATCTATACTTCTACTTACTTCTTTGTAGAACGCAATCAAGTTAGTTTGACATGACCTGTGCTTCATAAAACCGTGCTGATTTTGTCACCTTTTTGTCAGTCCCTACATTGGCTTCCTGTAAGATATAGGGCTCAATTTAATATTCTGGTTCTTGCTTTCAAATCTCTACATAATGCTGTTCCCACCTATATATCCTCACTAATACACAAGTATGTCCCTGCTGAAGACTTACGTCTATCTTCTGTCCATACTCCCACCTCTGATGCTCGTCTTCAAGACTTCTCCAGGGCTGCACCGTTCCTGTGGAGCTCACTTCCCTCCTCCGTTAGAGGCTCACCCAGTCTCCACTCCTTCAAAAAAATCATTAAAAACCCACTTCTTCAAAAAAGCGTATCAATTAAACTGTTAATAGCTCCCGACTGATTCCTCTCTTGCAACTGTCATTAGTCTAATACTATCCTTACTTTTTGTGTCATTTTACCCGACTCCCTCTAGCATGTAAGTTCATTGAGCAGGGCCCTCAGCCCCTCTTTTCCTGTGTGTCCAACTTGTCTGATTACACCTACATGTCTGTTAGTCCACCCACTGTAAAGCGCTACGAAATTTGTCGGCGCTATATAAATAATAACATAATAATAATAATAATATTATTAATAGACTACTTAGCGTTTTGATCTGCTCTGGCTATAGAATCAGGCCTTAAAGCTTTTTTTCCCACCATCTTATTATTCATGACGATCATAAACAAATATGCATGATCACAGGGCATGTTGATGAATATATAATACCCCTGAGTTTCTTTTCAGTATCCCTGCTTTGAGGACGGAATCCTTGAACGCCCTTAAGATGACATTAAGACCTCAGGATTCTCCCATAATATTGTACTAGGGCTGACCCCTGTGTCTACACAAGCTGCTTTCTCCAACACTGCTACACTAAAAAATAAAAAACACACTTCCAGCTGTCTTCATGAAGAGCTGTTTTCCTCTCCCGTCCTGCAGTGTGGTGGTTCTAATTTGAAATGTCTTTTTAATCATAGCAGGAGTCCTAATTAGTGTGTGTGGTAATCTTTCAAGTGAGGCTGCAGCTGAATGGTGTTTTTCTACAGAAGGAATTTACAGCAGTTCTGGAGAAGCATCGTATGGAATGAGACTGTGGAGGAATAGCAGCAGGCACAGCACTTAATGTGTCAAAAGAATGCAAAGTATCAACCACTTCAGCCTTTAGCCGACATGAAAAGGGAAGGGATGTTACACAGTGAAGTACATTTTTAAAAGAGATAGGCAAAGCTTGCGTTATGATTTAGTGAAGACAAAAAAAAACTTTTTAAATGTAGCTATTAGTGAAACTATAAATACAGACATAGGTTTAGAAGTGAATCTAGTGACATGCTTAGTAGTTTATATATTATTCACGCTTTCCATAGGTTCAGGTAACATGTAAGGGAGAGATGGCGAGATAACTGCTAATATAACATTTTTCATTGGGAGTCTGGGTTAATGCAGTGGCATCACCTACATTCAGGCAACCGCTGGAGTATGGTAGGTACAATAAAACTAACTCAAACCCTTAAGGACACAGCTTCAGTTAGCTTGTTTTGTAAACACTCTGAGCACCATCACAACTTAATTGAAATTACGTTGTTATGGTACCAGCAGGTCTCTGGCACTTCCTTACCAGTATTGTTGAAACTGTCATGAACGGATTAATCCCAAAGTCTGTGCGCCAGCACCAGACCTCTGTACCCCTCTCTTCAGTGGCAAAACTAACGTAGAGAGGGCTCTGGTGCAAGATTTTTGGGGGGCCCCTGAAGACACATGCCCATCGGCTGGCCCTAAGTGCATCGGACACTCGATAGGCTCCATCAGCGTGCAGTCCCCAGTGAACCGCAACACCAGCATCAGTTGTAGTTTTAGTAGAGTTTGTGTGTGTTCTGATTGGGCCTGTAAAGTGTGTGCATGTGTATCTACGGGCTGCAGTGTGAGTATATGTGTATTGAGGTTGCATTGTGTGTTTATCAAGGAGATGTATCTCACAAAAGTGAGTACACCCCTCATATTTTTGTAAATATTTTATTATATCTTTTCATGTGACAACACTGAAGAAATGAAACTCTGCTACAATGTAAAGTAATAAGTGTACAGCCTGTATAACATTGTGCATTTGCTGTCCCCTCTAAAATAACTCAACACACAGCCATTAATGTCTACTTTAAACCATTGGTAACAAAAGCCTGCCTGCTTAGCCACTCACCCTCACTCCAGAAAGACGTCCTTATCAGAGGTATGCACAAAGTCTCAGCCCAAACAGCACTGAGTGAACTGATTTTACTTCACAATCTATTCTACAGTTCCACATTTTTCAAACTTGTTGTTTCTAGGGAAACACGGATGGCATAGATACCGAGCGGACAATTCGTTTCTAGTGCATTTTTCTTTTTTGACTATCTTTAGTTTAGTTTTTAGCAGGAAAACAGGAAATAAAATAGAACAAGAAAGCCTTTTGTATGTTGATACATGTTGTTTTGGAGGTTTCAGTTTCCATTGCAATGAATAGCATAACAAAGACAGTTTGCATAGTGTGGTATTGAACAATTCCAAACCAGGTGTTATCAAAAAGGGAGGTATAGAGACTTGCTAATATCATTGTGTAATACTGCATCTGCATTGGTGTCCATTTGTCCTTATAGGCTGGGGCTTGTGTCGTGAATTTACCCCTGTCCCTTAATGTTCTTTGTCTACAATGACTTTCAGAGTTGGCGTCTACAGTGCCTAAGTTAGAGCGTAACTTAAAATTCCAGGAGTTGTTCTGCTGACATTAAGTATATGTTACTTGGTCATAGTAAAGTTATTTGTACACCCAACATTACCTGTCTTTGAGTTTGCAAGGTCTCTAAGGGGATCTGTGATTAGATAGCCCCTTGTCAGGTCTTTAGTTACAGCAGCCTGTGTCCCGTGTGTGGTTCAAACACATGAGATAAGAGAGTGAAACAATTAATAAGTAAGTAATAGGTAAATAATAGTAATTGTGTGTAAGGGGAATCAGTGAGGGAGGAGAGAGGGGGAAGGAATGCTGGAGGCTCAGCGGGTGGGGCTCTGTCATATAAAGCAGATATTTAGGTGTTCCTTGTCTGTGGTGTCAGTGCTTACTGTCGTTGGGGTCAGTCATCGCTAGGTGGTTGGCCGGTACGTCTTGGGCTCCCACTTCCCCTGTCCTCTAGGTCTCTGCAGCATAGTGTAACATAAAGTCTAACCAGGGCAGTCAGTTAAGTACACGTTTCTCAGAGGTTCCTTTAAAGGCAGCGGTTAACGATTTCATATTATAGATTTCCTCAACCCTCGAAACCCATTGCTGGAGGGATGGCGCCCCTGTCTGTTTCCACATTGTGGGTATCAGGGTCTTAGCTGCGTCTAGGAGATGCTTTGTTAGGAATTTCTTGTAGGATGCCACTGGCGACCATGTATGGGTAAGGGTTTAAATTCGAGACCGGGATTTGAAAGCTTACAGATCTTTGAGTGGACCAATTTTCAAACTCCACAAGGCCTAAACACATCTTTTCCCATACCCTAGCCTAAACAAACATTTTCTCAGTCTCATATTGAAGCTTTCAAAGCCTAAACCTTAAAAAAAAACACACTTTACCTAAATCCAATGGTCAACTACTCTTCAAACACTAAACATCAAACTACCCCAGTATTAAACTTTTCCGAACTCTTACTTTAAATTGAATAATTCTAAATACCCCTTATAGCACAACTATAACATCTCCTAAGCTTGTAATCACTTTCACATAAAACACCCTATGTAAACTAACTGTGATATAAACACCTCTCAAACCTTAACCCCTTAAGGACTGAGCCAAATGTACACGTTTTGATCAAAATAAAACGTAAATAAAACTTGGAATTTGACTATGTGTCTGTTTAACCGTAATTCACCTCTTTCATATTAAGTGCTCCAAAACTTATTATATATTATTTTATTCAGGAGAAATAGGGCTTTCATTTAACATAAAATATTTGTAGGACAACATAATTAATAAGTTAATATTTGTTTGTGTGTGAAAAAGGCAAAAAACTAATTTGAACACCAAATTTGCCCAGTGTTTGTGACTAAGTGGCTACTAAAAAAGACTGGGCATACCCCATTTGCAAAACTTTGAGTTGTCTACTTTTGCGAATGGTATGCCATCATGGAGGTAATTCTCATTCCTGGGCTACCATACGGTCTCAAAGGCAACGTAACCAATCTGGTGAATTTCAACGTGAAAAAAATGAAAAACAAGCCTTATATTTTACTCTGTAACTTTTGAAAACACCATAAATCCTGTACATGAGGGGTACTGTTATACGCAGGAGACTTCGCTGAACACAAATATTAGTGTTTCAAAAACGTAAAACGTTTATCACAACAATAATAAAAAAGTCAATTTCACTGATATCATCGTTGTAATTCATTTTACTGTTTTGAAACACTAATATTTGGGTTCAGCAAAGTCTCCCGAGTACCCCCCATGTACATGTTTTATGGTGTCTTGGAAGGTTACAGGGCTAAATATAGTGCTAACAAATTAAATTCTCTGGACGTTCTGCCTGGGTTATCAGGCAGGTCCCGCAAATTGAAATTAAAGGAACACTATAGTCACCTAAATTACTTTAGCTAAATAAAGCAGTTTTAGTGTATAGATCATTCCCCTGCAATTTCACTGCTCAATTCACTGTCATTTAGGCCACACCTCCCCTGGCCATGATTGACAGAGCCTGCATGAAAATAAAAACTGGTTTCACTTTCAAACAGATGTAATTTACCTTAAATAATTGTCAAGTCTCAATCTCTAAATTGAACTTTAATCACATACAGGAGGCTCTTGCAGGGCCTAGCAAGCTATTAACATAGCAGAGGATAAGAAAATCTGAATTAAACAGAACTTGCAATAAAGAAAGCCTAAATAGGGCTATCTTTACAGGAAGTGTTTATGGAAGGCTGTGCAAGTCACATGCAGGGAGGTGTGACTAAGGTTCATAAACAAAGGGATTTAACTCCTATATGGCAGAGGATTGAGCAGTGAGGCTGCAGGGGCATGTTCTATACACCAAAACTGCTTCATTAAGCTAAAGTTGTTCAGGTGACTATAGTGTCCCTTTAATAAAATTACTTAATTATGTAAAAATATTACATAAATATATGTATATAGATATATATAGAATTAAAAGATATATATATATACACACACACACACTTGTATATATATATAGACACACATATAAATTTATTATTATTATTATTATTGCCATTTATATAGCGCCAACAGATTCCGTAGTGCTTTACAATATTATGAGAAGGGGGATGTAACTATAAATAGAACAATTACAAGAAAACTTACAGGAACAATAGGTTGAAGAGGACCCTGCTCAAACGAGCTTACAGTCTATAGGAGGTGGGGTATAACACACATTAGGACAGGAAATATCAATCAAATAAGGTGGGAGTGAAGCAGAGCTGGAGGAGAGAGTAAAGTGCTGCCCTATAGGAGAGAGCAAGAGACAGATGTGTAAGGTAGAGGTTACTCTGGGAGGCCATAAGCTTTCCTAAAGAGATGGGTTTTAAGGCACTTCTTAAAGGATTGAAGACTAGGGTCTAATGGCGGTAGGCAGGCTGTTCCATAGGAAGGGAGCCGCCCGCGAGAAGTCCTGCAAGCGCAAGTTGGCTGTACGGGTGCGAGCAGCAGACAGGAGAAGGTCACGGGCAGAGCAGAGAGACCGAGAAGGGGCATACCTGTGGATATGTGAAGAGATATAAGAGGGACTAGAATTGTTCAGTGCTTTATATGTATGGTTAGCACTTTGAATTGACTCCTATAGGAAACAGGAAGCCAATGTAAGGACTGACAGAGGGGTGAGGTGTGAGGACCGACTAGAGAGGAAAATCAGTCTGGCGGCGGCATTCATTACACATTGTAGCGGGGCGGTATGGCTTTTGGGAAGACCAATCAGGAGAGGGTTACAATAATCCATGTGGGAAATTACTAGAGCAAGGACAAGCTCCTTGGTAGCATCTTTTGTAAGAAAGGGGCGGATGCGGGCTATGTTTTTAAGTTGGAAACTACAGGATTTGGCAACAAACTGGATGTGAGGCTCAAAGGTGAAGCCAGAGTCAAGTATGACGCCAAGACAGCGTGCTTGCACGGATGGACTTATGCGGATACCACTGACTTGAATGGAGAGCGAAAGAGGAGGATCAGTATTAGGAGGAGGAAAGACAAGGAGCTCAGTTTTAGAGAGATTGAGTTTCAGAAAACAGGAGGACATCCAGTCAGAGATGGAAGACAGGCAAGCAGTGACATGTTGCAGGACAGCAGGGGAGAGGTCCGGGGACACATATTTGGATGTCATCAGAGTACAGATGGTAGTGGAATCCAAAAGAGTCAATAAGTTTTCCAAGAGAGGCAGTATAAAGAGAAAATAGAAGGGGACCAAGGACAGAGCCTTGGGGAACTCCAACCGTGACAGGATGAGGGGAGGAGGTAACCTTGGAAAAGGAGACACTGAATGAGCCTTGGGAGAGATAAGAGGAAAACCATGAGAGGACAGAGTCACAGAGACCAAGTGATTGAAGAGTTTGAAGGAGGAGAGCATGATCAACGGTGTCAAAGGCAGCAGAGATGTCAAGAAGAATTAATATGGAGTAGTGGCCTTTGGATTTAGCTGCGATTAGGTCATTAGCAACTTTGATAAGAGCAGTCTCAGTAGAGTGGAGAAGATGGAAGCCAGACTGAAGAGGGTCAAGGAGAGAGCTGGAATTGAAGAAACGAGACACTCGGGTAAAGACAAGTCTTTCCAGAAGTTTTGAGGAAAAAGGGAGCAGGGATATGGGACGATAGTTAGAAGGGGAGGATGGGTCAAGAGATGTTTTTTTCCAGGATAGGTACTACAGTGGCATGTTTAAGGTCAGCAGGAACAACGCCAGAAGAGAGAGAGCAGTTGAAGATGTGTGTTAGGGAAGGCACAAGGCAAGGGGAGAGATGTCTGATTAGGTGAGACGGGACAGGATCGAGCGGGCAAGTGGTGGGGCGAGAGGAAAGGAGGAGCGCAGCCATCTTTTGTTCAGTAGCTGGGGAGAAAGTTTAAAGGATAGGAAAGGCATGATCTACGTGTGGTTGAGAAAGAGAATTATTTCCATAGCTGTTCAATCTTGTCTGTAAAGTAGCATGCAGAGCTATCAGCTGTAAGGTTAGCTTTGGGGGGTGGCCACAGCAGGGCGTAGAAGAGAGTTAAAGGTGTCAAAGAGACGCCTGGGATTGCGGGAGCTAATGAACTAATGAGAGAGGAAATGTATGACTGTTTGGCGAGGGCAAGGGCTGAACTGTATTAACATAATATGAATCTATAATGAAGAAAGTCTGCCTGGGTGAGGGACTTCCTCCAGGTGCATTCATCTTACTATCCTCCACATAAATATTCAGGTCTAGAAAGTTGACATTGGTTTTGCTAAAATCACTTGTAAGTTGAATACCCCAATCATTATGGTGTAAAAAGTTGAGGAAGTCACTTCCCTTCCAAATAAAAAATATATTGTCAATATGTCTCCTGATGTACACCAAAGTGAATATGATTTGAGCCAGTCCCCTTTTGGCTCTCCACTTGTGAGTTGATCCCTATACATTTTTTATCATTAATATAATAGACTTGATATACTCCACCACTGGATAATTTTCTCTCCCCTCCCCCTCTTTTTTTCTCTGCTTATTTTGATCTCTACTTTGAATTGTACTTTACCCCTAAATGATTAGGGGTAAGTATTTTCCAGCACTCCAGTTTAGGGATTTTTTAAGGTGGTTTGTGTTTTATTAGCCTTCTCTTAAACTCCCAACTCTGTATCACATTGTACTAACTGGTGGATTAGAGAGATCAACTTATAAGTGTTGTAGCAGCTGCATGAATTGTATATCTTTTACTACTTTCTAAGCGCCTACTTGTCACACAGATCACTCTGGTTATAATTATATATACCAATGTATATATAGTCTATATAGTCAGAAACGCGTTTCACCGATCCCTCGGCTTCCTCAGTCTTGTGTAATAGACTCCTTCAGATCCTGCAGTTTAAATAGCCACCTTTTTATCAGCTGTTACTCGTTCTAATCGGCACTGTGTTCCATGCCTCGATCTCATCATTCACTTCTATCTTCGGTACTTCCGCATGACGTCATTTACGGTTTCGTATGTGGGTGTGTGTCCCTTTGCGGTTCATCATGCGTTTCAAAGTCCATTCACTTCCTATGTGAGGCATCATTTTCTCCTCACCATGTATTTTAACCGGAACATATGTGTATATACAAAAAGTATTAATATACCAGACTTATCAGTTAATTTACTTACAATTATCTTAATGCAATCTTAATTAACCCTTTATCAAAATAACATTGAGCTCTCATTAAAATGGTTATATGTGTTATCTATCCAATTTCTACACATACAAGGTTCTTATATTTTCTTCATATAAATAAAGATTATTCATTTATCACTTAAATTTATATATACACAATCTTACTATAAGTTATAAAATCTAAAATACAATTGATTCTCCTATTCTCAATAAACACATCTAATCCAAAATTCGTAATAAAATCCTTATCTCTATCGGAGTTAAATCCCAGGGGTAATTTACTTTAGAAAGTGGCATATTTCAAAGTCATTGTTTAGACCATATGGAGTCATGGTATTCAAATTGTAGATCCACTCCATTTCTACGTTACCTATGGTCTTATTAAAGTCACCTCCTCTCCAGTTTTTCTTAAGTTATTTTTATGCCCATAAATTTAATATCCTTAGGGTTGTGGTTATGGTGGATATTAAAATGTGCTGAAACACTATGATTTTCATAACTTTTTAGGATATTTCTTGAGTGTTCTTCTATACCTATATGCAGAGCCAACATATTTCAGGCCGCATGGACATTCTAAAAAATATATAATATTTTTTGTATAGCACGTTATGAAATCTTTAACTCTATAGGTATTATTATTTAAATTAAAAGCTTTAATTATACTTCTATTATTGTCTGTTCTCTTACATGCAGCGCATTGGCCACAACCATAAAAAACAATGTTGTTGTCTAATGTACTGGTGGTTTTTCTTCTTTTAAAAAAACTTCTCACTAGTTGACTCTTTGTATTTTTAACTCCTCGATGTATAATCTTTGGTTTCTCTGTTAAAACTTCTATTAAAACTGGATCTTTTAATAAAATATTATTAATACTTTCTTATTGGTATTACTGTAGTTGCATATGAATGGAATTCCTTCCAGTTGTTTATTCTTTTCTTTTGGTTGGTATTTAAGTAAATCTTCCCTATTTCTCCTTTTTATTTCTGTTCTTGCTACTTCTAATTTATCTTCCTCATACCCTTTTCTTAGGAAGTCATGTTTGATTCTCTGAGATTGTTCTTCATCCATATGTTCATCTGTGCAGTTTCTTCGTATCCTAACAAACTGCCCTTTAGGGGCATTCTCCAACCACGGAGCATAGTGGCAACTACTCTTATCGATAAAGCTATTGGCATCGACTGGTTTAACCCCTTAAGGACACACGACATGTGTGACATGTCATGATTCCCTTTTATTCCAGAAGTTTGGTCCTTAAGGGGTTAAAATAATTTTTGGTTTTCAAGACACCAGTCTCTATAAAAATCTTCAAATCTAAAAAAAAAAAACTTCTGTTTTACTCCATATGTTATTAAGCTCGATCCCCCATATATTCTGATTTAAAAATACAAGGAAGGCCTCTAGAGTTTCTTCCGTGGCCTTCCATATAAAAAAGATATTGCTAATGTAACGTCCATAAGACACCAAGTCCGCACCCCAGCCATGCTGGCCATAAATAAAAGACTCTTCCCAAAATACTTATTAATTAATATATATATATATATATATATATATATATATATATATATATATATATATATATATCATTCTACGTGTATTTTGATATTAATATCAAGTAGCCTGGTTGGAGCCCAGTTGAGGGAATGGCGTAGTAGGCTCCTCACTCTGGACCCGGTACTGCTGCTAGAGGGCAAGACAGGCTGTCTCCCCTTTGGACGAACATCTCTGCTGCCAGGGGACAGGATCGACCGTTCCTAGCCCCTGTGAGGCATGTGCAGAGACCACGGTCCCATCTGTACTGGTGTGGGGCTTATCATCTCCCCTTGGTGGGCTAGGCTGCCGCTGGGGAGAGGGGGTAACAAGTTCCTCTCCCTTACCCACTTTCTGTCGCTGGGGAGAGGGGGTGACAAGCTCCTCTCCCTGACTCTCTCTCTGGTGGTGGAGGGGGGGAACGACTGTCTCCCCTTTCAATATATTGTCCTGCTGCTGAAGGGCGAGACCGACTGCCTCATCTTCCCCATCTGGGAGAATAGGGTCTCCCCTTTGTGAACTAAGCTGCCGCTGGGGAGAGGTGGTCACCGACTCCTCTCCCTGGAACACTTTCAGCTGCTGGGGAGAGGTGGTAGCAGGTTCCTCTCCCTGACACTCTCTCTGCTGGTGGAGGGGGGGACCGACTGTCTCCCCTTTCAATATTTTGTCCTGCTGCTGGGGTGGAAGGATGACACCTTTGTCTCCCTGTAACTCACTCTGCCGCTGGGGAGGAAGGACGACACCTTTGTCTCCCTGTAACTCACACTGCCGCTGGGGAGGAAGGACGGCACCTTCAGCTCCCTGGAACTCACACTGCCGCTGGGGAGGAAGGACGGCACCTTTGGCTCCCTGTAACTCACACTGCCGCTGGGGAGGAAGGACGGCAACTTTGGCTCCCTGTAACACACACTGTCGTTGGGGATGAAGGACGACACCTTTGGCTCCTTGTAACTCACTCTGCCCCCGGTGGAGGAAGTACGGCACTTTTGGCTCCCTGTAACTCACTCTGCCGCTGGGCATATTCTCTCTCTTTCGCCAGCCGGAATTCTCGGTCCATCTTTGCGTTTCGCTGCCTCATCTCGGCCAGCCAATCATCGCCAGAGCCTTCCATACTTGTCTGCTCCAAGTCGCTGGATACCTCTGCTCCCAGGGGCGCTGCACGTGTGCTAGCGTTGCCCTCAATTTGTAACTCCACGAACGGTGTCTCCGAGCTGCTTTACCTCGCACTAGGACGCCATCCCACCGCTTGCCACCAATGTAATGGATCACCTGGCACCCCGACTGGGTACCTCCGTTGAAGGATGCTCCTAGCGCTTCCTGAGGACTCCAAGCACTGCAGCAGACACCACAACCACCGAACCGGGGAAGCATACGAATGCTCTCAAGCATATGAATGCTGTAAACAGCTGAACAGGAAATGCATACAATCATCTTACACTCCTGGCAATCAGCATACAATCCAATTCCCCCAATAACGAGACAACACTTTGTTTTGAGGTCAAGCAGAACTGACTGTACTGGCACATACAGCCTCTTTTATTCAAAATCCACAAACATAGTACTGCCCACAGGGTTTTGAGATACAACCAATCAATCTGTACAATACACACAGACACTCCCACACAAAATCCTCCCTTCTGTCTGTGATATGATTACTGAACACAATGGGTAATATAATTATCACAGGCAGAGAAGCACAGTTTTATAAAACATATTACAGGCACCCCAAAACATGCAATAACCCCATGCATATGTATATAATCGGAACTGGGGGATCTGGGTAAACCACATATCCAAAATTCACCCAGATCCGTTCAGTAGTTTGGAAGATACAGTTTAATGCAGATTCCACAGAACATATACAGGCTATATGAAAAATAATTACTGTATAATGTGTCCCATGTTGTATAGTTTAAAACTACTGCACGATGTCTTTGGACTTTTGTAAACGGTGCCATCTCGCCGGTATTTGGTGCACAAACAGTGTCTGTGAGTTAAAATGGCCGCCATCCATTGTTCTCACCATGTGCTTCATCCATTGTTCTCACCATGTGCCTCTGATACATGAAATGGTGGCCATCCAGTAACTCCACAGTATGTCCCCAGATGGTTCTTAAAGGGCCAGCAGCAGCATAATAAAATACAATATGCCCAAATCAGTTCCTAGAAGGGCAATACATCCCAGGGCCATAGTCACAGGACAAGAGGCTGGCAAGCAGTCCTCTCCAGGCACAAGTGGCGGGGCTGGTTCCGCCACAATATATATATATATATATATATATATATATATATATATATATATAAATTTAGATCATATATATAATCTAAGTATATATTATTTAATTTTACACTGTTTTTTAACTTTATTAAACATTATTACAGGAGCAGGGGGACTAGCTGTCATTCCAGGCATTCCCCCTGCTGGCACTGCTATGGACGGCTATTCCATCCATGTGATCGTGAGGTCCTCGCAAGGACATCAATATGATGGGTACTATTCTGTCCCCAGCTTTTAATATAATATTATATAAATTTTAATAGAAAAAGTAATTGTCAAACAAACACTATGACACAGTATATAACTAACCCCCCACAACATTACAATGACAATGACCCCAATATTAACAACATAACACCATAACAATATAACAACATAAATAAAATCATGAAACATAATAAAGGGCAAACAATGTGCCTGAATGATTCAATGTAGGGGTATACCGAGATACCCCTAGACCTCCAGGTTCTGAGCCACAGGCCAGCTCGAAACCTACCATACCAACTTGTCCAAATGATCCAATGTAGGCGTATACCAAGATACCACTACACCCCCAGGTTCTGAGCCACAGGCCAGCTCAAAACCTACCATACCAACTTTCCCGAATTAGCAAATGTAGGGGTATACCGAGACCCAAATTGAAACGGTGGAGAGCAACATCCGAAAGATGCACCCCATCCATGCAAAATAACCTGGCAACATTGATTCCATCCCCAGGTGCCTAATCACCCACTATCAATTAATTGACCTTAAACATGCTTCAAGTAAAACCGGGGAACCATTTCCAACCACATAACTACTACCCCTGCCAGTAACTCCCGCAATTGGTCCACATCCCTTTTAATAGGTTTAACCAACTCCAGCTTTTGCACTTGCCCCAGGTCATTACTTTCTGCGTGAAATAAAACAAAATCTGGGGACCCCTACCTCATCCAACCTACTAAACATCTACTGACACACCTCTCTCCACCCGAAACCACAAAACCGGGGCCAAACCAATTTAACTTGGTCCACCGGAAAACCCTTTGGAACTAAACTACAGCTCTCTTCTGTGCCCAATGTACATACAAATGGCCCACCAACCATGCAAACAACCCTAAGGAAGCAAACACAACAGCTCAAGTAAATAACAATACTTCACACTGAGAATGTTTATTTATTTATTTATTTATTTTTTTTAAATTACTACCAGCTTCCTGAAAAGTGCTACACATTTTCAAGTAAGCACATGAGATGAAACATCCCATCAATAGACACAAAGCCAAAAAGAACTTGCCTTTAAAAAAGAATCCTAATAAGTGACGGCAATGAGGATGTATGGGTAAAAGCCATATCTATAGGTGCCTTAGCCAACAGAGCGTTTTTGCCAGACTGCTTAACCAGCTTGACCGCCTTGAACAAATTGTCCCTGAACACCTGTGGGAAATCCAAAACTGATTTCAAGTCACAGGAGTGCAAAGCGGTCCCTTAACAAATATGCACCTCTATCTCTTGATTAGCATAGAGGCTTTGCCAGCGTAGCATGGCACCTAACCTCACTGGGCTTTGCCTCTGTGTCAACGTAAGCTGCCACAGAGCCAGATGTGCCAATGGTGGAACTGGCCTTACCACACTTGAAGAACCTGCTGAGTCTGTGGGCTCCCCTAAAGCCAGGGCACTTGTGCTTAAACTTACAGCCACTGCCCCACTTCCATTGGCTATCTTTGAGTAGCCAAAACAAAAAACGTAAGTCTAGATAACAGAACAATGCAAGGATGCAACAAAGCCCGTAACCAATTACCAAAACACTTTGGTATCTTCTGATACTGACGCCTTTTCTTATTCCCCACCTCCTTTGCATCATTCTTATCCTCTTCATTCATATCAATTAATTCCTCTAAGATCAAGAGAAAATATACCCAAAACTCCCACTTCCAACTTTTTCCTTACATCTTTTGTCTTAAATGGACCGCCAGAACCCCCTGAAAAGGATACATAAGCATTCTGTCTGGCCGCACCAGGAATTCAATTAGACAGTTCTGTGACCTACGCACCCGATGCTGGCACTATGGCACCCCCAACACTCCTTTCAATCTCCGGAACTACAGTAGCATAGCCCCCAACCTTGTGACTCCGCATGTGGTACACAGACTTACCCAAAGCCTGACCTGTTTCCTGTCATTGTACTCCACAAATTTAGAAAAGATTTAAAACTTCTAGTAAATTCCCACCATGTAGTGCAGTATTTAACTCACCACCCGAACTCCCAGTTGCCGAAAACTGCAGGGCTGCCTCTCATCGTCTTCCAGTTTCGCAAACTGCTACTGCAGCTGCTGCCATGGATCTTGAAGCCTGGTTCCTAAATTAAATTGCTGGTGATCAACTCCCAGACCTGTAAGGAGAAGAAGTTCTGGTTAGTCTGTTCCTACAGACACTGTCCTTTCCGTAGCTAGGGTAAGTAACCTGTCATCACATTCCAAAGAGTGGCCCCTTCGGCCCACCTGCCTGGGTTGGGAATCTTGTTTCCCTGTAAAGAGTGCAGCCCCTAGGACTCACTCTGTCCTCTGCCATTGTTGCCAACCCCTCGCGGGTTACTGGCACATGCCTATCACTCCTGCTGCCAGAGGACTCCTGTTCCAGTTCCTTGTCATGAGGATCACTGGATCTGCTATGTTCTGATCTGACACCTTTTTTGTCAGTCCTAAGCCTCCTGTGGTCCTGAACAGCACCCGTGATGTGCTGGGGCCCTGCTGTGATGCCTTTGCTGCTTAGGCGACTTAGGCCTGCACTGTCTGCCATTAAGCCTGCTCAGATTTGCTGCCTAGGCCCATTAAGCCTGCACTGCCTGCCATAAAGCCTCTCAGCTCTGCTATCATCAGTGATTTCAGCTGGATTCCCTGCAGTATGGCTGCAAACACAAACCCCTTGATGAACCTGCAAGAGAAAAAATAATTCCCCCAGGCCCCACCAGCAGTGCTGTCAACAACAACAAGGTCTGTGGGAAAGCATTAGAATGGGAACATGGGCGTAGGAACCCAAAAAAATCTGGGGGGGATAGCATTTTTACTCGCCGGGTATATTCTTATTCCGTAAACTAGGAGTTGTACAGCGCTACGGAATTTGCAGTCGCTATATAAATTATCAAATAATAACATTAAAGGGTCACTACAAGGAAGGGGTTTTACTTACCCGGATACAGCGCCGGGATCCTCCTGATTAGAACCACCCCTACCCTTCCCATGAATATTAGAACCACCCCTACCCCTTCCATGCACAAAAGAATCCCACCTACCCCTTCCATGCATATTAACCCCCTACCCCTTCCATGCATATTAGTACCCCCTAACCACTTCCATGCATATTAGTACCCCCTAACCCCTTCCATGCATATTAGAACCCACCCTACCTCTTCCATTCATATTAGTACTCCCCTAACCGCTTCCAATAATTTTTCTACCTCCTCCCATCCATATTAGTAGCCCCCCTAAACCCTTCCAATTATGTTTCTACCTACCCCTCTCCCCCTATCCTTATTAGTAGCCCCCCTAACCCTTTCCAGTGCTGGAGTGCCGCCGTGTTTACATTAAAAGGCCTGCAGGGACAGGCTATAGACACCAGAACCACTACATTAAGCTGCAGTGCTTCTGGGGACTATAGTGTTTCTTTAATGTGAGGTAAATTAGAGATTAGTGCCACGAATAATATGCTAGATTGCCTACTTACAACCAGATGAGGATGATGATGGGCTCTAGCTGCAGTCTGGCTCCACTGGTCTGGTGTAGAACAGGCTCTCTGGAGGCTGTTTGTAACTGGTCCCAAAAATCAATGTTCTGTGAGAACGGGAAGCAGCTCCATTTTTTGGGGGCCCTTTACACAGCTCAAGGTCTGGGTCCCAGGGTCCACCTTCACGTTCCACCAATGAGTTTGTTCACAGGGGGTGGAGTGTGTAGGGGATGTCCTGATATGTGTGTAAGGAATGCATTGTGTGAATCTGTGTTTGTATGTGTAAGGGCTGCAAGGTGTGATTCTGTGTATGTACGGGATGCAGTGTGTGCGTCTGTAAGGGGTGCATTGAGTGTGTGTAAGGAATGCATTGTGTGTTTCTGTGTGTGTAAGGATTGCATGATTGTGTGATTGTGTGTGTGTGTGCACGGGGTGCATTGTGTGTTCTGTGTGTGTAAGGGTGGCATGATTGTGTGAGTGTGTGATGGATGTCAATCTCTCTCCCTCGTCACTCTCTTTCTCTCCCTCCCTCCCTCCCTTGTCACTCTTTCTCCCCCCCTCCCTGTTTCTTTCTCCCCCCTTCCTCCCTGTTTCTTTCTCCCCCCCTGTTTCTTTCTCCCCCCCGTTTCTTTCTCCACCTCCTCCCTCCCTGTTTCTTTCTCCCCCCTCCCTCCCTGTTTCTTTCTCCCCCCCTCCCTCCCTGTTTCTTTCTCCCCCCCTCCCTCCCTGTTTCTTTCTCCCCCCCCTCCCTCCCTGTTTCTTTCTCCCCCCCTCCCTCCCTGTTTCTTTCTCCCCCCCTCCCTCCCTGTTTCTTTCTCCCCCCTCCCAGTTTCTTTCTCCCCCCTCCCAGTTTCTTTCTCCCCCTCCCTGTTTCTTTCTCCCCCTCCCTGTTTCTTTCTCCCCCTCCCTGTTTCTTTCTCCCCCCCCTCCTGTTTCTTTCTCCCCCCTCCTGTTTCTTTCTCCCCCCTGTTTCTTTCTCCCCCCTCCCTCCCTGTTTCTTTATCCCCCTCCCTGTTTCTTTATCCCCCCTCCCTCCCTGTTTCTTTACCCCCCTCCCACCCTGTTCCTTTATCCCCCCTCCCTCCCTGTTTCTTTACTCCCTCCCTGTTTCTTTACCCCCTCCTCCCTCCCTGTTTCTTTACCCCCTCCTCCCTCCCTGTTTCTTTATCCCCCCTCCCTCCCTGTTTCTTTATCCCCCCCTCCCTCCCTGTTTCTTTATCCCCCTCCCTGTTTCTTTATCCCCCCTCCCTCCCTGTTTCTTTATCCCCCCTCCCTGTTTCTTTATCCCCCTCCCTCCCTGTTTCTTTATCCCCCCTCCCTCCCTGTTTCTTTATCCCCCCTCCCTCCCTTTTTCTTTATCCTCCCTCCCTCCCTGTTCCTTTATCCCCCCTCCCTCCCTGTTTCTTTACCCCCTCCTCCCACCCTGTTCCTTTATCCCCCCCTCCCTCCCTGTTTCTTTACCCCATCCCTGTTTCTTTATCCCCCCTCCCTCCCTGTTTCTTTATCCCCCCTCCCTGTTTCTTTATCCCCCCTCCCCTCCCTGTTTCTTAATCCCCCCTCCCTCCCTGTTTCTTTACCCCCTCCTCCCTCCCTGTTTCTTTATCCCCCCTCCCTGTTTCTTTATCCCCCCCTCCCTGTTTCTTTATCCCCCCTCCCCTCCCTGTTTCTTTATCCCCCCTCCCCGTTTCTTATTCCCCCCCTCCCTCCATGTTTCTTTATCCCCCCTCCCTCCCTGTTTCTTTATCCCCCCTCCCTCCCTGTTTCTTTACCCCCCTGTTTCTTTATCCCCCCCCTCCCTCCGTTTCTTTATCCCCCCTCCCTCCCTGTTTCTTTATCCCCCCATCCCTCCCTGTTTCTTTATCCCCCAACCCCTCCCTGTTTCTTTATCCCCCCCTACCTCCATGTTTCTTTATCCCCCCCTCCCTCACTGTTTCTTTATCCCCCCCCTCCCTGTTTCTTTATCCCCCCTCCCTGTTTCTTTCTCCCCCCCCTCCCCTCCCTCCCTTTTTCTTTCTTCCCCCCTCCCCTACCTGTGTTGTAGCGTGGCCGAGCTCTGTACTGTCCGCGGGTACAGGGAGCTTTTGTTTCCTGTACCCGGCGGACTAACAGGAAGTGCACACTCAGTGTTCACTTCCTTTTAGTCCGGCCGGGTACAGGAGACAGATGCTCCCTGTACCGGCGGACTATACAAGGCTCGGCCACGCTACATTGAGGGAGTGACAGGAGGGAGCGCTGAGCGCTTCCCTCCTGTCAGCCCCTCTCCTCTGGCTGCGCCCGGGCAGTGCGCCCTCATGGACGCACCAGCCCGGGCAGAGCTGCAGCCGCCTGAGGCTCTCTGCAGAGCGCTCGGGCGGCTGCAGCAAAAGGGGGGCCGGCGGAGCTGGGGGGGATTTCCCCATTACCTATCCCCCCTGCATGATTTGCTGGGGGGGAAGCGTCCCCCCCATCCCCCCCGGTTCCTACGCCCATGAATGGGAACATTTTAAGATGGCTGCCCTATACGTATCAGCTTGCACATCCCAGATAACTAGCCAATCCAAACACACTAACTGTGACTGCCCGCCTCCTAGTTCTGTCAAGGCCCTATTCCACTAAGCCAGGGGTGCCCAAACCTTTTTCAAAGAGGGCCAGATTTGATAAAGTGAGCATGCTTGAGGGCCAACCATTTTGCCTGACATTCTTTAATCCATTAAAATTAAATGCAAATTAACTATTTTATGCAAAGTTTGTTGCAAACAGCATACTTTCATATCGGAAAAGGCCAGATGAAAAAAACAAAACAGGAAGCTGAAAAATATATGTCAGGAACGTTGTAAAGTACATTACATATTATTGGTAATAAAGGTTGTCTGTCAACTTTTAAGTGAAAAAAATATGAACAGGAACACAACACCAAGTATACATGTTGTGTCTAAATATATTTATACCTGATTTAGACCAACTGACATTAACTGAGATTTTACAATGTATTAATCTCAATTGAGAAAAAACTTGCCTGCACTAATGTGAAGGGTGAAACTGAGATCTGGACTGCAGCACATAGGCTAGGTCTGGTTCAAATGCAGTGGTTTTGATTTGCAAAATGTCATGCGGGTGAGAGTCACTTACTCTTGTCCTCACGCGGTTCTTGTTAAAGTTCATAGCAGAGAACGTCTTCTCACACAAATATGAGCCAAACAAGCTCAGCATTTTCTTAGCCAATGTTCGAATCTCTTGAAAACGGCTATTATCCAGTTGGCGGTAAAAGTTCACAAGCGATATCTGTTGGTGACGACTGCGTAGCGCACTGTTACAATGCAGCTCAATGAGCTCGAGCTGCAGCTGATCTGGAGCATCATTGGGGTCAACAGAGAATGGAGAGGAGAAAAGGCTGATCCTCTTTTCAATAGCAGCAAAATCCCGAAAGTGCCGTTTAAACTCCCCAGCCAGAGATGTGATGTCTGCTGCATACCTGCTAGTCTTTATTCTATCTCTCTGTATTCCTTCTCTTTGCCCCAAATCTTTCTGACCCAACAGGGAGAAGGAACGCGGCAAATCCGGCGACGTTGACGAGATCCCGCGAGACCAAGAGATTACGAGAATGTAGACTGAGGACATACAGTCCCGCGGCATTCAAAGATCCAGAGATTCTCTGCATCTGTGAACGCCGCGGGACTGCACGTCCTCAGCGGCGCTCAGGGATTCACCGGGGGCCACAACATCTAGTTTTTCCAGATCACCTGTGGAGCCGTATTAGACCGGAACGCGGGCCTCAACTGGCCTGCAGGCCGGACTTTGGACATGTCTGCACTAAGCAGTGCTGCTCCATGGGCTACATGCATGTTGATGTTCTCACTCACTGCTTATCCTTGACCCCTTAATTAGCAGGGGGATAATCCCTTAAAAACATAAAAAACAAAAAGAATGATAATAAAAATATATAGAAAATATGAGTTTAAGGATGCTTCAGACAACTTCAATCCACTTGCACTAGTTAATCTCGTTCAGAATCTTTTTCAGAGAATGTATTGTTGCTTGCATTGCAGTTCCATTGTTCTTATGTGAAAAGGAATATAGCAATATGTATGATAAAATATTAAGCTAATTTTATATGTAGGTATCTGCTCACTAATGTTGCAACAGAAAGCTATTGGAAGCAGGGGATTGGCTAAGAGATCAGATGTAGTTCCTGGTTGAGGAAGAATCAGAGAAGGTTAATTACATTAAATATCTGGTTATTAATTTTAAAACCACATCTATATTATGCATTAAATAATTGTTTTTCAATACAGTCTGGAATGTCCCTTCAATATTTGCTCTTGCTTTGCAATCCAGTCCTACAAACCCAATAGCATGGTCTCTGCTATAGATCCTACCTATTGCTACCACAAAAGGGCTAGATAGCTTTTAACCTGGGTTTTTTTAATTTTCTTCTTTTTTTTTTTAATATAATTTTGTGTTTATTTACTCTTCTGTGATGGAATAAGAACAGACTCCATAATGACAGCACATTTTTTTTTTTTCCAATATTTTATAGAAAGCATTGGGCACCCGCATTATGTCATGCAGTATCTCAAAGGGAACGTGTCAGTAATTGTACAATACCAGTGGAGAGGGTGTAAATCCTTTAATCTTTTAAAAGCATTGAGAAGGTAAGTGGACAGCTTTATCTTTAATAGTATAAACCTGCAATTCTCCATGAAAAAAATCATCCTTTCAACAATGTTTTCTGTATTTTTTTTATATTGACCTGTGCAGATCTTAAAAAGAAGAATCACTCTCTCCCAATAGAAGCAAAATGATTACAGAGAGAGATAACAATCAGGGATGTAATTACCAAACACGTTATTGACAGCATCAAGCATTTGTGAACCTCGTTCTCTGTGCAATGTTTCAAACATTATATATATTAAAAACTGAAATTGGGGAAGGCCTGTCGACAAACTCTGTTTTTTGAAAGCAAACAGGAAATCATGGGCTTCTTGGGGTATTGTCTAAATTCTAAGCATCCAATGATTCCATTCCATCATTGATCTTGAGCTGGAACAGTATTCAGTAAATAAAACATCAAGACCAGACATCCAATAGCTGAGCAATGGGAGTTTTATTCCACACAAGTGATAGACAAAAATTTAACTCAGAGGAACATTCACAGCTTGATAAAAGCTCCTCTGAGTTGAAAAGTTGCCTGTCACGGCTTGATAAAAGCTCCTCTGAGTTGAAATGTTGCCTGTCACTTATGTGAAAAAAACTCTCATTACTCACCTATTGAAGGCCTGGTCCTGCAGCTTGATTTGAAGAATTTTAAGGTGGTACTTCATATTGTGCAACACCTGTCAAGGTTAAATTGATGTGTCTGCCATTGACTTGCTATTTGTACAATTACTACTCCGTATCATTATACCTATGAAATAGGTATAGCTATAAGTGTGGCCGATCGAAGGCAAAACATACATATATTTACATGTTTAAAAGCATTGTAAGAATTTGACATTCTGACGGTGTGTGTCACACTTTAATAGATCTCTGCTCTCAGTCCTCAGATAGAAGCCCCAAGCGTCAGGGCCAGCACTAAACAGCTGCTTAATCCACTCATGTTTTAGCACCCTTATGATGACATAAATAACATTTCATTCTAATTAAGTTCAAATAACCATGCTACAAGCTTTAAAAATAATAACTTGCTACAAATGAGATAGTTTGTGTTACTCACCGTGTGGGAAAAACACAGCCTCTTATGATGTTATAATTAAGCTTATGGTATGGCTTGCATGTTAAAAAAAATAAAATCACAAAATAACCTTGCTGCAAATATATCGCTATACTATTATTTACATGAATTAGAAACATGTGCTAGTAAAATTGAAAGCAGTAGGTGCTGTTTCTTTCCTGGAAGGCACAAGGTCTTCTTTTCTTTCGTCTGTCTCCAAGAATGGAGACTGACTATTTTATCAGTAATTCTGCAGAACCTAAAACAGTAAAGTACAACGTTTATGTTCTTTTCTTCTCTTCTAAGGTGTTGTCCCATTAATTCTGTTCCAAATTTTGTTTTAATTTCCTTTTCATTAGAAAGCCTCCATTAATTCTTTTGAACACGGTTTTGATATCTGGTTTGTTTTCATTCAGATATAAATTTGTAAAAACACGTGTTTTAGATCAGATCAGTTTCCACTGGAGACAATATACTAATTATTTTTATTATTATTATTATTATTATCATCATCATCATTTCCCCTTCCTGTGCCAATAAAATCTGCGGAGCCAGATTAATTGAATAACAAAACTTAGCTTCCAACAAAAACTGAAGTCCTTGATTTTAGAGACCAGGCTGTACCTTTCATTTTTCCTAAAAACTGCATTGAGATGATTTGACAACCTAATTAAACATTTTGGCCATAGGTTTTTATAAAGAATTTAATAAGATATTTTAGTTTAGATGGGATGTAGATATATTTTCCCAGTCATTTTGCTATTTTTCCTTTTTGTTTTTTACTATGCCTTTGTTATCTCACAATAGTAAAGGTAATACAATGAAGTGAATGAACCCCCCAAAATTCAGCTGGTGAGCAGTGTCATGCTGTTCTTCTATAAATGGTTGTAGTGTAAACTTCAAAACTACATTTGTGATTGGTGCTTGGGTGCATACGCTAACTACCTTTATCCTTTAAAGCAAATGATTATAACTTTTATAAGTTGACAAATCTCAGCTCCAACTGGTTACTGCAGATTTTAAGACTTTAGGGAATTTATAAAACTACGAAAGTAGATGCACAAGTGCCATGGTTTAAGATTGCAGGTAGGCAAAAATGTGATGGCTTGTTTTGTGTTTTCATGGTACTAAATATTTAAAGGAGCACTATAGGATCAGGAACACAAACATGTATTCCTGACCCTATAGGGTTAAAACCACCCTGGCCACCCTAGCCACCCTGTTCCCCTCATGCCTTCCTACATATAGTAAAATCTTACTTTTATTCAATTCTGAAGCTGATGACTTTGTCCCTGTTTCCTTTAGACCTGCCCACTGCCTGCTGACATCAGCAGAAGTGGTAGCCTGATCCAATCACAATGCTTCCCCATAGGATTGGCTGAGACTGACAAAGAGGCAGATCAGGGGCAGAGCCAGCATGATTCAAACACAGCCCTGGCCAATCAGCATCTCCTCATAGAGATGAATTAAATCAATGAATCTCTATGAGGAAAGTTCAGTGTCTGCATGCAGAGGGAGGCAACACTGAATGTTTGGATGCAGTTTAGGCAGCCATGACCCAGGAAGGATCTCTAACAGCTATCTGAGGAGTGGCCAGTGAAGTTATCACTAGGCTGTAATGTAAACACTGCATTTTCTCTGATAAGACAGTGTTTACAGCAAAAAGCCTGAAGGTAATGATTCTACTAACCAGAACAAATTCAATAAGCTGTAGTTGTTCTGGTTAAAAATAAGGTGGAGTATCTTACATACACATTGAAGGTAGATCTTTACATAGGTGCAATCCTAAAATAACACTAGAAAGCAAATAATAGTGCAATGTTGTTTGTACTGCTAGCTGTATTAAATAGTATTCTTTTAGATGTAAACTCACAAGTAAGGAGCCACAATCTGTTTGGCTCAAGTAATTCGCCTTGTGGGATATATGAGGTCCAACTCCCTCCTCTGTGTGTCAGGATCCTCTTGAGATGTAATCACAGATATGTAAATAAGGTATGATAAAGTGCTTTATTGTATAAAGTGCACAATGAAAGATAAAAACTATAATAAAAGAAAAGACCTTACAGTCTATGCTGATAAGTCCTTAAAATGTAGTCCAAATATAGTCCTTGTAGCAAAACGCGTTTCACCCCACCAGGGGGCTTCCTCAGTTGCTGATCTTCTTGCTGTCCGCTTTATGATCCTTTTAACCCCTTAAGGACACCTGACATGTGTGACATGTCATGATTCCCTTTTATTCCAGAAGTTTGGTCCTTAAGGGGTTAAATGTGTCCTGTTGTCACATAATAAATGTGCAAAAAAAAAAAGTAAAAAAAAAGTTAAGAATCATTGTGTATTCTGAAAACATAAAAGAGACTAGAAAAACTCATACCTAATCTTATTGCTATACATAATATTACATGTAAATAGGAATACCCAAAGCAGTTGATACAATAAATAAATAGTGTTACATGTAGATAGGAGTACCCAAAACAGTTGATATAATATATAGATAATATATGCTGACAAATATATATGTATTTTAGGGTGCAAAAAATGTTCACCTGGGATTTCATTGTTTGGTACAGTAATTATCAGTAGATCATCCTCCTCGGATAGTGAGGTTATTGCAGAACTATATAAAGCAGCATTAACCCTTTGTTATCTCTTACATAAACATATTATATCATAGGTAATATCCTTAAACATTATGTGTCTACTGACCTCTTTATTAAGAAGTACGGGCTATTATTACTAGAACCAAGAAGGACTCAAAGGTGAATATAAAAGGTGAATATAGAAGTGACTCTTAGTTGGATAAAAAAAAACCTCTGTGGAACAAAGAGCCCTATACAGGTAAAATTCCTAAGAAAATAGTAGAAAAATAGGAGTGGGGATAAAAAAAAAATAGTTAAGCATGTAAAAAAAAAGGGGGACTAGGGGTGGGTTAAAAATGGCAGACCTCAAAATCAACGTTATGACCGTGTGGGGCCAACGTTTTAAAATTAAATATAAACTGCATTTCTTCTCTTCCCAATTTGCGTGTGTAGTCTCCCCCTCTCCAATCTCTTTTTTTTTCTTTTATAATGCAAAAGAATAGGCCTCCTGTGTTTTGATTGTGTACTGCCTTAAAGTGTAGCGGAACACTATGGGTTTCCATCCCATTCTTGATATTTCTTATGTGTTCCGCTATCCTAGTTTTTGTTGTTTAGTTGTTCTGGTGACTATAGTGTCCTTTTAATGAGTATCTAGATGAAGGTAAAGCAATGTATAAAATGTATAAACTCTACAATGTGTGAACATCATTGGCAACATGGTTATTTGTAACAGTTCTACTAGCTCTGTACTAATAAGGTTTCATCTTCCCTTTTAACTCTCCCTTCAGTTGTGATAATTAAACTGCAGAAAATATGGAAACGTGTTTTATTTGGGCTGGCAGGTAGCTATCATGGGATCAAGATATAGGGACAGTTCATCTGCATCAAAGGTTGTACCCCAGCATTTCTGTGGCCACAAGAATACAGTATATACATATATAATGACCATTCTAGAGAGAGGCCCATAGTAAGGTTATTGCGTTTGAAGTTTATTTGCTTCTTGATTTTAAACTGCGAGCTAACACAGTAGATGGTTTGACCTGCTTATGTAAATATTTAAAAATTTTATTGAGAAAATCCAATATTAAATCAATATCACCTTGCTGATTTGGAAAATGTGTGTTAAAGTAGTAATTGTAGCTCATTGATATGCAGCAATTGGTCCATGAGGTTATTTTGCATATGTTATAAAATTGTAGGGATGCGGAACCTCAAGCCCTGCACAGCAAGACAATAATACATGTATTTATAGGATAATATCTATTCCAGAGCACCGTCTAAGTGAAAACACCTATCATCTCCACTAATTGAAAGCCAGGCAGCAGAGAGAACCTGGGATTGTCATATTTCTGTCATATCTGTCTTATACAATGTATCTGGCTGCACCGTACTTTGGACCAGTCCAATGAAACATCACTATGAGATTTCCCATTCCCCAGAATCCTTAGCCAAAAGTTGATTGAACATGGTTATTATCACTGAACTATCAGCCAAAGGATCATTCTTGCCTATAGCCTAGTCATTTCCATTTGTCCCTGTTTGAACATTTCAGAAAAGATACTTCTCTGGATAATTATATTCTAATAAATAATTTGAGGCATATGTGACTCAAAATTTTACCATTTTCTAAGACTTCTAAAACATTGTACATGACTTAGCGATTTCGCTTTAATGCTGGTGAAGACTGAAGATTTATAAGCTTCTGGTTACAAACGTGCTGTTTTGATAAAGTTTCACAAATACAGCACATTGAACGTCCAGAAGGAAAATTCACTAAACTCCCTGTGTTGTAGCTGCTTCTAGCTGCAAAAAAAGGATAAAGAAGCCATTTCTTTGTTGAAGTTCTGAAAACGCCCTTGCTGCCCGCGTTTTAAAACGCATGATTTCCCATGGTGATGATGAAATGAAGCTAATTGATCATTTCTGACCTGCTTTCACCACCCCCAGCTCCAGTATGGCAGTGAAAACTAAGTCAAATTGTTCCATTAACAAGCTTAGTAATTTTCTCTTTATGCGTCTCTTAACAAAAAGCAAAAACAAAACAAAAAAAACAACTAATTGTTGATAAAATATAAGAAAGCAATTAAATATTCTGGATTCTATCTCCTCCATAGCTCAAGAACATTAGATTAAGAACATACATAGATCTTATTCCCATGACAATAAACATTTTAAACACAGAAATAAACACCATCTATATTTTATGAATTTTGGATTATTTTCATTATGTATAATACTTCATACAGAAAAACACTTATCAAAAAAATGTAAGTCGCATTACACAGTGAAATACTTTGCAGTTCATAGTTGATCCTGGTACATGATTTAGGCGATAGTGATAAATATATAGTTGCTATTCACTAAACTTCAAGTTATATCCCATTAAATGTACACTGACACTTAGCTGGTCTAGGAATCAACTGCAATTTTGCTATAGCCACATCTTGGCTATGTTTGGCAAAAAAATAAATACAAATATTTTGCTTTTTAATTACTAAAATTTAGATTGTAGCTAATTAACACTTTGAGATTCCAATTCACTCTGAATTAATTTTGAATTCTTTACAACTCACCCTTTAGTGTAGGCAACTTTTGACTCTCCAGGTGTTGTGAACTACAGCACCCATAATGCACTCACAGTCATAATGCTAGCAAAGCATCAGGGGAGTTGTGGTGCACAACATCTGGAGTGCCGAAGGTTGACTACCCCAGCTTTAGTTAACAAACCACCTGACAAAGTCATTGGAAAGTTATTCACATCTAAACCCTCTTGTACCTAATGTTTCTCTGTTGTATTATGGCATGGTCCTTTTTGTGCAATATTTAGCTGTATGCTATTGGATGTTAATATGTGTCTTTTACAAACAATCAGAGTGGATTTTCAGTGGTAAAACCTCAGACCAAAGGTTACTGAGCTACCGTAATTCTTTGCCTCAAATTTGGACTCTAGGGGAGAACGTTCAAGAGTCTATATATAGCTGGACTACATCATGACATGTAGTTTGTTAGTATTGTACTGTATCTCTGTTGGGGAGGCGGCAGAGAAGAGTTCATGGTGAGTTATGGACAAGTCTTTGTATTTCCAGAAGGTAACCCTTGGGCAATTCTTAGCACCCCACAAAGTTTCCCCGGTTACATTATCACTCTTGCACATTTAGTTCCAACAGTGTGAAAAGAGCTATTGTAGGATAAAGACGTTCATTTTACTTCTTCTTTAATTGCACCTTAAGACGTAACTGATAATCAGTCATATAGATAAAGCGATTTGTATGTGATGAAGGTATTGACAAGACATTGCTGTTTTTTAATCTAAATAACTTACACTACAAAGCTGTGCCTTAATGAGGCCAGACACCCTCTTACAATAAAGCAGAAATAGATATAGCTGTCACGGGTGAAGGTACGGAAACCGGAACCCCTGAGTGCCTGATGATAAGTGTGAGTCTTCAGCGTGAGAGTGGATTAGCAGGGTAACCACACACCCCCTGGTGTTGAACACCAACATTTGGGCAGCCACAACCAGAACCCTGAATCAGCTTATGCGGATCCCAGGAACTAGGAATTAAGCAGACCTCCCAAGCAGGGCCGGATTAAGAGCCCAGTGGGCCTGGTGCTGATAATTATGATGGGCCTAATTACAAAATCTTATTGACCAAAAACACTAAAACAGTCCTACCTCCTAAGCGTCATGTATCTGATGGAGATGATGCTGTAGGGAAACTCATAGGATGCAACTATGAGAAAACACATACCCTTTGCTAATCTCATGCTTTCATCTTTCAAGTAAACCCATACCCCCTAACAGCAGTGTCCAGTAAAGCAGGAAGTCTATAGATGCGGTAAAAGGGTGGGCTACTGACACAAATCACATAACCAGAACGGCCGAAAGGACGAACATACACAAAAAGGGGGAATGTCTGTGTCCCTATGTCTCCCAGTCCCTTAGTGTTTGTGTCCTCATGTCTCCCAGTGTCCCCATGTCACTAGGGGACATTGAGAGACATTGGGACACTGGGAGACATGGGGACACAGATACTAGGGAACACTGGGAGACCTGGGAAATCTGAGACTCTTGGGGGCACTGGGTGACAGACACGAGGGGACACGGGGAGACATGGGGCACTGAGACACTGTGATATATAGGGGACACTGGAGACTTGATAAAAACCTGGGTACAGGACAAAATGTTGCGGTGTCCAATAAACCTGCTTAAAGCTATCACAGTGAGTGCCTGAGATTTTTTTCTTTTATACTAGGGGACACAGAGACACTATGGGCACAGATACACTATGGGCACTGAGAGACATGGGGCACTGAGACACTGATACATAGGGGACACTGATACACAGGGGACATTGGAGACTTGATAAAGACCTGGGTACAGGTCTAAATGTTGCGGTGTCTAATAAACCTGTCTAAATCTATCACAGTGAGTGCCTGAGATTTTTTCTTTTATACTAGGGGACACTGAGACACTAGGAGACATGGGGACACAGAGACATTGGGAGACTAGGGGACTTTAGGAGTCTAGGGAACACTGAGACACTAGGGACACTGGCACACTACAGACACTGAGAGACACCAGGGACACATGGGGATAAGGAGATACTAGGGACACTGGCTGGGAGACATGGGGACACTGCCATGTCTCCTATGTCTCAAAGTCGCCCAGTGTCCCCATGTCTCCCTGTGTCTCCATGCCTCTCAGTGTCCCCATGTCGCCCAGTGTCCCCTAGTGTTTGTATCCCCATGTCTCCCAGTGTCCCTTAGAGTCTGTGTCCTCATGTCTCCCAGTGTCCTGATGTCACTAGGACACTAGGGGACACTTAGAGACATGGGGACACTGGGAGACATGGGGCCACTGAGACACTAGGGACAGTTTATCCTTGCCTCTCTCTCATGACTGAAACCGCAGGGGAGCAGCACAGAGCAGGTAAGTGAGGGATGGGGGGTAGGGGAGACCGCATAGAGGAAGGTAAAGTAGAAGGAGCAGAAAGGTTCTGCAAGGGGCAGGAGGGGTCAGCAAGGAATAGAAAGGGGCAGCAAGAAGCAGGAAGGGGTCGAAAGGTTTTCAAGGAGCAGGAGGGTAAAGTAGAAGGAGCAGCAAAGACCAGGAGGGGTCAGCAAGGAGCAGGAGGGGTCAGCAAGGAATAGGAAGGGGCAGCAGGAATGGGAAGGGACGGTCTGCAAGGAGCAGGAGGGGTCACCAAGGAGTAGGAAGGGTCTGCGAGGAGCAAGAGGGGTCAGCAAGGAGTAGGAAGAGGCAGCAAGGAGTAGGAAGAGGCAGCAAGGAGCAGGAAGGGGCAGCAAGGAGTAGGAAGGGGCAGCAAGGAGTAGGAAGAGGGAGCAAGGAGCAGGAGGGGTCAGCAAGGAGTAGAAAGGGTCTGCAAGGGGCAGGAGGGGTCAGCAAGGAGTAGTAAGGGTCTGCTAGGAGTAGTAAGGGTCAGCAAGGAGTAGAAAGGGTCTGCAAGAGGCAGGAGGGGTCAGCAAGGAATAGGAAGGGGCAGCAGGAATGGGAAGGGACGGTCTGCAAGGAGCAGGAGGGGTCACCAAGGAGTAGGAAGGGTCTGCGAGGAGCAAGAGGGGTCAGCAAGGAGTAGGAAGAGGCAGCAAGGAGCAGGAAGGGGCAGCAAGGAGTAGGAAGGGGCAGCAAGGGGCAGCAAGGAGTAGGAAGAGGGAGCAAGGAGCAGGAGGGGTCAGCAAGGAGTAGAAAGGGTCTGCAAGGGGCAGGAGGGGTCAGCAAGGAGTAGTAAGGGTCTGCTAGGAGTAGTAAGGGTCTGCTAGGAGTAGGAAGGGGCAGCAAGGAGAAAGAAGGGGCAGAAAGGAGTAGGAAGGGCCTGCAAAAAGCAGGAAGGGTCTGCAAGGAGCAGGAAGGGTCTGCAAGGAGCAGGAAGGGGCAGGAAGAATCAGAAGGAACAGAAAGGATCAGTAAGGGGCTGCAAGAAGCTGGAAGGGGCAGAAAGAAGCAGGAAGGGCAGTAAGAAGCAGGAAGGGTCTGCCAGAAGCAGGAAGGGCCATCAAGGAGCAGGAAGAGCCATCAAGGAGCAGAAAGGGATCAAAAAGAGAAATGAGCAGAAGGGCGCAAAATAAGCAGAAAGTAGCAGAAAGGTAAAGGAGCAGAAGGAGCCTCAGAAGACAAAAAAGACTGTGTCAAATGAAGGAGAAGAAAATGAGATTGGAGCACTTCCTTCGGGACACCACATCATAAGGCGTTGGTACCTGGGCCTGGCAGGGAAACTTTGGACCTTCTCATCTCCCCAGGTAAAAACAAACAATATCAGTGTTAATGTGTTCACTTTTATTTACTGAGTGTCAGGAAACACAGAGGGCCGCTGGGTAGGGGTGCCGCTGATTGACTAGATGGGTCAGCTAGCACTCTAAGCCAATCAGTAGCTCCCCATTCATAAAAACGTAAAACATTTTTATGAACCGGGAACTAGCGATTGGCTTAGAGTGTCAGCTGACCACTCTAGCCAATCAGCGGCACCCATGCCCAACGTCAATCTGCACTTCCTGACACTCTGTTTCAGAAGTCGAATACCACTGAGCGACCTGGAGATCTGGAGCTGAAGGAAGCCTTTGGGGGGTAAACCATTTGAGAGCGGTTTCACCCCTTCAAAGAAAGAGCACCCAGGGGCCTCCTTGCATCACAGCATTTTCATTTAGATAAAGTTGTTATGGTGACCAGAATGTTCCTGTAATTTGATGAAAGAAACACTATAGTGTCAGGAATACAAACATATATTCCTGACACCATAGTTGTGAAAACGCTATTCCTCCTTGCTTTATGTGAAAATGACTATGCTCCTTCCCTTTCATGACACTGTCAAAAAGGTGCCAAGCTTGGATGTCATTACAATTATGCAACCTCTCCCCGGAAAAATTCCTGCGGACGTCCATGCTCAGGGTCCCCATGTTCCCCAGTGTCCCAATGTCTCAGCGTCCCCATGTCTCGGAGCTGCTGTCTGGACTCTCTGTGCAGAGCTGCTCCCCCGCGGATCAGTGAGTAGAGAGAGGCAGGGAGGGAGATGCTGTAACTTCTTATCACTGCCTCTCTCCACACAAACAGCGACCCCTACTGGCCGGCGCTGCTATTGCAGAATAATCTATGTTTATACTGAGACAGACATTTGTATTGCCGGTATTACTGCAATACCGGCACCGGCTAGGCAGCCTCAAATACCTGAGAAATACTTCTGAGAAATACCTGGCAACCCTAAGAAATACATGAGAAATACCTGGCAACCCTAAGAGTAGTGTGTAAAAAAAAAAAAAAAAATGTTAAAAAAAAAATTTTTTTTTTAAAACCAATGGGCCTATTCCATGGGCCTGGGCCTGGAGCTGCAGCTCCATCAGCCCCTATGTTAATCCGGCCCTGCTCCCAAGAGCTTAATAGGGAGGCTCTGCAGCAGGAGTGTATCCAGCACAGAAACAAGGCTAGGCTAGGATAGTCACCAAACATGAAAACAAGACAGAACTAGTAGAACCCAGAACCAGAGAAGGATAGGAAGCTAAATCCAGAACATGTACACAATAAATAAGGGAACATTAACAAAACAGGGGCAGGACAGGACTGTACATGCACTGGGATTACAAAATAAAACAAGACAAGATATTATAGGCAAAACAAGAGGAGACATAACTAAACACTATGTATGAAAAGTGTGGGGATTTAGTTACATTATATGATCATACATTGCATAAGCCTGCCACAACGCCAATGTACCCCATATTCGGCAGGTCCTACACTGCCTAATGTTCGCTAAAAGAACCATACTAAACCACAATAGCACTTACCTGCAAGAAAGGGCAGAGACTAGAAACACTGCTGCAGGTCCAGACTGAAACAAAAGGAAAATGGAAAACAAACGGGTGTGGCAACATAAACAAAAACATTTAAAGGAAACCTGGGAATTCCAGGGACGGATTACAGGAATGAACCCAGAAAACCCAGCATAAAGAAAACCAGACATAGAATAGAAAACCAAAAAAAAACAAGAAAAACTAAACAAGAATAGTAAAAAGAGTACTGGATACCAGAAGCCAAAGCCAGACATCTCCACAGAACATGGCATGATGTGACAATAAGGTAGGCAAACCATGTCTCCAGTGATCATACTCTTCAAATGAAAACAAATCAAGGACTGAGCAGGTATTAGGGCCAGGGCAGGTTTATTGGACAGAAACAGACATCATCTCCGCTCTATATAAGCCTTTGTCTCATGTCTCATGTCTTGCGTCTCAGTTCTGACTTAGAGAAGGCGGGAAAAGTTAATGTGACGAGACCAATCTCGCCACATTGCATTGGAGGAGCCTGGTTGCCCGCCTATTGCCCTTTGACTATGGACCCTGGGAGATTTGGCCCATTCAATTCAGTATGATAGGAGTTATGTATTTTTGTATCCTTTTGTGTTTTACTGGTAACATGTGCTCAATGGAGTCTGCCTCTATCCCTGGATATAATTGGATTATTTTCCCCATTGTCTCCAGGATAGAGGGCTCTGTAAAACCGGTTTGGGCCAGATAGCCATGCTGCCAGCCAGGCCCCAAAATATACTTTACTAACTTCTGAACCCCTGGTCTGATTCATGCCATTTTTTGATATGTTGTTCCTGAATGGATTGATTGTGAATATATAATTTTATGTGAATGTGATGTATATTTTAGAAGTTATGAATATGCTGTAAAAACTGTATTTTACTGTCTGTGATAAATTACATTAACCCATTGTGTTCAGTAATTATATCACAGGCAGAGGGGAGGATTTTATGTGTTTGTGCTGGGTGTGTTTTATGTTTTACTGTACGGGATTGGTTACATGTTGTCCCTCCCTGTGGGATGTCCCCTTGCATGGGGACTTGCATAAAAGTCTGTGAGTGTTAATTAAAACAGACCACTGCTTGACCCACAACACGGTGCCTTGTCTCGTTCTTGGTGGGGATTTACTGTATGCTGTTAGAGACTGATTGCCAGGAGTGTAAGCTGATTGTCTGCTTTTCCTGTTCGTCTGCTAGCAGCTATTTGTGAGGTTCCAGTTCGGGAGTTGGAGTGCTATTTTGTATCCAGTTTGAGAGTTTGCTGTTCTGCAGTAGCTGTGCCTGTGTCTCTGGAAGGGAAGATCTACTAAACGGCTTTTAACCCCTTTTATGCCTGGGGGTGCCGTTACAATTGGTGGCAAGCGGCGGGATCGTTCCCACAGCCAGAAGGACAGCTACAGGAGACACCATTCCGTGGATTTTACAATTTGAGGGCATGTCTGAGTACAGCGACCCTGACAGCACCAGGATGGAACCAGCAGTGGAGTACGATGAGGGTGCCATGGATGACCGAGATGCAGTTCGCAAAGGCATCTGGTACCAGGCACTGGGTATTGCGGAGTACCAGCGGGGCTAGAGACTCCCCAAGGAAGACCAGCAATTGTAGAAGCGACTAGCCCTGCGGATGCCCTTCCTGGGAGAGCAGCCCCTGGAGGAATGGGTGAAGGAATTGGAGCTCTGGGTATGGCAGGAGATATGGCTGGAAGATGCCTACCAGGTGCTCTGGTGGTATGGGGCACAGTACCTGCCCTGGACAGCCGAGCATGACAAGCCTGAGGGAGGGGAGTTTGATGGTCCTGGCTTGTTATGGTAGTCTTTTTCAGAGCTCGAATTTGGGAGCCCTACACAAGCCCAGTTCAGTGATCTCTTGGAGTGGAGGGAGAACAGGTATGACTGGGACGACACTCACGAGATTGAGCAAGACCTGGTCCACCTGGTGACCCGGGAGATGGAGCTAGAACAGGGCTACCAGCAGCTGTTTCAATGCAGTGAGAAGGCTCAGCAGGAGAACAGAGTGACAGACCCAGAGCCAGACCCATTCAGCTGGGACGAGAGAGTAAAGTTTTACTGGGAAGAACCCCAGGTGGCCGGTGGAGATGGGACCTAGGTCTCTCCGCCGGTCCTGCAGGGAATTGGGAGCCCAGTCTCCATTCCCCAGCGGCAGTGTGAAGTGCAGGGAGGCGAGAGCAGCGTCCTCCCTCCCCAGCTGCAGGCTGAGTTACAGGGGGCAGAGGTAGTTGTTCCTGCCCTCCAGCAGCAGAGTGGTATGCCGGGAAGGCAGTGTGAAGTGCAGGGAGAGGAGAGCAGCGTCCTCCCTCCCCAGCGGCAGGCTGAGTTACAGGGGGCAGAGGTAATTGTTCCTGCCCTCCAGCAGCAGCGTGATTTTTTGGGAATTAGGAGCCCAGTCTCCATTCCCCAGCGGCCATGTGATTTATTGGGAATTAGGAGCACAGTCTCCATTCCCCAGCAGCAGAGTGATGTATTGGGAATTGGGAGCCCAGTCTCCATTCCCCAGCGGCAGGCTGAGATACAGGGGGCAGAAATAGTTGCTTCTGTCCCCCAGCAGCAGAGTGAATTCCAGGGAATTGGGAGCCCAGTCTCCATTCCCCAGCGGGAGATACAGCAGGGAATTGGGAGCCCAGTCTCCATTCCCAAGCGGGAGATACAGCAGGGAATTGGGAGCCCAGTCTCCATTCCCCAGCGGCAGAGTATCCTACAGGGAATAGAGAGCCCAGTCTCCTTTCCCCAGCAGCAGGACTCTGTATTGGGAGCAGAGACAGTCGGTCTCCCTCCCCTGCGGCTGGAAGTATATATGGGAGAGGAGCTTGTTACCCCCTCTCCCCAGCGGCAGCTTAACATACCAGGGGGAGACAGTAAGCCCAACAACCGGGCAGATGGGACCGTGGTCTCTGCACTTACAGCACGGGGGTAGGGACGGTCGGTCCTGCCCCCCCACGACAGAGCTGTTTAGCCAAAGGGGAGACAGTCGGTCTCCAGCAGCAGAGCTGTGTATCTAAAGGGGAGACAGTCGGTCTACAGCAGCAGAGCTGTGTATTTAAAGGGGAGACAGTCGGTCTCCCCCTCCCACAACCAGGCTCCAACCAGGCTACTTCCACGGTAGCGCTGGCACCAGGGCAGAGTACCGCTGGTCTCTGCCCACTCAGCAACCCACCAAGGCCACCTACCAGTCCCCCGCACAGATGTGGTGAGACACCTGGACAAAGTTTTCCTCTACCCAGGTGTAGTAACCATTTATTGTGGGTGGGCTTTACGGCTGATTGTGTTTTGTGGTAGGCTGCTAGACTAACAAGGGCACTGACCGGCAGGAGGTCAGATACCCTGTTAGTCTGTTTGGAAAAGGGGAGAGATGTGACGAGACCAATCTCGCCAACATTGCATTGGAGGAGCCTGGTTGCCCGCCTCTTGCCCTGTGACTATGGACCCTGGGAGATTTGGCCCGTTCAATTCAGTATGATAGGAGTTATGTATTTTTGTATCCTTTTGTGTTTTACTGGTAACGTGCTCAATGGAGTCTGCCTCTATCCCTGGATATAATTGGATTATTTTCCCCATTGTCTCCAGGATAGAGGGCTCTGTAAAACCGGTTTGGGCCAGATAGCCATGCTGCCAGCCAGGCCCCAAAATATACTTTACTAACTTCTGAACCCCTGGTCTGATTCATGCCATTTTTTGATATGGTGTTCCCCTGAATGGATTGATTGTGAATATATAATTTTTATGTGAATGTGATGTATATTTTAGAAGTTATTAATATACTGTAAAAACTGTATTTTTCCTGCCTGTGATAAATTACATTAACCCATGGTGTTCAGTAATTATATCACAGGCAGAGGGGAGGATTTTATGTGTTTGTGCTGGGTGTGTTTTATGTTTTACTGTACGGGATTGGTTACATGTTGTCCCTCCTTGTGGGATGTCCCCTTGCATGGGGACTTGCATAAAAGTCTGTGAGTGTTAATTAAAACAGACCACTGCTTGACCCTCAACACGGAGCCTTGTCTCGTTCTTGGTGGGGATTTACTGTATGCTGTTAGAGAGTGATTGCCAGGAGTGTATGCTGATTGTCTGCTTTTCCTGTTCGTCTGCTAGCAGCTATTTGTGAGGTTCCAGTTCGGGAGTTGGAGTGCTATTTTGTATCCAGTTTGGGAGTTTGGTGTTCTGCAGTAGCTGTGCCTGTGTCTCTGGAAGGGAAGATCTACTAAACGGCTTTAACCCCTTTTATGCCTGGGGGTGCCGTTACAGTTAATAAATGGTTTGATTTATGGTTTGATGAGGAGAAGTCAGGGCACTCCATAACCACCACAGTTTGATGCAGTGGTTATGGTGCTTGGAGTGTTCCTTTAAGAACTGACAAGTTTTCCCAACTTTTACAGGACCAGCCTGCACCACTGTGGATTTCCTGGTCACTGGCATTACTAAACATAGGTTTTGTCTCATTTGCCAATACTTGCAGTTTGCAGTTAGAGACCCTCTCATGGTTGGATCAGTACTGCCTGCTAAAGTCAATAATGGCTTCAATATAGTCTACATTTCTTACCTACCTTACTGATTCTGAGAGGCAAACCTTTAGGGACTGCCACTAGCATATTAAAAAAATGTAAATATCATCTTGCAGCATATTATTTTGCCATTTTTTTAAGGCATATATATATTTGTTGACGGGGTAATTCGAGGACGTACAATTAAAAGTATGTAGTTCGATAAGGACCAAAGTCGGTTGAGGTGTGCCGAAACCGACGAGAGGTCAGGCCTGCAAAAGAGGGCCCACCTGGTATATTGATGTAAATTAGAAAGGGTGAGGTAGGAGGGGAACTTCAAAACGGCGACGATAGGTAAGCTGGGGTTACTGGGGATTTAAATAGGAAAATAACCCCTCCCACAAATTCAGGCATTCTGCCTTCCACTTGTGTACGGGGTAATTCGAGGACGTACAATTAAAAGTATGTAGTTCGATAAGGACCAAAGTCGGTTGAGGTGTGCCGAAACCGACGAGAGGTCAGGCCTGCAAAAGAGGGCAAAAATAAAAGACAAGATTCATTTCACAATTAGTAATCATTTATTTACATTATCGAAAAGATAGTCTGATTCTATCCTGGGCTAGGAATGTTCCTATTGTAAACCTACTTCCCATATTTCTACTTACGTGTGTCGTAACACGCCCATTAGAGGCTGTTATTGTATTGACATGGAATGCGTGGCCTGAGTAGGAGGCTTAAGGCCTGGGTGTAGTATTAAAGTAACAATATCACAGTTATTAAAGATATTAGGGACCTGGCTAACCTAGTTTTTGATATTTTTTTGGAACCGGGCAGATGAGTTTTGGTATGAGGAATTGATAATGTAACGATTGTTGCTTTCTGAATTCTTGACGCATGGGTGAAGGTTGAATGTTTTCCGACAGCAGGATTCTTTCTTTGTACTCGAGAAATCATAGAAAGCCAAGTAAGCTGCTGACTTAAATTACTATGTTAGTAGGTTATAAAAGGGAGGCTTAATGGCTAACTTGCAAACTCCCCCATAGACTGTACTGTTGAAAGGGAGTGAATTAGATGATTTGTGGAGTTTTGATCTTTGACAACTGTCAGCGCCTTTACTGAATAGGAAAGAAAATGGGAGCTGTTGGGGTAAATTGTCTACATGTAATGCTAAAATTCCTGTAAGTATAGTTTCAATAGTATTGTAGGCTAGTTTGAAAGAGATGTGGCAAACATTGTACAAGCAACCATTTATAATTGGAACGCATTTATTATCTTGAAACATAAACAATACTTACACATATCGTAAGCTGTAGAGTATGTTCGCTTAGTATTAGTAGACAAATCTTACCTGCGTAAAAACTCTAACTTAAGGCATGATTAGACCTTTTTTGACCTGCAGAGGATTTCTGGACTGAATGTTCTTTTAGCTCAACCGTTACGTTTAAGCAAGGTCCGACTTCAGGAGTGGCTAGGGCGGGGGACATGAGACGACAGGGTAAGTGTTTATTAGAGATAGTACGTTACCTGGAGCTATTTCTTGTAGCATGCTGTGAGGAGGGAGGAAACGTATATATGTTTTAACTATGCAAAACTTGGATGCCCATTGAATATCTCGTGTAGTAGAGCTGCTAGCCAATGGGTACCAATAGGCGAAGATAAGGACTATCCTATAAGAGTTGAGGCCCTGCCATTTGCCCTGTGTCTGAGAGAGGCCCTACCTATGATTTGGGCCATGTGGACTTGTACCTACTACGCGCAGCGTGGTGTTAACCTCTTGTGGATGAGCATTAACCTGACCTAACACGTGTGAGTAACTGCATTGAACCACAGTGAAAAAAGGACTGTAAAAGGCACCTGACGAAACTAACTGTTGTGATACGAACCGAAGAATAGAATGAAAAGCCATGATTCACAGTAGGGAAAATGTTTGCACACGAGAGGAACCTGAAAAGGAGCTTTGATTGTAGTTTAAGTTTAAAGATGATATGTGTTCGTATAAGAAATACCCTATAATAGTTACTTGATAGGCTTGGGATTGTAAATGTTTGTATTATACGATGCTTATGGTGTTACTTCTTCTAGACCGAAACAGATAGCATGATCGAAAGTTAATCCTGATGGACTTCTTGAACTTAAACAAAGTGAAATGTATGCAATGTTAAATAGCTCATAAAACAAAACAAAAGGCCCCAGGGAGAGTGTGCAGCTTATCGGACAGGGGCACATGTATGAGTGTGGGATGGATAAAGCATGATTGGCTATATAGAGATATAGGTTTTAGACCACCCAGGTGCAGTATACAAAATAAATGTAGTAATTACTTCCCTTTCGTTAGGTGTAGGTATAGCAAAAGGATTCCTCTCAATCCTCAAAACAACTTTAGAAAATATAAGAAATACCTAAACCTATAAAACAAAAGAAAATACACTCATAGGGGATTAACGTCAAAACATAAATTGCCCCTTAATAATAGGTCTCACTCACAAAATTGAAGTGGTTTTCAGGCACATCAAATGTGTGGATCTTCACGTCTTCCTCACAGTAAGAATGATGAGTATATCATGAAAAAGATAAAAGATGGCATAGTATAGCACTGTCTTAAAGTAAAAAATTATGCTTTTAATGTTTGCACTTACAATGTAAAAGGTATAAAAAGGCCCATCAGTACAAATCTGTTTGTTCCATCGCTGTAGAGTATAGTAACCCTCAAGTAAATATCCAGCAGGAAAAAACAGGTACACAATAAAGTAAAATAAATAAATAAAATACAGTGACAAATAAACAGCTCACTCAGAGTGAGCTGTTTATTTGTCACTGTATTTTATTTATTTATTTTACTTTATTGTGTACCTGTTTTTTCCTGCTGGATATTTACTTGAGGGTTACTATACTCTACAGCGATGGAACAAACAGATTTGTACTGATGGGCCTTTTTATACCTTTTACATTGTAAGTGCAAACATTAAAAGCATAATTTTTTACTTTAAGACAGTGCTATACTATGCCATCTTTTATCTTTTTCATGATATACTCATCATTCTTACTGTGAGGAAGACGTGAAGATCCACACATTTGATGTGCCTGAAAACCACTTCAATTTTGTGAGTGAGACCTATTATTAAGGGGCAATTTATGTTTTGACGTTAATCCCCTATGAGTGTATTTTCTTTTGTTTTATAGGTTTAGGTATTTCTTATATTTTCTAATGATTGGCTATATGCTACATGTGGGAGTGTGAGATGTGAGGAAGTGGGTGGTGACAGATTAGACTGACCTCAGTGCCACTTAGGAGCCGGGCCAGCAACAAGTTTCCTGCCTCCTCCTGTTGCTGGGCCTGCTGGATTGTCGGCCTGGGGCCCTGGATGCTGGATCCTGGTTGTTACAGCCCTCCTGTCTGCCCTCAGGGCTGGAACTGCTGCTGCAGACGGTGGCCTCCTCCTTCCCCAGCAGCCTGGCAGTGAGGTTTCCCTCCCCAGCGGTCTGGCTTCCCATGGGCACCCTGCCTGTGTCTCCCTCCCTGTGTCTCCCTCCCTGGACACCCTCCATGGGTCTCCCTGCCTGTGTCTCCCTGCCAGTGTCTCCCTGCCTGTGTCTCCCTCCCAGTGTCTCCCTCCCAGTGTCTCCCTCCCAGTGGCTCCCTGCCTGTGTCTCCCTGCCTGTGTCTCCCTCCCAGTGGCTCCCTCCCAGTGGCTCCCTCCCAGTGGCTCCCTCCATGGGCTCTGTGTGCCCCAACTCTCCTCCTCGGGCAGGATCTGCAGCCCAAGTCTTCAACTGGGCTGCGCGCCTGGACCACGTGGCGCGCGGCCTGCTCCGCGCCCGGTCCTTCCGCCGCCACTGCTGTCCAGGCGGCGGCATCTGAAGTGGACCGCACCCCCCTCCTGGAGGTAATGGGGGGGTGGAAGCTCGACAATCAACCCGGGCGGCGTGTGGGATGCCGCCTGGAGTCCTCCACCTCTCGGCCGGCAGTGGTGAGTAGGGCCCCCTGTGGGGCACGCGGGGTGGCTCTCAGCCACTGCCGCCGGGTGGGGAGGGGTCCTGGAGTATAGGGGCTATACATGCCCCCTCCCTCCCCTCTATTATTATTGTGTGTCCCCCTTTATTCCTGTGTCCCCCTTTATTACTGCCCCCCCTTTATTTCTATGTCCCCCTTTATTACTGCCCCCCCTTTATTTCTGTGTCCCCCTTTATTACTGCCCCCCCTTTATTTCTGTGTCCCCCCTTTTTTCATTGTTGTTCCCCCCCTATTATTGTCCCCCCCTCCTCCTTGCTGTCCTTCTTTGCCCCCCACCCCTCTCTCCTTCCCCCCACCCCCCCCTCTCCTTACCTGTCTCGGCAGCCTCCTGTCCTGGAGCGTTGGCTCTTCATCTCTCCACTGCTGCTTCAGGCTTTGGGTGCAGTTGCCGGATCCGTCCAGCAGGTGGCGTCTGAAGCTCCAGTTGCTATGGGAACTGCGCTGTAGGTGATGGACTCCTTTTTTCAAGCTGCTGTCTCTTCTATGGTGCCGTCAGCGGTTCCTGGGGTGCCGTCAGGTGAGTAATGTTTTCCTGCGCTGGCTGTGGCGCCTGCGCTATGCTGGTTCATGTTGGGTTTATTAAAAAAAAATAGATAAATAAAAAAATAATAATTTTCTAAAACCTAAACAAAAACAAAAAAAATAAATAAAAAAACAAAAAAAAATGGTAGCGATCAGCCGCACTCAGTGTAGTACTCTACTGGCGCGACGGTGCATCCACCGGTGGGTGAGGGGCAGTGCGCTTGGTCCTCAGCGCGGCAATTGGAGGGGAGTTGGGCCTCTTCCTCATTGGGGGCTGCGCCACCTCTCCCCTGCGCACTCGCGCAAGGTATTCCCCTTTGGCCCTTGAGGGGGATGCTCCTCCCTTGGGGCACTAGGGGGGGTAGGACTCGGGCGGCAATGATCTATGGTTCCGTTATGGGAAATTCCTAATACATTGGGAATTGGGTTTGGGGTTCACTATTTTGGAGAGCGTGGTTGGGGAGCGGGCTGCGCGGCGTGGCGCTGTTTTTTTTACCAGGACACCACTTGGGCTGCATGTCATACTTACGGTGGCGCTATGAAAAACATTTCTTCAACGCCTTGTGGTTTTGCCCTCTGTAGCGTGGGATCAGATGGACTTAGGCCCCAGGCTCTCCATCGTAAGCCGCCCGGCGGCGCATAAAGGGGGTTTGTCCTCCTTTCCTGGGGGGCGGCTCTGCCCCAGCGGCCTTGCAGCAATGGCCAGGTTGAACGTCAGCCGATGTAAGTGGGGTGGGTCATGCTGTTTTAAGCTCAAATGCTCCCATCGTGGTGGGGGCTCACTCTGCCTCCTGCTGTTTCAAGAGGGGTAAGTACGGGGAAAAAGGGGACATGGGGGCGCAGGGCAGCGACGCCAATGCTCGTAAGTGCGATGTGCCCATGGCTCAACCGCTACTGGAATTGGCAGGCCATGGGGCTCCTGCTGGAGGGGTCACCCGAGGCTTCGGGATCCCTTTCTCGGAGCGCCCAGCTTCGGGGCGGTGTGGACCTTGAAGGAAAGGTTAAAAGATCTTCGTATGTATAGATTGGTGATTGGTGACAGTCGAGACGGGGATATGATAGACAGTTTAAATACTTAAGGGGAATCAATACAGTAGGGAGGAGACTATGTTTAAAAGAAGTAAAACTTCCGCGATAAGAATACATAGTCTTAAATTAGAGGGGAGAAGGTTTCACAATCATACCCGGATGTATTACGTTAACGGCAGGGTAGTGGATGCGTGGACTAGCCTTCCTGCTGAAGTAGTAGAGGAGTCTAAGTGGGTGTGGGTTATGCGTAAGGCTGTCCTACCTATAAGATAAGGCCAGGGACTAATGTCAGTGGTTAGGAAATTGGGCTGACTGGATGGGCCGAATGGTCCTTATCTGCCGTCACATTCTATGTTATGTTTCTAAGTCTGTGCTCGACTTCCCGCAGATGGTGCTGGATAAGCTCCTGCGGGAGGTAGCTTTAGGGTGGTTCGCGGGGTCAGTTGAGGCCCTGTCACTCCCCAAGTTGCAGGTCCCCCTTGGGCCTGGTGCCCAAGTAGGAGGCAGGGGATTTTCGTCTGTTCATCGTTTGCCCTGCCCTCAAGGGGTATTGGTGAAAGATGTTGGGCGTCCTAGGCATCCTTCGATGCTGTGGTACGCATGGTCGGGGCAGTGGGCCCTGGGGCTTTGCTAACGAAGGCCGACGTCGGAGCCACGTTTCGCTTGTTGCCAGTTCATATAGATTGTCATCAACTCCTGGGTGGTGGGTTTGTGGTCGGTATTATGTGGATACGTGCTTCCCGATGGGTTGTTCGTTACCTGCTTTTACGATGAGTGCGTCGGCGCTTTCCTGGAGTGGGTGGTGCGGCAGGAGGCAAGGATTGGCTCGTTGCTGCGTTACCTTGATGGCTTTTGTGTGTGGGCCTTCCCTGACTTGTTGACTCTTGCTCGACTCGGTGGAGCTTTGGGGTCCTCTTGGAGCACGATAAGACAGTGGGGCCCAGTGACGTGCCTTAGCTCCTTGGGTATCGAAATTGACTCTGTGGCCATGGAGTGCTGGCTGCCGCGGGATGAGGTTGAGAGGGTGTGGCGATGGCCAGGCGTCTGGGGAGGATGCAGCTGTGCAAGCTGCAGTCCCTGTTAGGGAGGTTATCTTCCGCTGCCAGATCAGGCCCATGGGGCAATTGTCCCGCAGGCGCCTGGTGGCCGCTACTACCGGGACCGCAGTATTTTATCCAGCTCTGGAGGTCTGGGTTTTCTTCCTGACCGAGTATATTGGAAGGTCACCTTGGCAGGCGCCGGAGGTGTCCAGTTCGGACTTGCCCCTCTAAACAGACGCGGCTGACTGGATGTTCTGTCTGGTTGGGGCGATTCTGGGCTGGCTCTGTCTGGTTGGGGCGATTCTGGGATCGCGCTGGTGTGCTGACCAGGAATTCTTGCTTTCCTGGAGCTTTTCCATTGTGGTGGCATTGGATTTGTGGGGTCGGGAGCTACAGGACCGTCGGGCGGTTATTCACTGTGCCAACCTCGGGGTTGTCCAGGTGATTAGCCAGCTCTCGGCCCCACCATTTTCTCTTTTGGCACTTCCCCTGCTCCAGCGTCTGGTGCTCCGGTGCCCGTGTCTTCATGTGTCGTGTAGGTCCGGTTCCTCTTGGGCCAAAGTACTCCAGGGTATGGGTGAAATGGCAGGCGCGGGAGTCAGAGGTGGGTGTATTTGCGGGTTCGCCTGTTCGTTACAAGGTCTGTTGTGACTGCTGGAGCGTTTGGGTTTCGGCGGATATGTCGTCCTCCGGGGTGTCCTTGCGCGTGTCCAGTTTAGTTTTCTGGTTAAGTCCCAGGGTTGGGTGGCTGTCGCCATGGAGTTTCTGGTATAGCATGCGGTGTAGGGCCCGTGCAGGGGTCGTTTTTTGTGGATCCAGAGAGGCCGGTTTTGGGGGCCCTATGGGCACAATTGTGCCAGGTGCTCCCAGAGGTATGCCTCGTCATTTCTTCATTTCTTTGGGGCCATGAGGATTGGGGTATTGGTGGGTCCGAACTGGTCAGCAGGTAGGGGAGGATTCTGTTTGCGGATGTCTGGGATGGTCAGGACCTGGTGTCCTTCAAGACTCGTCCATACAAGACCGACATCCTTTGCAAGGGCAGGTGGGTCCCGCTGGCACCGGTCCCAGGATTGGACGCCTGTCTGGTCTGGGCGCTCAGGGAGTCCGCGGTACGGACGTACCTGGCTGGCCCAATCGTGGTATACGAAGAGGGGAACTTCCTCTCCCATTTCAATTTGTTTGGCGGTCATTCTTTCCGCATTGGCACTGCGACGGAGGCCTCTCGGCTGGGTATGCTGAATCGGGATGTGCGGAGGATAGGAAGGTGGGACTCTAGGAGATTTGTTCCGGTGTGCGGGACGCTGTTTTGCTCCGTTGATTGTTTTTTCCTTCTCGGGGCGGATGATTGAGCACTCGACGAGGAACTATTGGCGGCAAGCTTACATCTGGAGTGCGTTGGAGTGCTGCCGCAAAGGGTTCATCCGTTGGGTTTCACGGTTCGTTATAGGGGTTTTGGGGGATGCCCAGTTCATCAGGTTTTGAGAAGAAGGCGGCAGATTGGTTGCGGCCGGATGGGGTTCATTTGTCTGGGGTCGGGCTTGACCGTTTTAATCTGGCCATTCGAGAGACGGTGGAACAGGCCATGGTTGGTTTGTTTGGGGTCCCCCGCTGATTTTAGGCTTAAAACAGCGGGGTTGTAGCGGGGGTGTGTCCTTGCCAAATAAGGGATGGTTTGGTAGATTAGATGAAAAAGGGGGATAATGGCCGGTTCTCATCCTCCCCCTGTCTCTTATGGTGAACCTGGAGGAGGTACCAGGTTGGACGTGTCCCCACTGGGTTGTAAGTCGACCACTGGGGAGCATTATGGTTGGGCCCCACCGAGTGGGTGGGGAGCCCTGAAAAGGAAGATGTTTTTATTATGCCGAGGGGGGAGGTGAGAGCCTTGGGGAAGTTAGATTGGCAAGGACGGTTTCTTTGGTTACTGTATGACTATATGCAAATTGTTTATGTTAATTTATGATAATTATTATTTCGTTATATGTTAAAAGGAGTTATACAGTATTTGGTTGTGTTAATAAATGCTGTGGCCTGTTTTCTCCAAGAAGTTGTCTGTCGTTATTTGAAGGGGTAAGTTATGGTTTTATGGGGGATGAAGGGAATGCTATCCAATGCCCACTACGTACATACATGGATGTCAAAACACAAATAAAACACATTTTTGTAAAAAGCATCTTGAAAGTAAGTGTGTTTTAAATAGACATAATAAAGTTATCTATCTATATTATGTATAAGCATGACATTCAGTATATTGAGATATGAACGAACTTAATTCCTAAAATGAAAGGAGAGAAATGAATTATACCAACGGAACATTCCCTCGCTTTTGTAAGAATCAGCATTAATGTAATCATGAAATGAAAGCTATTCATGTGCTTCTCCATATGAAAGACATCGGCACTAGAGTATGTGAATAGAAACTAACAAACACATTTTTAATGTAGTTTAACTTGTGAACTGAACTTATTAACAGAGTTTTAAACGAATGGTATAAGCAAATGATTTGTCAAACTGACGTAATGACATGATTACCAGACACACAGGATTGTGACACTTGAAATATACGAACGCTGGGGACCTAGCTGAACATTGTTTTACAACCGCATAAAAGATTTTAAAAACATTCGAACCCTAAATCATGAAATATGTGGTGAATCTTGAAACCAATGACATGTATTTGTAAATTTTTTGGCGCGAACAGTAACGACCTGAAGCTTCTGTGATACAGCTTAGGGAGAGGAAAAACGTGGCACAAACGAATATATAAAATGCCGTTCTTTTTCAGGATGAAGTAAAACATTGTTTCAATAGACTATAACAAAAGAGAGAGAAACGGATACACGTATCGAGTGAAAACCCTGGCCATGTAGCCATTTGGTAAAGGATTAGGTATAAGATTTCCTACAGTACCAGCTTTATAATATCCCTAATGCCTTTGAGGGCTACCCTGAATAAGAAACTGTCTCTAATCTAGAGTTACTAGATATACAGCCGCCCAACGAATATCTTCTAAGATAAAGTATGGTATCTAGGCAGACTTGAAAGTAATAGAGCGGAGCAAACAGAGCATTAGGTGGCTAAATCGGCATGTGAGTGATACAAGTGGTACGAGCGTCTAAAATGTGCAAACACTAGCAGCTTGAGATCTTCGTTAGATCTCCTGAAGTCTCAGAGTTATAGGACAGCATGGAAAGGGTTAAGTGAAAGGAAAGCTACACGTTTGCGTGAGGTTGTGGGCTTGGTGTTCGTTAGTACGAAAGCCGAATGCGGAAAATAGCCGAACAGGGATTATGCCTTTGATGCCATTATGCTGAACTTTTTAATTATATACCGTTTAAAAAAAAAGTCGAACGGCGGGAATAGCCCGAACGCGGCTATTCGTCGCCGGTTACCTGGTGTTCGTTAGTTTGTGAGTTTGCGAGCTTCTGTGCGAACAGAGGTTGGCGGGAAGCCGCGAGGACCGGAACCGGACGGGACCGGAAATGTGCGCAGACTCACGAGAACTTCAAAACGGCGACGATAGGTAAGCTGGGGTTACTGGGGATTTAAATAGGAAAATAACCCCTCACACAAATTCAGGCATTCTGCCTTCCACATATGCCTTTAAAGCGGCACTGTCATGCCGAATCCCGTTTTTTTTTTAACCCCCCTCCCGCCTCCACTACATCCAATTGACCCCCTAGTCACCCCCAAATGCCCCTAAGCCCCCCAGATTACCTATTTTTAAATCTGTATCTTCTGCCCCGATCTTTATTCAGGGCGCCGCCATCTTTGTGTGGGTAGGTGAAGTCCCTGTGGGACACGTCATCTACCCACACTAGACAGACTGTGAGATTCCCGCACATGCCCAGTGAAACACCTGGACATGCGAACGGGAATTTCACCTATTCATTCATTCATCAGACAGACGAATGAATGAATAGAAAAAATCAGACGAACAAACTAACACTGAGTATCAGTGTTCGTTTGTTCGATCAGTTTATTACAAGGAGGGAGCTACCGACGTGCAGCTCCCTCCTTGTAATATGTAAAGACAGAAGCGGTGGGGAGCTGTGCTCCCCACCACTTCATAAGCCCCCCAGGTCCCCCCCTCACTCTATGGGGGTCAATATGACCCCCATAATAGCACAAGGGAGATTAAAATCTCCCCAATGCCCCTACTCGCTATAACGCGAGTAGGGGCATGTCCACTAAACAGTGAGCAGCCTGTGGCTGCTCACTGTAAAAACATAAATGGTAATAAGGGGGGGGGGACCTACTGTCCTCCCCCCCGGCCCCCACCCCTGCGCGGTGGGTGGGGGCCCTAATAAAACAATAAGGGGGGGGACCTACTGTCCTCCCCCCGGCCCCCACTCCTGCGTGGTGGGTGGGGGCCCTAATAAAACAATAAGGGGGGGGACCTACTGTCCTCCCCCCCGGCCCCCATGTCCTCCCCCCCGGCCCCCACCCCTGCGCGGTGGGTGGGGGCCCTAATAAAATAATAAGGGGGGGGACCTACTGTCCTCCCCCCCCTGGCCCCCACCCCTGCGCGGTGGGTGGGGGCACTAATAAAATAATAAGGGGGGGGACCTACTGTCCTCCCCCCCGGCCCCCACCCCTGCGCGGTGGGTGGGGGCCCTAATAAAACAATAAGGGGGGGGACCTACTGTCCTCCCCCTGGCCCCCACTCCTGCGTGGTGGGTGGGGGCCCTAATAAAACAATAAGGGGGGGGGACCTACTGTCCTCCCCCCCCTGGCTCCCACCCCTGCGCGGTGGGTGGGGGCCCTAATAAAATAATAAAAGGGGGGGGGACCTACTGTCCTCCCCCCTGGCCCCCACCCCTGAGCGCTGGGTGGGGGCCCTAAATAAAGATAGGGGGGGGACCTACTGTCCTCCCCCCTGGCCCCCACCCCTGCGCGGTGGGTGGGGGCCCTAAATAAAGATAGGGGGGGGGACCTACTGTCCTCCCCCCTGGCCCCCACCCCTGAGCGCTGGGTGGGGGCCCTAAATAAAGATAGGGGGGGGACCTACTGTCCTCCCCCCTGGCCCCCACCCCTGCGCGGTGGGTGGGGGCCCTAAATAAAGATAGGGGGGGGGGACCTACTGTCCTCCCCCTTGGCCCCCACCCCTGCGCGGTGGGTGGGGGCCCTAATAAAATAATAAGGGGGGGACCTACTGTCCTCCCCCCTGGCCCCCACCCCTGAGCGGTGGGTGGGGGCCCTAAATAAAGATAGGGGGGGACCTACTGTCCTCCCCCCTGGCCCCCACCCCTGCGCGGTGGGTGGGGGCCCTAAATGAACCCCCCCCCCATCAAGGTGACTAGGGGTCCCAAGGCCCTAGTCACCCCCCCCACCCCAAAACATTCTAACCCCTACCTACCCCCCTCACCCTAAAAATAGTGAGGGGGGAATAAAATAACTAACCTGTAAAAAAAATAATTAAACTTACCATTTGACGTCTTCTTTTTTCTAAATTCTTCTTTCTTCAGCCCCCAAAAAGGCCAAATAAAAATCCATCATACCCGTTGCAATTTAAAAAAAAAAAAAAAAAAAAAAACGAGCGCAAAAAAAAAATTAATCCATGTTCGCCCATGGAGGGCACGCCGCGTACTGAGCTCCGCAGGGCGGGTCAAGGCTTATATAGCCTTGTCCCGCCCTGCAATTAGGCTTAGAACACACTGATTGGTTGGTTTAAGCCAATCAGAGTGCTCTGTGTCATTTTACAAGCGTGGGAAAATTCCAAAGAACTTTCCCACGCTTGTAAAATGACACAGAGCACTGTGATAGGATGGTTTTCAAGCCATCCAATCACAGTGCTCTGTGTAATTTTACAAGCTTGGGAAAGTTCTTTGGAATTTTCCCACGCTTGTAAAATGACACAGAGCACTGTGATTGGATGGCTTGAAATCCATCCTATCACAGTGCTCTGTGTCATTTTACAAGCGTGGGAAAGTTCTTTGGAATTTTCCCACGCTTGTAAAATGACACAGAGCACTGTGATTGGATGGCTTGAAAACCATCCAATCACAGTGATCTGTCATTTTACACAGCGTGGGAAAGTTCTTTTGAATTTTCCCACGCTGTGTAAAATGACACAGAGCACTCTGATTGGCTTAAACCAACCAATCAGTTTGTTCTAAGCCTAATTGCAGGGCGGGGCAAGGCTATATAAGCCTTGATCCGCCCTGCGGAGCTCAGTACGCGGCGTGCCCTCCATGGGTGAACATGGATTAATTTTTTTTTGCGCTCGTTTTTTTTTTTTTTTTTTTTAAAGTGCGACGGGTATGATGGATTTTTATTTGGCTTTTTTGGGGGCTGAAGAAAGAAGAATTTAGAAAAAAGAAGACGTCAAATGGTAAGTTTAATTTTTTTTTTTTACAGGTTAGTTATTTTATTCCCCCCTCACTATTTTTAGGGTGAGGGGGGTAGGTAGGGGATAGAATGTTTTGGGTGGGGGGGGGTGACTAGGGGCTTGGGACCCCTAGTCACCTTAATGGGGGGGGGTTCATTTTAGGGCCCCCACCCACCGCTCAGGGGTGGGGGCCAGGGGGGGAGGACAGTAGGTCCCCCCCCTTATTATTTTATTAGGGCCCCCACCCACAGCGCAGGGGTGGGGGCCAGGGGGGAGGACAGTAGGTCCCCCCCTTATTATTTTATTAGGGCCCCCACCCACAGCGCAGGGGTGGGGGCCAGAGGGGGAGGACAGTAGGTCCCCCCCCCTTATTATTTTATTAGGGCCCCCACCCACAGCGCAGGGGTGGGGGCCAGGGGGGGAGGACAGTAGGTCCCCCCCCTTATTATTTTATTAGGGCCCCCACCCACAGCGCAGGGGTGGGGGCCAGGGGGGGAGGACAGTAGGTCCCCCCCCTTATTATTTTATTAGGGCCCCCACCCACAGCGCAGGGGTGGGGGCCAGGGGGGGAGGACAGTAGGTCCCCCCCCTTATTATTTTATTAGGGCCCCCACCCACAGCGCAGGGGTGGGGGCCAGAGGGGGAGGACAGTAGTTCCCCCCCCTTTATTATTTTATTAGGGCCCCCACCCACAGCGCAGGGGTGGGGGCCAGGGGGGGAGGACAGTAGGTCCCCCCCATCTTTAACCCCCGCGCAGGGGGGGGGGGGGGGGTTATTAGGTTTTTTTTGTTTTTTTTTTACAGTGAGCAGCCACAGGCTGCTCACTGCTTACTAGACATGCCCCTACTCGCGGTATAGCGAGTAGGGGCATATTATTTACTAATACTAAGTAATCTTTACTTAGTATTAGTACATTTGGCTGAAAGACCAATTCAGGTCTTTCAGCCTTTTAGTAGATAGCTCCCTGATACCGTGGGAATTAGGGAGTTATCTACTAAGCGGCTGCAAGATGCAGCCACAGCAATGAATAGGATCGGAGTTTCATTCATTAGAATGAAATTCCGATACGATCAAAGTACCGAATTGCATCCTAACACCAATGGAGAAACTCTTCTCATTCTGTTAGGATGCAATTCGGCAGTTTTGCCGGCGTTCTGTCTAAGTGACAGGACGTTCGGCAATACTGACAGGAAGCATTGTGGGAACTGGGAGGAAAGCTAGGGATCATGGGAAAATTGCTCTGACCAGCGGAAATGAAGCACACTTTGCTCCTCCGCTGGTCAGAGCTGGTCAAGCGGAGGAATCCTCCATAAGGCAAAGAGTCCCTACTTTGTCTTATAATTTTAAAGAAAACTAAAGAAGAATGGAAGAAAAGAATAACAGATCCTGAGAGAGGCGGAGAAGAGGAAGAGATCGAGGAAAGGTAAGTTCGGCATGACAGTGCCGCTTTAAACAGGGCAAAATAATATGCTGCAAGACGATATATATTAATATGTCGGGGACAACAAAATACATGAAAAAATTAAGAAAATAAATAAAAAATATATATAAATTTATGAAATTACCTCATTTTACTGCTCTCTATGATCCCTGATGCACAATTCAGAAAGTAAGAAAAACACAAGGAAAATCACAGTATATAATATATCAGCATGCTATACATTGTTTTATATATATATATATATATATATATATATGTATACGTATATATTTATATATATATGATACATTATTACAGAGTGCTAATGCAATGTACATTACACCAATGGCCTGCTGGTGTTACTCTGCTCACTGTGTGAGATATGAGCCAAGGGGAGCAGACTACACCAAGAGGGAAATAGTGCCCCAACGTACATTAACCCCTTTTTCTCCAGTCAAGCTATTAACTGAACATAATCCTTAACATTCTCTCTGCCAAACAGACTGGAACCTTAACATATCTGTAACCTTTCCTTGTCAGAAAAGCTACCTCAATTCTTTCCCTTTCACACCGTGAGGCCTGTACCGCATTCATTGCAAGACAGTTGCAGAGTCAATATAAGAAGCCCATTTATAGTAAAGACGCTGCACTCTGAGGGACAAAGGTTTAAAAATAATATCAGGAAGTATTACTTTACTGAGAGGGTAGTGGATGCATGGAATAGCCTTCCAGCTGAAGTGGTAGAGGTTAACACAGTGAGAGAGTTTAAGCATGCGTGGGATAGGCATAAGGCTATCCTAACTATAAGATAAGGCCAGGGACTAATGAAAGTATTTAGAAAACTGGGCAGACTAGATGGGCCGAATGGTTTTTATCCGCTGTCACATTCTATGTTTCTCTGGAGACATGGTCCTTCTGTTATTGTGAATGGCACAGTAATCTAGTCCAATATGCTTTTAGGGTAATTTTCTATTCTAGAGTAATACAAAGGTATAGCGATAGATTACACTAACTTAGAAATCTACAAATGCCTCAAACACATGTTACACAAAAATACTAAATGATCTAACATTGGCAAGATTTTATAATGTGGCTGAAAGTGGGATTTTCATAGACCTCAGGCTTCCTTTGCATTCGGGGATATTTTCCATTAGAATTGACCTTTCTCTACACCCAAATACCAATTTTATGAACAGTCTGAATGATATCTCTCTGCCCCAAGTGATGTGACTTATTGAAAACAAAATCCTGTTTTGGAAACATTTTTACTTCACGTTCTAGAATGTTTGCCTGCAGAATGTTTTGAGCAGAACACCATAACAGCAGGAGGTGACATATTATTGTACAAGCATTATATCATAATTCACAGGCAGCCTCCACAGAGAATGCCAGCCTAGTCCCTGGCATCTTAAAGCTTCAGCATTAGTCATTAGTGTAGGAAACAGCTCTGTGTTCTGCCATTTTTTGTTGCTGAATTAGGTGCATTTATTGACCAATGAGAGGTAATGATAAGTGGTGTGCCTGTCAACTCCTAACTCCTAAATCCCATAATTGGATTACTTTATTTGGGATATTTCTGTAGTTTGGATTAATTTACATAGTTACATAGACGGAAAAGAGACATGTGTCCATCAAGTTCAGCCTTCCTCACATTTGTTTTTTGCTGTTGATCCAAAAGAAGGCAAAATAACCCAGTTTGAAGCCCTTCCAATTTTGCAACAAACTAGTTACACATTTCACTCTTGACCCCAGAATGGCAGTCAGATTTATCCGTGAATCAAGAAGCTATTACCCTACAGTTGAAAGATTATATCATTGAATATTCTGTTTTTGCAAGTATGCATCTAGTTGCTGTTTAAACATCAGAGAAAAAACCTTCTCCAGTCATAGAATTCTACATCCTTACTGTTCTTAAGGTAAAAAAAAAAACTTTCCTTTGCCTTAGACTAAATCTTCTTTCTTCCAGCCTAAATGCATGACCTTGTGTCCTATGTAAAGTCCGGTTTGTGAATAAATTTCCACACAATGGTTTGCAATGGCCACAAATATATTTGTATAATGAAGCCCTAAGTAAAATGCAAGGAAAAAAAAAACATATGTTACGCTGTTTATTATTACTATTAATTGGTATAGTTTTAATTATATGATTATTGTATTTATAAACACTTGTGTTAGATGTGTACATTGAGAATGCAGAGAATATTACTTTGGGAACCCCGCACAAAATGTGTCTTCAGCTCCATGGATCATTAACTGAAAGTGCTTTTGGTATTTTTCCAGGCTCCCCTGGAGGCTGGAATCAGAAATCTCCAGAGTCTATAAACTAGGGAATGGGGGATTAGTGGACTTTAGGAACTGTGGTGAGCTAGGAGAAATGGGTATTATGTTATTTGTGTATAATATATGTTATAGGGCCTAGAATGCTAAGTATGAGATGTTTACTGGATTTCCTAGTACCTAAATGTACTTTTGGAAAAAAACAAGAAAACACTTTGCTGCAGAGAGATTTGCCTGTGTCTAGTAAGTGTTCAGGCAGCAAGAGCTTTCTCCTGTAATAAGCTATTTTGTACATTTATCGCTGATATTTCTGCCTTCGGTATAACATAAATACACATAAGGTTGAATAGAACAACAAACTTTCTCTTCGCTTGGCTCAGATTGTCAATGAAACACTGTCTTCTCTAATATGATGGGCCATCAGCAGTTGTCATTTCTAGAGGCGATACTAGTAATTCGATGGGCATTGTAGCACCCATCATTCCTCCTTATCTATCCTGTAAGTATGTCTGCCCTGTTGTTCCTATTTCTGCACTTTGACTTGGCTTTGTTCCTATTTTGGCAGCATAAATCTCTTAAAGCGGACAGGGAACTTCATAGCCTGTGCATCCTAAAATCGAGTAAATATGTTTTTTTTTTTATTCAGTGTTGGAATTTTACCAGTTTTCAGGGCAGTAATAAAAAAACCTGCATATGAGCTAAAAAGGGCATAAACAACAGAGCATACATTACATATATCACTGAAGAAAAGATAAGACAATGTAGAAAGTCCTGCAACCTAGTGTCCCATAGCTCTGTCTCTCCCCTCATCAGAGATTTCTTTATGGAGAGTAGATCTAATGCGGTCATGCTGGGTGACTTGGGATTTCACCAGAATCTCTCTTTATAAACCCCTCCCCCCACACACACACACCACCACCATCTTGAAGTATGTGTCAAAGAGGTGTAAAATTAGCAATGCCTGGTATATGCAAAAAATGTATGCATTTAAATAGTTAATCTCTTGCAAAACACCCAATTATTGATATAAAAATAGTTCATGGATAATCACAGAGTATAATCTGTCAAATGTATTGTTAATAATTGTATTTGGAAAAGTTAACACTGGTTTTTTTTTTTTTTTATAACACAGGCCCGAAGTGTTAAAAAAATAAAACGTGGCATCATGTTAAGAACTCAAGAAAACACATTTCAAGAAAAAAATTAAATATAAATACAAAAATAAATAAATAAATGCTGATGTGTAAACTGATGTTTTACCATATTGGTTATTCCACCGTAACAACCCTTTAATTCCTCTTCTAGGAGTACTGATTTGAAAGGAACCAGTCATCCACAACCTGTATTAATGGCAAGGCCAGCTTCGGCAAGGTATTCAGATTTTTTCTAAACATGGCTGTCAATATATGGATTAAAGGCCATACTCATCTGAAGTTTTCTTCTCCAAGATGGATGCCACAAAACATAAGATGCAGCATCCCGCAATGCCACTGCGAGCAGATCATCAACAACAGGCTTTGTGGTATTTCAGCCCACAGCTAAAAAAGACATGCAGAAAAAAATATATTTATAAATAAAATACAACTTACACATTTCCAATTAGTTTGCCCAACATAATGTATAGGTGAAATTATGGGTAAGGGCAATGGCCACAGCTTTATTAAACTTTAGCACAGCCAGCATTTCCACCTGTCAGCTGTTGGGGTGACTACCCAACAGACAGATACTCCAAGTCTTTCTCTAGAGTTCGTACAGCCTGCCATTGGCCATCAGCCCTAGCAGGCTGCGACTCCCCAAATCCTTTCCGTGCATTACGTGCGCTGGCCAGGAACTCCGCCATAGCTGTGACAAAACAAGAACAGAAACAAACAACACCACAAGCCAGAAACCATCACAAACTGTTCCAGACTGCTCCTTCTGTACTGGTGAGTCCCTCCCATCTGCTCTCCTTCTTATATCCCACCACATAGGCAACAATGTATCCCTCATACTCCCACCCCCTTCCTGCAGGGCAGCAGTCATGCCTCCCCTTCCTTGCAGTCCAGGGGATGTCTTTTAAGCAATAGGTCTACTACTAGAATGAAGGGGATGTCAGGATTTAAAACATTTTAACAGCGGGTCTGCTGTCCAATACATGTGCTTGTTTTGGTGGACCTGACCATGTCAAGTGCTTTCCCCTGCCATATCACTAAAACTCTCTGGCAACTATACACAATATTGTGCGATGAGCGAATAGTGCAATGTCCATCTCTCATTATGACTTTAGTGTGGTATGAGGGGTTACTAACAGTAATTCTGCCTCCATTTATCCATTTATGTTAGCAGGCATCAAAGCAGACAGTGGGGTACAGGACTCCTACGTCTACACCACTTGAGACCAGGGATTGCAATATTGCAACCTCTTCAGCCTTGCCTCAGTAAACTGCAGAGGAGAGGAGAGTTTGTAATCAAAAACTATATGTAGCTTTGAATGTGTCTGTATATGTATGTATGAGAGTGTCTGTTCATATGTTTATATATGAATGTATGTGATGTTTTCTGTGTGTGTGTGTGTGTGTGTGTATGTACGTGTACCTGTGTAAATGACTCTGTGTGCATGAGAGTTTGTGTGTATGTATGGATATGGCTATGTGAATGTATCTATGTATTTATGAGTGTGTTGGAATTTGAATGGCTAGTGTTTATATATATATATATATATGTGTGTGTGTGAACAAAAGAATGTATATGAGATGCAGAGACAAAGCTGGACACAGGACATCTAGAAACTTAAATAATGAGTAAATCACTGAGCATCTATATTTGTTCCCTGAAAAATAAAACCTATAACCATTATGGGGTTAAATGTTAAATAATGACTTATTACCATGAAAACCAACATAATTTATCTCAGCATTTATCTTTTTGCACCTAAACTACCACTTGTCTTGCCTTGAATTTGATCTGATAGTGAGTCTTAATAGATTTAAACTAAGTGGACTTTTGAATTAAGACTAGGGCCTCAATTTAATATTTTTGGAAACGCTTTTCAAATAATTTATTATTTTTGTATTTTTGTATTTTTTTATTTAATATTTCAAAACATTGTTTAATATTTGTATTTTTATTAATATAATGATATATTTTTATGTATGATATATATAAGTATATATATATATTTTATTCTTTAATATTTTGAAAAAAATCATTATAAATGTTTAGCCAAAAATATTAAATAACTTGAAAAGCTTATCCAAGAATAGTAAATCCATTCTTTGAGTTGTTTGTGCAGTGTAGAAAGATACTTCGAACACACAAATATTTTTGCAGACGACCCCTAATTAGTCTGATAGAAATATCTTGTTATGGACCGATAGAATACATACCACATCTTATACACTTTGGTGTGTGTTATATACGTGACTATACTATTAGAATATTTGCAGTTGTTTTCAAAAAACTAAAAAGTGTGCACAATCCCATGCGGAAAGAGATATCTGATCAGAGCATTATAACAATCCAAAAGCTTATCTTGGGTTTCTGGAATCATACCTCGAATATCTTGTCTTGAGGCAGGATTCGCTCTACTTGAAGTACTGATTCATAGGTGGATACACTGTAACTACACGTATGCTTACAACAGGTACTATATGTGATATGGACTTCAAACATTGCTCCACTGGTATTAGGTGTACTAAAATGAAACAAACACCTCCAAACCTATGTCAAGACTCCTAAAACCATAAAAACCACCACTATCGGACAGATCACATGGATTGCGTTTTTGAATAATTACATTTGTTTGTCTTGACCCAGACACCAAAGTGGAATAGTAGGGAATTATTTTACACCAGTGCCATTGTTTGTATGTCCTTCAAATCGTTAATTGTTATATTTCCTGTTTTTACAGGAAATGATGTAGGATAATTGCTTAAATTTTAGGGACATTTTATTCAGCACAACAGATCAGGCAATGTTTCGACATAAACAAGTCTGATTAAGATGGAAAATTTGCTTCTTTTCTTGCAGTAAATAACCGTCATTTGAATTTAAGGAGCCGTGTTTTATTTAAGTCCCTGCGGGATCTACCCTGACGCACTGCTACAGTTACTTAGTAAATGCTGGATCTTTATGTTTCAACCAACAACCATTAAAATACCAATCGTACTGTTTTAAGTTATTTGGTCCCCAAAAATCGGCCTTCTCATCTCCTGAGAGCATGGTCCAGTGATATGATACAATCAATGATGGGATTTTTTTTTAGTATTTTTATTTTTTTTTTTAACATTAAGGCAAATAAATTGTCTGCTCAACATATATACAGTATTTATTGTATGTGTGTTTTGTGTGGGTATGTGTAAATGGAACAAATGCTGCATATGTCATAAAGGAAGCGGACAACTAATTTCCATGGAAATAGATACCAAATGCTGAGATATACATCTTATCTAAAAGAAAAGTCTCCATTACTGACAATGAAGATTGTCTACTTATCTTTACCGGTTTCTTAAAGCCTTCCGGAACCATTTCTTAGCCATGGTCAGAGCTGTATGTCTTCCACATTCTTCATGAATAAATATATATACTTGCAATGCCCCTAACCCATTCTGCGGAATGAAGTGGTAAAAAGCATGACGTTAACTTAACCCCTTAAGGACCAAACTTCTAGAATAAAAGGGAATCATGACATGTCACACGTCATGTGTCCTTAAGGGGTTAAATGTGATTAGGCATTAGTGGATAATGCTGAAATAGATTTTTCTATTAGAAGAAGGCTGATAGGGATTATGTTCTTAAGTAATATGATCCTAATTTTAAACTAGTATCCGATACACAACATCTTAGTATTGTACTGGCCGCCATTAAACCTGAACTAGGTAAAGCCAGTCTGAGGGATGGCTGTTAGACTTTATGAAAGCCACTACTTAAAATATATATAAACAATATTTTGAAACATATTTTGGACTTAAAGTATATTTCTGGATGCTATTCTAATAAAATTGAATCCAAGAAAATCAAACTGAGTGAACTAATAATTTATTGTAGTGGAGAAATACAGGAACGTTGATATGATATATGTCTCGCTCTAGTCACAACTTTTTATATATCTGGACAGGTAGATTGCCAAAAACAGTTATGGCTTGTAAAAATGTTATTGAGATTATAAAGATTCCTCCCTCTTTCTCCCTTTTCTCCCCCTTTGTTCTCTTTCGTCTCTACTTCTTCTTTTCCTCCTTCTTTTCTGTGCCATTTCCTCTATCTTCCTTATTCTCCTACGCTCTGTGCCTTTTCCTATCTACCAGACTGACCAATATTGTTGAATAGAATTACAACAATTTTTCAACCAGTGTTAACGTACACAGCTTTCCTCTTCCTGGCCTATATGTGACTTAAGTTGTTCTCCCTCTTTTTGAGGTTTATCTTTTTTTTTTTTTGATACAGAAAAGTGTAAAAAAAAAAATACTACTAAATTATTTTCAAGGTGGATCTAAGGTTATGAAAACAGGTTCCCTAAAATATTGCTTTTTATTCAAATACATCTCAACATTCATCTGTGTCTTAATCTGTATCCTTATGTAAGGCTAATATTTTTATGTTTACTAATTGCAGTTAGTATTCAGTAACTTTCAACTCTATAAGACTTTAAATTGACATTCCGCTGCCCAAATATAATATAAATAAAACCCACTGTTTAGTAGATATACCTCAAATGAAAACATGCATGCATTTAATTATGCATTTTTAAATTGGGGTATATCTAAAAACAGCTTGCAAAACCTGCAATCCTTGGCAAACTCTCCCCTTCTAACCCTGCCCAGTCTTTCTGTGCCTGACCAATCACAGGCTTCCCAATGCAGCTCAATGAGACGTCTTTGCCAAGCAGGTGCTATGAGCAACTGCTACCTCTTGAGTTTCGCTCCACTGAGCTAACCAAACCAGGAAGTAACATTACCTGCTGTCTGTTTGAAAGGTTAACCAGGTTAATTTATAAAAATGTCCCTATAATTCTATAATTCACTATAATTCTAATTTGCAGACTATTCCTGGCCCTAAATTGTCCCTTATTTTGAAGGGCAGCCCCACTTGTCACTAAATGTATTGGTCACTATAATATAACAGCCTGCAGAGTTAATACAGATCCTGATTACCTTTTCTAGAATTTGATGAGCAGCTGGAGGTTGTGTTACTTTTGACATTGAATCTATTAAAATGATAACCCAATTGTTTAGATTACATGAAAGATAATGATTGAATACCATGTGTAAAAGACGGTAAGGCTAGTAACAGCGCAATTAGATGCATGTCAGCCATTACCAACACTATAGGTATTTACTTATTCTTTAATTAGGAGATTTATATAATCAATTTGCAAGGATTCTACGTACAAGTCCGACCACTTAGCTGGGAATAAATTGATATACGCTTAGTTTATTTTATGCAAAGTGTTTCAATAGGAATAATAGAATAATATGCATTGCTTTATTTATTTAGAAAGTGTTTTAACAGGGAGAGTAGATTGAGAGCTTTCATGTCATGTTACATTCATTAGAGATATATATAGCTGCAGAGGTTGAAAAAAAAACAAAAACATTGGAGTCCATCAAGTTCAAATTGTCACATATCTCTTCTTCTGTTGTTGATCCTATAGAAACCTACCTGAAGTTCTACATGTCTCTTCTGATGTCTTCATGTCTCATAAAGAAGCATTTGATTGGACTTTCGGCTGTCTGAGAGCCATGTGCACTGAGGTGGTGAGAGGAGGGAGAGGCTTTAAAAAAAAATTAGATTTACACAATAGAGGGAGATAGGAGGGAGCACATAGAGGGGGGAGAGAAGGAAGGAGCGGGTTCCTTACAAGAATGCTGTCTTAAAGTGAGAAGATTATTAGTGTGCTGATGGCAGATGTCATTTTTGCAAAGATTCCATTTTGGGGAGCCAGAATAAATTACTGAAGTGGTTATGGCGGGTGGAGTAACACTGTATACCTACCTTCATTCCAGAACTGGGACAAACATACAAAAATAAGTCCTACGCTCAAACAGCCACTGCTCCTGAGCGGCAACAACGACTATAGAATACATCAGCCACAATACAAACAAGAAAAAAATTACTTGTGCACTACCAGAAATCCCTATACACATTTAAATAACTGGAAGTTTTTGGGTATCACTCCGATGGCCAGTACAGTGTAAGCCCACTAGACGTCTCACTGCAGCCTGATGCTCCAACTGTGAAATCTTGAAGCTTTTTTAAATGGATCCAGCCATCTGCTTTTCGTACAGTTGTGTTGAGGATACCTGAAACACGAGGAACTATTGCTCTGATCTGAGAATTCTAGTTAATCTATAAGAAGGTTTGAATTCAAGATTCTCACCGACTAGCAGCGTCAGATGTTCGTATAATCTGCGTGCTGTTGCAAGACATAAAATAAGTTCAATTATTGAATCTATTTTAGCCTCTTCTGGCTGTCTGAATGACCGAATGACAGCAGCTAGAGGTGGGCTTATTGAAAAATGTAAACAGTGACATTTCTCTGAAACATCACAATTTTCAAATTGAGATAAAGTGGCTTTGGTGCTTAGACAATTCCTTTAAAATATACAAAACAAATAAAATTAGTGAGTACAGATATATAATAGTTTCACCTGCAGTTAGCAAATTAATTATGTGATCTGAATGTTTCCTTTTTGGCAATAGATTCGAGTCAGACAATTAATTTAATTGTCTGACTTGTGTTTAACTAAATTTGCAGAATGTATTTGTTATTGGTTTGACAGATAAAACTATAATGTATATTTTTACATTGAATTTAAAATAAAGTTTTCACCGTTAAACAGTCAAGGTTATTCTGGAAATCTTTAAAAATTTTGAACAAAATAGACAATTTGGAATAAATGTGTCCTTAGGCAGGATTATTGACTAAACTCCAAATCGTAGAAAATTAAAAATTGAATGAGAAAATTAAGGCTAAGACAGTCAATCTGCGACTTTAGGCGGGTTGAAGAATTATCCAGATCAGTTGCCTTAATTTTGCCAATCTGATTTTTTTTGTTTTTTATTACATTCTTTATTTTTGCGTGCATAGGAAGGCATACAAGCAGGTAAAGCCCTCTTAGCACAAACATACTCAATAATAAACTGCTGAAGTGTAGGTTAGGATGTCATGAAATAATACTGCACTTTTTAGAATAATAAATCAAGGTAGAACAGTATGCTAGACCTTAATGACTAGTGTGGTGCTTTACTTAAGAGGCATTGAACAGAAATTATTGTTTAGACATAAACGCTAAAATAAGCATGCTTTGTGACTCAGGCTAGGTCAACATGTCTATGTAAAGAAACAATAACAATAAAACAACATATATATAACTTAAACACACAAAAAAGCCCTCTAGACACGACACAGTTAAGTTGTATATAAATGAGTAAAAGAGATAAACATGCTTGATAAATCAACAAAATTGTGTAGCTTTAGTGTCATTGGGTACTTTTCACATCATGAGACTTGAGTAGATGAAATAATTGGAATCCCTGCACAATACAAACAGGCTGGTGTTTAGAGTCAGGCAGAGTCTCCGCTTTCTGTGCTGTGTAATTCATCCAATGCCATAAGTAGGCCGCAATATGGAACCCATCTCCACATCGGGTAAGGATCCACATCTCTCTGAGAAACAGTTCCGCAAAGCCAGCTGGACCGCATGTTGTCGATCCAAGATGAAACTGCTGTACCGGTAGTCTTCGCTCCACTGAGCCCAGACCCTGTATTGAGTCACTACCACATATCCAAGGGTTCTCCTGCTCAACTCGGCAGGGCTATGAGTCCGAAGGTGCTCCTGAACTTGGGGGTCTCTCTGGGCGTTTGGGTGGTTGATTAGAGGTATCTCCTGATGGGCTCCCAGTTCAGAAGAGGGTCATCAAACCTCCAAAGCACCTCTGTTTTCAGGTATGGTAGGAAGAGTGGAGGAACCAGTTCTGCTAGCAATGCACCTCCAGAACTCATTGCATATCTGATTAAATTGAGACTCAAAGTTCTCTCTCTATTCCTGTACCGATTGTGCAGCTTGTGGTGCGTCGACCAACTTAGGTTCACCGCGTGTCTTCTGCTTCATATTTTGTTGCTGTACATTGGTGGGTTTCCCCAGCGTGGACCTGGATGACCCCCACCGGCCCAGTGTGGGGGGGCTGCGGGGTGACAGGAGAATTTCCATGCAAAGCAAATCCCGCATCGGGGGATTGGCCGCTTCCCCCAGACACCAAGCCACAGAGCAAGATAGGTCTGATTATGCATATCATCGGTATTGTGGTATGTTAGGTACCTTCATGGTTACCTGCACAATATAGCTGGAATCCACGGCTCACACAGGGTTACAGACTGCCTTATTGTGGAATATAAATCAGAAATTAGGCCTGATTGTGCCGGACCTAAGAATGAACACGTCTGGCCATCTTGACTGCCAAGCCCCGTCCCCTTACCAATCTGATTTTAACTTGCTAGAGCCATTCTAGTTATTTACTTGAGTTTAGTAAAAACCTAAAAAGGGTCACTTTATGCACCATTTTGATACTGGAATAGGAATTTTGCTGCACGCTGGCTCCTGATTGGTGCAGCCTCTTTCTGCTCAGGGAGGAGCCTTCCAGCTGCCGACAACTATGCAAGCATATCAGCTTTATAATCTTTAAAAACAATTATTTCTCTCTTTTCTTTTTTTGAAATATCTATTTAACACATTAAAAATTAAGGGACAGTTCCTGTCTAAAGTGTTAAATTTGCCGTTCTCTGATTAATTCCTAACAAGTCACAGTTAAAGCTACACTCCCCATTCCTAAAGCACTAATTTACGGTTAACAGGGCGTCCCTCTTGTGTCAAATAATAAAAGTGCCTTTTTAAAGCTATATCAGCACTTTTTATGAATTGGCTTGGGGATGCACCCTCTAACATTCAAGTTGATAGCCAGGAGGGCTTCCTGCCTCACTCTGCTTGAGCAATCCTTCAAGCATAAATGACAGTTGCCCTAGGGAAGCATTAGTATAATGTCTCCCTATGAGAAGAAACCTATTGGATGATTGCCACGTTCTCTGCATTTGATTGGCACATTTGAGATAATTGCTGTGCAAGCTCCATTTTTGACCAGACAGGACAGACAACTGTTGGAGAGGAGCAGCGAGGAGAGAGACAACCAATAATAAATGCTTACACCTTAATCTCACCCACAAAACTTGGTCTAAATAATACCCTAAAATGCAGATCTTCCAAAACTCTGACTATAAGACTGGATATAGAACAGCAAGCTTAGAAATTGTACTAGAAGTTTTATGATATGTCTATAAAAAAAAAAAAAAAAAGCACAACACATTTTTTTTTTATAGACAACTGAAATACAAATCTTGGTTTAGTACAGTCCCTGTCCCACTTATTAACACAGGCCTGGAGATGTGAATCCGAATTATGCTTCCAGATAAATACACTCAGGTCAGAGGGTCACACATTGTCTTGTGCCAGTAGATACAATGCCATGGCTGCACTAATAAATTATACCCCCTAGGTTCCCCTTGGAATAAGGGTCATTAAATAGCAACCTTAAAGGGTTCGCTAATGCTTGCTATTTTCCTTGAAACCCATTTGTCTTCGGTATACCCAGGTGATTTTTATGGAATGCGCCCCTATATACAGCCTTTATGAAGGTTTTTTTTTTGTTTTTTTTATCCATTACAAGCCATAAATAACTTATAACCTTTTAGCATTGTTGTACTCTTCACCTGCCAGCTATATCCATTCTACTCTGAACATATACTAGAGCTAATTCCCAATGATTGCTTCCATTGCAAAAACAACTCTAGATTTATATGATCACAATTTATTCAATTGAGACCCATTGCATTCTTTTTGTTACTTGTATAAATCAAGCAATAATTAGGGCACTGGTTTTGCAGTCAGGAGGCTGTGATGAATAGGCCCTCCATGTGTTAATTAAAACAATGCTTTGAATCATTTGAAGCAAATTACATAGATCACTAAGTGACGGTAGATGCCTGGGTTCTGCTAAATGAACCAGATAACCATCAACTGAAGCTAAATTGAAGAAAAATGCTACTTACTACCTGCCAGCAAACTCCAGATCAGCAGTTTGATAATCATCCAAGAGAGTCTTTCGTCATATTGTACAGCGAGCTGCAAAGCTGTAGCCGAACTGTCTCAATGCTTCGCTGCAGGCAAGGCTCCGTCTTTTATGTATGGTCAAACTTTATATCTGGAGTCGTTAAATTCACAATGGACAAGCAGAGCTATTTATTTGGGCATAGGTAGTGTAATTGCAGTCCTCTTTTTATTGAGCTACCTCTGCTCAGCTAGGTGTTTATGTAAAACAAATACTGCAATACTTCTAGAACGTCAAAGAATTCTGGATTTTATTAAGACACGGAGGCTCCTATTATGCTGCACTCTTTCTTTATTTCCCTCAGCAGCAAAGAAAAAACTTTATAAATATAACAGTAGTAACATTAACAGTCTTAGGTGTATTCTTCCTAGTAACAGGAACAGCCAATCAGGAACAGCCAATCAGGTTCCACTTCTCCAGCATAATAGGCTCTGTCAGCCAATCCTGTTCCTCTTTCTTTGCTGCTCCCTCAGTTAAGTATATCTGATCCCTCAGGCTCCTTAACTGTGGGATTATTATTACTATTATTATTATCACTATTATCATACTTATTCTGATATTTTATTACTTTTATTATTATTATTTATTACTATTCATTGTCATTATTACTACAAGTATTTTGACTGTCTCAAAAGTTTTACTGTTATCCTTCATTGATTTCTTACGTACTGTATCACTATTTCCTTTTACTATCTCTGCCTTTAATTTTCCGCGGTCCAGCCTGTTCCCCAGAGCCTAATTTACGAGCGGACCCTTTTTCTTTACTGGCGCCGTGAACGGCCGCCACCCACAGAGCTCTTAGAGCTCAAATGCCGGTTCCCTGCTCGCGGCGCTGGAATGTGTACACTTTCTAGTGATTACACATTCGCCGCGAGCACAGCTTACCGGCTATCCGCATTTTCTTTTCCTTTCTGCCGCCCACGGCGGCCATTTTCCTGCCTTCCCGCGCTCACACACAGCTCCACCCCCAACGCCCGGTCCTCGGAGTTGGGTTAAAGCTGTAGTGGCGGTCGGACGGCTCTTTGCTCCCTCCTTGCTGTTTTCTGCATTTACCTGTGACTCTTGCAATATTTTGTCAAATTACTGCTAAGTTTATGTGAGTTATTTTAAGTGAATTATTTTTACATTGTACTTAAAGGTATATTGCCCCTTTTTCCTTCGGGTTAATCAACCCATTTTTAGTTTCAGCTAGATATTACTATTGCCCAATCTCATACTCAGCATGCCTGGTGAGAAAGAGATACCCACCCCTTCTGGGTCCCTTGTCACTAAACCAGGGAGTGTAAAAACACCCACAGGGGTATCTGAATTTGGAGCGGCTAACCCCGCTGATTTTATTCCCACTGCTGATATGCAGTCTCTGATTGACGACACTATGTCCCATGTTATGACAAAGGCCCTCACATCGGCCATGGGACTGATGTCTGAATCTTTCTCGCAGACTCTTTCACAGGCTCTGCTTGAGGCACAGAAGTCGGCTCAGCCGACAGTTGCCCAGACCTTGCCAGTGGTAGCCCCTTTACTACCTCACTCTGGCCACAAGGCCACGGCAAAAACCAAACACTCTTCAATCTCACAGATGGACAGCTATAAACCTGTCACAGATGGCGCGCCTAATATACCACCGCGCAAAAGAGCCACTAGCCGGGCAAAATCGGCTAGGTTATGGAAACGGGCAAAAGCCCAAATAGACTCTGAGTCAGATCTCAGCGAGATTGAAGAGGAAACCTGCATGGATACAGAGGATCCATCAGATCCCGAATCCGATGATATGGTAGAAGACCATGGCCCCAGAGACCATAATACGCCTCCATCTGAATCATTTGACATGGAGCTTAAGGTCCCAGACGATGCAAACAATTTAGTTGATCCCTATGGGGAACCTCTGTTCGATCCCGATGACCTGCGTCATCCAAGGTCAGCAGACTGGTCCCCTTCGGCCCATGTGGCCAAATACGTTGCATCAAGAACTCCCAAGCCTTTAAATAAGGCAACACGCAATAAGCTACTGGTAGAATGCCCACGCCCTACCGTCCCGGACGAGGCCTGCAGAACACCTGCAGTAGACCCTAAAATCGTCCAATTCCTGGGCAAGACGGGCTGGAAGCCTAATAAGGGCCTTGATTTCTCCCTGCGCAATTGCCAGGATAAATTATTGGATATATTGGGCCCAGCAACCAAAATTTTTGATATGGTCGAAAACGACCAGGAATTAGATCGTTCCGCCATAAGTGGTTGGATTCAAAGAGTAATTTGCCTGATCGGCAATGCCAACTGTGCGATGGCCACAGAACGTCGCAAGGCGATCTTATTAAAGATAGAGCCAAAATTGGTGAATATGGCTATTACCGAGCCGGGCACCCAGGCCCGTGGTCTCCTGTTCGGAGACAATTTTGTCAAGGAGCTTGGCTCCTTTGTACATACCTTTACTGCCCTAGACAAGGCGCAATCGAATATGCGCAGAGTTTTCCACCCTAAGGTTTTTGGTGGGGCCGGAAGAGCCAGGAGCCGTCTGTCAGGCCGTGTTAACAGGGGTTCATTCCGACAGAACCGAGGCTCCTACACTGGACAAACCTCCTTCACAGAGCACCGTAACACCCCGGCCTTCTTCCCACAACGTGGGCGGCCATGGGTTGCTCGTGGATCACGTGGTACCAGACCAAGCAGACGACCTTATGGTAAGTCCTCTCACACTTCCTTCTTCCCTAGGGGCAGTGGGGGGCAGACTCCGACATTTTTTCCATGTATGGTCACACATTTCATCAGATGCCTGGGTATTGAATACGGTAAGAGGGTATGCCTTAGAGTTCCTGTCCCTCCCAGTACAAATCTCCCCGCCACAGGGAATGCTGTTCTCCCAACAAGACGCCTCCCTTATATCCAAGGAGGTCTTGGAATTGGCACACAAACAGGCCATCTTAGAGATCCCTATGACTACCCCAGGCTATGTGAGCAACCTATTCTTAGTTGCCAAGAAAGGCGGCGGCGTCCGCCCAGTGATCAATTTGAAACAGCTCAACACTTTTGTTGCCTACAACCATTTCAAAATGGAAGGCATACACTGCCTCCGAGATCTTCTACAACCGTCAGACTGGATGGTCAAGTTAGACCTCCAGGACGCCTACCTCATAATACCAATCACACGTCAGCTCCAAGACTTCCTCCAATTCATATGGCAAGGAAGAAAATGGAGATTCGCCTGTCTCCCATTCGGTCTCTCCTCAGCCCCATGGTGTTTCACCAAGCTCTTGAAACCCGTGGTGGCTCTACTTTGAAGTCGAGGGGTTCGTCTCATAATCTACTTAGACGACATCCTCATCATGGGTCAGTCCAACCACATTATCAGGACCCATCTGACGTGGACACAGAATCTTTTACAGAACCTGGGCTTTCTTATCAATCAGAAAAAGTCCATCCTGACCCCTACACGACAGATAGAGTTTTTGGGCCTCGTAGTGAACTCTACTCTACAGACAGTACACTTGCCGACTGCGAAATTGGCCACCATAAAGAAGGAGATCAGACGCACTCTGAAGATTCCCCTAATCTCCCTAAAGCAATTGGCGAGAGTGATTGGCCTCTTGGCGGCCTCCATTCAGGCCATCTTCCCGGGCCCTCTACATTATCGAGCGTTACAGCGCCTACAAGCCTCTCATCTGAGAGACGGGTCTTCATACACAGACATGATCTCTCTGGACACAGAGGCAAAAACAGAACTCAGATGGTGGCTCTCCCATATGGAAGCATGGAATGGCCGGGCCATTTTCGTTACCGCACCAGACATAGTAATAGAATCCGATGCGAGCTTGCACGGTTGGGGTGCACGTTGTGGCAATATCTCTACAGGTGGCAGATGGTCCGAAGTGGAATCAACGCTTCACATCAATTGCCTAGAACTCCTAGCCGGTTCTTTTGCAATCCGCAGTTTCTCAACGACTCAAGCCCGATGTGCCATTCTATTGAAAATGGACAACATATCAGCAGTCCGTTATATAAATCACTTGGGCGGCACGAAGTCCAAGGTCTTGGCGAATCTGGCACGAGACTTTTGGCAATTCTGCCTGGCACAGGGTATCTCGGTCACAGCGGAGTACATTCCGGGACTCTGCAATACAACGGCGGATTGGTACTCAAGACACCTCAGGGATTCCAGCGACTGGCACCTGAACCCCAGGGTCTTTCAAGACATCCAATCCCTCCCTCCATCCAAAAGACTTGTTCGCCTCCCGTTTGAACAAGCAACTCCCCAGGTTTTTCAGTTGGAAACCGGACCCAGAAGCACTGGCAACAGATGCCTTTACCCAAGACTGGTCCTACACAACGAACTACGCGTTTCCTCCTTTTGCATTGATTCCCCGATGCCTAATACATCTACGGCAACAGAGGGGAACGACAGTGCTCGTGGCACCATTATGGCCGTCTCAACCATGGTTTCCTTCTCTGCTGGAAATGGCGGTAGACATACCCCGCACGCTCCCATGCTTCGACTACCTGCTCCAAGACCCGGACGGGTCCCCTCACCCCCTGATTCAACAACAACTACTACATCTCACGGCATGGCTGGTTTCCGGGAACCCTACTCAATCGAAGGGGTTTCGGAATCAACTCTCCAACTTCTCGAGAGCGCATGGGCACCCGGCACGAGACAAGCTTATAAATCTGCTTGGAGCAAATGGCACGATTGGAGCATGGAACGGAACTTGGATCCCATATCGGCTCCTCTGAATTCGATCCTGCAGTTCTTAACTTCATTATTTGAAAACGGCAAAGCATACCGTACGGTGAACCTCTACAGATCGGCCATTTCGGCCGCACACCAAGGCATCAATGGCGCACCGATAGGACGCCACCCACTGGTATGCCGACTCATACGCGGCATCAGATTCGCACGACCCCCGCTACCACGCTATTCAGTGCTATGGGACGTCTCCATTATCCTCCTTTTCCTCGAATCTTGGCCGGAAAACGCATCACTATCTTTGAAACAACTGTCGGCAAAACTGGTCATGCTCCTATGCCTCATATCCTGCAAAAGGGTCTCAGACGTTAGAGCGTTAGACATCACCGCACGGTCCTATACGCCAGAAGGGGTCACTTTTGATATATCACGGAGAACAAAAAGCTCGACAAAGAGAGTGACATACCCAGCCTTTCCTGACAAGCCTCTCTTATGCCCGGTTAAATGCCTACAACTCTACGAAATGCGCACCATGACGTTGCGGGACCCAAATAAACATGAACTCTTCATCTCTTTCCAAAGACCACACCTACCGGTGTCTACCACAACCCTGGCCCGCTGGGTCAAATGGATCATGACTACGGCAGGAATTGACACCTCCATATTTTCTCCTCACTCCATAAGAGGAGCAATGGCTTCCAAGGCCTCTTCCATGGGTTGTCGCCTGGAAGACATTTTGAAAGCGGCCGACTGGTCCTCAGAAACCACCTTCCGTGATTTCTACTTCAAACCAATACAACACTTCGCAGGAACGGTAGTTTCTCAGCTTTAAACCAGCATAATAGGAGCCTCCGTGTCTTAATAAAATTCAAGGATTTTACTATTACCATGACGTAAAGTCATGATTTTATTAATGACACGGAGGCGAGTATTATCCCTCCCTCCCACCCGGCGACGGTGGAAAGGTAGACGGGAGTTGGGTAAGTTGACCTACGGTAAGTCATTTTAACAGACTATTAAATTACAGTTATACTTGCAACCAGGTGAGTCTTCACTATGATAGTCTTTTGTCTATACGTTCACCAGTATCTACAGATTCAATAATATCCCCTTGGACAAACATTGACCAAACACTAGCTCAAATACCTATGATTATGCATACACCCAGTTTGATGCTAAGGTATTACCATATTTCTCCTCTTTTACAGCCTAATCTACCCTACATCGAAAGGGAAAACTCCTTCCTGTACAGTTTCATGTTCGGTTGGACACTTTACTACTTCGGGACTGCAAATAAAGAGGAACAGGATTGGCTGACAGAGCCTATTATGCTGGAGAAGTGGAACCTGATTGGCTGTTCCTGATTGGCTGTTCCTGTTACTAGGAAGAATACACCTAAGACTGTTAATGTTACTACTGTTATATTTATAAAGTTTTTTCTTTGCTGCTGAGGGAAATAAAGAAAGAGTGCAGCATAATACTCGCCTCCGTGTCATTAATAAAATCATGACTTTACGTCATGGTAATAGTAAAATCCTTGAATTCTGTTGCCAATTGAGTTGTTTGACGGCCATGTCTACGGGTCATTTTTACAAGAAGCAATGTTAAAATGTCCTTGCTGTGTAATGGTTCCTAAAGATGTAATAATTCATTTTTTTTTTTACATTAAAGGACATTATGATCTGCTATAACTAGAAAGGAGCATTATATCTCAGTGCAGATTATCGCTTTTATCCCAGATCCACATTTAAAAATTGAAGCAATATTTTTGTCAGTACTCTAACATCTAATCTCTTTTGGTACCTCCAGATAGCAGCACCAGCAATATGCACCAAGGTCAGGGCAGTCACTAGCCCAGGGGTAGGAAAACTAACTCCGGCACTATATATCCCCAAATGCTTTGCTTGCATTATGGTGTAAAGGCATTATAAGAGATGTAGTCCACAATATCTGAAGTGCCGAAGGGTGACTAGCCCTGAACTAGATGGACCACACTACCACCTTCCCATGCTGACCTGCTGTGAGCATATGCCTATCACAATTCCTATACTCATGCACAAATTTATAATAGTGATCACAGCTTCCCTAATGATTGAATAAACACAAAATCGAAACTGCACTCATCCAGTTGAGCTAAAGACTGGGTGCTATACCAAACCCGGGGCCAGCACGATCGCAATGTATTAGTAGATACAAAAAGAGAACGATTTGAGCACTCCAGAGCTCATAACCAAGCACATTTATTGGAACCGGAAAAAACTGAGCTCCGGTTTCCATGCTCCATTAAATGTGCATGTGTATGAGCTCTGAAGTGCCCGAACCTTTTTGTTTTTGGATTTAACTTCACTAATGAAGTCATACTATGTGTCTTACGTTATGCCTCATGCCAGCATCTTCACCTTTAAAAAAACATCAATTGTATAGCGCTATGGAATTTTCTGGCGCTATATATATATATATATATATATATATATATATATATATATATATATATATATATATATATATAGAATAAAATAATAATTATTGGTTAAGAGGTCTGTTCCCTCTACTTTTTCAAAAAAAAAATTTCACTAGTGCACATGCATACTATGTGAAATGAGGTGTACATACAGGAAGCCAAGATATGACACTGATGGGGATATTTCCCAATGACTGGACATGTGCATTTCTGTCTAATATTCTACCTAATTAATACATTGTGTGACTTTAAATGATGGATGCATCAGCCTTAATGGTACAACCTGCCTGAATAGCGTGCACTCTGATTCTACTCAGCTTAAGATGGTATCACCTTGACTGTAACTATCTGTGATATTTGCAGAATGCAGCCTTGGGTTAAAACTAACTTCTGCCAATGAGTTATCACAACATCTCTTCGGAGCACACTGTTTTTTTAATGTTTTTATAATTAGGTTTTACCATTTTTATGGAGGGGGGTGTGGGAATTTAAACTATACAGATGGCGATGTCATTTATTTTTATCTGTGTTTATTTTTACAAGCTGGGAAAATGCTACAAAAAGATGAGCAGATACAGAAGCAATAGCAGTCACACACCTTCTTTAACAATGCCACTGTCTTGCCCTTTTAAAGAATAATTCTGGCGTTCTAACAGAGCCTTTGATAATTCATTCGCTGAAACATAACCATAGACATTATATAAAATTGTACCACATAAATGCTAAAAGCATAAGAGCAATAAAGAAATATTATAGCAAAGATTTTAAGAGTTTGCAAATTAGTTGTTTATGTGTGCGGGTATTGTTTTTTGTACTGTACATTTGATTATACAGAAAGTCACATGGCCTGCTATTCATGATGAAATTTAATCCGACAGGGAAAAATATAGGTTGGGTTATAAATGGAGCTAGTGCAGAAAAGAACAGTTCAGAACCATATTTTCAGAGACATCATCCATAAGTCAGATTTTATTATATATATTTTTTTACTAGAGATGAAACAATGTTAGGCTGAAAATGAAAATCAGTTGCTCCATACCAATACTACAATAAAATTGATATTAATAAGGATAAAAATGGATAAATTAGGGTAAATTAGATATATTAGACAAATACACAATGTAAAGGGGGAACGTCATATTGATAACAGAAGATAATTCTGAAATATTTACGGTTATTGGTTAATTTCTGGGATAGAAAATTTCAATAAAGAAGAGTCAATAAAGAAAAGGTAGAGTTTTTGTGCAATTGGTGCAAATTAAGTTTACGGTTTTATTTGCACATAAGGGCTGAGTGGCACAAAATACGAATGAAAAATGGGGGCCTGACCTGCAAGGAGAACAGTCGCATGGTGGAGGAGCTCCCGCCACACAAACTGTTTATTGGGTTAAACTCACAATTTCCAAGCCTGAAATTATACTGGGGCACGCTACCCATGTCGGGGGCGCCCTGGTGAAGCACCCGATACTGGACTCGAGTGTATCCCGTAATCGAGAAGCCAAGGCGGCAGGCTGCGGCCTGCGGTGGACGGAGCTGGGGGTGACGGCCGCTCTCCTCACCCCTACGCCGGAGATACCAAGCCACTGGGTACCCGCTCCCCCCCCTCAGGACCGGTGGGGGTGATCCCGGTCCAATCCCCCCAGGCAGCGGGGCTAATTTATGAGCTGACAGGGGAACCGCTCAGGCAGCCCCTCACTACACGAGCCTACACAATGGCGGACGCCACATATACCCACAACAGCCACGCAGAAAGGCAAAATATACAGACCAAGCTGGATGCCCTATTCAAAGCCTTTTGGGCGACACTGGTGAGCAGAGGCCAACAGGCCGCAGAACCAGGGCACTCACCCAACAGAGAACCCGCTCATACCCGCCAGAACTGCATGGGCCCCCGCCTGACGAGACCTACAAGATGGCGCCGAAGAAGGAGACCCCTCCCGCCTGCACATAATCGAGCAAGACTGCACCGCACAATGAGGCCTAACCGAAATAGCTCACAAGTTCCCCACAGACCCGGCATGAAACCGAGACCCACGACACAACCAGCAACTGGCAAGCTTCCCAGACGGCGCGGAACCCGCCCAAAACCATGGAAGACCCCAGGGTACCAGAGGGAAACACCACTTACCTGCATCACTGAAACAGACCTCCACTGTGACGGGCGGACGAGCCAGCCGCTGGAACCAGCGACGCTGCACCTTGCTGTTACCCAGCAGGACTTTCACGTGCCCCCAACATCTTTCCCTGTGCTGGGTATAGGCCAGCAGTGGACTCACATGACGGGAACCACAGAGGTACACACCTAAAGCCTCTGCTACAACAGACGCTAGACATGCCACACTGCAGACTCCTAAACAGAGACTCATTAACAACGCAGAATTTTACAGAAATATTCACTGTTTGACCACTCTTATTTAGCTAAAACTCTCACAATACGCCTTCCATACTTGTATATTGCTGTACTGCACACAACAATCATACTCTCAAGTAGCCTGTCATTTAATCACTTATAGAGGCTGAGCCCGACTGCCTGTTACTGTAAAACTCTCCATCTTTACACGCGCAACTTACATGCATGCATCACACCTACGCCTTCACATAGAAGCGCACGTTTAACGGCAAAGCTTACACTCAGTGTTCCAGTCATTCTTTATGAATGTATTTCACAAATGCCGACATCAATTTACTCGCAACGAATTTACGTATGCATACAACCTGTCTTATAACAAAAATGTGCAACTGTATATCGTCATGACTTTGTCTACATTATTCCGCTTGTGTCTGCTGTCGTAGCACCACAGGCCTGTTTGTAAACGTTATTGCACCAAAAATAAAGAATAAAAAAAAAAAATACGAATGAAAATATGGAAAAGTTGCACCTCTGATAAAGTATAATGACTGTGAGCGAATAGGGTTTAAAACTAAGTTAATACATATATTTTTAGTAAACACAATATTTAAATGTCAATATTCACATATTACTGTTTTTTCTTTTTAAAGGGTATTTAGATATTAATGACAGAGTTGGAAATAATCACAATTAAGCTGCAATTTGATACAAAGCCCCTTGTAGAACGTTGTGCAATATTTACATATAGAGAAATATACTTTTCCAAACACATCACGGATGTTCCAGTTTACAGTTTTTTTATGCCTTTTTTTGCAACTGGATTTTTTTTGCAATCAGTCCCCAAAACCATGATTTTAGGAGTTTCACAAAGACATGCTCATAAACGTGTCTAATTAATTTTGCTGTTATAATCCGAAAACAATTGTTGCTGGACTATGTTGCTGAAACTTGGTGTTTTTCTAAAATAAAATAGAAAAAAATAAAAAAAGAGTACACACTCTTCATACATAAAGCTCTTCAGCAAATGAAGTATAAGTTTATATGTTGAGTGTGTTTTTCTTTTAAAAGCAACAGGGTGACAGGGGTCAGGTTACACCTAAGCTATATGCTGAAATATATTGTGACAGAGGATCCTGCTCTCTCCTTCTTTAAGTGCTGTCAGAAACAAAGGATTTTCCTTGTGAACAAGGCTCAGATAAAAAAATGTGTTTTTTTTTTGCATATTGAACCAATTGTAATTTTTTTTATGTAATATTATATCTATGTATACATTTATTTTATTTATTCCATATCATTATTATTTTTATTTGTATTCCATATTATTATTATTATTATTACTTATTCCATATTTATTTACTAATCATACCAATAAAACTTGTTGTAACTTTAGAGACCTTCATTATTGTATATTGGTAATTATTTGCACCAGTTATGAGTACACATTCACAGACGACCCACAGACATATCAGTTGGTGACAAGGATGGAATAGTGATTGAATTTTAAAGAAAAGCAAATGTTGCTATGTATTTTTTTTTTGTGTGTAAAGAATAATGCTTAGATTCATTTCTATACTAATTTTCTGTTCATTATTACAGCTTTTTTGTTTGGTGACAAACAACGATGAAGAATGTGTGACCTACATTTTTTTTAAAATTTCTTTTATTTTCAAAATCAGTTTTGAGTAAATACATTATAAAAACTGATATGAAAATACTTGGAGAGAAAAGATACAAACACACAGAAGGAAACACTAGGTGAAGGACAGGCAAATTAGTGGGATGAAGCATTATTTTGGTATGAAAAGCTGCCACTGACCGGAGAATCACTGTATTAATCACTCACAATAAGGTCCAGAAATTCATGAAGCTCAAATAAAGAGTCGGCACAACACATGCATTTGAGACAGTTTCAGTACCAAAAAGGATCTAATATTCAGGAAACTACGGCAGATTGCAGCATTGTTGTGTACCATTTTAAAGTTCCTTCCAACTATATTGGTTTTGTATCACATACAGGCAGATTGGCAGATTGCTAGATATTTAAGACAAAGCCCACTGTTCCCTGCTTTTCTACCAATGATATGCATTAGATACGCTAATCTGTATTCCTAACCACCCATGGTGTTATCAGGATAGTGCACCAACAAATCTATGAGATGTGCTCACCATTAGAGTTAGGCAACTGTTAGCACTGCAGATGTTGTGGACTACATTTCCCCTCATTCTTTACGTACTAGCATTATGGCTGTAATAGCATTATCGGGGATGTAGTCCATAACATCTGGAGTGCTGAAGGCTCTAGATAGTGACCTCATTGTATTTGGCCCTGTGTGAAAGCACGTACATGAGCCAAGGAACTATTGATAAATATTTTCTGTCATCATGTTTGGTGACGATGCAACATGAGGTATGAGCATGTCATTAAACAAAAAACAAAAAAAAAACAGTGCTCTCTTTGTTTTTTATATATATTTAAATGTCAGTTTGGGAAATGTATTAAGCTTAAAGGGGCACTATAGTCACCAGAACAAATACAACTTATTGTATTTATTCTGGTGAGTATAATCATTCTTTTCAGGCTTTTTGGAGTAAACACTGTGTTTTCAGAGAAAATGCAGTTTTTACATTACAGCCTAGGGATACCTCCACTGGCCACTCCTCATATGGCTTCTAGATGTGCTTTCTGTGGCAGAGCTGCACAGTGTGCAACACTGCCATTCAGTGTCTCCACCCTCTGCATGCAGATACTGAACTTTCCTCATAGAAATGCATCAATCAATGCATCTCTATGAGGTGATGCTGATTGGGCTATGTTTGGCTTGTACTGGTCCTGATCTGCCTCCTTGACAGTCTCAGCCAATCCAATATTTTCCTATGTGGCTTTTGATCACTACTTCTGATGATGCCAGCCAAGCAGGCAGATGGGGGCAGAGCCAGCAGCAGCAGACTGGAATAAAGGTAAGATTTTACTATATTTAAGTGGCAGGGGACAGAAGAGCTAGATGGTGTTTTTAACACTATAGGGCCAGAAATACATGTTTGTGTTCCTGATCCTATAGTGTTACTTTAAATAATTGTAATGGCTAATGATGTGGTTACTGTATTAGCAAATTTACATTTTCTAAGCACAAGCTAACCCTTAAACCCTCACAGTTTAATTGTCTTGCCTAGTTTCCATTTCTGTCAAGTGGGGGGGGGGGGGGGGGGGGGGTTATTTAATATTGTTGCTCTGAATTTGCGGAACATTCTTATCATTTAAACAGAGAACTTCCACACCCTGAAAATACATTATTGTTTGCAATATTTAGGTACGATCAGACGAACATAATAAGGGAAAAAGCTCAGATAGAGAACTCTGTTGCATGTTGACAAGTAACCAGTGAAGAAGTATAACAGGATCAAAAGAAGAGTCATGGGTTAATCCAGTTGATGAATGAGAGCTCATGCCAGCAGTCTAACTGCAAATGGAGTTTCTCGTAGCAATAAGAATAGTAGTGGGTTTATAAATCTGCAAATTCCCATGATATATTAAGACCTAAGTACACACGCTCTTCATCTCCTCTTAATACACAATCTCAACTTCCAGTGCACAAATAGAAAGATGGATAGCAGACAAGGAAGAAGCCATAATGAGCTGGTTACAAAAACAAAGAAGGCCCTCTCTTATAAAAGCCAGTCTATATATAAAATAGAATGTATTCAAGAAAATCTGAAATTCCTATTAGTTACTGCAATAATCAAGGGGAAAATAAAACGAGTTTACAATGAATATGTGGCTTGATGTAATCAAATGCAATATACGTTTATATAATTGGATCATCAATAATGAATTAAATTAGCATTATTACATAAAAAAATATATACATAAAGAAATGGAACAAAACCTAGCTCTTTAGTCAATTTCTGACACTGTCAGCGGGTTGGCTGTCAGCCGTTCTATTCAGCTACCCACAATAACAGCTAATACTTTTGATATTTACTGTGTTTTGAAAGCACTAAAAGGTTTTTTTTTTTTCCAATTTTTTATTTTTTTTTATGTAAACCAAAGTAATGAAACGGAAGGCAAAATTGTGTCTATAAAGTCTGAAAAGCAAGAAATATGCGACTAACATGTGGCAACAATATTGTATTGAATGTTTGTTGGGTTTGTGAAACGCAACAGACATTCCATGCTCTCTAATCAATGTCCATCCATTTACGTTATTTTCGGTAAAAATTCGGTAAAATTTTCGAAAAATTTGCATAACATTTAATTGAATGGAGAATGCATAGCTAGCACACAACCATACGGTAAAAAAATACATTTTGAACAAACATTCCTGCTCGTGAATAGCTAAAACATTAAAAATTTGTATTTACATATTTTTTTGGAAGATTCAATCATTATTTACAGAAATATTAGAGGATATAAAGTTTTAGAGATAATATAACATGCCTTGCAATCGTTCAGACAGTGTCTAAAATTTTAGTTTAGAAAGCAGACATTATTTTGGTTATATTCCATTAGTGTTGCAAATATGAGAAAATCAAATCTCCTGCTTATAGGTATTTGTTAAGAATCTGATGTGTTTAGGAATGAAGCTTCCTAAAACGACCACCACAATTTAAAAATAATGTTTTACAAATCTGTACTTCACAAGGCATTTCATGCAGAAACTGCAACCCTGTTGTGTACTCGACGTGCAACAGACAAACAGTAAAATACAGTGTTTTATATAGGTAAGTTTTACTCCATAGAGGAAAAATACATAAATACTCTCCTTTTGTCTAATGGGAGGACAGCAACATAATATATGTTATGGTAAATAAAAAAGACCTATAACTCTCATAGTGTAGTAAATACAATAAATAATAGCAAAATTATTAATAATCAGACCCACTTACGTGGTCCAGAGCCATGAACAGGCTCTGTACAGATGCAATAAGTGTGCTCCCTTCACGGGCTAAGATGAAATAGAGCAGGAACCAGGAACCACTGAGAATCCCACAAAAACAATATACAGTTGCAAGAAAAAGTATGTGAACCCTTTGGAATGATATGGATTTCTGCACAAATTGGTCATAAAATGTGATCTGATCATCATCTAAGTCACAACAATAGACAATCACAGTCTGCTTAAACTAATAACACACAAAGAATGAAATGTTGCCATGTTTTTATTGAACACACCATGTAAACATTCACAGTGCAGGTGGAAAAAGTATGTGAACCCTTGGATTTAATAACTGGTTGAACCTCCTTTGGCAGCAATAACTTCAACCAAACGTTTCCTGTAGTTGCAGATCAGACGTGCACAACGGTCAGGAGTAATTCTTGACCATTCTTCTTAACAGAACTGTTTCAGTTCAGCAATATTCTTGGGATGTCTGGTGTGAATCGCTTTCTTGAGGTCATGCCACAGCATCTCAATCGGGTTAAAGTCAGGACTCTGACTGGGCCACTTCAGAAGGCGTATTTTCTTCTGTTTAAGTCATTCTGTTGTTGATTTACTTCTATGCTTTGGGTCATTGTCCTGTTGCAACAACCATCTTCTGTTGAGCTTTAGCTGGTAGACAGATGGCCTTAAGTTCTCCTGCAAAATGTCTTGATAAACTTGGGAATTCATTTTTCCTTCGATGATAGCAATCCGTCCAGGCCCTGATGCAGCAAAGCAGCCCCAAACCATGATGCCCCCACCACCATACTTCACAGTTGGGATGAGGTTTTGATGTTGGTGTGCTGTGCCTCTTTTTCGCCACACATAGTGTTGTGTGTTTCTTCCAAACAACTCAACTTTGGTTTCATCTGTCCACAGAATATTTTGCCAGTACTGCTGTGGAACATCCAGGTGCTCTTGTGCAAACTGTAAAAGTGCAGACATATTTTGTTTGGACAGCAGTGGTTTCCTCTGTGGTATCCTCCCATGAAATCCATTCTTGTTTAGTGTTTTACGTATTGTAGATTCGCTAACAAGGATGTTAGCATTTGCCAGTGACTTTTGTAAGTCTTTAGCTGACGCTTTAGGATTCTTCGTCACCTCATTGAGCAGTCTGCGCTGTGCTCTTGCAGTCATCTTTACAGGACGGCCACTCCTAGGGAGAGTAGCAGCAGTGCTGAACTTTCTCCATTTATAGATTTGTCTTACCGTGGATTGATGAACAGCAAGGCTTTTGGAGATACTTTTATAAACCTTTCCAGCTTTATACAAGTCAACAATTCTTAATCGTAGGTCTTCTGAGAGCTCTTTTGTGCAAGGCATCATTCACATCAGGCAATGCTTCTTGTGAAAAGCAAACCCAGAACTGGTATGTGTTTTTTATAGGGCAGGGCAGCTGTAACCAACACCTCCAATCTCATCTCATTGATTGGACTCCAGTTGGCTGACATCTCACTCCAATTAGCTCTTGGAGATGTCATTAGTCTAGGGGTTCACATACTTTTTCCACCTGCACTGTGAATGTTTACATGGTGTGTTCAATAAAAACATGGCAACATTTCATTCTTTGTGTGTTATTATTTTAAGCAGACTGTGATTGTCTATTGTTGTGACTTAGATGATCAGATCACATTTTATGACCAATTTGTGCAGAAATCCATATCATTCCAAAGGGTTCACATACTTTTTCTTGCAACTGTATTTATTGCACATATGATGAATAGGTATAAAATAACAAGAAAAACAATGCTGGCCGGGACAGGAGTGGTAGAGACAAGCACACTTTCAAAATCTCACCACTGGCCTGCTCAACAAAATTAGCATAATACGTTTCAGCTACCAGCCTTCTTCAGATGCCTCTGATGTTTCTTTGTCCTCGCTTGAGTATTAATAGGATTCTCATAAGTCCAGTGGTGGCAAGGAAACATCGGAGTCATCTGAAGAAGTCTGATATAAATATATCTTTTTTTTGGAATGCTAAATGTTCTTGGTTCCTGTTCTGTTTCATTTTAGCCTGTGAAGGGGGCACCCCTGTACCGTCTGTATAGAGCCTGTTCACGACTCTGGACCATGTGATTGGATTTGATTATTAATAATCTTGCTATTATTTAATGTATATACTACACTATGAGAGTTTTATGTATTTTTTATTTCCCATAACATATTATGTTGCTATACTCCTATTATCCAAAAGGGGTCATTTGTACTGAGGGGTAAAATTTGCTTATATATTCCACTGTACACACTTTACTGTTTGTGTATTCTATATTTTTTGTTCTGAGAATGTTGTATAGTTTTGCACGCAGATTTGAAATACTAATTCATTTATTTGAAGTGCCTATGCACATTATTGTTTTTTTTGTATAGGTTTGCTACCTCACTACTAGAATGCATTTGTCAAAGGTAAGCTGCATTGTTTATCATCCCTCTACAGAGACAGGGCAGAAAAAAATAAATGGTACCGGAGAAAAGGTAAGGTAAATTGTATTGTGAAAGCTAAATTTTATATTGTGCTGTATTGCAATACAAACCAAAATGTAGCATGAATACACGTTATTGGGGAGATTGATCAAAATCCAGATACAGTTTTTCATATGGTAATCTGGTTTGTGCAATAAACCATGTTACATTTATTAGAAAAGACTGTGCTGGGTAAGATTGGAGGTTACATAATAATCTCACTGCTAGCTAAAGGGACATTGTAGGCACCCACACCACTTCAGCTCATTGAAGTGGTCTGGGTGCTGTGTCCCTTTTGCACTTAGTGCTGCAATGTAAAACATTGCAGGTCCCGAGATACTGTAATGTTTACATTGCAGCTCTAAGTCTGTCCTCAGTGGCTGTCTACCAGACATCCACTAGAAGACTTCCGGAATCGTGACAGACTTTTGGTCCGTTATCTGACGATGGACGTCTTCATGAGCCTGTGAAGGGACGTCCTCCGCATGAGGACATTCAGCATCAGATTTTTCCCCATAGGAAAGCAATGATTCACTGCTTTCCTGTGGGGAGGTCTAAAGCGCGTGGCATTTGCCGCGCATGCCCATTAGACCCCGCTCTGCACAGGACAGATAAGTGACATCGGCGCTGGGTTTAGGTAACCCTTTATTTACTGGGTAGGAGGGTGCGCGAGGGAGAGGGGAGGCAGAGGGATCAGTAGTGCCAGGAATACAGCTTTGTATTCCTGGCACTACAGTATCCCTTTAACTGTGATCACTGTTCACATTATGGTTTATAATGTTTTTAATAATTGTGCTAAACTAAATCAATGAAGAAAACCAGTATGGAGTTTTATAAAGACAAGTGAGAACATCATTCCTTTTTCTTTGTGTTTGCATATGGCTCTACATATGGCTCTACATATATGGGACTATATTTATAGCAGTTATATTTCTTTGTTTCTCTGGCTACGTTACTTTTTTTTATTTATGTCTTCTTGTTCTCATTATGTTGAGGTCTGAATATTTTATGCTTATAAGGCTGTATATTTGTATTTCATTTTTATACACAGAAATCAATATTTATACAGCTTTTCAGAAAATGTCAGAAAATTACATTACTGTTTTGCCTTTTTTCTCTCCACGAGTGTAACATTCAACATCATTTATGTGGTTTCCAGTGAGAACGGTACAGATGTTCACATCCTTTGATTTTTGGTTTTCCAACACTTCCAGCTCAAAGTTAGTGTTTAATTGGATGTAGGGCCAGCCCAAGACATTGTACTGCCAGGGTCCAAGGATGAAATTCTGCCTTCCCCCCTTACCAAAACCACGCCCACATCCATTATGCTACATCATGATAATTAAAGGGACACTATAGTCATCATAACAACTACAGCTTAATGTAGTTGTTTTGGTGTCTACAACGTGTCCCTGCAGGCTTTTTAATGTAAACATTGCATTTTAAGAGTAAAGCCAGTGATTACGTTAGTGCCTAGTAACACCTCTAGAGGCAGTCCCCCCAGGCAGGCACCAGAGGTGCTTCCTGGGTCAATGCTGCACAATGTGCAGTACTGGCATTCAGCATCTCCACACTCTTCATGGAGGCGCTGAACGTTCCCCATAGAAGATGCGGATTGGGGCAGAGTAGCGTTTTGCCGCACATGTGCAATAGTCTCCCAATGCTTTCCTTTAGGAAAGCATGGGATTGTGCAAGACTTCGTCAAAACTGACAGACAAGTACTGTCATAATGCTTCTAAGTGGAAACAGCACCTGTTATCTCACAGACATTGCCATGGGAATTGAGCATACATGAAAGGCAACTCATTGACAATTCTTCTTGGATAGAACTATTTTAAAGTCAAGATTGGCCAAATGGCAGTATGGGATAACTACAAATCCCATAATGCTTTGTCAGACTTATGTTCTCAATGCATGAAGGGGGCTGTAGCTCCACAATATCTGGCCAGCCTGGTTTAAAGGGACACTATAGTCACCAGAACCACAACAGCTTAATGAGAAAAGGCAGAGTTTACATTGCTGCCTAGTGACACTTCTAGTGGCAGTCACTCAGATTACCACTAGAAGTGGGCCTATCTCATTCCTGCACAGTGTGCAGGCACTGAACATTCCCAATAGAGATGCGTTAATTCAACGTATCTCTATGAGGAAAGGATGATTGGAGTGGTGTTTTGCCATGAATACGCATAAGCCTCCCAAAGCTCTCCTGTAGGACAGTATTGGATTGGCTGAGATCCTCTAGCTTGATTATCTCAGCCATGGAGGCATTGCCAGCAGTGGCGAGACAAAAATGAGTAAAAACACCACTCAAATGCGATTTTAGGGGGGCTGATCATCTAAACATACACACTCACTTACAGACACACACATACACAGACATACACACACACACTCACTGATACATAGACACACACACACTCAATGACAAACACTCACTCACACACACACATCCTTTGGTAGAGCTAGAGTGGATCAGCTTTCCCAAACGTCCAGTGGGGATCCTGTCTCTTGAGTACATTGTAGCTGCTGTACTTTTTAAGCCCTTCTTGCTCTGTTCATCGTCGTTGTTTAGTGATGCCGTGCTTAATACATAGACACACACACACTGCCTAATACACGGGCCGGCCTGGTTGGAATGCCAGTGTATCAGTAACCACAAGTTTTTAGAAGTTCAGGACTAGCTCAGCTCAAATACATATGAGGTGTCATAGCTCTAATTATGACAACTCAAAAAAACAAAACAAATGTATTTTCCTTTGCACATGAAAACAAAAAGACATGGAAAAGGTTAGGGCAGCAAGAAAGATTCCCAGGCACTCAAAGTGTGAAAGCCACAGGCCGATTTAGCAACGTTTTGACCCACCAAGAGGTCTTTTTCAAGCTGACACCACAAAGCAAATAAAAGTGTACATATAGCAAACAATGCTACAGGAAAGGTCAAACAATAATTCACTTAAGTCATTAATAAGAATCAACAATTAGTACAAAATACACAGATCATATAACATATACATATATAAATACAATGTACATAATCATGCAATATATATTTATATAATCTCATCATTAATTTACCCCTATGTGCCAGGTAGGAGAGAGACAGAGCATAAAAAGGAAAGAAAAAAATGTAATATACAGAAGACAGGTTAAAACGCCTGTCCGGGCGTTTAAAAAAATCAATTCCGGGTATTTGGAACGCATGCAGGGCTAATGGAACGCAAGAAGTGAAAGCCCACTTACGGGGCGGCGTGAGAGTCAAAACATATGGGAAAAGGTTAGAACCAGGGTAAAAGGTAGGTGGTTATCTTTTCGAATAGCATAACATACAATTGAGTAGAATACCAGATATCAAAAAGAATGAAAGTGAAATCGAATATACTGAGGAACGTGCAGTAGAACAGGGGAGGAAAAATGCTGTAAAGTAAAAAATAAATATATATGTTTCTGTTCCTTTTTTTTTTGTTAAGGTTCAATACAAGCAGAAAAACAAGAAAACCAGTATACTTTGATGGCTCTTCCCATTTGCCGTTTAAAATCTGCACTTGCGCTTACATCCCAGTTAGCTGTGCTGAATGTCTTCTAAGACAATGCTCCCAAGGCCTGATCTCTTTGTAAGGCCTCCTGACTTGTAGACAATATAAAACCCAGGGCAATATCTCATTGAAGTGAACCTGTCATGTCAATATAATATCCTCAACTATAAAACGGCTTCAATGTATTTGTTATGGTGCCTGGTGCTGGCTTACTTTGCAGTGTTAAATCATTTTCAAACAGTTTAACACCATAGTTCTGTCTCCAGGGCCAACTACCGTAAATATTTTCCAAAAATACAGAATAGCCACGCCACACCACTCTTTAAAAAAATCATATTCCCGGACCATAGACAATGTTTGAACATTAACCTCTCCAAAAGCTAAAGTCATATAACATTATTATTATTTCATCCAATAGCAGGTCAGCTAGCCTTTAACATTGAAATAAATGCTCTATGCCTCTATCATGAGATGTTTAACAGAATACAAAGTTATTCATTATATATAATACATTGCCGTTTATAAGCAGTTAAAGTTGTGCTTTGCTGTCAGAAAAAAAAAATGCTGCGGAGAAGCGCGTGATGAAATACAGGCCAATTTAATAATCGCAGTTAAACAGAAGTATGGCCCAGAGTTTAGCAATGTGAATTGCGTTATGTAGCAGGTAGGATGAATAGATTACTTGTGAATTACATACATTCCATCCACCAGTGATGTTCAAATTCCATAAATAACCACACCTGTGAAACTGGTGCTTTTTATGAACCAATTGACCTTCTATCTGGTCTTTTATAAGTCAGAAGAGGACTTTGATGTGATTACAGATGGGTTATTTATAGTTGTTCATGCATTATCACCTGTTAATGTTTTAAACGTGGAGACTAACAACGAGGAAAATAAGAATTTTGTATAACCGCTTGTGGCCTATTCTATAAAGCAGTAATACTAAGACTATTTTAGCTTAAGTGCAGGTAGCACCAGGGATTTGGGTAATACTGGTTACATAATCATTGACTGAATTGATAAACTATCCTCCTTGTTCTCTCCTGTTTTCCCCCTCTCTCACAATTCAGCATTTCCCTCATAGCTCCCTTCTTTATTTTTCCCATACCTGGCTCACCATCTTCTCCCGTCGGGTGACCTGTCACTTTTATTGGAAAATAACCTCTCACACCCCCACTTCGCCAGGAGTTTGGGGGATATTTCCTGGTGAAAAACTTCACATCCAGTTTGGAACATCCTCATGTACTGGGGCTCCGGCAAATGACTTTAGAAAATCATTTGAATGTCAATATCTAATATAAGAATGTTCCATGCAGCCCCATCTCTGTGCTTTGTCCAGGAGTTCGCTTGTTCCTGAACATCCAGGTCTATGTCTTCCTATGGTTTTTAATATAACCTGAAAGCTGATGATACCCAAATCTACCTCTCCACACCTGATCTTCCTGTGCTAGAACGTGTCACTGACTGCCTACCTACTGTTTCTGACTGCATGACTTCACGATTCGTAAAACTCAATCTCATTGCCTTTCCTCTTCCAAAAGCAACATCTGTACCTCTTCCCCTTATGTCAACAGAGCTATCGTAACCTCTACTCCACAAATGTGCTGCTTTGGTGTGCTCTTTGACTCTGACCTCTCCTTCACCCTTACATAAAATCTATCACCAAATCCTATTGCTTTCACTTTAAAAGCATGTCTTCCATTCACCCCTTTCTAACATGCTCTTGTTATTTCCCACCTTGATTATTGTTATCCTCTGATTGTTGGCCTGTAAAGTGTCCAGAATGCCTCCCTACACTCTGCCTGATTCATCTACCTTACATCCAGCCAATCTTACACCTCTTACACCTCACCTTGCCAATATCACACCTGTACACTGGCTTCCTGTACCATTTAGGCTATGGTTCAAGATTCTTGTGCTTATTTACAAAACCCTCCATGACCGAGCACTTGCTTTCATCTCCTCACTCATTACAGATATGCTCCAGCCCGCTTTGCTCTGCTGGCGACCTGTTACTATCCCATTCTCGCAACTGCATCCCAGACTTCTGCCTTCAGGACTTCTCCAGGGTTGCCCCCTCCTTATCAAATTTCCTCCAGTGGCACATTCGACTCTCCCAGTCTCTGCAGACCATCAAAAAATCCCAGAAAACACATTACTTTAGAGAAGCCTACCAGCTCGCCACCAACTCTCCCTTAGTTCCTCCCTCTGCTTTCTCCCACATACTGTGCTCCTTCCCTGCAACCTCCACACCACAGGTACATACTGATCACTTAATTCCCTTTGTGTATTTCTCCCTCATCCTTTTAGATTGTCAGCTCATCTGTGCAGGGTTCTCTTCAAACAATTGTTCCAGTATGTCAATCATGACAATTTGTTAGTATTTAGTGATTGTTTAGTTCAGCTATTGACACTATATAAGTAATTGTAATGGCAATAATTGTAATTAGCGCTTCCCTCGTTCGCTCTACGTCTTTTTTATTCTCCTTTCTTTCCCCTTTTTATCCTCTGTCTTACTCTTCTTCTATTTACTTTTTGGATTTTTATCCACTAACTTTGATTATTTAAATATTGTATGCATGCTCTTATGCTTTCTTGTTTTTCTTAACTTTCAATACAGATTGAAGAAAGTCATTATGCTTCATTATGTTAACTTGGAGGCTTAGAAATCCATAAGCCACCTTACACCTAATTTTCTCATTCATCTGGATAATTTCTAATCATCTGTATTCATTTTCCATGGTTTTAATCATTTCCCATCTTTTAATAATTAAAAAGACGTGGTTAAACCCAATTGTCATGAAAGAAACATTCCAGGATATGGTTGATCCAAATCCTGCTCCTTATATAATGCATCCACTTATTATTATTATTATTATTATTATTATTATTATTATTATTGCCATTTATATAGCGCCAACAGATTCCGTAGCGCTTTACAATATTTTGAGAGGGGGGATGTAACAATAAATAAGACAATTACAAGAAAACTTACAGGAACAATAGGTTGAAGAGAACCCTGCTCAAATGAGCTTACAGTCTATAGGAGGTGGGGTATTAGAAACATTAGGATAGGAAATATCAGGTAGGAGTGAAGCAGAGCTGGAGAAGAGAGCAAAGCACTATCCCATAGGAGAGAGCAAGAGACAGGTATGTAAGGGAGAGATTACTCTGGGAGGCCATACGCTTTCCTGAAGAGATGGGTTTTAAGGCCCTTCTTAAATGATTGAAGACTAGGGGAGAGTCTGATGGCAGTAGGCAAGTTATTCCAAAGGAGAGGAGCCGCCCGTGAGAGGTCCTGCAAGCGCGAGTTGGCCGTACGGGTGCGAGCAGCGATCAGGAGGTGGTCGCGGGCAGAGCGGAGGGTACGAGGAGGGGCATACCTCTGGATCAGTGAAGAGATATAAGAGGGGCTGGAATTGTTCAGTGCTTTAAATGTATGGGTTAGCACTTTGAATTGACTCCGATAGGATTCAGGGAGCCAATGTAAGGACTGGCAGAGGGGCGAGGTGTGAGAGGACCGACTGGATAGGAAAATCAGTCTAGCTGCAGCATTCATTACAGACTGTAGCGGGGCAGTACGGCTTTTGGGGAGACCAATCAGGAGAGAGTTACAGTAATCCATGCGGGAAATTACTAGAGCATGGACAAACTCCTTGGTAGCATCTTGCGTAAGAAAGGGGCGGATGCGGGCTATGTTTTTGAGTTGGAACCTACAGGACTTGGCAACAAACTGGATGTGAGACTCAAAGGTGAGACCAGAGTCAAGTATGACGCCAAGACAGCGCGCTTGTAGGGATGGACTTATGTGGATATCACTGACTTGAAGGGAGAGTGAGAGAGGAGGATCAGTATTAGGAGGAGGAAAGACAAGGAGTTCAGTTTTAGAGAGGTTAAGTTTGAGAAAGCGTGACGACATCCAGTCAGAGATGGAAGAGAGGCAACCAGTGACACGTTGCAGGACGGCCGGGGAGAGGTCCGGTGAGGAGAGGTATATCTGAGTGTCATCAGCGTACAGGTGGTAGTTGAATCCAAAAGAGGCAATAAGTTTTCCAAGAGAGGCAGTATAAAGAGAAAATAGAAGGGGACCAAGGACAGAGCCTTGGGGAACTCCAACCGAGACAGGGCGAGGGGAGGAGGTATCCTTGGAAAAGGAGACACTAAATGAGCGTTGGGAGAGATAGGAGGAAAACCAAGAGAGGACAGAGTCACAGAGACCGAGTGATTGAAGAGTTTGAAGGAGGAGAGCATGATCAACTGTGTCAAAGGCAGCAGAGAGGTCAAGGAGAATTAAAATGGAGTAGTGACCTTTGGATTTAGCAGAGATTAGGTCATTAGTCACTTTGATAAGAGCGGTCTCAGTAGAGTGGAGAGGGCGGAAGCCAGACTGAAGAGGGTCACGGAGAGAGTTGGAATTAAGGAAGTGAGACACACGGGTAAAGACAAGTTTTTCCAAAAGCTTTGATGAGTAAGGGAGCAGGGATATGGGACGATAGTTAGAGGGGGAGGACGGGTCAAGAGATGGTTTTTTCAGGATAGGTATTACAGTGGCATGAGAGAGAGAGCAGTTAAAGATGTGTGTTAGGATAGGCACAAGACAAGGGGAGAGAGATCTGATAAGGTGAGATGGGACAGGATCAAGTGGGCAAGTGGTGGGGCGAGAGGAACGGAGAAGTGCAGCCACCTCTTGTTCAGTAGCTGGGGAGAAAGTCTGAAGGGTAGGGAAAGCATGATTTATGTGTGGTTGAGAAAGAGAACGGCAAGGAGGGGAGAATTGTTTCCTTAGCTGTTCAATCTTGTCAGTAAAGTAATATGCAAAGCTATCAGCTGTAAGGTTAGTTTTGGGGGTGGCCACAGCAGGGCGGAGAAGGGAATTAAAAGTGTCAAAGAGACGTCTGGGATTGCGGGAGCATGAACTAATGAGAGAGGAAAAGTAGGACTGTTTGGCGAGGGCAAGGGCTGCGCTGTATGAAAGCAACATGAATCTATAATGAAGATAGTCTGCCTGGGTGCGGGACTTCCTCCAGGAGCGTTCAGCACAGCGGGAGCAACTCTGCAGATAGCGTGTTGATTTATTATGCCAAGGTTGGGGTCGTGTTCTCCTCGAGGTGCATGTTTGGAGTGGGGCTGCAGTGTTCAAGGCAGATGTGAGGGTAGTGTTATATGTGGAGATGGCCAGTGAGGGACAGGAGAGGGAAGGGATGGATAGCAGTTGTGAATAAATGTCAGCCGACAGCTGCTGGAGGTCAATAGAGTTAAGGTTCCTCCTGAGCTGAGGGGGGTTAGGCTGAGGTTGTTGGGTGAGGGGGTAATTGAGAGCAAACGATAAGAGGTGGTGATCAGAGAGAGGAAATGGAGTATTGCAGATATTAGATAATGTACATGAATAGGAGAAAATAAGGTCGAGGGTATTGCCAGCTACATGAGTGGGAGAATTAGCCCACTGCAATAGTCCAAGGGAGGAAGTAATTGAAAGTAGTTTAGAGGCTGCTGGGGTTAAAGGTGGGTTAATGGGAATATTGAAGTCTCCAAGAATTATGGATGGAATGTTGGAAGAGAGGAAGTAGGGTAGCCAGGCAGCAAAGTGGTCAAGGAACAGGAGAGGGGAACCAGGGGGACGATATATGACGGCAATGTTAGCAGAGAAGGGTTTGAAAAGGCGAATTGAATGAATTTTGAATGATGGGAAAGAGAGGGAAGGGGGGGTGGGCAGGGTTTTAAAGGAGCAGTGGGGTGAGAGAAGAAAACCTACACCGCCACCTTTAATCTCTGCTTGTCTTGGATTGTGGGTAAAGTGAAGACCACCAAAGGACAGTGAGGCAGGGGTAGCAGTATCCGAGGGAGAGAGCCATGTTTCTGTTAGTGCAAGTAGGTTTAGGGAGTGTGAGATAAATAGGTCATGGATAGAAGTAGATTTAAAGGTGCTGCACACAGAGCGTGCATTCCAGAGGGCAGCTTTAAAAGAGGAATTATAGTGAGAATTACATGGAATGGGTATTAGGTTGTTGTGGTTTCTGGTGTTTGAACCAGGTGGCTGAGTAGTGGAGGGACCAGGGTTTGGAGAGACATCACCTGCTGCTAGGAGTAGTAGGATGGAAAGGAAGAGAAGGTGCGAGTAAGATTTAAATGTTGGGGATGAGAGCTTGTGTCTAAGGTATTTAGGAGGGTTGTGTGGAGAAAGGCTGGATAAATATGAGTAAAGTGCATGTGATGAATACAGAGATGAGGGGAGCAGGGAGGGAGCACTTAATGGATAGTGGCATAGTAATGCAATTTTACCATTTGTAAGGACTTCCTTGAATAATAATATTCTTGCTAATTTCATCAGCCAGCAGTCTTGCCAGCAGATTAAATAATACACTAACAGGTCTTGTTCCTTCACTCTCAGTAGCTTTATATTGTGGTCAATAGTGATGTCGCGAACATGAAATTTTCCGTTTGCGAATGGCGAACGCGAACTTCCGCAAATGTTTGCGAATGGGCGAACCCGGCGAACCGCAATAGACTTCAATAGGCAGGCGAATTTTAAAACCCACAGGGAGTCTTTCTGGCCACAATAGTGATGGAAAAGTTGTTTCAAGTGGACTAACACCTGGACTGTAGTATGCCGGAGGGGGATCCATGGCAAAACTCCCATGGAAATTTACATAGTTGATGCAGAGTCTGGTTTTAATCCATAAAGGGCATAAATCACCTAACATTCCTAAATTGTTTGGAATAACGTGCTCTAAAACAGCAGGTATGATGTTGTATCGATCAGATAGTGTAAGGGTTACGCCCGCTTCACAGTGACAGACCAAACTCCCCGTTTAACGCACTGCAAACAACCGCAAACAGTCCATTTGCACAACCGCAAACTCCCCATTTGCACAAGGTTGGATACCAAGCTAGCCATGTCCTGTTCCTTGTCCTCACTGATGTCATTGACGGTCTCTTCCTCCACCCAGCCACGTACAACACCAAGGGTCCCCAAAAGGTGACAACAAGCCCCCTGTATTTTTTTTTAAATGTACACTACTGTTACACCAGATATGAGTTGCACTGGTATGACACTGTGCCCTGGCAGGCCCTGAAACGCACACGTGTGAAGAAAACTGACTGCTATTATTTCACAGTCAAATTTCTAGTTTTTTTTTTTTAATGTACACTTCTGTTACACCAGATATGAGTTGCACTGGTGTGACACTGTGCCCTGGCAGGCCCTGAAACGCACTGCTATTATATTACAGTCAAAAAAGTTTTTTTTTTTTTTTAAATGCAAGCTATTGTGACACCAGATATGAGTGGTGGCACTGGGACCACCTTAAAATTATTGGATATCGCTAAAAATCATGATCACTATATACTTTCTCTACAAACCTCTAAAACGAACCAAACTACTCATCCATCCGCTATACCACTTTATCCCACCTAGAACTAGTGCCCAGTTAAAATACTTGACTCTTACGTACCCACACTCAGTCATGCCACACACATTTCACCACTACTGTCACTGAATCCCTCTGACTACGGCTAAATTCATCTTCTACATCAGAACACTACTCCTAAGATTGGGTTGTATCCATGTCTCGGGTCTTTCATTTAGAATAGGGGCAGCTTCGGTCTCCTTCAACACTGACACTCCAGTGCATATTATTAAAAGATGGGGCAGATGGAAATCCTCAGTCTACAACTGATATATTCCTCATCCCGAGAAAAAAATGAGGAAAGCTTTTAAAAGTTTGGCTTTGTAAATTTGTGTGTTTTTCTTTAATACCCTTTTACCCTCTTTGCATGAACCCGATTTACATATATTACTAATATGTTTCTGAACAATAATATTATATTATTCACTCACTCACTCACTCACTCTCTGGGCCGGCCTAAGACATCATGCTGCCTAGGTCCAACGATAAATGACTATGGGGGATAATGTATAATAAACACAGGTTACTGGCTATGGGGGGATAATGTATAATAAACACAGATTACTGGCAATAGAGGGATAATGTATAATATATAATGTATAATAAACACAGGTTACTGGCTATGGGAGGATAATGTATAATAAACACAGATTACTGGATATGGGGGGATAATGTATAATAAACACAGGTTACTGGCTACGGGGAGGATAATGTATAATAAACACAGGTTACTGGCTATGGGGGGATAATGTATAATAAACACAGGTTACTGGTTGTGGGGGGATAATGTATAATAAACACAGGTTACTGGTTGTGGGGGGATAATGTATAATAAACACAGGTTACTGGTTGTGGGGGGATAATGTATAATAAATATAGGTTACTGGCTATGGGGGAGATAGTGTATAATAAACACAGGTTACTGGTAGTGATGTCGCGAACACAAAATTTTCGGTCGCGAACGGCGGACGCGAACTTCTGCAAACGTTCGCGAACTGGCGAACCAGGCGAACCGCCATTGACTTCAATGGGCAGGCGAATTTTAAAACCCACAGGGACTCTTTCTGGCCACAAAAGTGATGGAAAAGTTGTTTCAAGAGGACTAACACCTGGACTGTGGCATGCCGGAGGGGGATCCATGGCAAAACTCCCATGGAAAATTACACAGTTGATGCAGAGTCTGGTTTTAATCCATAAAGGGCATAAATCACCTAACATTCCTAAATCACAATGGATATGGATTGACACCTGACATATGACATATTGACACCTTGACATATGGATTGACACCTGTCCTCAGAGACCCTGATACACACTGACACAGAGCAGAATAGGGACTGTTCCCCCTACATAGGGTCACTTGGCAGATATGGATTGACACCTGTCCTCAGAGACCATGATACACACTGACACAGAGAAGAATAGGGACTGTTCCCCCTACATAGGGTCACTTGGCAGATATGGATTGACACCTGTCCTCATAGACCATGATACACACTGACACAGAGCAGAATAGAGACCGCCCCCCCTACATAGGGTCACTTGGCAGATATGGATTGACACCTGTCCTCAGAGATCATGATACACACTGACATAGAGCAGAATAGCGACTGTCCCCCCTACATAGGGTCACTTGGCAGATATGGATTGACACCTGTCCTCAGAGACCATGATACACACTGACATAGAGCAGAATAGAGACTGTTCCCCCTACATAGGGTCACTTGGCAGATATGGATTGACACCTGTCCTCAGAGCTCCTGATACACACTGACACAGAGCAGAATAGGGACTGTTCCCCCTACATACGGTCACTTGGCAGATATGGATTGACACCTGTCCTCAGAGACCATGATACACACTGACATAGAGCAGAATAGAGACTGTTCCCCCTACATAGGGTCACTTGGCAGATATAGATTGACACCTGTCCTCAGAGCCCCTGATACACACTGACACAGAGCAGAATAGGGACTGTTCCCCCTACATAGGGTCACTTGGCAGATATGGATTGACACCTGTCCTCAGAGATCATGATACACACTGACACAGAGCAGAATAGGGACTGTTCCCCCTACATAGGGTCACTTGGCAGGTATGGATTGACACCTATCCTAATGATCCCTGATACACACTGACACAGAGCAGAATAGGGACTGTTCCCCCTAGATAGGGTCACTTGGCAGATATGGATTGACACCTGTCCTCCGAGACCTAATTGTGTAATAATGGTAATACTATTACCTATTATATAATATTGACAGGGGCAAGGAAATTCCCTCTAAATAGATGGGTATAGGCAGAGAGTATGGAGACCGGAGTGATAAAGTGTCAATAAGGTGATATAAAGTTAAATGTATCACAGACACACAGACACCCTTTCTTTTAGCTGGTTTCCAGAAATGCTGGATAGGTAAAAGGGCTATAAAGACTCAGAGAGGTCTAAGAAGAATCCTCTAAACTAGCTCTAATCTCCTTAAACACCTTCAAGGGTGTTCTAAGCTAAAGCTCAATCTAAACGTTTAGATGACTTCCTAATTTCCCATCACAGATGCTGGCTAGGAATAACAGTGTGCAAGACAAAGAGTGGGTCTAAGTGCCCATAGTGCAGTAAAGTGTCCCTAGTGAAGTGAAAAAGAGAATAACGAGCTGGCGCCCAAGAGAATAACGAGCTGGCGCCCTATCAGGGGACGTGTATATGGCATCGATTTTAGGAACCGGGAGATGGAAAAAGATGCTTGGTCGGTCCTACTACTTCAAATTTGGGGCACTGCGCGTGCAATCTAATGTGCCACCAGATAGGAGTGGTGTGTTAAGTAGTACAATTCCTATCAGTTTAATCTCTTTTATGTGCCTTTTTTTTGGTTTGGTTTTTGAAGCCACAGTGCAGCACCAGAGGGCCGAAAAATTAGGCATGTGCACATGCCTTAAAAATTAGGTATTGTTGCAGCCGCTGCTGTAGCAGCGCCATAAAAATCGATGTTTGTTTCCCAGGCAGAAAGTGCCCTAAAACATTGCGGCTTGAACCCTAGTTGGTGGCGGATAATTTACGCAAGTCAACCGGCATTCAGAGCTAAAATACAGCAGCGTGCTATGTTCGCCGGGAACTACTCGCCAGCGAACAGTTCGGTACATCACTAGTTACTGGCTATGGGGGAGATAATGTATAATAAACACAGGTTACTGGCTAATGGGGGGGAGGTAATGTATAATAAACACAGGTTACTGGCTATGGAGGGATAATGTATAATAAACACAGGTTATTGGCTACGGGAGGATAATGTATAATAAACACAGGTTACTGGCTATGGGGGATAATGTATAATAAACACAGGTTACTGGCTATGGGGAGGATAATGTATAATAAACACAGGTTACAGGCTATGGGGGATAATGTATAATAAACACAGGTTACTGGTTGTGGGGGGGATAATGTATAATAAACACAGGTTACTGGTTGTGGGGGGATAATGTATAATAAACACAGGTTACTGGTTGTGGGGGGGATAATGTATAATAAACACAGGTTACTGGCTATGGGAGGATAATGTATAATAAGCACAAGTTACTGGCTATGGGAGGATAATGTAGAATAAACACAGGTTACTGGCTATGGGGGAGATAATGTATAATAAGCACAGGTTACTGGCTATGGGGGGGATAATGTATAATAAACACAGGTTACTGGCTATGGGGGATAATGTATAATAAAAACAGGTTACTGGCTATGGGGGATAATGTATAATAAACACACACAAAAATAATAATAAAAAAAATGAATGCAGCTTCAGAATTAATCTAAATTGTATGCTGTCTAGGAGGTGGGAGGGTCTGGGAGGGTGGGTCTGCTGCTGATTGGCTGGAATGTGTCTGCTGACTGTGAGGTACAGGGTCAAAGCTTACTCAATGATGACGAATAGGGGGCGGACCGAACATCGCATATGTTCGCCGTTCGTGGCGAACGCGAACACGCGATGTTCGCCAGGAACTATTCGCCAGTGAACCGTTCGGGACATCACTAGTGGTCAACAAAAGTCCTGATGTTGTTTGCAAAGTCCTGTGTTTACATATTTAAGCAGGCTATTAACAGTTCAGGAGATAAGAAATTTACAATTAAACACACTGTGCAATAAAGGAAGTTTTCAGGAGTGTGTAGGCAGGGGAGGATCAAGAACCTACTCTTTGGAGGGGCACTGGTGGCTTGCTTGCAGTGCTGCGCACATAATGGGTGGGCCAAAAATCAGAGTAGGGTTTGAGGAGTCAATAACTTTTTTGTTAATGGACTTATTTCTTTTCAAATATTTTTTATTGAGAATTTTACATTTTATATCTGAACCGGACCTCGGGTAACAAGACTGATTACCTCCGCTGATTCCTCCTCTCAGCCAGACTGGAACCGTTAAACACTCAAGCATCCATTCCCCCAGTAACTAGACGAGAAAAAGTTATATTCCCGGATAGCCTGGTCTAAGTGTCCAACTTGCCCAAGTATTATTCAGATCCATTCAGCAGAACTGGATCGCCACCGGGATAAAGTTTTAACTGCCCGGCAAGGAGATGATGGCCCAAAAAAGTTCCTTGGAAATAGGTGCCCTGCCCCTGACGGTCTTTTTTGGGGGGTTCCTGTGCGAACACCGTACAAGGGATTCTCCCCCTAGTCGGTAGTTCCCATCTCCCGAACATCATTCACATAGCTGGTCGGGAAGTAGGACGGGCAGCGGTATAATCTTTATCGGGGTGGTGCGAGTGCCTAGCCAGAAAGAGTTCTAAGCACTTGACGACCAAGTACCGCTCCCCAAGGTTGGGAGACAAAATGCCCGCAATGCTTTTGTCGACCACATTTATTCGGTTATATACGAAATGGAGGCCACCCAGGGGAAGCATTCATTATTACTTACCTTGCAGTTTTGCACTTAAGTTACTGGTGTGAACCCTCTAATGGGGTACAGGGGTGGTCCTCGTTCGGGAGTCGAGTGCAGAGTGTTCGGATGCAATAACTCCCGAACGTATAAACAGAAAAATCTATGAAAGGATTACATTGTAATTGAATTTCAATATTACATAAAATTAATGTTAAAGTATGGAGATTTGTTTGACTAGTTACAGAAGATTACTTCTTTTAAATGAGTTCCATTTGCTCTTTCAATTGCATTGTTCATCATAATATTAGTTAAGGTTTGAGGCTGTAGCGCTTGAATGGATGAACGCTTCTGCATGATTATTCTCCTTGAGTTGATCAAGTGTATATGGTTTGTTCATGTAATCCACTCCTTCAGATATCCCCACAGGAAGTAATCGTAGTTGAAAGGTCCAGCAAATGTGGCGGCCAATTAATCTGGGAATTTCTTTTTTTTACTCATTTTTCCTTTGTGAAATTACTCTTGATGAATTTACCAAGACTCAGTTATAATATGTACCTGCAAAAAAATAATTTAATAATACTAACAAATAAGTTATTTATGTGTCAAATCTTACTCTGAAATTTAGCCAACCCTATAATATATAAATATATACATCCACAGATACACACACACTTCCTAACGTTACCACTATGCAGCATTCGGCCACACAAACCAACCACAGGACAAGAGCACTCATAGTTGCTCTTATGCAAATATATACTTATTTACTAAGTTAGCACACCAAGGAGAACATTAATTACACACAGAGCACTACACATTAAAAAATCTCACTACACATAAAAGTACAGAGTTCACTATAACCAGCTGACTACAGAAAGTTCACTACAGATAGCTCACTACAGAAAACTCACTAACACAGACACAAGCTTACTGCACACCACGTACTACAAAACGCTCACTACACAGAAGCTCACTTATATACAGATAAAAGGTCATAAAGCTCACTACAGAAGCTCACTACAAAAATATCTCTGACACACACACAAGCTCACTACAAACAGATGACTAGTGGTGTATATAGGTTTTGTGCTGCCATTGGCATGGCACACTTTTTCCTGTTTAAGACAAGACACATTTTAACTGTCAGACACATGCCCTCACTGATGCATACACTGGCATACATTTGCTGACAGATACAGTCTTTGGAACACACACTGTTTAACTAGCACACACTTTCATTGAGAGACACACTCTCACTGACAGACACACATATATTCAAACACTCACCCCCCCCCCCCCCCTCTCCCCCCCTGCAATATAAGTAGCTGTCCACTTCAGGAGGCCCTAATGTGCCCAGCTTTTGGGACCCCTTAGGACACTAGGCTAAAATAGCATCTGTCGGGGTGCTTGGGGGCTTCCCCCGGGAAAGTGCCGGCCAAGGCAAATGCCTTGTTAACCTACAGATGACCACACTCAAGCTTACTGACACACACACGTTCAGTACACATAGCTCACTACACAGAAGCTCACTGACACACACATTTCACTACACACACAAGTTCACTACTTGCTGTGGAGAGCTGGACATTGTCTCAAGTATGATTCCCAGGCTTTATCTGCCAGCTAGATTGCTTGGTTGGGGCTGGGGAGCAGAGCTTAGGTGCTGGTTTTGGCACCTTGGGAAAAACTGGCATGGAGCTATAGGGGGGATAACTCTGCATTTTGTGAATTAAAACCTGAATGTCAGAGAATTGAGAAGTGACGCTGCAAAGGACTAATCTATATACTAAAAAGAGTTCCTTTAAAAGATTCATGTAGGGCTGGCACTGCTTGCATTAAATGTAAAAATGAAAAATACATTGATTCTTTCATTCCATTCTAGCCAGGATTCTTGTAAGAATTGTCCAAAATTGGATTGTGGATTTATGTGAATGCAGATGTTACACTGATAATATTGTCTACTACTAGAGTTCAATGTTCTAGTAGTTTGTTATGATGTTATAATTAAATTTGACACAATGTCTTATTCTTCCCAGCTGTGTTTATAGCCTAATATAGGTAATTGAAGTAACGTGATCCTGTGAAAAACAGATTATCTTTCACATTTTAGCAATCCTCTGCATTCAAAGGACTTAAATGACACTGCAAATCGTAGCTCATGCTGAACATAGAATATTGAAAATTACAAAAGCTCACAACTCAAGTGGGCAATTCTGAGTGATGAAACATAAGTGCACTGTGCATACTATTTCTATGCTGCCTCTCTTTTCCGAAATTCTTTGTTTTAAAATTGTAATTTAACAGCTCATAAATAATAGTGTAATATATGGACAATATAGAAGGTCAATTTACTGTGCAATAGGTCTTACCAAATACCGTAACCCCTGGCGCTATCCCATAGCATGTAGTAAAACCATTTTAGTACAGCTCTCCTCCTACAGTAGAAACATAGAAACATGGAATGTGACGGCAGATAAAAAACATTCGGCCCATCTACTCTGCCCAATTTTCTAAATCCTTTCATTAGTCCTTGGCCTTATCTTATAACTAGGATAGACTTATGCCTATCCCACTGTCATGACTGCTAGTGCGGTCCAGCACGCAGAACTATTTAATATCTACATAGACAGAATAGCAAAAGGACAGAACATAAACCGGTCCTTAGAATGGCCGGATTAATACGTTGAAAGACAGAGAATGGTCAAGGGATAGCCGAGGTCAACGAAGCCAGAAATACACGAGAACAATATGGAAAGCTAAGTCAAGGGAAACAGAAATCAGAGTAGTTAAGGATAGCCAAGGTCAAAATACTGGGAAGATCAAACACAAGACAAGAAAACGCACTCTCTGGAACCACAAACTTAAACCATGACAGGGCAATGAGCTAGGGAACTTCAGGGATTTAAATATCCCTCCTTGTGCTGTGATTGGTCAGAGCGTGACCTCTGACCCCAAACCATGCGTGTGCGTTGACGTTGTGACGTCACATGCACGTTAGCGTGACCCTGGGGGTGGGGCTATGAATGGCCACAACCGCGTGGTCAGAGCCAATTTGCTTTGCAGCAGAGGGGACGGAGACCCCAGCAGGATGGCTCCTGGCTTGCTGGCAAGCAGCCGCGAGTCAGGGGCCGTGACACCCATGCATGCTTAAACTCCTTTACTGTGTTAAACTCTACCACTTGAGCTGGAAGGCTATTCCTGCCTCTACTATCCTCTCAGTAAAGTAATACTTCCGGATATTATTTTTAATTATTTGCCCCTCTAATTTAAGACAATGTCCTCTTATTGTGGTAGTTTTTCTTCTTTTAAATATAGTCTACTCCTTTACTGTGTTGATTCCCATTTAAATGTTTCTATCATATCCCCCCTGTCTTGGCTTTCCTCCAAGCTATACATGTTAAGATTCTTTAACCTTTCCTTGTAAATTTTATCCATGAACCAGTTTAGTAGCCCTTCTCTGAACTCTCTCTAAATTATCAATATCCTTCTGGAAATACAGTCTACAGTACTGTGTATAATACTCCAAGTGAGGTCTCACCAGTGTTCTGTACAATGGCATGAGCACTTCCCTCTTTCTACTGCTAATACTTCTCCCTATACAACCAAGCATTCTGCTAGCATTTCCTGCTGCTCTATTACATTGTCTGCCTACCTTTAAGTCATCAGAAATAATCACCCCTAAATCCCTTTCCTCAGATGTTGAGGTTAGGAGTCTATCAAATATTCTGTACTCTGCCCTTGGGTTTTTACGTCCAAGAATCATTATCTTGCACTTATCCACATTAAATGTCAGTTGCCACAACTCTGACCATTTTTCTAGTTTATCTAAATCATTTGTCATTTGGCTTATCCCTCCTGGAACATCAACCCTGTTACATATCTTAGTATCATCAGCAAAAATACATACCTCACCATCAAGACTTCTGCAATATCACCAAGAAAAACATTAAAGAAATTGGGTCCAAATACAGATCTTCGAGGTAGCCCACTGGTGACAAGCCCATGCTTCGAATATACTCCATTAACTACAACCCTTTGTTGCCTGTCACTCAGCCACTGCCTTACCCATTCAGCAATATTGGAATACAAACTTAAAGATTGCAGTTTATTGATAAGCCTTCTACGTGCAACAGTGTCAGAAGCCTTACTGAAATCTAGGTAAACAATGTCTACTGCACCACCCTGATCTATTATTTTAGTTACCCAATCAAAAAAATCAATAAGATTAGTTTGGCATGATCTCCCTGAAGTAAACCCATGTTGTCTCTGATATTGAAATGCATATGCCTTTAGATGTTCGACAATCTTATCCTTTAACATGGTTTCCATTACTTTCCCCACTACTGAAGTAAGGCTTGCTGGCCTTCTCCTGTTATCAATGATTGGTTAAATAAATCTGTTAATGGTTTTGCTAGTACACCACTAAGCTCTTTTAATATGTTTGGGTGTATTCCATCAGGTCCTGATTGACCTATTTTTTTTACTTTTGACAATTGAAATAGAACCTCTTCCTCTGTAAACTCACATTTAACAAATGACTAATTTATCCTTTTTCCTACCTGAGACCCCTTTCCTTCATTTTCATCTGTAAATACTGACCAAAAATCTTAATTGAGGCAGTCAGCTAGACCTTTTTCCTCTTCTACATACCTTCCTTCTTTTGTTTATAATCTAACTAATCCTTGTTTTATTTTCCTTTTCTGATTTATGTATCTAAAACATGATTTGTCCCCTCTTTTTACTGACTGTGCTATTTTCTCTTCTGTGTGTGATTTGCAAGCTCTTATAACTCGCTTAGCCCTTTTCTGCCCAATCTTATAGATCTGTCTACCTTCCTCACTTTTTTTATAATTACTAAGTGCTAACTTTTTTTTTTTACTATTTTGGCCACATCTGCGGAGTACCACAGTGGTTTCTTACATTTTTTGCTTTTACTGACAAGCCTAATGCAATTTTCTTTTGCCTTCAGCAGTGCAACTTTTAAATTATCTGATTTATCTTGGACTCCATTTAAACTGCTCCAGTCTGATAATGACTCCTTTACACATATTCTAATTTTAGAAAAGTCTGTTTTTCTAAAATCTAAAACGTTTGTTATGATGTGGTGTGGCACAGTCACTGTTCTTATATTAAACCACACTGACTGATGATCACTGGATCCTAAACTTTCATCTACAGTAATATATTTTTACCAAATCTCCATTTGTTAACACTAAATCAAGTATGGCCTCTTTACGAGTTGGCTCCTCAACAACTTGTTTTAGAAACAATCCCAGCAGCACAAGCAGCTATTTTGGTTTTCCAGTTTACATCAGGAACATTAAAGTCACCCATGATGATAACTCCCCCCTTCATTGTCATTTTAGCTATTTCCTCAACTAGTAGATTATCTAACTCTTCTATTTGTCCTGGGGTCATGCACTAGCATCCGGTTAGCTCTATGGAGTTAAAGGGACACTATAACATCAATACAACTTTACCTTAATGAACCAGTTTTGGTGTATAGATCATTCCCCTGAAGACTTACTTTTCAATTTAGGAGTCAAATCACATTTGTTTCTGTTTATGCAGCCCTAGCCACACATTCCCTGGGTGTGACTGACACAGTCTGCATAAAACAATTGTGTCATTTTCTTATCAGTTTTAATTACTTTAGATATTTTAATATTCTGCTCTATAAATTTAACTCTAATTGCACACATGATGATCCTGCAGGGTGTGACACGCTTTTAACAGAGCAAGGGATAAGAAACTCTAAATCAAACATACTGTGCAATAAAGTGAGTTTATTTACACACGAGGATCCTGCAGAGAGTAACACGCTGTTAACAAAGCAGGGGATACGAAACTCTAAATTAAAAGACTGTGCAATAAAGTAAGTTTTAACATTATATCTCTTTACAGGAAGTGTTTAGGTAGGCTATGAGTCACATGCAGGGAGGTATGACTAGGGCTGTAAAACAAAGAACTTTAACTTCTAAATATCAAAGAATTGAGCAGTGAGTCTGCAGAGGCTGACCTATATATCCAAAACTGCTTAATTAAGCTGAAATTATTTTGGTACCTGTAGTGCCCCTTTAAGAAAGGGCATTTAGGTTCTCCTGCAGGACAAGACCAGATATAGTGCAGGAGCCTGCGGGACTCAGATAGGGCAGTTGTGGTTATGGTGCTGGGAGCTTTCTTTTAATGCCCATTGTAAAAAATATGCTTTTGTGTATACTATGTTTATTTGTAACTATAGAATGTTATTGCTACTGAATTTATTTCCTGACTTGAATTGCATGATGCATTGTAACAAAGGAGCATAGGAATATAGAATCAGCCAATTGCGTTATATGAGACAGTAGACGTCATAATACATAATGTGATGAGACTTTGTCAGAGTATATATTTGACCTTTTTCTGTCCTTTATTTTTAATTTTACAATGTTAATATTTTTAATGTTAAGATTAAAGATTTCAAAAGGATAAAGACAGAAAAACATGGTAAGAAAAAAAGAATGCAGACCCCAAAATGAACCATAATAGACATGATAAAAGTCATTTCCCATTCCTCTGCCCCTTGAATGGGAGTCATGTAGGAGAGACTCACATATAAAGATGTCCAGTGAACAGTACCTACCACTTCCTTATTGGACTAGCACCAGCAGGGAACTTATTTTAACCATTTTGGCATCCTCTTGTCCTTTTAGTGGTGGGGTTAGGTAATTTCTCAGGCAAGGCTACCCCTATAGTTCTTACAAATAGCATCCACTGGTCCATTTTTTGGGGGGTGGGGGAATTAGCACAGGCCATTCTTTGGCTCCTTACCCAGTTATAGTGTTATACCCCCCACTACACTGAACAGCTGAAGAAGGAAGGGTTAGGGCTCCAAATTGCTAGCATCTCCTTGCTGTCCCTTGCACATTGGGTGATATAAAAAAGGAGATTTGGGGGCACACCCAGGTCATGCATCTCTATGCAGTGGTACTGCCGTAAAGACCAAATGTATACAATATACAGATAAAGGAACAGTGCACACACAAAAACAAAAATACAGTTTCAAATTCTGCACGGCTACACAAAAACACCTATAGCAAACAACTTTGGGAATTCAGTTACACCATAGGGCCATATTGTGTTCAGTCCACAACTGTGTCACAGTACCCCAATATCGGTGTGGAGACATAGTTCACAACATCTGGAGTGCCAAACGTTGCGTACCCCTGTGTTTGTAAATAGTATGAATCTTTTTTTATGTATGAGCTTATATCGTTTCATTGGTGAAGGTAGTTGTAACCCCACTAAGTATTCAGAAGAATTGAGTTTGTAGACTCCCTAACCAATTCTGGTGAAAAGTTATACGATTTTTTATTAAATCATCCACAATTTAAAATGCATATTTATTTGTGCTATTATCAAGTGATCTGCATAGCCAAGTGTTTTACCATTGCACATGTTATTTTTTTAATTGTCACATATTTCTAGTGTATGCTGCATGAGCATATTTTGAGTGAGGAAGACATTTTATCTATCAATAAATTAAAATATGATATAGATTTTAAGTATGCATATTTTTTTTACAGGATGTTTTTATGTAATTATCTGTTTTCTCTTGCCAAATGAAGTATAGCAATATTTTTTATGAAAGATATGTGACCTAATTACATGTGAGGAGGCTATATCAGTAATCAAGACTATTGAACCTGGATTAAACAGTCTGCTTTCTAAAGCTGATTTGATGTAAGACAGATCTATAGGTGTAAATATTTGACATATATATATATATATATATTTTTTTTTTTTTTGTGACTATTTTATAAACTCTTACTATTTTAAGTCGTTCAAATAGTTAAACATTATCAAATGTCACTGATCATTCCTTCTCTGAAATTGCAATATTGTGTATATTTTTTGTTTTGTTTTTTAAGTAACAACAATAAAGAATTATTTTCTTCCTTTTCATTATTATTTTGTGGATGAAATGTAGGAGAGCATAAAGCAAAAGAAAAACAAAAGATTTTATCATCTATTTTTTTAATACTTCAATATAGTAGGTGATAGACTTTTACAAACCCATGTTTTAGATTTTGGAAAGGTGAATTAAATGTTTTAAAAGGAAACTGTAGGCTCTTTAAAAACGTCATCTTATTGAAGTTGTTATAGTGCCTGCAGTCTTGTCCTCGCGTCATAACTCCAAAAACCCAATATTAAACTAATTAGAAAGCTTGTGTCACAGATTTACCTGCACCAGGTGCCCACGCCGATTCCCTCCTCGGACCGTGCGAGCCGTACACTTTGTCACGCAGCCCAAACACTCCACATGGCCGTGGGGCCCATAAACTGAATACTTGCCTTTAGCCCCAGCAAACAGCTCCCACTGCTGGTTCTTGAGGATTGAAATTCTCTTCTGTGCATTCTATTAGATGCTGCCCATTTGAATGGCGTGTAATTTATAAATTCAAATGTTGTGACATCACACCCACCCTTAAGTGACCACATCATCCAGGCGACCCCATTGTCAATAATTTTAGAGTCGCAGAGATTATGTGGACCAATCAGAAACATTGTTAGACTATATAAAGTTAATTCAGGCCCTTGTTCCTTGTCCTCTTGTGGTTTCTGCCTTCATACACTTTAGTGCTTATAGTAAGTCTCTGTTATATTGTGATATTGACATTGGCTTGAATTTGACTTTGTGTAATTCTGCTATCCTGACCAGGCTTGTTTCTAACATTGTGTATTTCTGGTAACCTGACCCGGCTTGTTATTCCATTTATCCGTATTTTGCATATCTTTGACCTTGATTTTCCTGACTCTGTCTTTATCTTTATTAACGTTAAGTCCGGCCATTCTAAAGCCCTGTAAAATGTCTATCTAGAACCTCTGTTTGTAGGATTCTCCATTCCTGAAAGTTGGGGTACGACCCCTGTGACAACCTTTAAGCGCTGCTTCAAGCCCTGTCTCCAAGTTCTCTGGGTATGAGAGTCGAGAATCTTACTAACCAGCTATGCACAATACTATCACAGTTGGCTATAGAGTGATCGTGGCAACATCTATGGAGACGTGGTGCTTGAAAAAAGGCAATTTGTTTAATTTGTTTTTCTTCCGCCAGATGGGGGGAACGATAAGGGGCACCAGGACTGTAGCGTCTGGAATAAAGATATGTGTTCGTAATGTTACAGTGTTTCTTTAAGACAATTAAATGCTTGTTTGTAGGATTTAAAAAAAAATGCTCTACTGAACTATTAATACAAACATCTCATTAAAATTTCCACGTTTTACATATTAGGGCATGTGAGAGGTTAGCCAAAAATAAACTGTTGCAGGACTAACTCCAAGAAAAAGCAATGTAACTATTTTTCTAGTAAAGTTGCCAATTAAGTGCTAATAGATTTTACCATTGGAGCAAATTCAGCAGCAAAGGAGTTAATCCGTAAATTTTTAATATGTGTTTATCAATTGTCTGGTCAAAACATTTCTTTGCCGCGTGCTCAGCCCTGCCGGACCCCGTGGCATTAAAGGTGTTATGGAACTGCCTGCTTTGACGAAACAATTTGACACTTAGAGATTTATTTGACTCTACCCAAAAGCATTAAATACATTGAGCATGGCAGCCGGCAAATTGTCACAGTCATGGTTAATGATGATGATCTCAGCATAAGTGCCTTCAGGTTCAGGATTCCTGGTCTGAGGGTTACTCGTTGCTCTTTGCTTACTGTAGACTTAAAAGATCCAAGAGGATCTATCAAAATATCACCTCTTGAAGCAATATTTTTGTAGACATCAACACATCAACACATTTCACAAGCTCCTAAAACATGCTTTCATCACTCAGTTTAGTAATGGTTTGAAATAGTCAGTCCACTGGGTTGGCATGCCCAATTGCATTAGCCACTTCTGACACAAGCGTTCATTTAAAATGAGAGAAGAGGCTGTTACATGAAATGATCTAATTTTAAGCAGAGTTAACTTGACAAGGAGCCAGCGTATGCATGCAGCGATACAGCATCCAAAAAATATTACCATACAAGACTAGCAAATTTAACAAGTCACTCTGCTTCCCAAATATTTTTATTAACTAATGGGAAATTCGGCATGTTCATTAGCAATGCTGCTAGAGCTGCAGTCCCTCCGTAAGGAGAAATGTACAAATGACAGATCCAGTCTAAGAATCGCTGATGAATAATTTAATTAGTTTAATCAGCACATTTGACTGGGTTTACATGGAATTTATCATGAAAAGGTTTGATACACACCTTTTAATGTGTGATAGTGTCAAATAGTCATGTGTTGGGCAAATATACCTTTCACACATGTTTGGGAGGGGGGTTTGCTCTATCCTGCCAACTTGGTTACAAGCTTCTGAGATACTAACATAAAACCCAAATGAGGATATCGTGTATGAAAGGGATCTCAACATCCATGTTTGTAATTGGCCCCAAAAATGTTTGATGGGCATACGTTGGCATACATTGGAACAACTACAGACAATCTTAAAGGACAAATGTTATCAACGTTTCACTTCTCATTGTTAGTAAATGTTTATTAGATTTAATAAAAAATATATGTTTTAAATGATGTCTATTGGTTTTGTTTGTTTTTGTGTTAGAAAATTTTACTCTATCTGGCTGAACAGCCATTTTGGGTCAAACTCTGCTGTTAACTGGCCAAATGCTGCCTAGCCTAACTTGCCTGCTGCTGTGATTGTTCTGTGTGAAACTGCAGTAGAAGAAAAGTAAAAAAATATATAATTGTTTCATTAAATGTAATAAACGTTTTTTTTTTTTAAACTGAGGACTGTTGTCCTTTAAATTCATTGTTTTATTGTTAAAGTAACACTCCCGGCACCATAACCACTGCAATTCGTTCTCAGCCAATGAGCTAAGCCCTGACATAAACCACCATGTGTGAGATGTATATTTGCCCAACACATGACTACTTGACACTATCACACATTAAACGGTGTAAATCAAGTGAACAGAGAATTATATAAAAAAAAGGTGTATATCAAACATTTTCATGACAAATTCATTTAAACCCAGTCAAATGTGCTGATTACATTAATTAAATTATTCATCAGTGATTCTTAGACTGGATCTGCCACTTGTACATTCCACTTTACGGAGGAACTGCGGCTCTAGCATAATTACTAATGAATATGTTGAAATTCCCGTTAGTTCATAAACATTTTGAGAAGCAGAGCGATTTGTTAAATCTGCTAGTCTAGTATAGTAATATTTTTTGAATACTGTTTCCCTGCATTCATGCATAGAGATGTCCCGAACAGTTCGCCGGGAACTGTTCGCCGGTGAACATAGCATGTCCGCGGTCGCAGTGGCGGGCGAACATATGCGATGTTCGGTCCGCCCCTGTAGCGTTACTTACCTTATCCGGGGGCCGGGCGCGATCCTCTCTTCAAGCCGCGCGCAGTCCTGCGGCTGCACAAGCCGCGCGCGGCTCATCCGACTCTCCTAACAGGAGGACGGGCAGTGACCGCGAGATGCGGTCACGTGTCCCGCCTGCAGCTAAGAGCGCGCCGCGAGTCTCGGGCGCGCTCTTAAAGAGACAGTGGGAGCCTAAATTGCAAAAAGGCTCCCATTGGCTCCTGTCATGCCAATCACCCCATACACTTACCTGTTGGGGGTGTGGAAGTGACAGGAGCCAATCACATTAGTTTGAAGGCTACTTATACTCACCCTTATCCCTTAGTTCCTTGCCCTATCGTGGTTTCTGCTACAGTTCCCTTTAGTGCTTGTTGTGTTCAGTTGTGTTTCTCCGTATTTGACCTTGGCTTTGTATTCTGACTTCGTTTTCGCTTTATCCTTGTCTGTACTGTTTGCCGGCTTGCTGATTCCTGTGTACCAGACCCCGGCTAGTTCTCGTTTACGCTGTCTCTTTGTGCCCTTGACCTCGGATCGTTCCTGACTCTGTACTTCTCCTATTACGTCGAGTCCGGCCACTCTAAGGTCCGGTAGACGTATCTCTCCTCTGTGCTGTCTTCTGTTTGGCTGGATCCTGCGTGTAGGGGTATATACTCGTTACATTACGATAGGGCCATGGACCCCGCAGATTTAGCTCAACAGATGGCGTCCCATGAGGCTATATTTGTAGAGCAGGATCACCGTATGGATCAGATAGCTCAGGCTCTCCAGACGCTCTTAGCTAGAACCATTCCAGCAACCGCACCTAACCCTCCTACACCCCTGCTTCCTGAAGTATCGACGGTGCCTAATGCTACGGCCCATTTAACGCCTCCTCCTAGGTATGGAGGGGATTCTAAGACATGCAGAGGGTTCATTAATCAAATAGAGTTTCATTTTGAGATGTATCCACGTTCATTTCCCACAGAGAGGTCTAAAGTTGGGTTCTTTATGCACCAACTTACCGACAAAGCACTTGAATTGGCAAACCCTATTTGGGAGGCTAATGGACCTATGGTGCATGACTTTCACAGTTTCCTTACAGCTTTTCGCAGAACTTTAGACACTATGAAAAGGTCTAAGAATGCTGCGAGAGCATTAATGAGGGTTAAACAGGGTTCTAGGTCTGTGGCTGATTACGCTATACAGTTTCGTACCCTTGCCTCACAGGTAGATTGGACCAACAATGGGTTAACTACTGCCTTCATGGAAGGCTTATCAGACTCTATATTGGATGAGGTAGCAGCTAAGGAGCTTCCTGTTGCCTTAGAGGACCTTATTGACTACCTCATCGATATAGATAATAGGATTCGTGACAGGCTCTATACCAAGAACAGGAATAGACGTTTTGTTACACCTATTCACCCCAAAGTTAATACACCGGAGAGTGTAAAAGTATCTGAAGAGGAACCCATGCAATTAGGGGTTGCCAAACTCTCTGATAATGAAAAATTACATAGGAGAAGGGAGGGACTCTGCCTATATTGTGGTAGGAGAGACCATATGGTAAAGGAGTGTCCTTTGCTCCCGGAAAACTCTCGCACCTAAGACCTTATAGGGGACTGGCCTTGGGTGTGATTTCTAAGTCTCCTACATTGCCTCCTAACAGACTGCTTCTCCCTGTTTCTTTACATATGGGAGAGAGTTGTATAGTTGAAAATATATGGGGGGCGGGGCCTGACAGCCAAGATGGCCGGACGTGTCCTCTGAGGGCTCCTGCACCAGAGGGCACACAACTACCCAAACTGCCTAAACTACCAAAGCCCACTACACAAGCTATCGGGATATCGATCCGGGACCCCACGCGGAGCAGAATGGTACCACTCCAGTACCGAACCGCCACGGGAACGCCCGAACCGGCCATGCGGCTTAACACAGAGCGGGGACTAGAGCATGGAGGAGGCGGCCGATCCCCCGGCTCGGGGCCCGCTCTCAAGCGAGAGAAAAGCGATGCCCTGCTACCCCCCCCTTCGGACCGGCGGGGGTTATCCCGGTCCAATCTGGGGACGACAACCCCTGAGAAAAGGCAAACCCAAGCGACGACCAAACGGGACCTAAGAAGCCCAAACAAGATGGCGGCGACAAAGCAGCCTGGGAAGAAGCGCACGCTACACAAGCCCCCAGGAAATACTACAGAGTTCTGCGGCAGACTCATGGCTTACCTCTGCACGCAATTTCACACCCAGGGACAGGCCTTTAGGCGGGCGAGGAGTGAGGCAGCAGCTTGGATCCGCCCGACGACCAGACGACACACGAGCTGGTTCCCTCCTCGGGCCTCCAGAGGGGCGCCAGGGAGGAAACGCCGGCACCTCAAGAAGCAGGAACCGGAGTCAAGTCCCTTGGTCACCGGCACTCGCTCCCACCTAAGCCAGGGAGAGGGCCGCAAACAAAGTCAGCCAGAAGACCACCGGGTGGCGCCGGAATCCTCGAGCCAGCGGCAGACCTTCCCACGCAACCGAACACACGCCATCTGCAACAGAGGACACCGAACAGCAGAAGGATCCGGTACCACAGAGCAAAACGGGCGAAGAGCTCCACCACGACCTGCCGGGGGGAGACCCTCACGAGGACAGGGACTAACCGTACACACGCTGGAATGGCGAAACCCAGCCCTGGGAGTGGGCTGAAGAGACACTTGCCGACCAGCACAAGCCCAAACACCAAGAGACTACTTGTCAATGCATGTGCTACTGTCGGTAATGTTATCAGGGAGAGCCCCAGCGGTGTACCCCCAAACAGATTCCAGTCATATGATTTATGTCTCATGTTTTTCGGCCTGATTACCCTTCAGTTGTCGTGTACAGTTTTTTTTTTTTTTTCTTCACTTATAACGACCCTGCAGCAAATCTCCAGTGAGTTAAACATGTTGTCTACCACTGTCACCCTGCTTAGAATACAACCTATCTGCCTAGCGTGTAACCTCACATAACTAGCTGGTTTCCACTATGTCTTGCTTGCCTTCTATGTATCATCTCTCCAGTAAACTAGACACATGTATATAACGGTACTAAGGGATTAATGCATGTTACTTAGCCTGAATCTACTCAAAACAGTGGGCAGATTACTTAGCAAATCAAAGAACCGAGCATGCATGCCTGACACTAGAAATGCCTACCTAACATGTTATAATTTTGTACCATTTAGGCACACATTGTATGCCAACGGCAGCTTATGACACTCATGCACATAAAGGGCATAACATACCCACTTATCTCACCACACATAGGCTGTCTACCACCGAAGCATATACATATTACGCCTATCCTACACATACCTAGTGCCGGCGGTACCCTCCCCAGCTATCCAACTCAGCTGCTTTACAAAGAAATGCTTACACTACACCAGAATAACGTAGAACGGTTTGCCATGTTAACGCCAGTAAAGCGAAGTTTTTCATTGTTTAACCTGTTTTGTGCCAGCAATTACTTTTACTTATGTGACTTCTAGATCTTTATATGTCTGACATTAGCAGCGACAAAAATGTCACCTCCAGCGAGCTATACTACCTTAGTTAAAACCATATTGATCAAAGCTTGTTTTTGTTATAATCATCGTTCTTCTCTTCTTCTTATATATTTAAAAATGTATGCATACCTACCATGCCACATTATTGTTCCAATATGACTAAGTAACACGAGCCTGCTGACGCTGCTGTGGCGATACAGGCACTGCTGTACCTATTTGCATACCAAAAAAAAAGAATTAAAAAAAAAAAAAAAGAAAATATATACGCCCTGGCTGACTCTGGGGCAGCTGAGAATTTTATAGACTCTGGTTTTGTAAAGAAAAACAATATTCCCATCAGGGAGAAGGAGATACCCTTGGCCGTTGAGGCCATAGATGGTAGACCATTGATATCTCCAGTTGTTACTCACGAGACTGCACCGCTACACATGTACACAGGGGTTCTACACTATGAAACCATTCGGTTCCAGGTCATCACTTCTCCCTCTTCACAGTTGGTGTTAGGGTATCCATGGTTACGTGCCCACAATCCCATTTTCGACTGGGAGACAGGGCAGATAAAATCATGGAGTGAAGCCTGCCATGAGTCATGTACTATTGAAGTCACGCCTGTGAATTCTATTAACGTTCCTACTGTTCCTCCTTTGTCTACGGCTATACCCTCTCAGTATTTATCTTTAAAGACTGTCTTTGATAAAAGAGAGGCTGACAAATTACCGCCTCACAGACCCTACGATTGTGCTATTGACTTGTTGCCTGGCACTATACCTCCCAAGGGCAGGGTGTACCCTCTATCGGTTCAAGAAAACCGTGTCATGGAGGAGTACATTAAAGAATCATTAGACAAGGGATTTATTAGGAGATCCTCTTCTCCGGCTGGAGCGGGGTTCTTCTTTGTATCAAAGAAAGAAGGTGATTTAAGACCTTGCATTGATTATAGAGGTCTTAATAAAATCACCATCAAAAATGCTTACCCTATACCAGGGGTAGGCAACCTTTTAGCAGCACTGTGCCGATATAGGATTGTGATGTCCCGTAGCGTGCCAATCCTATTTTTTAAATTGAGGTGTGTATGCTGCCGTATTCTGCTGGTGTTATTTTTACTGTAATTGCTTTGTATCGTTGTATTTGTGCGTATATGAGCTATTAATTGTATATGTTCATTAGTAGTTTATGGTATTGTGTATGATACAAATGAATGTGGGCTGTGTATGAGGGCTGCTTGTGGAATTGTGTGTGGATGGATAAGTCACATTGTGTGTTTAGTAGTGTGTGGGGGCTGTTTGGGGTATTGCATGTGAGAGGCTGCATGTGGGGTTGTGTGCATGTATGTGGATTGTTAGTGGTGTTGCATTTGTGGGGATTGTGTGTATGTTTGTGTGTAGGCTGTTCGTATTATTTGTATGAGGGAAGGGTTATTCTGCATTTCTGTGTATATCTAGCAGTGTGGGTGGCTTCCCTAGGTTCCAGTGGGGACCAGGCCGGCCAGGTATAGCTCAAGTATAGGAGCTGCAACAGCAGCGGCAGGCTGCTCTGCTACAGTGTGGATTCCCATTCACAAGTGCTGGGAGGAAGTGATCTGAGATTACTTCCTCTATGTGTTGCAATGCTTAAATTGAGGATTGTCCTTCACCACCTCTTCGTATTAGCAGATATCTGAAGTTTTACTGGCACTCCTGATAGGACAGAGCCTGTTTGGCTCTAGCAGCCTTGAGTGCCGTGCAAAGACACCTCGAGTGCCGTGCATGGCACTAGTGCCGTAGGTTGCCTACCCCTGCCCTATACCATTAATAACAGAATTGTTTGACAGGCTCAAACATGCTACGGTATTCACCAAATTAGATCTTAGAGGTGATACAATTTGATACGTATAAAAAAGGACCACGAATGGAAGACAGCCTTTAACACTAGGTCAGGTCATTATGAGTATACCGTCATGCCATTTGGGCTTTGCAATGCCCCAGCAGTATTCCAAGAATTTATTAATGATGTCTTAAGGGACTTTATTCACTCATTTGTTATTGTGTACTTGGATGACATTTTAATATATTCTACAGACTTACACACTCATCACAGACATGTTAAATGGTCTTTATTGCAAACTAGAAAAATGTCTATTCGACCAATCCGAGGTCCAGTTTTTAGGGTATTTGATTTCCGCTAAGGGTTTTCGGATGGATCCCCAGAAGCTCGCTGCGGTCATAGAATGGCCTCTGCCGCAAGGTCTGAAAGCCATCCAGCGTTTTCTGGGTTTCTCTAATTATTATAGACGTTTTATCAAAGGTTTTTCGTCTATCGTAGCACCTATTACTCGTATGACTAAAAAGGATGGCAATACACGTGCCTGGTCTACCGAGGCACTTCAGGCTTTTGACTTTCTTAAGACTACGTTCGCCTCTGCACCTATTTTACAGCATCCTGTCCCCTCATTGCCATATATACTTGAGGTTGATGCTTCCGATATAGGGGTAGGTGCTGTCTTATCCCAAAGAGAGTCTCCTGACAAGCCATTGCATCCTTGTGGCTTCTTTTCTAAACAAATGTCCAAAGCAGAAAGGAATTATGATGTGGGTAATCGCGAACTCCTTGCTATCATTTTAGCACTCAAAGAATGGAGAGATTTGTTAGAGGGCACTAAGGATCCTATCCTCATATTTATGGATCATAAGAACCTATCCTACCTTAGCGAAGCTAAAAGATTGTCTTCAAGGCAGGCTAGGTGGTCACTGTTCTTGTCTCATTTTAATTATATAATCACCTATAGGCCAGGTGATCGGAACACTAAAGCGGACGCTCTGTCCAGACAGTTCGAGACTATTGACAAACAGGAGATTGATGTCACTCCTGTCATTCCCCCAGACAGGATAATAGCAACTACTATATTGTCTATTTCCTCGTCCCTCTTGCAGGCCATACAAGCGAAACAAAGCATGGCACCTAGCGAGATGCGGTCACGTGTCCCGCCTGCAGCTAAGAGCACGCCGCGAGTCTCGGGCGCGCTCTTAAAGAGACAGTGGGAGCCTAAATTGCAAAAAGGCTCCCATTGGCTCCTGTCATGCCAATCACCCCATACACTTACCTGTTGGGGGTGTAGAAGTGACAGGAGCCAATCACATTAGTTTGAAGGCTACTTATACTCACCCTTTTCCCTTAGTTCCTTGCCCTATCGTGGTTTCTGCTACAGTTCCCTTTAGTGCTTATTGTGTTCAGTTGTGTTTCTCCATATTTGACCTTGGCTTTGTATTCTGACTTCGTTTTCGCTTTATCCTTGTCTGTACTGTTTGCCGGCTTGCTGATTCCTGTGTACCAGACCCCGGCTAGTTCTCGTTTACGCTGTCTCTTTGTGCCCTTGACCTCGGATCGTTCCTGACTCTGTACTTCTCCTATTACGTCGAGTCCGGCCACACTAAGGTCCGGTAGACGTATCTCTCCTCTGTGCTGTCTTCTGTTTGGCTGGATCCTGCGTGTAGGGGTATATACTCGTTACAGCCCCCTATTTGTCATGGAGGTGGGAGGGTCTGGGAGGGAGGGTCTGCTGCTGATTGGCTGGAATGTGTCTGCTGACTGTGAGGTACAAGGTCAAAGTTTACTCAATGATGACGAATAGGGGGCGGACCGAACATTGCATATGTTCGCCCGCCGCGGCGACCGCGAACAAGCTATGTTCGCCGGCGAACAGTTCCCGGCGAACTGTTCGGGACATCTCTATTCATACACTGTCTCCTTGTTGTGTCAGTGGAGTGGCTAGACTTAAGACTTAATGTTAGTGAATAGTTAGAGTACAAGTCAAAGATCACTTATCAAAAACTCAACTTAATGTATGTTCAGCTCTATGCCAATTGGCCAATATAGAAATAATATATATATATATATATATATATATATATATATATATATATATATATATATATATATATATATATATATATATATATATATATATATATATATATATATATAAAACGAGGGCATGCACTCCTGGTGTAATCCTGTGGTGTCCGGTGCTGGTCTGGCAAGGATCATGTAGACATAGCAGAAATGACTGCACTCCAAGGACTTTATAGAGATTTTGAAATAAAATTTAACTTTTATTCAATCCATTTAAAAAGTCAACGTTTCAGCTCCCAAACATGTTTTTTGTCCTGATGAAAGCTCCATGTGGGAGCAGAAAATCTCTATAAAATCCTTGGAGTGCGGTCATTTCTGTTATGTCTATATATATATATATATATATATATATATATATATACACGAGATGATGGGAGTTGCACTCCAGCTCTCCTTAGGATATTGCCCGGTGCTCAGCAGCACAAATGTATACAGTTCGAAGAGATGCTAGCACTCAGGGACTTGAAATGTTGACAAAAAGTAGAAAAAAACTTTTATTCCAAAGATCGACGTTTCAGTCCACCACTGTGGACTTTCATCAGGACATGATGAATGATGAACATGTCCTGATGAAAGTCCACAGTGGTGGACTGAAACGTCGATCTTTGGAATAAAAGGTTTTTTCTACTTTTTGTCAACATTTCAAGTCCCTGAGTGCTAGCATCTCTTCGAACTGTATATATATATATATATATATATATATATATATATATATATATATATATATATATATATTTGCGTGTAGATGCAATCCAAAGAGTACAACAACTGCCTTGAGGTGTTAGCAATATGGGTGGTCATTGGGTCCACTAGCATGAATGAAAGTAAATTGAGCATATAATCTTGGAAATGTGTCTAGAAGAAGCTGGTAGTTAGATGTATGTCTGAATTGGCCCTTTACTTTCCCACCTAATAAGAGCTTCTTCTTTGCTCATGTTCGCATACAATATTTCAAAATACCTGGGTTTAAAGAACCTGTACAACCAGGCATCTTCTGGAAAGCCTTGGCAACATACTGATTTATCATAACATCATACTTTATCATAACATCATAATTTCTACTGGAACCTGACATGGAGAAACAATTTTCTACAAATATCATAGAGAATAGAAGATATTTGCATATGTGAAATTTCTCAAGCTTCCATACCTGACATCAGGGGGTACAGATTAGATATCAGCCAAACTGAAAAACTGTCCGTGGGCTAAAATTACCTTCATTCAAGGGTTGACGGGGATTGATTTTAGGATTATAGAAGTCAAGACTAGGAAACCAAGCTGGAGTCTGAAACTTAATATATCAAATACACAAGGAATGCACTATCGGGTGCATAGGAACCAGGACAAAGCAATGAACCAGTGCTAAAATGGAGGTTATATACCATGTAGTGAACTGCTATTGGTTAGCGTCTTATGGCATTGAAAAATGTTACAAGGAAATAGATGGAGTTACAATTTTATAAATAAGAATCCTGCCCATGTCCTTGGATTTGAGATAGTGGTGAATCACAAAGGAGATTTAAATAAACTACAAACTATATGTAATTTTATAATCTCACAGAAAGGCAAGGATGGGCTTGATCCTCTGATATAGCCAGAAGGGAGAGATCTAGAAAATTCTCTTTAGAACGTCCTTCAGAGGATCCTGGACTAGAAAACCTACCTGACCGCAGCGGATGTCAGGCAGGAAAATAGCACAAAAAGATAATTATATCCCTGTGGATATCAGAAGATGTAGGTATGGATAGTGCTGAGTGAGCTCTGTTCCAAAACAATTGTCCTTAAACTGGTCAATCCCGGAAGTCATGATCTTCCAAAAAATTTGCCAATTCCAGTTCGTGTTTTTATATTTTAACCTACTGAATCTAATAATTTAATGGTTAAAATGTACTCCTTGCAGATTGGTTGTTCAACAAATTTCTTCATCTTCAAAAAGTCACAACTGGTTCTGTGATGAAATATAACAAAATATGCAGACTCGATTTTTCAATAAGGGAGATAAGTAGACATTAATGTGACTCCAAGTCTAAGAGGCAGGGGGAAATCAAAGCACAACCGCGCCATAAGTTAATACAGTAGACACAAGCAAAACAGTCATTCCTGATGCAATGTACAACAAGGGAAATTCATTATATTTGGAAAGCTGCTTTTAGTGATCTGGTCACTTTTATACATATTTATGTTCACATTTTCGGTGAATATATTTCACTTGTGATGGCATTTATATGAGTCAACAAGTTGCTGAAGTTCTCATTTCCTCTATATTTCTTTGGTAGCCTATAATCACAGCTCAACGTTGAAGGCATATATGGATACCATAAGGCAATAACACCTGGCGAGCCAATGATTGACATGTGTGATCTAAATCCATTACAATTCGCATAATGATTTGAGAAAACTAAGGTTAGTGACAATATTAAGCCTAATTATTTAGTATTAATATTGTCTTGTGAATAAGGATGTCAAATAAGAATACATAAATGTTAAAACAAATACGTAATTCATATAAAACATATTTTGTTTTATTCAATCATTTGAGGGCTGAGCGTATTTCTCACTTTTTTTTCCTAGCAGAAATATTCACATTATTATTAGCGAAAAGTCCAAAGAGATCCTGCACTTGGATCTCCTTGACTGATGTCCAGTAACGACCCTTCATGTTTCAGGCCATACTCATTATTATGGATTCTTATTTCAAAGTCAGTCATTACTTTCACAGGAAATTGTCTCTCCCGAATGCAATACTTTCCAACATAATGACATATTTGGCCCAGAGCTTCTAAATCAAACTGAATATGGATTATGATAGTTGACATTTTTGCAATATGCTAGTGAACAGCCACCAGAAATTGTTCACATTCAGGACATCTAATAACGCTTTAAAGCAAGTGTTACTATTTCGCGAAGAAAAGACATGCTATGGATCACGGCAAGCCCATGGGTCCTTGGTGCTCTAGGCAATTTTGATTTTGGCGCTTTGACCATAAACCTTGTTTATTATATTTCCTTGAATATGACATGTCCAGGCTGAAAAAAAGTGTTCCCTCCAGCACATAGTCCGCTAACCTTATTCAGTTGCCTTCTTCATCCCGAAAGACATGCCAGCCTTCTTGTAGACATACATCACAAAAGATAACCTTTGATTTTTATTTCGGATTCTAAATTACAAATCCGATTCTCTCTTAGGGTTACCATTCTCAATTTTTTCTATTTTCTCCTTTCGCAATAATCTCACAGACTAATCTGAGTGAGCACAGTACAGCAAATGTTTGCCCTTTAAATTTATCTTTGACAAATGCTAATTTCGTGCTTGTTTCCCGCCCCCAGTAATAATTGTCCTTCCACACCCTGCTGATTTCACTGCTATTGTTTTGTGTTTTTTTTCCCCATGTGCATAGTAAAATATGGGTGGCGTACTGATTTTTTAAATTAAGCATGCTACAATTTTCACATATGCATATTTAACATTTAAAGCTTGTATAAATTTGATTAATGATTATGTTTCGAGTTTGTGCTTCATTGCCGAACATCAGTTATGACATGGGAGCGAACGCATTGAAATTCCAAACCTGCAACAGACTGTGTTTAGTTATTCAACATTCATCTAAACATGTCGAAAGGGCAAGTTGGCATCTGTGTTTAGTGTCTAAACATGTATGAATTCAGTTCTTGAGCATGTCGAAAAAAAACAAGCATTTGTTGGGGTAAGAAAGCCTTATTAATGTACCATATGGACTTGAAGCTATATTTGATGAGACAGGATGGTGCAGAGAATAGTTCATAAACTCCCTATTCATATATAAAAAAAAAATATTTCTTGAACTGTGTATATTTTAAGCAAGTCCAAACCAATGCTTATTTTAGGTATTCGAGTATTTCTTCTTTCAGTTTTGTTAGATGTAATCCAAATGAATGCATTTTGGAGCAAACGTGAAAAAGATGTCTGGTTAGTGTCAATATTTATACTAATAAAATTGGAGACATGTTCTCTGCTAAAGTAATATTTGATTGCTTGCAGACAATAACGTAACAGAAAATATAAGTAAAACTGTCAGAATCCAACATGGAAAGGAGGAAAGGAAGTTTCTAATAGCTGTTATTTAGATATTTAAATTATTTCTCTTTCAGTTTTTTTTCAATAAAAATTCCAATTAAATTAAAACCCCCATTTCTGGAAAAGATATATCAATATATAAAAGAGCCAGGTTTGGAATGTAGATGAGTTGAACATTTGTTTCCCAATTTAATTAGTATTGATCTTTAATTTTGCAAGCTCTTGTTTTTTAATTCACCACAATTAACTATTTTTGTGAATTTCCTCTTTTTTGCAAAGTGGCTGTTTATTTCTGAACTAGTTATATAAGCAACACTATAGAAGTGAAGGGGAAGGTCAGCTGTGTATACAGAAAGGTCCCCGATAGCCGCATTTGCTAGTAGATTGCTAATGGGATATATGACATTTTGGCATGTCCATATTTTTCTCTGTTGCCCCACTGCAAAACCTTATTAAGGCATCTTAATTAAGCCTCCCTTAAGATGCAGTTTATTTTTCTAATTAAATTATTTTAAAAGGGGGGGCGGGGCCTGACGGCCATGCCGGAGGGACGCATCACAAGTGAGTTCCGGCACTTACACTGCTATTTTGCACTTAATCTGCCATCTATACCCCCCAACGTTGACTCTATTTACCCCTATTATGCTCCTAAATCGAGTAGGGATGTTCCTAAGCATGTGGGTGTCCACACCAGTGGAGAGCTAGCTCGGAGGACTGGTGCGCTTGGAGGGGTGGAAAAGCGGCCGATCTCAGCTCCAGGTCCGCGTGGCTGTTGGATGTCCCATTTCCCCCCTTTGGACTGGCAGGGATGATCCCGGTCTAGCCCTGGAGACCCCCTTCCCTGGCTGAGCGTGCGTGGCAAAATCACAACACAAGCAACCAGCACCTTACACATTCAATATGGCGGATGCCGCGTGTCTCCTCGATCCATGCAGGGGATTTTCTACAGCCCAAGACCACCTGAATAGATCCAAGTCCTTATGGGCAGTGGTGGAAACCTAGCTGAGACTCGCAACGCCGAGAGTCCTGTCAAGAAGCATACCTGGGGGCCTGCAAGGCAAGGCTGTGTGGAAGGTGGGAAATCCTTTCATGAATGAGAAAAAACAGGCATCAGCAGACTTCAGGGACACTCTCTCTTTCTCTCTCTGGCACTGAGCCTTAGAGATGCATCTGAGTTTATCTCCCATTGGGCAGCAGACTTGTTTTTACCTATCTGCATGTGGGTCATTCAGTTCTCGCCTAAAGTGGGGGTATCCTGCGGGTCTCACTCTCCCATGAAAACTAGCTACGTTATTGATTTAACTTTCTCTTAGCATCTCCTCTCAATTCAGTGCATATGCATCTATTTGTCTCCTGTTCACGACTCTAGTACTGTACTGATTTGCTTTTATCTTGAATTTACAAAAAACAAATGTGCTGTTCCCTCTAAAATGACTACTAATGTTTTACTCACTTTGCTTTTTCCTCAAAATGTTTTTTTGTACAATATACCATTATTTTGTCTTGTTATTTCAAAGTGTATAATGTGCTATATTTATTATTCTCAAGCACAACAAAAATTAAGAATACAAAAAATAAACAAAACTAAAAATTATTTAAAATAGAAAATAAAACATTGTGAGTACATCTTTGGAGGTGATCTTCTATCCATATTCTCACCAAAACTTGACTCTCACCTAGTGTCAAAGTATTGTGTTTATTAAAGACGTTAACATGCTTAACCTATTAAATGACTTGCTAATTTATGTATTATTTATAATTATAGAAAAGGAGTTAGCTAGGGGTAGCGCCACAAATACAGTAAGTATACAGAGGAAATGTGCAATATCAGTGAAAATGGTCAAAAAATTGTACAAAAACCTAAGTATATGCGAACAAATATGTCTAATAAAGTCCCAAGAGAAGCAAATATGTCCAATAATAAAAAGTCCAAGTTGTAGTGTAAAAATATACTTGCCGTGAAGGCTTTTCCACAAAAGTGTCTACAGAATTCCTCAATGTAAGCACTGCGATGTGTTCAGCAGTGGACTCCGTATGAAACAACAGAAAGGCAATAATAGAGTAGAATGTACATTCAGGAGATACCTTAAAGGAATAAGATATGGTCCTACTTACGTTTTATGGAGCTGTAAGTAGCTCCAGTGTAAATGGCATACAGTGGTACAATCCCCACTTGTAAGGATACGTGAGACTGGTGTCTTTGAAGTATGTAGACCATAAAATATAAAAAGAAACAACAATAGTGTTCTCTGAATAAAATACCAGGAGTTGTAATAAATGAAGAATGTACTCATATTTCTCAGAGCAGGCAAACTGCTCTGTGGATAGGGCGTGGGTGGAATAATCCCCACCAGGGATGACTTGAGAGTAGTACTCGCTGAAGACAAAAATCAGGTGCCAGGCAGTATGAAGTAAAAAGAATAAAATAAGCCAAAATACATTTATTAAAACAAATTGAAGCAGCATAAAAAATAACCACAACGCATTTCATCTTTGAGGCTTTCTCAAGTGGAGATTAAAAACTATTAGAAAAATTATTTATAATTATGCCTAAGATTTTCCCTGCCTAGAAGTAAAGTCTTTGCTTGTTTGAAATGTCTTTACTGGGTGATCACTTCATTGAAGGGACATGCCAGACACATAAACACTTTAGCTTGCTGAAATGCTTTATCTGTGAATAGCGTGTCCTCTAAAATTGGCACTTTTATAGAATAACCTTATTACACCCCCTCAGACACCTGGTCCTGTTACTTCCTGGTTTGGTTAGATCAGTGGAGCTAAACTCAAGATTCAGCAATTGTTCAGAGCACCTACCTTGTAAAAAACTTTCATTGAGCTGAATCTAGAAGTCTGTGATTGGACAGCCTGAAAAGGTCTTGTAGGGGGTAGAAGGGGAGGGCTTGTAAAAGCAGCAGAGAAGAGATGTGCAGCATTTCCAAGTTGTTTTTAGATATAGCCTTGAAGAAAGAAAAAAAATGCATAATGAAATGCATACATGCATTTTATGTTTTGAGTTTCAGAAGTGGAGTGTCCCTTTAACCCCTTAAGGACACATGACATGTGTGACATATCATGATTCCCTTTTATTCCAGAAGTTTGGTCCTTAATGGGTTAAACTTTCCTATTCAGCACCCAAAATCATATCAAATCGATTGATTTGTCCAAATTACATTTTTTTTATTTCTAATATTTTGTGCTGGATATATGACTGGCTTAATTTCACAAGTCTATACAATAAAAACGGTGTTTATTTTTTCATTATCTAAATAGGTATTTTATATTGCATGTACATAGCTACTAGCTTCCATTATTATTTTATTATTATTTCTATTTTTCGAAATATCAGCACATTTCGTGCATTTGCTTTGTAAAAAAAGAAAAAGAAAAAAAAATCCTTACTGAAAGGTTCATTTCAAACCATGTTAAAATATAATAATGCCTGCCACATTAATGTTTACCACACAAACAAACTTCTAGCTAAATGACATTCAAATGATACTTTAGAAGAAAATTTAACAAAATGATCTTAACTGTTAAGTCCCAACAGATGTTTGAAAGCCTGGCCCGTAATCCCACACACATTCTTCCTGTACCCAGGCTTTATACTCAATAATGGAACAGAATAATGTGCAGATTTAACCTAGTACAGTAAATAGGCCAGTAGCCATAGAAACCATATTAAAAGATTTTTGATACAGTGAAGGGATATTTCTTTGGTGGCTTGATTGTGGGTATGGAGATATATTTTCATTAATTAGACTTGATCTTTGAAGAAATGGTATAACCAGGTCCTGGTAACTGCAGTGCTTCTATAACACAAGAACAACACACAATTATTTATAAAAATATTTTACCGGGAAGAATACATTGATATATCGCTCGTTTTCAGTTATGTCCTGGGCCCACAAACACTGCAATGTTACAGTAGGGTACAATATAATATTTCAAAAACAATTATACAAAATACAATATACATATATATAACTTTAACATATAACAGTTGATAAATACAGCCAACCATGACATGTGCATTCTGCATTGAGATATGTTGCCATAGATCTCTTGAAGGATTTTAGATTGAATGAAAATTTGACTGTGTCCCTGAGGTTATTCCATAATTGCGGTGCTCTGTAGGAAAAGGAGGATCAAGCCACTTTATTTTTGTATTGCGGTATGCTAAATAAAGTGCTGGTACTGGAACGGAGGTTATAGGAGGTGGGAACAGCCGGGGAGAGCATTCTACTCAGGTTGGATGGGAGCTTCCCAGAAATGCTCTTATGCCCAAGGCTGGAAAGATGAAGAGTGCATTGGGATTCCAGCAACAGCCAGTTTAGCTCCTGTAACATGTCACAATGGTGTACAAAGCGGCAGAAAAAATGATACAATGTATTAAGTTTATGAAGGTGAGTTTGCGGTGCAGGTGCATATAATGCATCCCCATAATCAATGACTGGCATTAGCATTTGTTGCATCTGTTTCCTTAAAAACCATCTGCACCATATACTCTCTATCTTTGTGTTATTCATAGGCATGTGCATTTGTTTTTGTACGAATACGATTTCGTCCGAAAATTCGTTTTTTTTCGTATTTGTTTAATAAAACGTACTAAAGCACTACATACGAAATATAAACAAAACGGCAATGCCGAATGCATTACCTTTCTGTTTCATTTGTTTAATTGACTCCGTGCTACTGGGGAATTAACCCCCACAGCATGGAGAAATAACACTGCGCATGTGCAAAACCCCCCCAAAAACAAACAAGGAGGGAGCCGGCAGCGCTACCAGCTCTCTCCTTGTAATAATATAAATTCCTACTTAATCTTAGGTGGGGATCATTCCACCAACGCTGTATCGATAGAGCAGTACCTTCTGCTCTATACTTGTGAGTATATTTTATATATATTTTTTATCACTCATCCCTTATATACTGAGAGCACTATTGCTGTTTTTTATATACCTTGGAGCACCGAAAAAAAACCAGGCCGGATTGATGGACGCACCTCTCCACTATATCCTCTAGCGGGGATTATACCGCTACACGCCCTTCACCCCAGAGCTGGTAAGTGCTCTCATAAATGTGAGTGTATTATCCTCCTTTTATTTATTTTATCATTGGATTTTAACAATATCACACTATCGGCTGTCTGTCGTGTTTTCCTTTTGTCTTCATATGTACGGATATTTTAACAATCCGGACGGATCAACTCCCTTTCTAGCTTGTTTTATTAAGGGTCTTCAAGGATTCCCTTTTTTGGGTTGCTGCTTATTATCCTGTTATTTAGCGCTGACTCTTTCCCCAAGTTCATAAGGCTATCCTAGACTTAAGATAAGGCCAGGGACTAATTAAAAGTATTTTGAAATATTGCGCAGACTAGATGGGCAGAATGGTTCTTATCTGCCGTCACATTCTATGTTTCTATTTTCTGATAATATGCTGCATTCACCTTGCCTCTAATTTTCCCAAGATTCCCCGTGCCTTTTGAGCTCACACATCTCCAAAACATCAGTGAGCCGCCATCATGCTTCACAGTGGGAATGGTATTCTTTTTACTATTGGCCTTGTTGACCCCTCTCCAAACCTAGTACTTATGGTTGTGACCATAAAGCTCTATTTTGGTCTTGTCACTCCAAATTACAGTGTGTGGGCATGGTCAAGGTGTTGTACGGCATATTGTAACTGGGATTTTTTGTGGCATTGATGCAGGAAAGGCTTCTGTCTGGCAACTTGACCATGCAGCTAATTTTGTAACGTAATTACCTTAAGAGAGCTATAAGTGAAAATCAACCAGTGTGCCTTATGTGGATGTTATATGTGTGTCAAACGCCAGATTAAGTTATGTCCACGGAGGGGTGTACCCCAAGTCAGAAAACCAAGTGTATTTTTTAGTGTATCCAACCATTAGCCAGCCGGGAGGGGAGGGTATGAAAAGATCAGTCGAGTGTGGCTGATCGGCATATAGGTGCATTGGGTACGTGTCGCATTGTGTTAAGGCTGTCTGCATGTAGTGAGCTTTCTGTACTCATTTTGTTTGCATAAGAGACCGTATGAATATACGAGATAGCATTCTAATAAACACTGAAAGCAAAGGCAGAGAATGAGAAAATAAAAATAAAACGGAATAACAAAGCATCCTCTAACTGTGGTAGTTATGATGAGCAGTAATAATAGTCCTTTTTAGAGGGCCAGCCTCTGTTCCTCAGGTGGGTGGTCTGGCAGTCGACACTACATGAGTTGCTCTCGGAGTAAATTCCCGAACGGTGGCCGGGTTCAGCTGGGAGAAGCCTGTTCCAGTTGTCGGTGAGGGTTGCAGTATGCCCGCAGATTGTAGGTGCAACTCCAGCTCCTGAGAGGCCTGTATAAAGTCCCATTGTGTGTGAACAGTAGAGCTCGCTGTGTCCCCCATCTGTAGGGAATCGTGCCTTCTTTGATCTTCTAATGCGTCCAGCCTATCTAAACTGGTGAGCTGCTGCCGTGCTAGGTCTGCCACCTGTTGTTACACCTTGGTGAGGTCGTCAGCCAGCGCCATTTTGGGCCATGCGGCCTGCTGTGTGTTCCGCAGCATTTCTCCGATATCTCTGCCACTGGAGCCCTTGTCGGCTTTCGCTTTTTTTTGTTTTGCAGGTTGTGGGGTCTTTTAGGCTCGAATTCCACCATAAAACGTCAAGTTTGAGTAAGTAAAAGCCAGAGCTGAGGAAAATGTGACCGCTCCAATGCCTTGTTAACTCCGCCACCTACAGCGTCTTTTTACAGAGCAGCCTGTATTTCTCCTGAGGTTACTTGTGGGTTTTCCTTTGTATCCTGAACAATCCTTCTGGCAGTCGTGGCTGAAATCCTTGGTCTACCTAACCTTGCTTGGGATCAAGAGATCCCCAAATTTTCCACTTCTTAATAAGTGATTGAACAGAACTTTAGGCTTTAGATATATATATATATTGAATTCTTTATTTATTCCAAGGCAATACACCACATGAAATCATACATTACAACATGGTTATAAACAGAATCCTGAAGACATATCCAAGTTTGCACGAGGTGAACAGACATGCGTTTTTATAGAATCAAACTTCGACGTGCATTAGACTGTTGTGTGTCAACTGCTGTAGTCTTTACATCAGTGGTGCTCTGCCAGGTTTTTAGATAAAAGGTAAAACAGTGAGAATCTAACCAACCATTGTGTGCAGGACCCTAACATCCAGCGCCCATGTTTGACGACCTATATAGTGCTCTTGTGGGAGGCTTTAGATATATTTTTATATCTTTTTATTTTGTTCTTTATAAAGCACCATTACCTTGTTACACAGGTCTTTTGATAGTTATTTACTGCTCCTCATGGCTCAGTATCTAACCTGCTCAGTGCATCCACGTGAGAGCTAACAAACTCATTGACTATTTATACACAGACACTAATTGCAAATTAAAATGCCACAAGTGTAGGAAATTAACCTTTAATTGCCATTTTAACCTGTGTGTGTGTCACCTTGTGTGTCTGTAACAATGCCAAACATTCAAGGGTATGTAAACTTTTGATCAGGGCCACTATGTGATAATAAATGGCTTTACATGATCACTATCCTTCAATAAAAGACAATCGTTCATAATTTCAAAATCAATGCCCAAATTTCACAATTTCTGCCAGGGTATGCAAACTTTTGAGCACAACTGTACATACCTCCTGCCATGGGGGTGAAGGAAGGGGTAAGAGCTGATCGCCATGCCTCTGCTTGATTGAATATTTCTTCACTCCCAGGGATAGGGTGAAGGAAATGCAGGGGACATTCGCTGATCCCCACCTCATTATTATTGGGTTCCAGTGATGTCACACTATGCTGCACAGATGATTAATCACATTTATTATATTTTCTCCCAGGATTGAGCCGTCTCTGCACTTTTGCATGGAATAAAACATATGCTGTGTGGGGCAAATTATGCTTGGAAATCATCCCATGTAATATGCTAGAAGATATCATAAAGTTTTATTTCTGACTCCAGAGGGCGGTTCATTTTATGAGATCCACAAATTTTTTACAACAACTAGTAAATTGGCTCGTGGAGAAATTCATCATCATTTCTTCATTGGCTGTAATATGAGATTTTAGGTTAGTGGGTTTATCAGACAGCTATCATAGCAACTACTTTCCAAAAAATATTTGACCAAAATCATAACATTAAGGAGTCACTTGGGAAGGAAATTTGCATGGGCTTTAAAGAGAGGGTAGACATGTTTGTCTTCGTAAATTATGCACACCCATTTTTTGTGATTTTGCTATATGATTTTTATAATGATTTATCATGATTAAAACAAGACTAAAGTTAAATAAATAATGTTAGCGTTTGTTCAATCCATTTACAAAATGCATTATTTATTGGCATGGTAGCCAGCTACTTCACCTAATACAGTGGGTTAGGTAATGCTACTTATAAACTACAACATAAATCCAAGACTTGCCGACGCTCATTGCGTAATGCTGATGTTTTAGTGTTTTTAGTCTGAGATTCCTGTGGTGTTTTGCACATAAAATAAAAGTGACAAATACTTTGTCTCTATCATCCAGATAGAAATGATTTTTCAATAAAAACAATTTGGGCAGTATAAAAAAAGGCGCTTTTGTTTATTTCAGGCATATTTGCACTTCTATTTGGCTGCCATTTTAAAAGTTGTAAAAATCTGAGGAATTTCTATATGTATGCTAATTTGGCTATTCACAGAAATCGCTTTACTTTCATTCTGTTGATCTAATTCACCCCGTACAGATCTGTTACATACCTTTTCCTCACAGCTCCCACCCTAACCCCCCTCACGTCTTAAAGGGACACGATAGTCACTAGAACAACTACAGCTTAATGTTCTGTACTTTTTCTCATGTCTACAGACTGTCCCTGCAGGCTTTTAAATGTAAACACTAACTTTTCAGAGAAAAATATTCAGCGTCTTAACAATCTGCATGGAGATGCTATATGCTCCCCATACCGATGTTTTGATTCATTGTATCAGTGTGATTAGATGCTAATAGGCGCAGCATGCCACGCATGTGCATTAGCCTCCCAATGCTTTCCTATAAGAAAGCATTGGATTGGCTGAGATTGTCAAATTTGATGATCTCAGTCAGCCTAAACAGCCCTTTTATAACTATAGTGTCAGGAATACATGTTTGTATTCCTGACACTATAGTGTTCCTTTAAGTCCTCTAATATGACTCCATCAATCTCCATTTGACCCTATCACAATGCCCACACATTACAAACCCCTTAGCCGTATGCTAACCTTATTGTCTTTTTTTTTATTTCTTATAGCAGAGGAATTCAGCTTCCATTTGACTGATACTTAGTTAGAGCTTTTTTCAGACAAACCTCAATGCAGCAATCAGATCTGTTTAAACATAACAGGGATCCATTCAGCTCACTGCGGTTACAGTTTGATAGTGAACAAAGTGAACCCCGGAGGGATGTTATCAAGTAAATTGAGAAGAACTAAGCTGAATGAAAGTTGATGAATTTGCTATTGCAATCTCAGCATTTAGTGACTATCCCCCATTGTGGAACTACTGTGCATCCAATAACAGAGATAAACAGGCAATGCAAAGACATTTAATAAAGACACAAAGCTAGCCAATGATCTACAGTGTTTCAACACAAGGCCATTTTTACACACTTTGGAATGTTTTAACACAAATAACTTAACCACTAACATTAATCCTATTCCTAACCGCTATAAAAATCTATTTCTATGTAGCAGTTAACAGGTTATAAGAAAAAACTAATATATACAAATGTGTATATATGCTTTATGGTGTCCTGAGGAAAGTCCCGAGTAGAGACTGAAACATCGACCATTAGTAGAACTTCAATCACTTTATGAAAGTGGGTTTTATTACCATGAGGAAATAAAGGTTATATTTTAATAAGACAATGAGTGCAGACTGCCCTTTTGCAAAAAAAAAAGGGTGTATATATATATATATATATATAAAATTATTATTATTACTTTTTTTTTAAATGCGCCAACAAAATTTTAAACTAAATTTAACCTAAAGGAAACCGAATTGGTGTGAATGACCAAAACCGATCAAAAGGCTGTGATGTTGCTACATATACATGCAGACATGCACCATTTACTTTAGTATAATAGAGACCTTTATTTAAATTTACAATATACTTATAACATGATTGCCCTTACTTACTTACTCCAGAAATTGCTGATTACATTTCCTATCAGGAATGATGGGAGTTACAGGTAGCATCAGCAAGAGTTTTGCAAGCTAACATTCTTGAAGAGACTGAATTTTTTACCACGAAAACACACAGCTTAAAAAATAGGGTTAACACAAACTGTCTTGTCACAGTACGAGCAGAAAGCTGCCTGCAAAAATAAAATGTAGATGTCAAAATGGATCCAGCTGAGCTGGCTTAAGTCTGTTGTCAAGACGTGATGTTCACTTATGTATTGCTATCCATACCTATTACTTTGCCCATAGGTCTTATTTTGGTCTGCTGTGATCAGCAAATCCCAAGTGGCATTAGTCACACGAAGCCTTGCACTGGGCTCTTACCATCAGCTTTTTATTATTTGCCTGCCAGCAGATACCAGAAAGGCTAGTGTCAAAAAACTCATGCAGATGCAGTAAGGAGAAATGGCCCATTGAACCTCACATGTGCACAGTTACATCTTTGCCAAGAGGTACCCCACAGGGAAAGATGAACGGCTTGCAGATGGCGTGCGTGAGGAGGAAGCTGGGAGCTGTGTCATCCTGTGTTTGCTCCATGACCTCAACAAGCATCTAATTCAGAGAGGCACCAACCACAATCCGCAACAACATTTTCAGAAAACAACATGCTTAAAGTTTATGCAAACGACACAGATAGAGAGCACTGATCAAAATCTATTGGTTTCAAACCAGAATAAAGAAAAAAAAAAAAAACAATCTGGGAAATTAATCATGTAAAAGAACATGCACATTTTAGTTATTAGGAACAACTATATTTTTTTAAGAGGTAGTGGTGCAATTCTAATTTGTGTTTTTTGTCGATGTTGCTACATATATCCATTGACATAGACATTACATTTTAACCCATTTATTTAAGCGTGACAGTGAAAGGTGAAAGGCTAGAAGGGGAGAGACAGGAGAAATGGTTGTAATATTTTTTTTTTTTATTTTTTTTTTAAAACCTTTTCCTTTACTGATGCTGGGCTGTTGTAGTGTTTATTTGTGGGTAAACAGATTAGAAATATTATCTTTCTTCATGCATCATATTTAGCAAAATGCAGATTGACAGGTTTGTCTTCTAAAAGCAGGTTGGTAAAAGCTAGATGGCATCTGGCCAACAGTCCCAGATTTGACATAAAAATTTATATTTGGGGCTCTCTCAACAAAGTTTACCCTGTTGCTGAATAGTCATTTTCCCATAGACTTCAATGGAGAAATTGCTCTTCAGTAAGCAGAATAAAATCTTACTCTACTAAGAGATGTCAGTCCTTGGGGCTCCTGTCATGATGTCTTTTTCTGGGGACTACAAACACATGTACCCAATGAGAGCAACATTAGACATTAGGGATGTGCATTGGCAAAAAATTTGGTTCGGCACTAGTGATGTCGCGAACATAACATTTTCGGTTCGTGAACGGCGAACGCGAACTTCCGCAAATGTTGGCGAACCGGGCGAACCGCCATAGACTTCAATGGGCAGGCGAAATTTAAAAGCCACAGGGACTCATTCTGGCCACAATAGTGATGGAAAAGTTGTTTCAAGGGGACTAACACCTGGACTGTGGCATGCCGCAGGGGGATCCATGGCAAAACTCCCATGGAAAATTACACAGTTGATGCAGAGACTGGTTTTAATCCATAAAGGGCATAAATCACCTAACATTCCTAAATCACAATGGATATGGATTGACACCTGACATATAGAAATATTGACACCTTGACATATAGATTGACACCTGTCCTCAGAGACCCTGATACACACTGACACAGAGCAGAATAGGGACTGTTCCCCCTACATAGGGTCACTTGGCAGATATGTATTGACACCTGTCCTCAGAGACCCTGATACACACTGACACAGATCAGAATAGGGACTGTTCCCCCTACATAGGATCACTTGGCAGATATGGATTGACACCTGTCCTCAGGGACCCTGATACACACTGACACAGAGCAGAATAGGGACTGTTCCCCCTACATAGGGTCACTTGGCAGATATGTATTGACACCTGTCCTCAGAGACCCTGATACACACTGACACAGAGCAGAATAGGGACTGTTCCCCCTACATATGGTCACTTGGCAGATATGGATTGACACCTGTCCTCAGGGACCCTGATACACACTGACACAGAGCAGAATAGGGACTGTTCCTCCTACATAGGGTCACTTGGCAGATATGGATTGACACCTGTCCTCAGAGACCCTGATACACACTGACACAGAGCAGAGTAAGGAATATTCACTAAATGCCAAACATTGTTATACAGGGGAATATTCAGTAAATAAGGATAAGGGGGGGGGGACCTATTGTCCTCCCCCCGGCCCCCACCCTTGCGCGGTGGGTGGGGGCCATAAATCACAATGGGGGGACCTACTGTCCTCCCGCCCGCCCCCACCCGTGAGCGGTGGATGGGGGCCATAAACATAATGAGGGGGGGACCTACTGTATGATGTTGTATCGATCAGGTAGTGTAAGGGTTACGCCCGCTTCACAGTGACAGACCAAACTCCCCGTTTAACGCACCGCAAACAACCGCAAACAGTCCATTTGCACAACCGCAAACTCCCCATTTGCACAAGGTTGGATACCAAGCTAGCCATGTCCCGTTCCTTGTCCTCACTGATGTCATTGAAGGTCTCTTCCTCCACCCAGCCACGTACAACACCAAGGGTCCCCGAAAGGTGACAACAAGCCCCCTGGGACGCCTGCTGTGTTTGGTCTTCCACCTCCTCAAAGCCACCTTCCTCCTCTGACTCCTCTTCTTCAGACTCCTCTCTCTGCGTTGCCACTCTCTGCGTTGTTTTAAGGTTTGTTAAGTAGTACTATTCTTATCAGTTTAATCCCTGATACGAGTAGAGGACTATTTCCTTGTTTCGCCAAACCCCTTCAAAGATGGAAAAAGCGGTATGAGTGGAAGAAACGAGGAAATGTGGTCAGGTGGTGGTGCCAGCCCCACCGAGGGCTTGTAGCCAGGTATGCTAATAAACTAAAAAAAGAAAAAATCTCCCAAGAAGGAGATCTAAAACTGGCATAGGAAAAGGTTAGACAACTACAATAAAGTGATACCTACAAATCCTAGTGAGCATAGGTGTATAATAGAGGGAGAAAGGGAAAGCAGTGTAATGCTTCCTAATACCGTGGTTAGTACCCTTTGTTAAAGTAAATTGAGTAATGGACAAAAGTCTTTATTGTATCATTTATAAATAACAAAGGGATACTATACTCATTCCCCTATAGTGACTAATTGTGTAATAATGGTAATACTATTACCTATTATATAATATTGCCAGGGGCAAGGAAATTCCCTCTAAATAGATGGGTATAGGCAGAGAGTATGGAGACCGGAGTGATGCTGTCATAAAAAGTGTCAATAAGGTGATATAAAGTTAAATGTATCACAGACACACAGCCACCCTTTCTCTTAGCTAGTTTCCAGAAATGCTGGATAGGTAGAAGGGCTATAAAGACTCAGAGAGGTCTAAGAAGAATCCTCTAAACTAGCCCTTAAACACCTTCAATAGTGTGTAAAGCTAAAGCTCAATCTAAACGTTTAGATGACTGCCTGATTTCCCATCACAGATACTGGCTAGGAATAACACTGTGCAAGACAAAGAGTGGGTCTAAGTGCCCATAGTGCAGTAAAGTGTCCCTAGTGAAGTGAAAAAAAGAATAACGAGCTGGCGCCCAAGAGAATAACGAGCTGGCGCCCTATCAGGGGACGTGTATATGGCATTGATTTTAGGAACCTGGAGATGGAAAAAGATGCATGGTCGGTCCTCCTACTTCAAATTTGGGGCACTGCGCGTGCAATCTAATGTGCCACCAGATAGGAGTGGTGTGTTAAGTAGTACTATTCCTATCAGTTTAATCCCTGTTATGTGCCTTTTTTTTGGTTTGGTTTTTGAAGCCACAGTGCAGCACCAGAGGCCCGAAAAATTAGGCATGTACACATGCCTGAAAAATTAGGTATTGTTGCAGCCGCTGCTGTAGCAGCGGGCAGAAAAATTGATGTTTGTTTCCCAGGCAGAAAGTGCCCTAAAACATTGTGGCTTGAACCCTAGTTGGTGGCAGATAAGTCACGCAAGTCAAGCGGCATTCAGAGCTAAAATACAGCAGCGTGTAGACCATTTTTAGCCCAAGGCAGCTCATCTCATCAGGCCTTTTTTAGTCGAATGTATCGCCCACTGTCAGTCCCTTTGGGTTCCATCCCTCATTCATCTTAATAAAGGTGAGGTAATCTAGACTTTTTTGACCTAGGCGACTTCTCTTCTCAGTGACAATACCTCCTGCTGCACTGAAGGTCCTTTCTGACAGGACACTTGAAGCAGGGCAGGCCAGAAGTTCTATCGCAAATTGGGATAGCTCAGGCCACAGGTCAAGCCTGCACACCCAGTAGTCAAGGGGTTCATCGCTCCTCAGAGTGTCGATATCTGCAGTTAAGGCGAGGTAGTCTGCTACCTGTCGGTCGAGTCGTTCTCTGAGGGTGGATCCCGAAAGGCTGTGGCGATGCGTAGAACTTAAAAAGCTCCGCATGTCCTCCATCAACAACACGTCTTTAAAGCATCCTGTCCTTGCCGGTGTGGTCGTGGGAGGAGGAGGATGACTTTCACCTCTTCCCCTGTTAGATTCCCGTTGTGCTGTGACATCACTCTTATACGCTGTGTAAAGCACACTTTTTAATTTATTTTGCAAATGCTGCATCCTTTCCGACTTGTTGTAATTTGGTAACATTTCATCCACTTTCTGCTTATACCGGGGGTCTAGTAGCGTGGACACTCAGTACAGGTCGTTCTCCTTCAGCCTTTTTATACGAGGGTCCCTCAACAGGCACGACAGCATGAAAGACCCCATTTGTACAAGGTTGGATGCCGAGCTACTCATTTCCCATTCCTCCTCCTCAGTGATCTCAATGAAGGTATGTTCTTCCCCCCAGCCACGTACAACACCACGGGTACCAGATAGGTGACAACGAGCACCCTGGGATGCCTGTTGTGGTTGGTCTTCCTCCTCCTCCTCAAAGCCACATTCCTCCTCTGACTCCTCTTCCTCACAATCCTCTTCTAGCGTTGCCGCAGGTCCAGCAAGCGATGCTGATAAGGCTGTTTCTGGTGGTGATGGTGACCACAACTCTTCCTCTTCCTCTTCACGCTCATCTACGGCCTGATCCAGCACTCTTCGCAGGGCACGCTCCAGGAAGAAAACAAATGGTATGATGACGCTGATGGTGCCTTCGGTGCGACTGACTAGGTTTGTCACCTCCTCAAAAGGACACATGAGCCTACAGGCATTGCGCTTGAGCGTCCAGTAACGTGGCAAAAAAATTCCCAGGCATTGCGCATTCCCAGCTCCTCAGAGGCTGTCCTAGCACCCTGGTCATACAAATATTCATTAACAGCTTTTTCTTGTTGGAGCAGGCGGTCGAACATTAGGAGTGTTGAATTCCAACGTGTCGGGCTGTGCAAATCAAGCGCCTCACTGGCATGTTGTTTCGACGCTGGAAATCTGCAAAGTGCGCCATGCCCGTGTAGGAACGCCTGAAATGGTCACACACCTTCCTGTCCTGCTTCAGGATGTCCTGTAAGCCTGTGTACTTATGCACAAAGCATTGTACGATCAGATTACACACATGTGCCATGCACAGCACATGTGTCAACTTGCCCAACTTTAATGCCGCCAACAAATTTGTTCCGTTGTCACAAACCCCTTTGCCGATCTCCAGTTGCTGCGGAGTCAGCAACTTTTCCACTTGTGCGTTCAGGGCGGACAGGAGTGCTTGTCCGGTGTGACTCTCTGCTTTCAAGCAAGTCAAACCCAAGACGGCGTGACACTGCCGTATCCAGGATGTGGAATAGTACCTGGGGAGCTGGGGGGGTGCCGTTGATGTGGAAGCAAGACGCAGCAGCAGAAGAGGACTCAGCCGATGTGGTTATGGAAGAGGATGGAGTAGGAGGAGTAGAGGAGGTGGCAGCAGGCCTGCCTGCAAGTCGTGGCGGTGTCACCAACTCCTCTGCAGAGCCACGCATTCCATGCTTGGCAGCCGTCAGCAGGTTTACCCAATGCGCAGTGTAGGTAATATTCCTGCCCTGACCATGCTTTGCAGACCAGTTATCAGTGGTCAGATGGACCCTTGCCTCAACACTGTGTGCCAGACATGCCATTACTTGCTTTTGCACAATCGAGTACAGGTTGGGGATTGCCTTTTGTGAAAATAAATTTCGTCCGGGTACCTTCCACTGCGGTGTCCCAATAGCTACAAATGTTTTGAACGCCTCAGACTCCACCAGCTTGTATGGTAAAAGCTGGCGGGCTAATAGTTCAGACAAGCCAGCTGTCAGATGCCGGGCAAGGGGGTGACTTTCTGACATTGGCTTCTTACGCTCAAACATGTCCTTGACACCTGACTGTGGGCAGATGAGCGGGAACTGCTCAAGGCGAGAGACGGAGTGGCGGATGGTTGAGAGGGGGCAAGGAGGACAGCAGTGGTTGATGTGGCTGAAGATGCTGGACCAGGAGGAGGATGGCGGCTTTGAGTTTGTGTGCTGCTTGTACTCATGTGTTGATCCCATAGGCGTTTGTGATGTGCGATCATGTGCCTACGCAAAGCAGTTGTACCTAGGTGGGTGTTGGACTTCCCACGACTCAGTTTCTTTTGGCACAGGTTGCAAATGGCATCGCTGTTGTCAGAGGCAGACACACAAAAACAAATTCCACACTGCTGAGCTCATTAATGACGGCATTATTGTTATGGACACAGCATGCGTTGATTGGCGTGCTGTCGGGCTGACCCCGGGTGCCGATGCATGCTGTCTGTCTGTGCCACTAGCTCCTTGCGACGACCTCCCCCTGCCAACTCGTCTCCTCCTCCTCTCTGTCTCCCCATCTGAACTTTCGCCCTGTTCTTCTTCTTGCCGAGCGGGCACCCATGTGACATCCATGGACGCATCATCATAATCAACCGCTTCACTTGTATCTGACAACTCAGCAAAGGAAGCAGCGGCGGGTACAACATCATCATCATCACACCGTACGTCCATGTGTGTAATGCTACCTGTCTGAGACATATCCCTGTTATCTACATCCTCTGGCAATAATGGTTGTGCATCACTCATTTCTTAAAACGGATGTGTAAATAACTCCTCTGACAGATAAAGTGAAGCGGCTGTGGTGCTAGTGTTGGTGGTGGTGGCAGGCGGGTGAGTGGTATCTTGAGAGGTGCCCGAAGCTAAGCTGGAGGAGGATGGTGCGTCAAGGTTCCGAGCAGAAACTATAGAAGATTGGGTGTCCTGTGTTAGCCAGTCAACTATGTCCTCAGAACTTTTCAAGTTCAGGGTACGTGGCCTCTGAAAACTGGGCATTATTCTAGGGCAAAAGGGAATCACAGCACCACGATGGCCCCTGCGGGGTGGCCTGCCTCTGCCTGTCGTTTTTTCTGGGATTAGTGGTACTATGCGTGCAAGCTACTGTGAGACCAGATATGAGTGGCACTGTGCAGAGGCAGAGGTTGGCAGAGTAGACGCTGTAGGCCTGACACACCCGCTTGAAGACAACTAACTGCTATTCAATCTATAACAGTGAAAAACGTTTTGGGGTTTTTAAATGCACGCTATTGTGACACCAGATATGAGTGGCAATGTGCACTGGCAGAGGTTGGCAGAGTAGACGCTGTAGGCCTGACACACCCGCTTGAAGACAACTAACTGCTATTCAATCTATAACAGTGAAAAAAGTTTTTGGGTTTTTAAATGCACGCTATTGTGAGACCAGATATGAGTGGCAATGTGCACTGGCAGAGGTTGGCAGAGTACACGCTGTAGGCCTGACACCCGCTTGAAGACAACTAACTGCTATTCAATCTATAACAGTGAAAAAAGGTTTTGGGTTTTTAAATGCACGCTATTGTGACACCAGATATGAGTGGCACTGTGCACTGGCAGAGGTTGGCAGAGTACACGCTGTAGGCTTGACACACACTTATGAAGGACACTGACTGCTATTATATTACAGTCAAAAAAGTGAAAAAATAATTGTTTTTAAATGCAAGCTATTGTGACACCAGATATGATTGGTGGCACTGGGCAATCCACTGTGAGCCTGACACAGAAGCTGGCAGGCAGGCAACTGCAATTAGAATACACAGGAAAAAAGCAGACTAAGGTTCTAGCCCTAAAAAGGGCTTTTTGGGGTGCTGTCCTTACAGCAGAGATCAGATGATTCCTTCAGAACTGTAGTGGACACTGGATACACTAGCCTAGCTATCCATTTCCCTATCAAATCAGCAGCAGCTACACTTTCCCTCCTCTCACTAAGAATGCAGCTTCAGAATGAATCTAAAATTGATGCTGTACAGGAGGTGGGAGGGTCTGGAAGGGAGGGTCTGCTGCTGATTGGCTGGAATGTGTCTGCTGACTGTGAGGCACAGGGTCAAAGTTTAGTCAATGATGACAAATAGGGGGAGGATCAAACCGCGCATATGTTCGCCCGCCGTGGCGAACACAAACACGCTATGTTCACCAGGAACTATTCGCCAGCGAACCGTTCGGTACTTCACTATTCGGCACTTCCGAATTTCGGGACTTCGGCAATTTGGGACTTTGGCAATTCGGGACTTAGGCAATTCAGAATTTTGGTTCGGTTCAGCACTTCCGACATTCGTGATTTCGGCTATTCGGGACTTCAGCAAGTCTTCATCTCGGCAATTCCATAACCCTAACCCTACCCATAACCCTAACCCTACCTCTAACTCTAACTCTAACCCCTACCCCTAACCCTACCTCTAACCTTACCCCTAACACTACCCCTAACCCTATCCCTAGCACTAACGCCTACTCCTAACCCTACCTCTAACCCCAAACCCTACCCCAAACCCTAACCCTAACCCTAACCACCACAACTACTTACACATCTAGGGTTAGGGTGAGGGGTAGGGTTAAGGTCAGGGGTTGGGTTAGGATTATGGGTAGAGTTAGGGTTAGATTACTGTCATCATTCACGTAATTTTCCCTCCCTCTCTTGTTTTGCAACTTTTCAGAAATTCAAAGCACTTCGGCACTTCCGAAATTTGGCACTTCGGCAATTCGGTTTGGTTTGGCACTTCCAAAATTTGCCACTTCTGCATTTCGGTAATTTGGATATTCGGCACGTTGGCAGTTAGGTTTGGCACTTCCGAAATTCGGCAATTTGACAATTTGGACATTCGGAAGCATCCGAATGTCCGAATTGCTGAAATTCGTCCGAATTTACATTCAGAACAAAACGGATTGCACATGTCTATTAGACATGCTTGAGTTGTGCAAACTAAACTCACTATACTGAATCCATACTAGAGCACTTTAAAGGATACCTGTAGTGCAGTAGTTTTGCAAAAAGATATATAGAATGGGGGAAAAAAACATTTAATACAGTTTTTTTACTCCCAGCTCTCCTGCAGTGCTTCGGTAGACACTGAATGCCAAGTCACTGACTGAAAAGGGAGAGCAGAAAAGACCTCCCACAGGCTGTCCTTCTGCTCTGACAAGCATAGTAACCAAAGTGCATATGCTGAGGTTGCTATGGAAACTCCGTAGCCAGTGCTTCTAGCCCAGGGAGGGAGGGAGCGGAGGACGGCCTAGAGGTTGGTGTTAAATAAAGAGTAACACCCACGAACTGGCATTGGAACAGAAAAGGCGAGTACAAATATTTTATATTGAATAGACAATGTATCTTTGTGAAATATGGAGCATTCAACTATAATATAATTGGGAGCATTTAAGGTAAGTTTGTCTAATCGTTACAGGTTCACTTCAACGCTCACCTTATTGAGATAAAGATATTGTCCTATTCATGCTCCATCCACAATTACTTAAAAGTATATATGTCAAATTCTCAATAACTTATGGTACGAGGGGATAGTCATTTTTGCTTGATTAATCTGAATACCTTTAATTTGAAATAATTTTATTTAAAGTCCAGTGACATGTTTTTGGACTAGAATGGCTAAATGGTCATTTATTTTACTATTTTCTAGTAAAATAACACTGAGGGTTAATAATAATAATAATAATAATAATAAAATTGAGTGCTTATGTGGAGCATAGGCGTGCACAGCCTATTGCATTAGGGTGTGCACCCTAAAGCACAAACACACGCCGTGTGTATATGTATGTATATATATATATATATATATATATATATATAAACACACACACACATACATACACTTCTGTGTGTGTGTGTGTGTGTGTGTGAGTATGTGTGCTGTTAGCGTGCTGTGTGAGGGTGGTGTGAGGGTGCTGTGTTTGTAAGAGTGCTGTGTGTGAGGGTGCTGTTAGTGTGATGTGTGTGTAAGGGTGCTGGTAGTGTGCTATGTGGGTGAAGGTGTTTGTGTGTGTGTGTTTGTGAGGGTGGGCCACGGCAATGCTCAGATCTCATGAGAGGAACCCGGTGGAGATGCTGGCTAGAGCTCCCTGGGTCCTCTCCTGCCTCCCTCCATTCTGCTGTGGGCCGGTGAGGGAGAGCTTTGATCTCCCCACCGGCCCATGGAGGCTTAGAGGAGAGCCAGCGCTCCTGAGATCTCCCCTGCCGGTCTCAATCCATAGGCATGCTGTGGGGATTAGGGTGTGCCCAGGCACACCCGGCACACCCTGTGCGCACACCTATGATGTGTAGTCCCCTTGATCCCCTATCCGGTTCACTTTGTTTAATGCCCAAGGTAATAATTGACAGGCATATCCTATAGTAACACTGATTCAGAAATGGTCAGCATCAAACGGTGCAATTAAAATTGTATTTAAAGATATCTGTACATTATTTGCCCATGGTATCGTCATAGCAATGCTTATATTGACTCCAGAGTTTTCATAACATGCTAGAGCTAATTGAGTTAATGTTAGGTGTTATGAGAGTGATGAATTAAGGGAGTTATGACAAGAAGTAACTGAAGTAAAGATTTGAAATTGGTGTTAGAGGTTATAAGAGATAAGGTGCTAAATTGCAATCTATTGTTTGATAGTTATCGGCAAATTAATGGCTGCCGATGCAATCAAAATCTCACTGTTCTAATATGTTTTATCAACATTTTTAGCATTATTGTTCCTGTAAATAAATACCTTAACTCCTATTTATTCAAAGAGGCTGCACAATCATAGTTAGCAAATTTGGATTAGGCCAATGTGACGATTATTTTACAGAAGAAGAACATAAACAGAAAATAATATAATACTAATAACAACATACTAATTACATACCTTTATGAAAATGAAAAAGTGCATCATGCCAGGGCTCTATTTAACCTTGACCTGCAGAAAGTCCCAGTAGGAAGCATTTCCCAAGCAAGTGGATTAATCTCATAAGAGTAGGCATTCATTTGTTAGAGTAGGACCTGCCAAGAATGGGGTACATTGGCATTATAGCAGGCTTATGAAATGTATGATCGTATACTATAACTAAACCCCCATTATATTTGCCTAGGTGAGGTGTTTTAAAATTAAACTATTACAATCTCTAAGATCTGAAACATTGTTTAGTGAATAAGCGAGTGTGCTGGATTTTGTATTTTGTGTATTTTGGCCCCAGCAGCACCCTATAATGTATGTATGTTCAGGTGAGTGCAGCCCTCTTGGTTTCATTTATATATATATATCACTATCCCTTTATGGTCTCAATACAAAATGTAGTGGAAAAACACATTCAGTAAAATGTCACATGTAATTTAAAACACGTTGTATTCTAAGCGTGCTATGCATTCGTTTTTTTGGGAACTGATGCTCACTAATTTAACTTAACTTTGGGCACCTTCCTATCATATTTTCTTCCCTTATATACAATGGTATTTCCACATAAAAGACAAAAGGCGCAAATCGTGTAACACCCTTTACTATAAACAGCTCCTAAAACAAATATAAATGCGTACAGGATAGTTGGTGGGACCACAAAAAGTCTATATTTACATCCCAATATATAGCTCTGCAGCTTGTCTTTTTCACCGCTTTATTGAGTCCCTGTTAATTCACATTTCACAGATTGCTCCTTGCTTGCGGGGTCCAGGCTACTGTATTGTCGTGATGACGTAATTTGTGTCAGTACCATGGACACGTTTCACCTGTCCGATCAGGCTTCCTCAATGCAGGAGTAAAATTGCACGGAAACCTAAAATTAAGTTAAATAAGTGAGCACTTATTCCCAACACTGGGGATGTTTTTTTTAATTGTATGTGACATTTTACTGCATGTTGTGTTTACAACTTTCCACTACATGTTGTACTGTGGACTAGGAACAGTGTACTATATATATGTGCATAATACAATTATTTTTTTTTATTACATTTTATTGTACAAAATGTGAAATATCCCTCTCATTCAATGACCAAAGTGTGAGATTTACTTTCCCACATCTTGTCAGGTCTCGTATAGACAGGACATTTTCGATTGCTTATGTATGGACACAGTCTTGCATTTTATTATACTACTGGTAATGTATAATAATAGTTTTGTGCAATATTTAGAAGCATTAATGGTGTCATGTGAATAATATATTACACAAAATGCGTATATAATGCTTGTATTTCCAGTGTTTCTCTTGCACAGATTACCTTCATAATGAATAATTATTATATTTTTTTATTGTAGACACAATTGCAGGTTATTTAAAAATTAGATGCCCCTTTATGCTTGTAGAAAAAAGGAACAACAGTTAATTTTAGCTCTTTGTTATTTTTCTGCAGTTTATTACATTCCCCAGAGTGTTATAACTCAGAATATTACATTACCTTTGAGAATTCTAGTTTAGATCCCTGACGTTCAAAGATGTACATCAATTATTTTAAATACAGATACATGTGATAATGCATGCATTTCATTCCAATCAAAATGACTAGTTTTACATATTAATCTGCAAATGTTGCATAAAATAAAAAAAAATATTATAGGACCTTAAAAATATGGTAGTTTGTGATTTTATCTAATGCAATGAAACATCTTAGGGAAAACGCAAGAATCTTTTTCGTATATTCACACATAATCTTTCCACAGTGTCAAATTAAATTACTCCTTGTGAACACAGTATATACAAATCTACACTTTGCATGCTGTATCTGTTACAAATATCTTAATAGCATAATTAATGCAATATTTTTTAATAAAACATCAATATAGGGCATTGCAGAGTGTCACAGAAGATTTAATTTTATTTCTCACTTATTCTCATTAAGAGATAGTTTTATACATTCAGTTTCTCAAGCAATATTTTGTCTGGAAAATCAGTACTGAAATCAATGCATATGAAAAAAAAAAAGAAAGAAAAAAGGACAAAACAGTCATGCTGGTGAACATTTATAATAATTCATAAACAAAATGGGAAAAAAATCAATTTATTTAACAAGTTATTCAATGCCTTGTAGATGATCTGTTAGCCATTATAGTTTAAAAAATGGTCTGTGGTGTAACATTATACTAATAGGCCACAGATTGTGATAACTTAATAGCCAACCACAGGTAAATATACAGGGACATGTATCTAAAGGTGCACTGTAGGCACTATAGCCATTTCATCTCACTGAATTGGCTATAGTTCATGCAGTACCCTGTCACAGTCCCTCCGTTCAGCGTTAAAACATTTTTGAGCATTTTAACACTGAATGAGAGTCGCTGGTTTTCCACAGCCTTGCCTCTACTGGAGGCATGGCTACGGTAAAGACTGCACACTTCCTGTGTAATGGGCACTGTGATAGGCTGAATGTGGTCAGATGACACTCTCAACCAATCACAGCCACAAATTATTGTTCAGGCTAATGCATCCTCGTTAGCCCAGGGTGCACAAAAGGGATAGATTGCTGGGTAGCCTTGTTTAGCATTAAAACATTAAAATATGCAATGTTGAATGGAAGGACAGAGCCTGGGACTCCAGACTTCATAACCACTTGAGAGGAACAATAAACTGTGGCGGTTATGATTCTTAGAGGTTTGTGAATCTCAAATTCAATGCGCAATATCTTTGTCCTACAACATTTATGTATTCAAGTAACTACTTTATGGCCAACCACATGTGCCTTACACAGTTGGAAAAGTGTTCCCAAAAATTCCAGTCATGAATAGTGTATGTGGTATTCAGTGGTCTGGAGTTGGGCTAGTTATTAGGAGGCCTTGCCTCTTGGAGGACTTTGCATGATATACTGTTGCTATACAGAGAGAGGAGAGAGGATATGCCAAGGAGAATCCACGACTATTAGCGGTAGTATAAAATGGGTCCATAAAATTCTAAAACAGTTTGCTAAGCTGTACCTAACTTATCTTGATAACGTATGTGTATACAAAATGCGTTGATATTGTTCCCTTGAGCAATATTCACTCAGTCAATGTGAGTCATTAGGTCATGGTATGTTTGTATTTGAAGATTGTTTTTAAATATTTGAAAATAAAATGATTTTTTAAATGGAAACAGCACCTTTATAAGCATAACATTTTATTATTGCTGATAGTGTGGTGTTGGGCCACACTAGAGAAGTCCTGCATAAGGGATGTTACATTGTATGTAGTAATGACTAGATCAATGAATGATACAGCATAGCAAGGATATAAAATGTAGTGTATTTACACAAATCACTATGACTTTATTTTTCCATAAGCTCTACTTCAGTCAGCTCTACGTAAGTCAGGATTTCCTTTCTTCTTTTTGAATTTCCTTTTACTTTATCCCATATTAAACAAAGTTAAAGTACAAAAATTGCCAGTTTTCAACATGAAACACCATGTGTAATGTGCAAAAGCTAAAACTGTATTTAAATCACCAAGAAAACCAGTGATGTTATAAGTTTTAACCTTATTCATAGTATGATTAAAGGAATTATCCGAGCACCATAACCACTACAACGCACTGTAGTGGCTATGGTGCATGGAATGCATTAGCCCACCACCCATGTAGTCAAACTGTTTAGTAACAGTTTTACGTCTTACCTGGGGTCCACCAAGAGTTCCTCCCTGCCAGGGCGCCAGGGCACTCCTGACACCATAACCACTACAGTGGACTGTTGTGGCTCTGCTGCTTGGTGTGTTACTTTAAGATAATCTGAAACAAAATTGTGTCACTAGATCATCATGAGTAACCCTCAGCACTACTTGAACCACCTTGCCAAGCCATAACAAAAAAAGCTATTCTAGGTAATTCCATTCTAAGATATTCCGTAACATTGTTATTCTCTCTGTAAGAAAAGTATTTTATGTCAAACAGAAGACTAGAGCTGGCTGTTTCATCTTTAATGCATATATTTCAGATATATCTGTGCTGTACTGATGCTAAAATGATTCACCAATCTCAAATTAAATTATATCACTAAAAATATATGTTTTCAAGTCTTCTTCCTTGAAAAAAACATGGAATTTATAATTTGAGTAGTTTTTTTCTTAAAAATAATTTATCTCTTGAAGCCCTTTGGTGACTATTATACATTACTTGGCTGGGGCATGTTCTGTACAGGCTGGACAAAAAACATTGCGATTTTATATGAGGAAAGACAGGAAACTCATCTTACCTACGTTTAAATTCATACTTTACAGCTAATAAATCTGCCGTAGAAGTGCGTTTGTGTCTCCTTTTTCACCTTCTGCTCAGATTTCTGGCTCTTTGGAAACATCAAACACAACACAGAAATCAAAATTAACAGGGAACGATTTGAACCGGCACCGATGGCTGAACATTCACATCCCTGTTCTACTGCCTCGTCTCTCTCATCTCTCTATTCTTTTTTCTATGCCACAATCCTATTCTGTTTGACAGGCCAGGACATAAAGGCGTCAGAGGGGGCAATTGCCCCAAGCACCCTCGTCCATATCTTTTTTTTTTTTTTTTTTTTAAAGTCCTTGTGCTAGTGTGATTTGCATATTATCTTGTTAATTTATGTCTGTTTTTTCTTTTAAGAAACAGCTCCTCTTGCCTTGCAAGAGCCTGGACTTAATTCCAATCAAACAACTGTCCACTGATGGTCCCCATCCAACCTAATAGAGCTTGAGAAGATCTGCATTGATGAATGGTAGAAACTAGCCAAATCCAGGTGTGCCAAGCATGTTGCATCATAACCAAAAAGACTTGAGGCTGTAATTGGTATCAAAGGTACTTCAACTAAGTACTGAGTCAAGGATCTGAATTGATATTTCATCTTTTTCTGTTTACCATATTTGCAATGGAGTAAAAAATCTTTTTGTTTTTCCATTATGGAGTATTGAGTGTAGATAGATGCGGAAAAATATATTTTTTTTGCAGAGTTAAAATAAATTATCCAGGTAAATAACACTGAATTTGGGCAGCATTGTATTTGGAACTCCATTTCATTTATCAAAATATTTGCCAACGGAGAAATGTATATACTTTTTCATTGTGCTTTCTTTATAAACATATATATACATTTTATATTGATAAAAATCTACAAGACAGACAGACAGGCAGAAACACAGCCTATTCCAGTCTGTTTGTATTAACATAGCTCTTTACTAAACTGGCTTTAGATTGGCTATTCTGCCCTGTCTTTAAATTAACTGGCACCAACACAAGTTTCTTTTTGAACTTCAAATTATCAAGTCAATTACATGTCCAGAATCCTTTATTGCAATATTTAAGCTGCCCTTCCTCTGCCATATGGCAACCTTGTTAATACAGGTTTGTCAGCTTTCCTTCACTTGGACTGATTCCCACTAATTGGAAAGTACTGTCAGTCATCTATCTATCTGTTTAAAATGTATTTCACTGAATAAGATACACAGATATGTGCTTCTAGTTTTTCCAGCTCTCTTATTCCCAGTGTTAATGGTGTCATAGTCTTCAGTGGGGTCTGACTAATTGCTGTCAGAGTTATTCTTCAGTTTTTAATAATTTGGGTCTCAGGGATTTGGCAGTTATTTAGAATTTTTTTTTTTCCGATCATATGAATGCAAGGATTGGATGGTAGTGCACATAATAAAAATATGTTATTGTTACATAGAACTAATAATCTTTTTTGTGTCTATGACAGCAATAAATGACCCACCAGACCTTTGAATGTGACACATAGAATACAAAAAAAACAGAGAATGGCAATAATCCAGATTGAGGGAGCTTGGTATCTTATTACACGCCATCACCTCTACGACAACATTCCATTCTGGAACTGGCAGCACCTATAGATAGAACAGTAGAGTGGACACATCAAGTCAAGTAAATACAACAAACCTGCCATTCTATCAAAGGTATCCTGCTACAGAGACTGAATTAACATCATATAAGAGGTGGGTATTTTTAAATATGTATACAATGTGTCTAAAAAGCGCAACAGTAAAGCTAGTACAATAATTTATTGAGAGTTAAATACTACATCTAATTTATTGATTTTCACAAGTTTTCAGGTTTTCTAAACTGCAGAATTTTCTTAAGCTTATCTTGTTTCTTATATGTCATACTGTGCATCCAATAGCTCATCATGGACCTTCTGTTTCAAGGAATGGGCATTTCAGAATTAGTTATATTCAATAAATGTTTATTGAAATTTTCATAAAGTCAGGTATCGAGTTATAAAAAAATATAAAGTACAAGAATATAAGGCAATAGAAACTTTGAATAGACAAGGCTCCTCATGAGATACAGTAAGTTCCATATTGAAATGTGTATAAGTAAATCAACCCGTTAGTGTATCCTCTTTCACAAATTCTCTGAGTGGAGTATATGTGGATAAGCTACTGTGCGTTAGTGAAACTCACTTAATAAACACTGTTCCAACCAAAAAACAGGGATCATTGTTGAATAATTATTGTCATTTAATCTCTCGCCGATTAATTTCTTTGGTAAAGGAGTTGTTGGTGACCTTTGTAGTGCTCATAAATGAGATATGATAAGGAGGATATTAGGAAGATAGTAATTAAGTATAAAGTGATAGAGAGGGGGAAGAGGGGAGAAGAGAGAAAAAGGGGAGGGGTTAAATTAAGTATATATAAATAATAATAAGACCTCAATGCAGATTTAGTTATAATAAAAAACCTCCACTTATCTTTGCCTCTGCATCAGTGCTGATCTTCAACTGACTCAGAAACAAATTTATAGAATTTTGAGATGTGGTCGGCACTTCACATTCTATCCATAAGAATGCTACGTGATATATGTTTTTTCCTCTCCCGCACTACAAAGGGAAACCTATAGACATTAGGGTACTTATGGAATCAATATTAACTTGAAATGCCCTTTGAAATATAAATGCTTAATTTTAGCAAGGCAATTTAATTTACTTTACATGGCTAGTATATGATTATGTTATTTGTACTGAGCATACACACATATATAATATTCTGGGTATCTAACTCCGACAGGTATTGCATGAAACCTGTGTGAAATTAAAAACTGCTAAGATCATATTGTAATAAACTAAGAGTTAGTAAATTAGCTATCAAATAAGCTATTAGTAGAGAAAAAAAATGGATCCATGCCTCAATCAATTTGTCTTAATTTGATAATGTGCAAACAATAAACAAAGAAGATTCATGTCTTCTACATTCAGCTCCATCAACAAGTGCGTCAGGCAGTGGAGCTTGTTTGGCATGACCTTGATAAACTAATTACATTTCTCTTCTCTTTTATGTTCTCTTACAACTGCTAAAAAAAAAAAAAAGTCTGTCTGACCTTGCTATATTCAGCCATAACCAGAGTTCAAGTGTAGTAAGAAGACATGCCTTCATTAGGCACTGGGAAGATGCATATAGGCCAGCTCCAATAAGGCAGTAGTGCTGAGTTAGGCTGGGGTGTGGGCGCTGCCTCTGAGAATTAGGAATAAAACGTTGGGCCTCGGGAGTGTTATGGTACTTTTTGAAAGTAAACCAAAATGTTCAAAGTCTATCTGTTCCTGTCCAAATCAATAAAATTAAATTGCGTATATACGCTGAAGTAATTAAGTCTGACACACGAGGTTCAGGTTAAAATAACTTCGAGAAAGTTTATTGGCAAGTGCAGTAAAAGCGGGCGCGCAGGCCCTTTTAAGAGGCATTTTGCGTCATCATTGATTATTAGAATATCAGCAAATAAACATCATCAATTGGATTAATTGTTAAGTGACGGAGTTAGTGTCTTACCTATTGGTTAGTAAAATTAAGAGGTTAGTCCCGTGCCCACCCATCAGAGGTGGGATTATTCTGGACACGGGTGGGGGACAAGGGGGTCCTAAGCGTCATTTTACACGGTCAGTGATATCAGGCTTTATGTCCAGGTGCAAGGTCTCTTATGAATAGAACATTTCATTACTACTGTGTTCTGTGGCCTTCAAACTGTACTATCTTACAAGCTCTTAAGGAGTAGCCAGCAAGTCTTAAGGAGTAGCCAGCACCTCCTGGTACTTGTCCTTGAAGGAAACACGGTCTTTGTCTACTGTATTAATTGGGTTGAGAAGTTCAGTCACGTAATGTAGTTTTAAAATGAACAAGTTAAGTCATGAGGACAAAATGGAGGATTGAAGAAGTCAGGTTAGGAGGACAAAATGGAGGACGAAGTCACAGTATAAAGTTAAAATGGAGTTAGTACAATAATTCAATACAAGTACAATAAAGATTTTTAATAATTCCACATCAGTCCCCCCTATGAAATGTTAGATTCTAAGAGATAAAACTTTATTATGTTAGTATCAGAAGACGTGTTAATCCAAAGGCACAGAAACCCCGTGGCTGCTAGCTAGATGTTAATGCAAAGTGCAAGGCTGTCCCTAGATCTGACCCTAATAGGCTAACCATCCGTCAGTATGGCTCTCGAACGCTTCACACCCAAGGGTATCCCATGGCAGCTGACCCACCACTTCTCCACATGGGGCCTTTACCATTCACTGACAGATGCTGTCCCTGAGCTAGTCCCTTCCTAGAATTCCTGCACTTTATCAACAAAAGGGAATGTTTGCAGCGGCAGACAGGGTGAGTTGATGTCTTGGAATTCTTGGTCATCAACTTCAAGATGGGTCAAAGTGGGTGCTGCTTGGTCAACAGTCTTCATGAGGGATTTTCTCAGACATGGGAGGACACAACAAAAGAGAAGAGCAAAAATAAAAAGAAAAATTAGTATAGCCATACCAATCTGTATTAAAGCCTTTTGCCATCCTGTCATCCAACCAAACCATCTTTCCCAGGGATCTTTTATCCCCGAATTCCTTTTTAACTCTTCAGACAGGTCATTTAATTTTTCTATAGCTAGTGTGACTTTACCATTAGGGCCTGTGTTTTCTGGGATGTAGGTACAACATGTCATAGTGTCGGGCAAAATCTTACAAACCCCTCCTTTTTCGGCTAAGATCATATCTAGGGCCATCCTATTCTGAAAAGTCATTTGGGATGTGGCCTGTAACTGTTCGGCCAATCCCTGGAGGGCGTCTCTGGTGTAATTGACAAAACGCTGTTGATTATAATAAATGTAATTTATCCAATTTAGATTCTTGTTTGCGGTAACTATGGTAAAAATTGATTCAAATCCTGCAGCAACTTCATCCCTAGCTTTAAACTCATTGGGCACCCCCCTGGGCACTCCAATGGCATCAATATATACATGAGGATCAAAACTTCCTTTCACTGGGGCGTCACGTTTAACCTTAGTGTGGCTGAACTCATGGGTGTTGAGGTGTGTGTCAGAAATAATATGTATAGGCATAATGGCCTTAGTCAAAGTACACTCTCCCCACCATTCTGTGTCCATTCTGGATCTTAGCTGTAGATCCCCACACAACCAATAAATGTCCCCTAGTGACCTAGTGTGATGTTGCAGCAAACGTACAGGGACAGTTCTGTATGTAGCACAATAGCCTTTGGAAAAGTTACCTACAAATTTACCAATACCATCGTACATGGCATAGCAAGTGTAATTACCTTTATATACGGTAATACCATCAGGGGGTTTGACGTCTTTGGCTAGAAGAGGATACTCCTTTGTCCATGCAATACATATGGACCTGTTAAAATTATAGTGATAGGCAAAAAGGCTTAAAACACATTCTTCTATATCTACGGGTAGGATTAAAGGTACGGTACCCAGGTGAGGCCGGGCACCTCCACACACATAACATGCGGTTCTATTATGTTTATTAGCATTATATTTCATCCATTCTAACCATAAATTTACATCATTAAAACCTGTTTCAGCGGCCATGGTATCTTCAAAAGTGGGGTTAGCAATGGCCATCATGTCCTGAAAGGTCTGGATATGGGGCTTTAATGGGTTAGGGACCATATGGGTGGCCCCTTGCCACTCAGAAGAGTTGCACATATCTTTGAGGTAGAAATGCCCTAATTTCTGGTAGGAACCCTTTTTCCAGTACATTCCCATCACATACTGGTCTGCATCTGTTGGGCTTGGGCGCTCAATGTTAAGGATTAATTTCATTGGTGTGCTCCCCCCAGGCTTTCTCAAAGTCATTCTCTGGAGAAGCGATCTACCACGATCATCTACTTTAGCTATGGCACTTTTTGGTTTGTAACCCCAGGCAGGCCCGGCATTCCATCCCGCCGCCCCCCAATGGTCACAATTGTGCCCCCATTGTTTGTCAACTACACAAACATATGGGTCTTTCGAATGAGGGATATCTCTATAGATGCTCTGGATTTGTGGTGTGGGAAATGGGCATTCTACAATATCACAATAGTCAAAGGTATAAGTAGCCACCTGGGTGCATGATGAATTATACCAGAAGGTGTACCCACTAATGTCTTTGGTAATGGCTACTTGCTGGGCCTTCATAAGGCTAATTAAGGAGAAGATGTACCAGAGATACATGTTTGTGCGATATTCGCTTCCTCTGGGGCAGGAGATTTCTTGCAGTGGGAAGCGTGGACCCAATTTGGCCTACCGGCCAATTTGACGGAGGTTGCGGTAATCAGGAGGACTTGGAATGGACCGTCAAATCTTGGTTCTAGGGTATTTTTCCGCACAAACTTCTTAACCAGGACCCAATCTCCGGGGAGTAGGTTATGGGAACCTGTATCCAATTCGGGATCTGGAATTGAAGAGAAAACTTGGGCATGTATTTTGTTTAGGACATTTGCAAGTTCAGTTACATAGTCTACTAAAACATCTGATTGGAGCTGTAACTGCTGTGGATAATAACAACCTAGTCTGGGTGCTGTCCCAAATAGAACCTCATATGGGGACAGTGAATGCTTCCCTCTAGGTGTGTGCCTAACACTAAATAAAGCTATTGGCAGGCTTTCTGGCCAGGGCATCTTTGTTTCTTGTGACATTTTTAACATTCTGGTTTTTAGGGTGCCATTCATGCGCTCCACTTTACCACTACTTTGTGGGTGGTAAGGGGTATGGAAGGCCAGAGTCACCCCTAGAGCAGTCCAAATTTCTTTAGTCACAGTTGCTGTAAAGGCTGGGCCTTGATCACTCTCAATGACTTCTGGGAGTCCGAATCTGCATACAATATCTGTAATTAGGCGCTTTGCGGTTGTCTTTGCAGTGATATTGGCCACTGGGTAGGCTTCTGGCCAGCCTGAGAACATGTCCACTATTACTAGTGCATATTCATGGGGCCCACTCTTGGGCATTTGGATGTGGTCAATTTGAATTCGTTGGAAGGGGTACATGGGCTTTGCCAGGTTCTTTGCAGGCACCTTGACTGGTCTTCCCGGGTTGCATTTTGCACAAATAACACAGGCTTTGCAGAAGTTGCTTATCAATGTTGTGATTCCGGGTGCTTCATAATACTTCTGTATGAGGGCGGCCATCAGTTCTTTTGACAGGTGTGCAGGCCCATGTGCCCATTGGACCACTGCTGGGTATAAATTTCTGGGAAGACAAAATTTGAAGTTGTTGTAATATATTCCGTCCTTTTGGACAGCTCCTTTCTTTTTCCATTTCTGGATTTCCTCAGGAGTGACTGCAGCTTGTTGTTCTTGTAAAATTCGCAAATCAGTAGGAAGAGTTTGCAAAGCAAAAATAGGGGCTTCTTCTTCTTCTTCTTGTCCGGACACTTCTTCATCCACTTCCTGCAGATCCCTGGCCGCTAACTTAGCAGCTTGATCAGCCAAATGGTTGCCCTTTGCTTCATCTGTATCCAATTTCCCATGGGCCTTAACTTTCAAAACGGCCACTTCTTTGGGGAGTAGGAGGGCATCCATTAGCTCCTTGATTGCAGTGCTGTGTTTGACTGGTGTACCGGCGGTGGTAAGAAATCCTCTAGTCTTCCAAATTAGGCCGAAGTCATGTGCCACACCCAGGGCATATCTTGAATCTGTATAGATGTTGGCACGTTTTCCTTCGGAAATTTTGCATGCTGAAGTCAGAGCCTGTAATTCAGCTTCTTGCGCAGACATTGCTGGCGGTAAGGATGATGATTTAATGACTTCATCTGTTGTGGTTACGGCATATCCTGTGTGATATGTTCCACCTTCATCGGCATATCTCGATCCGTCCACAAACAGGGTAAAATCCGGATCTGGTAATGGGTTCTCATGCACAGTTGGTAAGTGCACTGTTTCCATTTTCATCTGTTCAAAACAGTCATGAGGTGTTTCTGGGTCATAATCATTCTTTATGACCAGATCTTGGAATTCCTTTTCCAGGAAATGGCGTGGCCATGCTTCTAGAAGGTCAGTTGTTGGGTATTTGACAATACCATTTTCCTGTAGCTGTTCTTCGTTCATGGTGGCCCATAGTTTTGCCATGGGCCCAAGATCATTCCATGACCTTGTCTTCAACTTGGTAACAGGAATATGTGGGATAGCAGTATCCCAATGACGGTAAAGGTAGTTAAGTTGTTGAGGTAGCTGGATCAAGACCATGCTATTGCCTTCAGAGTCACAATAGAAGTCTTGTGCAGTGAGCTTTACATCGGTCCGGTGGTAAAGCTCATCTTCATAGCAAGGTTCAGGAGTAATGTTCGGTTTGTACCACATGGTGCAGAAGGCGTGATCTGGGCCTTCACAGAGAGGTTTTTCGCCTTCATAAAATGTCAAATGTGGATGCATGACTTTCTTGATACATCCACAGAGCAGGTGAATGTAGGTTTCATCCGTGATAAATCCATAATAGATACCCCCCTCAGGGAGTGGAAGAAGAGTGGACGGATTAAGCACTTGACATCTTTGTATGGAAATGTTGTCAGGCAAAAGAAGATGACACTGTAAGCGCAGATGTCTGGCTGGAGACACGTGCTTGAGCTGGACTTGGTTGATGATGGCAGAAATGTCATGAGGGGCCAAAACAACCAGAGGGTGGCCAAGGACCAGGTCTGAGGTTCTTTCTATGAGTTCTCTCGCAGCAAAAACAGCCCTGAGACAGGAAGGAGTCCCTCTGGCCACAATGTCCAGTTGACATGAGAAATATCCAATAGGCCTCTGGCGACCTCTTGAGTCATTAGTTTGGGTGAGGACTCCTGTAGCATGGCCTTGTCTTTCCGAGACGAATAACTTGAAAGGTTTGGAGTAGTCAGGTAGGCCCAAGGCAGGAGCTGAAGCAATGGCACGTTTTAAAGCATCGAAATTGTCCAGGGCGTCATTGGTCAGACAAAACGGGTCAGACTTAAGAGTGTCATAGAGAGGTTGCATAAGCAGAGAGGCTTCTGGGATCCATGCTCTGCAGTAGGAAATGAGGCCTAGGAAGGCATGAAGAGACTTTGAAGTCCTTGGAGGTGGAATGTCCAGAACAGCTCTTACCCGGTCCCGAGTAAGATGTCTGGTACCTTGAGATAGGCAATGTCCAAGGAAGATCACTGAAGATTGACAGAATTGTAGCTTGATGAGTGAAGCTTTGCATCCCTGTTCTGCCAAATAGGAAAGAAGATTGATTGAACACCTTTCAGTAGTGGGAATATCATCTCCACACAGCAGTAGATCATCCACATACTGAAGTAGGACAACTTCTGGGTGCTCAGCTTGCCATGGGTCAAGGATGGTGCCCATGGCCTTAGCAAATTGACTTGGAGAATTTTGTGCCCCTTGGGGCATGACAGTCCAGGTATACTGTTGCATTTCATGAGTGAAAGCAAACAGGTATTGACAGGATGGGTCCAGTGGGACACTGAAAAAGGCATTGGCCAGGTCAATAACTGTAAAGAATTTTGCAGATGGTGGGACTCCAGAGAGCAGAGTATGAGGATTTGGTACAAGAGGGGTGTCCAGGACGGTAGCTTCATTAACAGCACGGAGGTCCTGGACCATCCTGTACTTCTCTGGTTCACCCTTTGGAGTTTTCTTTTTCACAGGAAATAACGGGGTATTGCATTCAGATTTACATTTTACCAGGGCACCCTTCTCCAAGAGTGCCTTGATGTGGACAGAAATTGCAGCGGACTGTGCTGGTTTTAATGGATATTGTGGTTTTCTTGGTAACTTAGCTCCTGGAATAAGCTTTACCACCACAGGGGGAACATTTAGGTGACCTATGTCCTCTGGGCCTGAGGACCATAACTTAGCGGGCACCTGTGTTTTTAATTCCTCTGGGAAATTGGACCTTAATTCTGCTGCCCCCTCACGGGGCTTTTCTAAATGCAGCATCAGAGGCAAAGAGCATAGGGCTGAAGTGTCTGATACAGACAGAGGCGTAAACATTTCTACCTGCCCATCCGGGGTAAAAGTGATGGATGCTTGCAGGCGTGAGAGGACATCAGCACCTAACAGGTTAATGGGGCATGTGGAGGATACTACAAAGCGAGCGAGCAGGCTAGAACCAACTCGCAGCGGAGTTGTTAAAGGGCTACGTCTTGGCTGGCCATCCACTCCAACACAAGAGACATCAATACTGGACAGGAAGGATGGGTCTGGCAGGTCTTGTTCTCGCAGAACACTACGGGCTGCACCTGTGTCAACTAGAAATGTGGTGGGGTGGCCTTCAATGGGTAAAGTCACTGTGGCAAGTGGCCCCCCTTTGTCCCCTGTAGACACTGCCATGACAGGGGTCACAGACACAGGCTTGCCAATTTCCTAATCATCTGGTTCTTCAATAATTGGAATCTTTTTCTCGGTCTTGGGGCCTGGGGCAGATTTAGAGAATTTTCTGGGTGCCCCAGGTTCCTTTTTAGGTTCCGGACAATCACTTCTGTAGTGTCCCTGAGCCCCACAATTAAAACAAGTTACATCCTCTAGCTTGGCACCCTTGGTGCCAGAGGTGATGGGGGTAGCGCGGGCCACCATGAGTGGAGCTGGATTGGGTCTTCTTGGGGTCTGAACAGATTCCAGACCTCTAGCAACTAAAAGCAGGGTATCCAAAGGGACAACCTTGTATTCAGGACGTGCAGCAATGATTCCCTTGCGTATAGAGTCTTTAACACCTTGGACAAACGCACCTGACAGCATTTGTGAATGAATCTTATCTGTAAGATCAAACCCCAAATCTGTGAACATTTGATACAGTCTTGCATGAAACCTTTCCACTGATTCTCCTTTATCTTGAATAACATCAGTAAGGCCAGCAGCCTGATCCGCAAGTTTGTCCTTAGCCCATTCTCTTAATTGGGTGCAAAAAGTTACTCCAGAGGGGTAATCAACATCACTGCTGAGCAGATTTGTACTGAGGTGTCGGGCCATGCTTGGCCAATATGCATCCCCTGCTTTTATAGCACAAATGCTCAGTAGATCACGCCATGCTGCGGAATAAGTCTTTTGAATTTGAACTATCCCTCGGTAGAAGGGCATAGGCTGTTTTTCTGGGTCAGGGAGTGATTTCATTAGAGCACTAGCTTGAGTGGGATTGAAAGCAACATATTTAGGAGGGGCCTGTTCTCCCCGACCCTTGTGGCCAAAGGGGTCATCGATAGAACGATGAGTTGGGGCTCCCGCGGCAAGCTCCGATGAGACATGGGACACCCTGTCCATCTCGTCATCATCGAATTCTATGATATTGGCTCTTTTGCGTGGTGCAGGGCCTGAATGAGGTGAAAGGATCGGTGGTTGGGAACGAGCCCCAGATGCAGGGGTGGCTAGCGAGTCATAACCTGGGGATAGGTAGTCACCGGGAATTACCGGCATCAGGGCCGAACTGGGGGCCGCCATATTGGTGGCCGGAGAAGGTACTACATTAGGGTTAAGGGAAGAAGTGGCGGCCATGTTGGAAGAGGGCACATCCGGGGCAGACTGTGCCGGACTGGGCATGACCGGAACCTGGGGCGTGGCTTGGGGAGTGGGGAGTGGATATCCGGGATAGGGCAGGGCCATGGGATATGGGAAGGGGTAGGGCCAGGCTGGGGAGGGGAAGGAGGTGGGGTATTGAGCTGGGGTGGAGATGGGAGGGAACGGAGAGGGATTGGTAGGGGTGGGTGTAGAGGGAGGAGCCGGGGCAAGGGCGGAGGAGGTGGTTAGTTGGGTGGAAGAAGAGAGGAGGGGGTCATGAACAGAGAGAGAGTGTAGGGCAGGAATGGCAGATGAAATGTTAGGGGAAGGTACAGCAGGTAGTGTAGGGATGGATGAGGATGATGGGAATGTTAAAGATGGGGCAGGGGAAAAGAAAGATCCATCAGAATTCAAGACCGGGCAGACAGGGGAGGTGATGGGATGGGTACTGGGAGTGGGGAACATAGTCAGCTGGCTATCACTAATTGCTGACTGAACCTTGGGGATAGACATTCCCTGGGCGCCGGTTTTGGGCGCTGGCTGAGGATAGACCCCAGCAACACAATTATTATGATACACAAACAATTTCACACCTTTGTGATTTATCTCTTCCTCAACCCAACCTTCTAGCTGAATAGCCTTCGCTACTCTATACCATGCTTCAGCAGTCTTTAATAAACCATTATCTGTAAGTTTGCCTTTCTTTTCTGTCAGTAACCTACGCCAACTTTCTGGTTGCAATCTTCCACATGTCGGTACAGCAATTCTACATACTTTTGCAATCTTTTCAACACCTTTAACCATTTCCTCACCCTCTCTGTCTTCGACTAAATCACATGCTAACCAGCCCTTACTGGGCTTGCTTAAATCCTGTCCCATAATCCCTTTACCCCTATACCAGCGTCCTAGATATAGGGAGAGAGAAGGAAAACTGAACAAGAACGTCTACAATGCTCGACTGCCACCCGAGAATCGTGGGACTTTCTCAGGTGCGTCTTCCCAAAACGTAGACTAGTCACTGAATCCGCCTACCCGGGGTGGTAGACACGGATTGGAGCGAGGTGAGAAGTGTGTGACCAATCACTTCTCTTTCAAGAGAAATGGGAGTGGATAGTATAATAATATAGGAAGTTTAGAAAAGATGAAAGGCAAGGAAAAATCCTTAGAGACAGACACAGGAGTTCATGAGACTCCTAATAAAACAGACAAGACAACAATACAATTGAAATACAGTGCATGCATTACAGTTCAAATAAAATCAACAATAATCCCTTTCCTTCTACATGTGCTTACTCCAAAGTCACCTTTCTCAACCTCGTAGTGTCCCCGCTCGGAGAACGACTTTCATAAGTCTCACTACCAGCGGCCAAGGATAACAGCTAACACCGGTCCGAAATCCTTTCCAGCCTCCCTCTACTCTGCAGTCCACAAGAATGTGGCCACGTCTATCCTCACTCCCGTAGTGCCCCTATAAAACCCACTTATAAGTCTCACTACCACGTGATGCGAAAAACAAGCAATACCTGCCTGAATTCCCCCAGGAAACAAAGTCCCCTGCCACAAGGCTAAGTCTCCTACCACGATTAAATAATCAGTGGACCTTCAGCTCAACTAGAGCCGACGGGTCCGGGTCAGGACGTCCCCAACTCAACTAGAGCTGGATGGTCCGGGTCAGGACGTCCCCAACTCAACTAGAGCTGGATAGTCCGAACGCGCACAGTGAAGCTAGCTAGGCTATCAAAGTGTCACAAACTTGGATCACAGGAAACTATGATTCTACACAGATCCCACAGTTCCACAAACTTCTTTTTCCTTACAGCCACAGCCACGAGGCTCCTAAAAGAAGTAAACAGGCAAAGAAGACCCCCCAGGAACACATCCACGGGTCAACCCCTCTTTTTTCCTTACAACCACAGCACCGTGGTTCCTAAAAGAGGTAAAACAGGCAACAGAAGACCCCCCAGGAACACATCCACGGGTCAACCCCCCTTTATCCCAAAAGGGGTAAAATACAAACAGATAGACAGACACACAGAAGACCCAGGCAAGTCCCCTCAGGTCCACCCCCCTTTATCCCAAAAAGGGGAAAACAAGCAAGACAGAACCCCAGGCAAATCCCCTGCAGGTCCACCCCCCCTTTATCTCAAAATGGGGAAACAGGCAAACAATTCAAACACACCCAGGCAACAGATAGACTAAAATGCAGGTAAACAAGTGAGTAACGAGGCACCGGGCAAGATATTACCTGTCTTTGATGTCCTCCCGGGAAGCAGTCACAGACACGTGGACGGGTCAATCAAAGGGGCCGGAACGTACCGGTGGCTCTGCAGAAGTCTCTACCGTGTATCTGGAGGTGATCAGTCTCCCTTCCTTCCCCCTGGATTCCTCCGTCCACCCTTGTCTTCCTTAGGACGGCTCACCGGCCAGACATAGCCCGATGCCCCACGTTGGGCGCCAAGTTGTTATGGTACTTTTTGAAAGTAAACCAAAATGTTCAAAGTCTATCTGTTCCTGTCCAAATCAATAAAATTAAATTGCGTATATACGCTGAAGTAATTAAGTCTGACACACGAGGTTCAGGTTAAAATAACTTCGAGAAAGTTTATTGGCAAGTGCAGTAAAAGCGGGCGCGCAGGCCCTTTTAAGAGGCATTTTGCGTCATCATTGATTATTAGAATATCAGCAAATAAACATCATCAATTGGATTAATTGTTAAGTGACGGAGTTAGTGTCTTACCTATTGGTTAGTAAAATTAAGAGGTTAGTCCCGTGCCCACCCATCAGAGGTGGGATTATTCTGGACACGGGTGGGGGACAAGGGGGTCCTAAGCGTCATTTTACACGGTCAGTGATATCAGGCTTTATGTCCAGGTGCAAGGTCTCTTATGAATAGAACATTTCATTACTACTGTGTTCTGTGGCCTTCAAACTGTACTATCTTACAAGCTCTTAAGGAGTAGCCAGCAAGTCTTAAGGAGTAGCCAGCACCTCCTGGTACTTGTCCTTGAAGGAAACACGGTCTTTGTCTACTGTATTAATTGGGTTGAGAAGTTCAGTCACGTAATGTAGTTTTAAAATGAACAAGTTAAGTCATGAGGACAAAATGGAGGATTGAAGAAGTCAGGTTAGGAGGACAAAATGGAGGACGAAGTCACAGTATAAAGTTAAAATGGAGTTAGTACAATAATTCAATACAAGTACAATAAAGATTTTTAATAATTCCACATCAGGAGTAAAACTTTGAAGCTGTGGTGGGGAAATACAACAATAGTGGGCATTAGGACTGTTGGTAAAGCAGTGGAGTAAAGGAGTGGAAGAAAAGGCAGGGAAAGAGGACTCTAGGGCTAGTGATTTGAATTCCGGGGCTGAGGAGTGAAAGTTTGAATAAGGAAAGTGAAAAATTAGTGCTGCAAAATTGAGGCTATCATTGAAATTCCAACATAATCAAAATTATAACCTAAATTAGTGAACTAGGGCATTGCTAGTTTCTGTAAAGACAAAGAAAAAAAACTAATATCTTGCTGTCCCTCCACCATATCCAGATATCTAATGCTAAAGTACCCTACATCTGGGGTTTCACCCCCTCTATGAATACCTCTGGTAGTTAGTTACAACTTGTCTCATGGACAAAATTATACTCACATGTTTGTCCTTTTAAGTAAGTTTAAGGCTAGTTAGGGCTAGTGGTTGTTAAAGGCATGTAGGTCAAGTGCATACTTACACTAACTACCTCTACTGACAGAAATATCCCTATTGTTATATTTAGCAGGTGTTCTTTTGAACACAGCAATATTACTGTGTTGCTATAGCAATACCGATATTTTAAACTGCCTCTTTCAACATTACATGCCTTTGGACATCCCAGGTATGCAAAATTCTAAAATTATTTTCCCTCTAATTTCCAAATGTTGCTCTCCTTACCTAAAACGAATGCATCCCTGGACTACCTCAGCACGTCGCCCTCCAAGATTTCTCCCCTCTCCCCACTGGCCAATTTTTAATTAAAAATTTGAAAAGACTCAATGCGTCACTGTCACTCTGACAATTGTTATCATACATTATTATGTAATCAAGCCTTTCATTGTCCCAGAAGAGATTCATGGCTTGACAAACAATAATCTATTATTTTCTGTAGCTCTGAAAAGGTTTTACCATCTGCTATATTTCCATGTGCTGTAGACTACATCTCCTGTGATGGGTAGCCACACCTGGGTTGGCAAAGCATCGTAGTTCTAGAAGTGGATATAAACGATCCCTGCTCCAAACATATGATAAGATGCGGAGATACATACCTAGATATTGCCTAATAATACATCACCTGAATGAGACAATTTAGAATGTTCTTCAGCTACTGAGTTTAATTCTCAACTGAAGGGTGTGAACCGATATTATTATACAATGACAAACACACACACACACACAACCTTTAACAAACAGTCACATCAATATCCAGCCAAACATTATACATATATATGCAATTACACATATTTCCAGATAAACATGCATCACGTATTTAGTCACTCACATTATACATATTTAGTCACTCACATTATATAGCCATATGGAGTGGGCTTCACCACTTCAGTAGTATTCCAGTCTTCGTCTCTCCAACAGAGCCTTAAAATAACTTTTTTCATGTATTATTAATAAGGTGAACTATATATAAAACATATAGTGTAAGGCTTCCATAACCTTTCATAAGGTGATAATAACCACACACCATGAGATACAGGGATATTAAAATAGCATAGTGACATAATATCATACATGGCTCACTTATCATAAAGCTTTACTGTCCCTGTTATAAGATGAATGATGACTGTATCACGCAATACACAATTCTGAAATATTCTGGTAAAGACATAACCCCAATAAAGAAATAAAGGTAAATAATTAAACAAATAAGGAGTTGCAAATAATAATGGAATAAAAGTACATCATAAATGATAGAGAGTATGGCACAGAGGTTACTGACAATAAACAGAAATATGACCACAAATTGGCATTGATGCCAATCTATTGTTTAATCTCTTGTTTATGGGCTGCCAATAAGTCACTAATGATCACCTTTCCAAAGTTTTTTATTTATGACAACACTTCTCCCAGGAAGGGCCCTATGCTTTATGTTATGCAGTCAAGCTTAAACAATGACAATCACATCTGATAATATTCATCGACATGCTAATGGTACAATTTTTCTATGAATGAATTCAACAACCAGATGGACTTGATACACCTCTGACAATAGTTTTCAACAGAACAACCCCCAGAATTATCAACAGTCTTGCACAAGAGCAAACATACACAAAATATATAAGAAATTACTTTGTGTAGGTAAGTTGCTAAAGTGCGATCCACAGCTCTTAGATTTACGTGATGTCTGTTTATAAAATGTACTAACCACAATCTTTAACATGTGGTGTGTCCACAGATCTCACAAAATCACCATTTTGTTTATCATATGATAAATGGCGATAATAAATATTTAAGTCAATTTCTATTTTACTTATGACTCCTAACCTCGGCGACATTACTAGCATAAAGCTGTTTTTGGATTGTGTCAATGCTGAAAACAAACACGCAATGCCAGAAATTTCAGGAACCATTTCCAAAGTTAGCAGGGTATTGATAGAGGCCCTTGTCTGAAAAGAAGGATATCAGAAATAACCAGATGGAGAGCGAAAAAGGAAAATAAATGACCACCACATAAACAACATGATAACATCAGAAAGGTAATATGGATTAAAAAAAGATTAAATTATCACCCCAGCACCATAACCACTAAAGAGTCCTGGTTATGGGGTCAGGAATACCCTGGAACCCACCCATGGTAAGTAGTCGAATCATTTTAGAACATTTTGAAGTCTTACCGTCCTGGGGTCCTTCATTACCACAGACATGCAGAGATGATTGCTTTCAGCCAATGAGCTAAACCCTGCAGTTTAGGACTTAGCTCAGACAGAGAGCATCCAACTCTCTTGTTGAGGTAGTGGGGGGGTAAGGGGAGGTTGTGGTGCCACGCAGACCCCACATAAGATGTAAAACCATTTTAAAACAGGGGGAAAAACAGATGTGCAAACAACAAAACAATCACTATATACTCTAAAAACATATTACGTCCTTTAGGAAAAAGTGTTCCCTTAAGACACTCAGCAGCAATACAGAAAAAAAAAAAAAAAAAAGGGAAAAACCGATTACGTATGTAAATCACCAAAGTGAATATATATGGAAATATATACAACCTATATACAAAATATCAATAAATCGAACAATATATAGGAAAAAAATAATAAATATAGAGCAGTGTGATGAGCGCAGGGGGGGTGGTGGGGGTTGTAGAGAACTCACTGAAAGGATGAAAATTCAGGCTTGTATCCCTCTCAGATAGTGTATACCATCTTTTACCCTATCTGAAAGGGATACAAGCCTGAATTTCCATCCTTCACTAACACCTTCACCTCCCCCCCTTGCTGGTTATACTGCACTATATTTATTCTTTTTTCCTAGATATCATTCTATTTACAGATATTTTGTGTACAGGTTGGATATATTTCCATATATATTCACTTTGGTGATTTACATACGTATTCTGTATTTTCCTTTTTGTTTTTTTAGTTTTTTTCTAAAACAGCGGGAAGCCAGATAACTACTGGCACCATAACCACAACATTGTGCTGTAGTGGTTATGGTACTTGGAGTGTTCCTTTAAAGCAGAGGTGAATATGCTACGTTGCCTTTATTTAACAAACAATTAAAATCATGTATGTGTGTGATTTTGATGTACAGTAATGACATTTAAGTCTCAGAACTTTTATAAAAAATCAATCTGTTTCAATGTCATATAATTTTGTCTTGATAATAAATGTTTCATTTGAGGAGGTTTATATTGTGACATGTGCTGAAACATAATCATTAAAGATCAGCAATAGAAGGATATCCTCTTCAAGTCCCATTTCACAAAAGCTGTCATTTTGTGGAATGGCTAACAATCATTCCTGTGATGTGTTCATGTTGTCAGTATTAAAATATAATGGCAGATAAAGTGCTATGTGCTTCATTATGGTCCTTTCAATTAATACAGCATATGGTAATAGTTTATCATTGAGAAATCTCCATTTTATTCTGACATGCACTAAGTAAGAAAATATGAATAAGTGTTGAGCACAGTGTGTTATTAAATTTAGTGTTTGTTCACTTAATAGTTAATGATGCTGAATTGAAAACCGAATAGCTGAATTCAGGTTAAATGGAAAATGCTATATAGCTGTATAGCTGAGATGGGGAATATTTCAAAATTAACTATTTTGGTCTGCTTAGCAGTTTCGTTTTCACTATTTCACCTCAATTCACGGTTTAGTGACAAAACTCCATTATTTCACCTTAATGTGCTTGGGGAACATGTCACAACAATAAACAAAACATGCCACAGCATGACACATATGCTTGTTGTGGCCAGTCCTGAAGAACTCCTAAACTGTACCTTATATGGATTTTCACATACACAATGACAGAGTTTTTTTACTAAAGGGAAAATTGTCAGGAACTCAAAGTGCATTGAAAATGAATTTGAAATTTTAGATCAAAATAGGTGAACCGGTAGTGTAGATGAATTGGAGATTTGTTCTATTTCAGCTATTTTTGGCCTTACACTTGAAATTCAATTTCTTCAGAATTCTCATTTTAGTAAACATGCCTAATAAAGAAACGGTATACAAACACGTATAAAGAAGAAGATCACATTTTTTTCCACTTTTGAGAAACACAAAGATATTTTCTTTTAATATCCAATGAAATAAGTAACATTACTTACACAAACAAAATTATATATTCCTAGCCAACATGAGTGAATGTCATGAATTGCTGGTCTAGTCAACACTTAAAGGAACACTCTAAGCACCATATAATCTACAGCTTTAAGTTCAACTCTTCTTGTTTTTATCAAATCATTTTTTACACAAAGCACGGCTTTTCCAGGACTCATAATAACCCAGCCCCTCTAATGCTACTAAGATAATACAAAAGTTTTGCATCTGAATTAGTTGTGCAAATCCATACAAATTTGGGTGTCAGTGATAGGCAGTGAGCAATGGCCTAATCTGCTTTAAATGCTTGCAGCCTTTTCTAACCATTCATGCTGATTGGCTTTTAATAACAGTGCTGAGCAAATGGGAGCAGTCCAGCTGTCAGAAGGCAGAAAGCAGTGGGCAACATCCACCCCTGCTCTCTGCTTCCAAAATTGTATTAAATTGCATTGCTTTCTCCTTGCCTTGAAGACAGAGGTGTAACACTGCTAAATGACAATCTTGGAATCTTGGGCACTCCTTTCAACAATCTCTGGTCATCCTGGTTACCATGGGATCCTGACAATTCCAAATGGATATTTTTTCGACTCCAAGGAAATGAAGTCAGGAGCAGCTCAGCTACCACCTGATTTATTGGAGGTTTTATGATTCTGTCTGACTTTTACTGGACCAGCCCTGCATGTGCTTGGAGGGATAAAAGTGAATATTTTACAAGTCCCCTCTTATTTTTAAGGGGTACTAGGGAATCTAACATTATTTTATTTCTCTTTATTTATAAATAGTGCCATATTTTTATTGCACTATTTATTATCATTAAAAGCAAGCTGCTTTCTCCAGGTAAAATCCCAATGATAGTAGTATTTAAACTACACAATAAACTTGGATAATCTATCATACCAACTGCTAAAATCATTCTTCAAGTTTTTACAGGTCCCAATAACATGGAGACCTAAGAGTTTTCAACAAAACGGGGAGTAAAGAAATTGTGCTGAATTTATGTCTGAAAATCCCTCTAGTTTCAGTGGAAAAAAAATGTCTTTGATAAAACATTGGCTGGGTTTGCAGACAGGAGACTTTGATAGATCATGCCCAGGTGAACTATGGCCTAGAGCAGCCGCGTTAAGAAAATAACTAAAGTAACAAAACAATCATCTATGGAGAGACAGACCTAATACGAGCAGCTATAGTTTCATCACTGATTCATTAGAGTCATTAACAGAAGAGCTGAGCGGGGATCTGGTATCAAAGATGACATACACCACTCCAGCATTGCAAATCTCACCGGCTAATTTTTGTCCTCTTTGCAGTTCCACCGTTTTCGAGCCTTGGGATTTAAGAAAGCAAAAGTATAGGATGTGTCCAGTCGCAGAGCTTCCTTCAAGCAATCACTCATACAGACTCTGATGATAAAACAATTTTGTTTCCCTGCTCCGATCCACATTTTCATTAAAATTAAAGCCAAGGAAATCCTCAAAAGATTTCTGTAATGTATTTCCAATTCCCAGTCTCTTCAAAAAAGACAGAGCAAAGTAGAAGAAAGGTGAATGACTTTGAGAGTGGGGGGAGTCAATGCAGATGGATTTAGCAATGGGCACAAAGCAGTGGAAATAAAAAAAATACGTATATCAGAGGTTATATGAAAAAAAAAAGCAGGGGATCAAGTTGCAGTAGATAGTATCTTTGAACTCTTTCCTTTTTTATTTATTTCTTCATCTTACTCTTGTTTTTTTTCGTTTCATCTCTTACCTTGCCATAAAAAAAAAACTAATAAAACAGTCAAGTAGTCCCAAAAGACAACAGAGAATAAGAGACAGGAGGAGAGAAGGTGAAAATATATATGTATGTAAAGAACAAGAGAAGATGTGAGAGCATATAACTATATACAGCGAGAGAATTGGATAGCGATGAAATATAGAGAGGACGGGAACAATGAGAGATAGAAAAGACGAGATAAAAAAAGACAAGATCTGTATAAATCTGTGTAGAGGAGTTCTATATAAATATATATGTTATAGTTATATTGTATATGTTAGTATGATATATTTATATGTATATTGTGAAAACCCTAGTGAGAACGGGGGATGATGAAAATAAAGAAGAATAGATAGAGAGAATAGACAAAAAGACAACAGCTCCATCCCTGAATAAAATGCCTATTCTATCGCATAATTAACCGATCTTTACATTCAATGCAGTTATATTTTTTCTTTTTTATGATATTTAAAAGGGAGAAACCTTGGATCCAGCTAATTCACTGAAGTATGTTTTGTGCCTGATTTCCAAAGTATGTTGCAGGCCTTTGTGAGAAACACGATAAGAAGAAAATCTTGGAAGGTTTAGAAGGTTTCATTGTTTTCTGAGGCTAAATTTGGTCAAATTGGAGTGACTCACAATTAAAGATAATCTGTAGCACAAAACTGAAGATTACTTATCCGTCAAGGTTTTATTTTTGTTTTTATCATGTCTGTCTAAAGGTTCTTCCAGAATACCGAATGGATTTAGAACTAGAGGAATGAAGAAAGTTACTGAACATTACGAAGGATATTCGCTAAACTGTGAGTTGTGCTCATTTTTAGAACTTTTTTTTGTGACATTTACAAAGAGATCACTCAAGCTACCAACAAATTGGCTAAACTGGAGACATTTTTCCAGATCTGATAATCTGGGTTACCACTGGGCAATCTTCCCCACCTATACAAGTTATATAAAAAAAACAGGTGTAGATAAGTGCTAAACTTATATAACAATAGTGGAGCATTATCAATAAAATCACATGCAGGGGATTCTCTTACATGTGATGTTATTGATAATGCCCTGCATGTGATTTTATTGATAATGCTCTGCATGTGGTTTTATTGATAGAACTCCACTATTATTGCATAAGTTTAGTTATATAAATCTGTTTTTTATATAGTTTATATAGGTAAGGGAAGAAAGGTATCCCATCACACGTGTTTTGATCTGCTTGCAAAATCACAAATTCTTAATTTTCCTTTGAAGCGCTTTTATAACACTAACTTCTAGTGAGTTAAAAAAAAATTGGGAACATTAACCCCTTAAGGACACATGACGTGTGTGACACGTCATGATTCCCTTTTATTCCAGAAGTTTGGTCCTTAAGGGGTTAATCGACATGTTAAGTAACTTACTGTTTAATTAATAAACCTTCAATGTTTATTATGCATGTAGACAGGTTTATGTTTCATGTAGCTCAGGATAAAGTATTAGGGATATTATTTTGTTTTAGTAAAAGAAAAGAAATGCATAAAACAAGGTGTTCTTGCACACTAAAATCTAAACTCCATGTGCATAACAGTACACCCATCAACTATGATAATTTAGTAATTACGATTGTTCACAGAAAATAATGATGGACGAAGGCTTTTCTAGAAACGACTTACTATAAAAAAATCTGAGTAATGTTTTTGCGTGACGTGATTTTGCATGTCGGAAATGTTTCTAACTCTGATATGTAATATTTGGATTTTAAATGAATAATGTTTGATGTTCCATTATGGTAACAGATTGCATTATCTATTCTGGTGATTTTGGCAGCAATCCACTAAAAATAGTACCAGCTTTCAGCCTTTTGCCTCTTAAAGTCAAAGGACAGAACCGCAGCTACATTTGTGGTGACTAAAAAGCAATAGAGTGATTTGGATACATTGTCATTCTTCTACCACAGCAGAGACAGTGTAAGACAAATCTTCCCATAGACATATCTGCATATTAGACCAATCCATAGAGATTCCCATAACCTTATATTTCATTAGCTCTGCCAGGATTTACTTATCAGTGGAACATGAATCAAGATTGTCCCTTAGGAACAGATTGTGACTTGAAAATGCAAGAGTCTATAAAGATATAGTCTGTCAGGGATTAGAGGAAATAAGGACGTCTGCCCCATTAATCCTCCTGTTCCGGGGATTTGTTTAAAAAAAATATGTTTTTCATGATTTGTAGATGATCTTTTAAGTGAGCTCTGTCTACTCAGAATTTATAAACACACATGCAAGCACACACCGACACAAAGACACACAGGCATCTGTGCTGGGATTTTTAGTGAGCACTGTGAGAGTGCTGTTTTGCTATTTGTTTATATAGCACATTGTCAGCATACTTGGAAATATATATATAAATATCATTTTTTTTTTCTTTGTTGGTGCTGAAACTGAATGCCTAAGGCTCAGAGTGAAACAAAGGTGATAAAAGTCACAAGAAAAATAACTTCACCTGTCTATAAGACACATTATTGAAGGTTTGTGACTGTTGGATGATTTACAGGTAAGTCACTAAATCAAATGGTATCCAGCCCCCTGGTAAATCTGCACACCTTCAGACTTTCAGCTCACTCTACAACCTGTGAAACACAGCAAGGGATGGAGTAATGCCCATTTCAGCACTAGGTTGCTGTCCATTTCAGCACCAGAGGGATTACACGGGCCTAGGTGGGGACTGCTGATTTTATGTTATACCTTCTCTGCAAGATACCTATAGCCTAGCAAGTGTTGGAATACACAGCAATCAAATCCCAGCAACCTGTCAGCATGAAAATAGAAAGATGCTGATCATACTGTAAATACTATTAGCTGCTCATTCTATGCGAGAGATATACTGACTTACTTAAAACGTACTGACAACGCCATGAATTTCTCTCCTGAAAGGATCTATGGATGTAGACACAGTTAAGAACATTCAGTAGTAAAACAACTATACCACTCTTATTAAAATACATGTCATATTTAGAAAGCATTAGGAAATATATTCATCATAGAATTGTGTTATGTCCCTTTGTTCCTCATAATTTTTAGGGACATTATGTGTTTAGAACAGGGGTGACCAATAGGTAGATCCCAAGATGTTTTAAAACTACAGCTTCCATGATGCTTTGTAAATCTAAATGCATAAAGTCGTGCAAAGCACCATGGGAGTTGTAGTTCTATGACATCTGGGGCTCTACCATTTGGGTACCCCTGCTCTAGACATTTTTTACTTAAAAAGATGCATCTCTGAAGCTGTTATTAGACTCCAACTCCAACAACACCTAATCAGCAGTTGGCCAGCATGACAACTTCACGGCTTGCTTTCTGGAGATGGTAGGCACAGATAGGCCCCTCTATGTTCACAGTCTACCCACCTTCTAATGGGTCTTCAGCAGGATAACAGTGTAACATCATCTCAGACTAGTTACACAAACTTGACAATGAATTCAGTATGTTGCAATGGCATCCACAGTCACCAGATATCAGGAGATTCACAGCATAAATGTGCTGCCAACAAACCTCGACAGCTACATGATGTCATCATGTCAATATGGAGCAGGGCTTCTAAAAAGTGTTTCCAGCAATTACCTAATCCATGACACAAATCATTCAGTCTGTAATGTTTTATTTTTCTTGGGATAACAAGAAATGTAATTATGCATCTTTCATGCAATGAATTAATTTTCAGAGGTCAAAACATATCAGTATATTGGGGAAAGTAATTCTTCTCTGACAGCCCGTATTAATGAGATTAGTTCATGGGGTGTATTTCATGGGATGTACTTAGCCTGTACTACAAGTGTTTTGTGTCTTCTCCCTCATTCTTACTAACATGGCCTCAGATGTTTTTATGTTTCCCCTGTACCTAATATTTGAAAGAGACACACAAAATGATGTTGCTTGAATTAAAAAAACGAAAGTAGGGTGGCGGGTCCTGACCACTGACCTGAGTGGACGCAGGCAGCAAGAGCTCCTGTGACAAACGGAAATTTAAGCTACATTTACCCACATAGACGCTGAAACCAGGCACCCACGAGCTGGCAAACGACAGGGTAACCTACGACCTACACAACGATAACACACACGTGGATGCCCCACTCAGACCCACTCGACATCACTATGCGGCCTACACTCACGTGCGGCTCGGGGGAGACGGCCGCTCTCCCGTTGCCTTCTTACTCGGCTGACCTCTTTAAAAGCCTATGTATCCCCCCACCCCCTAGGGACCAGTGGGGGTTATTCCGGCCTACACCGAACTGGCTCACGAGCTGCTGCTGCACTCGTCTATGACCTCCTGCAGCCCAGGCCTCGATGGCAAGATGGCGGCGGACAACCATGCTCTTGGGCAGTTGCCCTCCCAGCCTTTATCTGAGTGGCTGGACGCCATATTCCAATGCTTCTGGGAGAAGCTGGAGCAGCGGGCTTTCCAACTACCCTGCACACGCGGTAGCGAAGTGGGGAGCAGTGGACACACGGAGCAGCACAGTCCCATCCTAGGCGAAGCGACACACCAAGTGCCTACTACCCACACCACAAGCCCATCCAGGCCAAAGGTCATGAGGAAACCCCTTCCGAGGCATTGACCACCATGCTGGAGGGCCACACGCTGCTGGCGGTGGACAACCACCAGGCTCCTCCGCAGCGCCCAAAAAGGGAGAGACCCGGCCTCTCTGAGTACCTGAGTCTGTGGCCCAAGGATGCCGACCTTGAGCGAGGCCTGGAGCTGGAGAGGGACCAACCACCACCCACGACTCCCCTCCACTCACCAATGCTACTAGGAGCGAGCTCCCAAGATGCCCAGCAGAGGAATTGGCTGACACAAGAGCTTGAGCTCTGAGCTCCCCACTACACGCATGGTGGACTAAGCGGCAGAGACGGAGTCCCCTACTCCTTACCGATAAGTTAACCCCTAGTCTGAGCACCCTGCCATTCAGTGATGTTGAGCTGCTGCTGTGAATAATGAGGGACATGCCATTTTGAACTCACTGTGGGCAGCCACTGCACACTTTACTTGACTAGCCTCTGTATGATGGTCCCTGGAACATTGAAATACTGGGCCTGGACGAAGCAACATAGTGTGTGATGTTTTGTCCCCCATTTTGGAGTATCCTGCCATGCCTTTACCTTAGATAGTTCCGCAATAGAGGGGGGTGTCAGTAAGTACGGAAGCCTGCATAGTTAACCAGTTTCAAGGCCAGTTCAGGTCCTACTCTTAAGTACATACACTCTGACATACTCTTTGTTGTTATACCTTGGTATGAATGTATACCTCAAGTGCCACAATGTAGTTTTTAAAACGTGAAGCACAGTAGGTGATAACAGGCTACCATTATAAGCATGTTCTCTCACACTAAGCCCATGGTGATGTTCATCATCGATGATGCCATGTTATAGTATATTATACCTATTTTTGCTCTATTTTGAAACGCAATGCTGTTTATCATACACCGTATACTCCAGTTCCTGAATATTGCTTTGCTGTGACTTTGGCTTGATGCACAATCTACTTAATTAATACGTATACCATGTCTAAGATCTTGCATAGTCTCGTACTACTCTCTTCATCGTTTATCTAGACATGCACTGCTTCTGTTTATAATATGTTTTCGTTAAACAACATAAAAACAAAAATGAGGCACTACTATCCAGGAAATGTAATTCATCAAAGTTAATGCTGTATTAACCCTATATTGTATACCACTCTTTGTCTTTCTTCATCCTGTAACCCATCTCGCATGCATTAATAAAAGAAAGATTGACAACAAAAAAAAGCGAAAGTAGACAAAACTATTAACCATTACAAGAAACATTCAGTGTTAATTCACTGTCTCTGGATAATATTTCAAATGTGTTTGTATGAATAAGTCACAATTAAAAATTTGTAATTTTCAAGGAAGCTTTGTAATAATCTGCAAGACTCTGGAGACCACATTCCCCTTTTATCACACACACTCAATTACCCTATTACACTGCGAAGCCTCTTTGCCGTTCTGCCTTCTCCTGCTGGTCTATGTGTCTCCCAACGTGTTGCTTACACTGTCAGTTCTTTGAGGTTTGGATTATCCTATCTCCTAATGGCTCTTTTATGTCTAGAGAGCTTATCCCTGTATTGTACTCTGAATGCTTACACTGCAAAGTTCTATGTGCGTGGGCTGCACTATCCACAATTAAATAAATAAGACAATAATTATTCTTACTATAGCTGTAATAATAAAATAACTTTCTACAAAGCTGAGTAAAGCACTATAGAAATAAAATACATAAGAAAAAAAATTAATCTAAGAAACATTTCAGTTACAGAGGATGAACTTTTCTTAGTTTAATAGGGTAGGATTTCTACAGCGGATTGAAGCTGGTAAGCCAGGGAAGCCATACTAAATTTGAAAGTGGTCAATGTTTATTTAGTAGTTACAATGAAAGAAAAGGAACTGAAGTAAAAAAAAAAAAAAACCCTCTTACGTCAATGGAAAATGGAAAGAAAAATAAGTACGAAAAAAGTTGCAATTAAGTGTTGAACCAGCTATTACAGCTTTAAAGGGGCACTCCAGGATGTCATTGACCCATATTTTAAAGCATGATTTGGATAATGTATTCAAAATATATTCAAGCAAAAAACAAATGGAAATAAAGAAGTTTGCTTTCAAAGTTCCCGCTTTTTATTAAAATCCTTAGAAATTAATTTGTAACTTATACCCACCGGAAGGTAGGTTAGCCAACCAGAATCCCTTCGTTCTGGACAACAGAGTCTAAACGATTAGACAAGTTTAACTCAGCAAGGGTTTAAGTTCATAGTGGGCATTATCTGTTAAACTATATTTTCAGACATTAAAATATGACTGTCAATAACCTATACCTTGATAATTTAATTTGTGTTTCCATCACCTAGAAATCTGTCAGTGGTTTTGTTTGTCTGTTGAAGGTGGATGGGATAGATTGATTAGCAGGTGTCTCTGTGTACAACCTCAGTTCTGCTAAGAGCAGAAGATTTTTGGAACTTGTAGTTCAGTTATCAGCCTTCTATTAGTGAAAGCTGCTAGTTGAATTATAGTTGGAATACAACTCCCAGAAACGTTTAACGCTTGCTATACTTCTTGACGGCATGTACAACTGTGCCCTTGGGACACTGCAGATTAGGAGGGAGGTACAAAAAGGGAGACATCATATTATGTATTCAAAGAACAGTAACTTGAAAAGGAATCATTTTAGAATTGGAAAGGTAAGAGAGAGCAAGAATGGTTGCAGAATACGGGGAAAAAAACATGCACTCACTGTGAATATCAAAATTCATATATATCAATATATCCAAAGGTATAGTCAGCTGTGCTTTCAGTTTAGCTGCTTTGGCCTTCCATGTGAAATTCACTTCAAAGTCTCACTTTAGTGAAGAACTGTTTATAAAATTGAGCATGCAAAAAATACAGCTAACCGTTAGGCTCAAAATATATTAAAGGTTGGTTCTCTTTAATAGTAAGAAGAGCATTGTAGTGGATTCCAAACCAGCCAAGTCGTAAATAGATTTAAAAAAAATAAAAATAATATATATATATATATATATACCACACAAAATCCAGCGCACTCACTCATTCACTAAACAGCAATTTTAAAGCTCACAGTATGAAGTAGTTTAGCAGATTATTTTTTTAAACACCTAACCTAGGCAAACATAATGAGGATATATATATATATATATTTTTTTTTTGTTAGGTGCTTATGATAGTACAGAGTGAAATACCATAATTAAATGTAGGATAGTAAAAAGGGGCAAGTCGGTTGTGGTGTGCTGGAACCGACGATGAGGTAGGCCTGAGAAAGAAGAGGGCAAAAATTAAGTAATCAAATTTATTACAGACAACCAATACAGATACATATATCAACCAGACATGTTTTTGAAAGCATCCCTTAATTCTTGTACTGGGTTCAGTATGTATCGTGAGTAAGCGGATGACTTCAAGCGCCCCAGTGTTTTTATAGCATGAATCGGAATGTTGACACTGGAGGCTGTGGATGCTGCTCCTATGCGGAAGGAGTGCCCTGAGTAGTTAGCTGCGTTGAGGCCCAGTTGAGTGAGCAAAGACCTGACGTAGGTCATGAAGGTTGTAGTGGTGAGTACCGAACCTTGGAATAGTAGTAATGGTTGTGATGGTAGTAAATTATGATGCTCTATGTATGCATCAAGAACCCTGACGGGGCACCACCTGTTGTGCGTGGGATAGTATGGAATGTTTACTGGTATGTGCTGACTGGTTTTGGAGTGAGGTAGAGTCAGGATGTAATGATCCATGTGTTTTGTTAAGTGGGAATAGAGGAGAATAGGAGTAGATTGTGTTGTGTTGGTTGTAGTGAACTCTCTAGGTCTTAGGAATCCATAGAAAGCTATGTATATTGCTGCTTTGATGACAGAATTTGTAGTGGTGTCAAAAGGTTTTAATTAAAGCAGGTTAGATAATGCTTTGAAGATATGGTTATCTATGGGTAGCCTCTGTGATGCATGTGTGGGTTCAGATTTCTGAATGCATCTGAGTATGGTCTTAATCTGGTGAGAGGCCACGAAACTAGTGTTGTTTGGTTGTAAGATTAGCATATGGTGTTGAATGCCCATGAGGTAAAGTTTGATGGTGTTATATGACATTTTGATTTTAAGGTGGCAAAAAGAAGCAAAACCCCAAAAAGATGTCATAACAAATGGTTGCATGATGTTATGTTCCAAAAGGGATCTTTTGAATAGGGTAAAAGCCCTGTCGTATGTTTTGTGTGTATTTTTTGATAGTGCCAATTGGGACAGTGTCCTGTTATGATGCATGATGGTGTCTAGTCCAGTATTAGTTGTTGAAATGTTGGAGTGGTGGTGGCTGTGGGCGCAGCTGATGGGACTGCTTGATGAAATGCCTGAAATTTAAAACAAGACAAACTGTCAGCAGCTGTGTTACATATATCTGGAACATGCAAACAATATAGAAAGAAATTATGACAAGCTGCCAACCAAGTGAGTTTCCTCAGAAACCTCATGATCGTAAGGGATTTGGAATGACCTTTGTTGATGATGTGACAGGTTGCCTGGTTGTCTGAGTAACAACGAACTGGCATATTTGCCCATAAATGACCCCATGCTACGGCAGCCGCCACGATGGGATAGATCTCAAATAGAGCTGAGGTAGTGGAAAAACCTTCCAAATCCTGAACTGCTGTAGGCCAGCTGCCCCAAAGCCATTCGTTCCCAAAAATTGCTGCAAAACCTGTGGTAGATGCCTCATCTGACCAAATGGTGGGAGATGAGTCAGTCAATTGAGGGAGGAACATACTTTTACCATTCCAAGTGGTTAAAATTCTCTTCCACGGGGGACGGAGCCTGACTCTCAAGCGAGATAGACGTGCAAGCCGAGAGCTCCTGAATCCGGAGCCCAGATTTGGGGTATTTCACCCGACCACCCGATTACACAGACTGCTACACTCAAGGATCGTGATGAGGAGACTGCAAGGCACCCAGAGACTGCAAGGCCCCCGGTGCTAGGCGGACCAATTTGTGGCCAGCGGCCTGTGTGGGTGGGAGCCGAGGAGAGACGGATGCTCTCCCAGGTTCTCTGGTGGACAAGGGGGCACTCCCAATACGCCTCGCCCCCCCGGTTTTTAAATGCAGTAAATCCCGGTCCTTGAGGACACTGCTGAGAGACTTACAAAACCTCCGCGCGACGCGGTAAAGCAGAGATCCAAGATGGCGGCGGCACTGGGCTCTGCAACAGAAGGCCAAACACTGCCACAGCCTATCCCAGAAGGCCCTAGGACCGAGGTACCGGACACTCTGGAAGCCATACTCGACCGCTTCTGGGCCATGCTATTCAACCGAGCAGGGCAAGCAGCGGCCACACGGGCACTAAACCAAGGCGATCAGGCACGAAACAAGGAACGGCCGGGGAAGCCTCCCACGAGCCGACAGATGTCCCGCACTACCCTGATCCCACCAAAATGGCGAAAACCACGGAGACGACATCATCGGCTAAAACATCAAGCCACAGACAGATGTCCTGCCCAACACAGCCATGGAACACCGCACCCCACAGTACCAACGCCGGTCCGAGGCAACGTGTCAAAACCAGTGAGACAACCTCTCAGCCGCCCCACAAGCCGACCGGAGCAGGACACTCACTTACCAAGCACACGAACTTCGGACTGGCAAGCTACCGCCATGCTGAACAGACGGGTAAACCCAGAGGGCGTAAGCTGAGAAGAAGACGACCAAGGGACGTGTGGAGCTGGGGTCAAGCCTAAATAATCCACCACGGGACACTATAGTACTCTGCAGAACATGACTCTGATTTCCACATTCAGCGAACATACACCTCATATGTTTTTTCTCTCTCTCTTTCTTTTCTCTTTCTTTGTTTGTCCCTAGTTAGCCATGCTGCACGACCTCTTAAGCATTTTCCTCTTCTTGCACCGCTCCACACCTCGCAGGAGCCCATGTCCTAAAAAGTCGATAGCATTAGTAGCCTAGTCTTGATACTAAAACCTTATCCAAGTCTGGCTAGTTATGTAAGGAAAACAGCAAATGTATGTATGCCCATAAACTGCTATTACATTTAGGCTTGTACACTTATGCTTGTTCACCCACTCAGTGCCCAGGGCACCCACGTCAGTTACTATCTTGATGTTAAAACAAAAACCTCACTCTGCTTCTTGTCATACCTAAACCGCTATGAACGCTGTACTAAATGTCTGCTTAACTGATAGGGCGGTAGCCCACTTGCTATGTTTCTTGCATGCAGAACGAATATCTGCAATACTTAAACGTTTTTTGACCGATGTTTATATTAATACACGTTAAACAATAATGCACGGTCTTATGACACCCACTAGCTGTGTGCCTAAATAGCCTACCACCGGCCAATCTCAAGCCGACGAGCCCGTCTGTCTAGCAAGCCACTTGTTCCCTCCACTCCCCAGTTACTCACGTCTCATAAACATGTAATCTGCCCTGTTTGTATACAACCATACATGTCCCATCAACTCATTTTGACCAACTAATCTGTAGCAACAAACACATAGGACACGCATGAAAAACATATGATCCGGCTAATTTAGAATTTGCTAGCACTCTCGATGGTTTAATGACATGTATGAATACGCTTGTTGGCATGTTTACCTTATCTTTACAGCCGATGCATCACTAAGCTAAAACTGTTTCTGTAAAATTGTGCTGATTAATCCAATGTTTCCGCTAATCGAGAACCTATATTGTCGCAATTTTGCTCTCTCTAACCTAAAAAATGTGCCTGACTATCGTTTACCACAACCTATACAACAAATGTTTACTACCGTATTTTGATGTCGCTGTTGTGGCGCACCAAAGCTTACTGTTACTTTTGTGCACAACAAAAATAAAGAATAAAAAAAAAGATCTCTTGCACATGTTTAGGTCTGCCATAGCTTGGGTATCTGAAGACAACCTGTGTGTGTCGTGTAGGAAGCGTGGAAAAAGATACAAGAGTCGTGATATGAAGGAGCGGCCTTGAGGTATGATACGCATAGCAAAATTTAGTGATCCCAGCAGGGACTGTAGCTCTTTGCGGTTGCAAGTACCGAGCTGAAGGTAAGAATGTAAGTAAGAATGTAAGTAAGAATGTTCTCTATCTTGTCGTGTGGTAGGCTTGCTTGCATTTGGCTGAGTCTAATTGAATACCCAGGAAAGTGATAATCGTGTCTGGCCCCTCCATTTTCTTAGGGGAGATTGGGACACCTAGCTGCTCAAATAGCTTGGTGGTAGCTTTGAGGCTACTAGGAGGGGAAGTATTTTCCTCGACCAGTAAGAAATCGTCCAGTTAATGTAATACCGTAGGGCATCTGGCTATGTTCAATAGTAACCAGCACAATGCTTTGGCAAATGTGTCGAAAATAGCTGGGCTACTTTTGGACCCAAAAGTTAAACGGGAGAAAAAATAGTAGTTCCCGGCCCCCTTGATGCCATGCAGGTGCCACAGTGTGGGGTGGATTGGCAGCAATTTAAAGGCATTAGTAATATCGGTCTTACTAAGCCAGGCTCCGACCCCTGCTTGTATGATAGCTGTAATGGCGTGATCAATGGTGGTGTATTGCAGGGAGAATTCCTCGGAGGGTATGAGGGAGTTAAGACTAGGGTTGGCCGATGAGTGTAGTGCCGACAAGTCAATGATGAGTCCCTGTTTAAGGGAAGATTTCCCTGTGACAATACCAATGGGGTTAGTGCGCCATTCTATGAATGGAGGAGTTTTGAAAGGCCCCAATACGAAACCCTCAGCCACTTCTTGGGCTATGAGAGTGTCGACCGCTGTGGGATTGTGTTGTAGGGCATTCCAGAGTCCCGGATGGTATGTGTAGAATACCTGTGTGGAAGCCTTCTGTCAAACCAGAGATAAGAAAGTTTACCAAGTGTCTAGACGGGTGATGTGACATAAATGCAGTAAATACCGGCATATTAATGGACGTTAGGTAAGGCTTGGAGTACATTTTATTTGGACACATGGTTTTTGCATGTGCCCTAAAACATTTTAAACAGATATGCAATAATCTGCAACCGCTATAATTACAAGACCCAACATTGAAATTATTACATATCTGGGACTTGCCCAGAAACTTGATTGGGCGTCCCAGTTTGTCTCTTGACAATTTCTCTGGAACACTAGAGGAACTAGCTCCTTGCGTGGAGGCATGTTCGTCCACCGTGTTGGGACAGAAATTTGTCGTATGGGCTGTAGAGGAGCAGTATGCACAAGCCGATGTTCTTAGACCTGCAAAGTGTCTGCAAAATATGACCGTATCAATCCTTCCCCAGTTGGATCTTGTTCCATACTGGGAGAAGGCTCCAGACACTTTTGCAGAAAAAAGACCTATGGTAATCATAAAAGGCTGAACCACCATATTTGTTGCCAAGGTCTACCAGCTTGTGCATATAAAGATCAAACTCCTCTCTTCTATTGGGATAGACCGCACAGATGACATCCCGGTAAATACCAAAGGCCAGTACAAACTCAGGGATAGTCAGTTTTCTGTTTAGGCGGGCATCCCTAGATCTGACAACAACAGACACATCATCATAAGTGTAAGTCTTATTTTCCACAATATCCTGGGAGGTAATCAGCAGGGAAGCCAGGTTGACGTCTTTACCTTCCAGGATATCTCTTTTAATATGCTCAGGGATCATAGGAGCAGGGCTAACTTCCTGGTCATCCAGGGCGATGGTTGGAGTAGCTAATAGCAAGTCGGCTGGTGCCGGTAAGGGCCGTGGTGACCGACTCAAGTTTCTCCAACCTGGAGTTGACCTTGCTCATGGACGCCATGAGTGAAGACAACATGGAATGTATGTATCCTGGGTTGGACTGGCTAGGTCCTTCCCCGGCATCCATGTTATTTGTTGAAGTGCGCAGCAGTTTGAAAAGTTCTACTTTCCTTGCTGTAGCGGGGTAGGGGATTTGCCGTCTCCTCAATTCCGTAGTTATACGAGGGATCGTCCAGGATCTGATCGATGCTGGACTAGTTACCTCTCCTCCTTGTGTGGTAGTGATAGCTCTAGCCGGAGTGCTAGGCAGGGAGAAATCCTCTACCCCTTCCTGAGACACAAACAAAACAATTAATTAGTGTATGAAAACCACCAAATCGTACTGCAGGCTAGCTAAGCCGAATGGCGAAACATTACACTTGTTTGGTGACAGGTGAGGCCCTACTAGTTGCCAAGTGGCTTGAGAGGCTCTATCTATGCATTGGCGCGTGGGGATATGACGCCACCCGTCATAGTGGCAGGAGTTTTAGGCCTCTTGGTGACTGTAACACAGAAAAACAGGGGAAGGGAGTGACAGGTGAGGCTCTCTCTATGCAACATGCGAGGCGGCTAGCTACCATGTGGCCCAATGGGTGTTTGCTTCTGAAACGTTGAGGCGGGGTGTTGGCCTCGCGGGACCACTAACTGATGGCAATTGCCAAGAAGGGGTAAATACCTATTGGGAAGCCTATGACCCTATTGCCAGTACTCTAAACTAGGGGGGAGAAATGAAATGTATGGCAGAATACCATATGAGCAGGTGAACGTACCTGGTAGTATGAAAATCTCACAGGAAAAACCGTGTGGTGAAAATATATTTAAACCTGGACAGCCTGAAACGGGTAAAAGAGAGTAGTATAATGAGTGTGGACTGTGAGGAAAAGAAGTAGACTGTGTAGCCTGTACCAGCGATGTTTTTTCAGGCTTGCTGGCGTATTACTTGTAAATGAAATGTAGTGATATACCATGGGAATATAAATGTGTTACCAAGGCAAAGTGATGCCGTGGCTTTAATACAAAATTCTGTCTAAAACAGTGGGGAATGTATGATGGGTGTCAAAAAATAAAAATAAGAGGAAGGGGTGAGGGAGGCCGTGGCCTATGTTTAAACTGCATATATGTGTTATATAATAACAAATGGCAGGGAAAACACAATACTTTAAAATGATGTAAAGTTATATATATATGTATATTACTGTACTGTTAAAGACGTATGATTGGTTGGATCAGTACGTGTGATTCAACCCGAGAATACATTATTTGGAAAAGGAAAACTGTATCCTTATGTATGTGTTGTAGTTTTAAACATAGAAATGAGGCCTGTAATGTAGGCTGAATCAACTTGAATGAAATGGATAAGTATGGAAGACCCCTGAAAGCGTGGGAGTCAAAATGATCCATACAGATATGTTAGCTGATTTTTATGAACATTGATAGAATACTGATACCTTTAACCCCTTAAGGACACATGACATGTGTGACATGTCATGATTCCCTTTTATTCCAGAAGTGTGGTCCTTAAGGGGTTAAACAGTAATGGAAATAATCTTGTATTTAATCAAGCAAATCATTAACCGAATGGCATATACATGAAATGATGAAATGTAATCCACGAAAGGATTTATGCGTAATACATAGCAAGAAACCGAACCCAATGTGAAGGGAAACAGAAACTGGACGAATAGTTTAAACTTGTGAATTTTATGCGAACAGCAAGTGTGTTTAAGCATATCATGAATTAAGTGCCGAATGGCAAAACAACCGAAATGATAACTTGTTTCACTGTAGCAAGGGAACAGTAATATGCGAAATGATCACTTCACTAATATATATGATTAGCCGAAGAACCGTACGAAATAAAGCCGCGAACGGCTTGTTCAATTGCGGCATAACAGGGAAAAAACGTAGAGCGAGGACCCGTGCTGTACCGTGCGCCGTGGGAACCGATCCTGGCGTGACAGGTAGGTCTAACTTACGGTTTAGGAGTCCCTGGGACGCGATCTACGACGAAGACCGGGTCAGAAGAAGCTGGACGGACGGAAAGGCCTGCAACAGGATTCCTGGACACAGCTTGCCGCGGAAAAACTTGTGGATACAGAAAACCAAGATGGCGCCTGAGAGAACCCGGAAGTGGATCCTCATTCAACGCTGACCTCAAACGGTAAGGAGCAAGGTAAGGGGTTAAGTAGGCTAGGAGTGGATACCAGCACCTTCCACAAATCCAGGCCAAATTGCCTTAATACATATGAAAACGATATATTTTTTTGATATATTATTATTATTATTATTATTATTATTATTATTTCCTAACTTAACTACAATTAATTTATAGATTTTGGAAGCCGAAGTAATGACGCAACTTTGGCTGGAATTAAACTTTCGACTCTAAGATCAACAAAGACTCAGGCTATTGGATATGCATAAGGACTGAAAATTACAGCCTAATATAGAAGTATACCATCAGCTAGTTGCTTATCATAATCCCGTTGGACACAATTCTAGATTATGAAAGATGAGAAACATTTAAAGTCAATATATCATGTTTATCATAGGGGAAACTATCAAAGCCCCTATATCACCACAACACATATTTTTGTTAAAGTGACAGGTCCCTTTCTCCCTCAGAACAGCTGGGAAAAAATTACAGTTTTTAGTATAATTACTCATCAACCTTGTAGGTCTCCCTGAACAGTATTCCTTGTAGGTCTTTTTCAGCTGCTGACTTATAAAGATACCATTCGCTGTTAACTCTGGAATATGCAGATGTGACCTAGGCAGTTTGTCGTTGTTTGATTGTAATAAAATATGCCAATTTTACAATTCAATCCTTTGCAAAGATACCTGATATGGAGATGTCTGTATGTGGATAAAAAAAAAAAATGTGGCCTGCTGCTGCACGTTACTTTGTAACAAAGAGGCTGCCACAAACACTCGTGTCAACAAATGTGGCCTTTATAAGCAGCGAGAAAAATGACTGAAACAAATCAATATTAGAACGCTGACAACAGAAAAAAATAAAATAAAATTATGACTTTTAATGAGCTGTACACTGTATGACAGAAAATGTATTCCCACAGAGTATTTATCTGGTTAGGGTAATATATACTGTATCCATCTAAATATAGACAAATTTCAGAAGAGAAATAAAGAGGGATTGACAGTCGTTGCTCGAGGGCTCTATCACAATGAACTAGCAGGAGGTGCTATAAGGTAGCATTATAATTCATTGACAGAATGTGGAAGGAAGACGTGAGTTTTGGTATATAAATAGCAAGGGCTGTTACATAGGGACAGGTGTATCGGAACAGTGAGGTAACTCGCGCAATGTGTGGCAAGCAGAAGGGGGGGTGTTTACAGATAAAAAAAAACAGTTGTTTTTTTCTGTTAACTTTGAAAACTGAAAAATATGGTGTAGTTGTTGTATTCATTTATGTTATTATTTTTTTTTTAAAAAGTCACTTTTCTTCCCCATAAACATTTTATTCAACAGCTCACATGAATATATGCATCAGCACGCAGTGTTGTTCGTGTTTCATGGTTTCTTCTAGTGCTTTATGTTGAAGACATAAAGGCAATTTAAGAGCAAAAAAACAAGCACAAGTTAAAAGGCAAGATATGAATTTAAGCACAAAATTATTGTGCCTATTTACTACAGTGATTTTTATGTTGAGGGGTAATATTGGAGTAATCAGTGACTTAGTGGGGTTGGAATTTCTTAATACTGGGAAAATACAAAATGTATTGGCTCACTTGTACATTCTTGTCACTTTAGATCTTAGCACAGATGCACTGTGGGTAATGCATTAACGAAGCACAAATGCAATGCCTCATTAGTTTTTGTAGAACTAAAACTCCATCATCCTCAAACAGAAATGTCTTGACTGAGAATGTTGGATGTTATAGTCCAATTATAAGAAGTGAGTTAGTAGCTATAAATCTCCCACTTAATACACAGGGTGATTAAAACTGTAATAATGCTTCTTGTACATAGGACACTGGGAAATTGGCATATGTAAAGTGCTTAATTTTTTATCAGTCCTTGTCTGATATTCTGTTTATTAGTGACAAGCGGCTATGACATCACTTGAGGGAAGTGAGTAAATATGGTCATCAGAGCTAGGTTAAGATTGCTCAGAGTCCTGAGCAAATTGCCCAGTTTGGGACCAATTCTAGAGCCCTGGAGTCTGTGTGAGAGTTAGTGTAGTGGCTGAGTGCTGTGAGTATGGTGGAGGCAGAGAGCTATAAGTGAGGGCAGAGTGTGGACCTGAGTGAGTTTTGTGTGTGTGGTGACTGAATTTTGTGCACATGGAGTCTGAGTGGCATGTGTGTGTGAGGTTAGGGGTGTCTGAGTGTGGCTGAATCAAGTATGTAGTGTTTAATTGTGTGTGGTGGCATTTTTAACCCCCATGCTTACATTTTGGCTAGAGGGGATGTAAATCCTGGTCGTCCAATGGAAGCTATATGTTGCAGAGTCTTTGGTGGCCAATGGGGAAGCATTGTGGTTTGCAGAACGCACCAAAAGTGGGTACAGATCACTTTAAGTGCTCTCCCACAGTCCCAGCATTAACCCTAAGGCCACCCTAGGCAGAACCATGAATTAGCTTGGTCCACATTTACCATACATATATGAAAAATTAAGGAGGGACCCAGATTGGTAACCTGCCAAGAGCCCTGTAGGACCCTAATCTTTCTCAGGCATATGCGCACCTGCCTTCACCCCTTCTAAGTAAACTGTATTAATGCTCATTTAAAAGCATAGGTAAGCTGTGATCATGTGTGAGTGAAAGCACTTCTCTACTTGGGAAAATAAATGGTGAAGGCTTGCAAAGTCTGAAAACAAAAGGTCTGTAGCTCTTGCAAGCTGTTTTTAGATATAACCCCAAATAGGAAATGCAGGTATAAATGCATCCATTTTTTTTTTCATTGGAGTAGATCTACCAAATAGTATTTTCTATTTTTTTAAGGTAATGGTTATGTCCGTCCCTGGCTCTTTGTAGAAAAATGTTCCTGACCAAGAACTTTCAGAACTTTTGGCACTTCAGATGTTGTGGACTATATGTCCCCTGATGCGTTGTGATCATTATAGCTGTAAGAGCATTATGTGAGACATTGTCCACAACATTTTGAAATGCAGAAGGTTGCTTACCCCTGGTATCCGGGAACGCAATGACCTCATTCTGCTTATTTAGTTCCCTCAACCGCCTGGAGTGGATGTAGGGGGATCATTTTCTATAGCTCTTTGAGCCCCATACTAGTTAATGGTGAGTCTGTGTAGATTTGATTTTTGGAATCTGTAGCCCTCTCCCCCCCCCCCCCCCCCCCCCCCCACCATGCACTGAGCAGAGAGGAGAAAGGTTTTTTTTTACCTTTTAGCAAATTGGTGCATTGGACATCCACTCCCTGTGTCCATCAACCATCATGCACGTTACTTTTAATGGTTAATGAAAACCGTCTCCAAGTAAAGCAACCTAAACTAAGAGCTTGCTTTTCTTCGTCATAAGGAAGCCATGCACACTAGCACGTAATGCATTGGATACAAACACAATCAGTGTAACTGGGCTGGTAAGCTATACTGACTCTTGATTGTTATTTGTTGGTCAATTAAGTTAGTAATTAAAAGCCAAACACAAATTAATTTTAATTATTAGGGTGGTTATTCTGATGATATCTTATTATGTTTTATATGTCAAGGATGTGCATTATTAGCATTTTTATTACGTTATAATGTTACCATGGAATTAACTTGCAAACTGAGGAGTCTTGTATTATTATTATTATTATATTGGGGCAATGCTATTTCCCTTTTGGTTAGTTATGCAGCAGAGTAAATATGCAGAGAATATTTCATAGAGATGAAAGCAATACACTTTATAGCTTACTGTCTGTGGGCTATAATTGATGAATGCATTTGTGTGTGTTCATGTGTGTGCATTATATTGTGTACGTGCATATATCGGGACAGGGTCAGAGTGGCAGCAAGACACCATATGCATTTCCCTAAGGCAGCGGTAGGCAATCTTTGGCACTTTACCAGCATTATGGGAGATGTAGTCCACAACATCTGGAGTGCCAAAGATTGCCTACCACTGTCCTAGGGTATGGGCAATCCTGGAAACCTGGCTAATCCACATTTTAAAATTAAGTCTTTCTTGGATCTCACCTTGTATTTTCTCCTTTTGTTCTTCTCTCTGCTTCTTCTCTTTCTGCTTACCTAAGCTCAAGCTTGCCATTTATACGGTGTAACTCCATGATGCTAGTGACTTGCCATGTTGAAGTGCTGTATGATGAATGCTGCTTTTTTTTTGGAGGGGAGAAGGGGGTAATCACTATTTTTGAATAGAGCACCCTCTATTCTTGTTATGAATGGTAGTAATTGATGTATGCTGCTGTCTCTAATATATGATAGTTGTGACTGCCAATTGTGAAACCAATAGCCGATGAATAGTTGATGTTATTAATATTTTTTTTCATGTTTCAATTTCTATTGGATTTTTTTAATAAAATGCAGAAAAGAGAAACAACAAGTGCATCATAATGCAATTGGGTATCATATTGTGCAGAGATAAGTGAATGTGAACCTTTTGCACTAGTAGAAACAAGGGTCATCATTTTCACTGTGTTAATCTGTCCGAGCCACTACAACTCCAGATCAGCCCATCCCTTCACTTGGTTTAAAGGTTTAAAGGTTTAAAGTGATTCTCTTGAAGCATTGTACAGAGAGATTTAGTACGGTGGATCTTTTATGAGGGATCTTATTCTTCAATCGAATGGATACATTTGTTTCAGGGATTGTATAATTGAATTAGGCATATCTATGGGGAGAGCCTGTGTTTTCCCTTAGTTATTTTTTATAGTATGAAACATGCCATGAAATCATACCAAAAAGTAGGTGAAGAAGATTAGGCAAACAGGTCTCAGGGTCTCCTAAAACACCAATATATCATCATGGGTATGGGAGGTCTTTGTTGTTGTGACTTGATATGTTAAATTAACAGCTCTATTGCAAGGAAGTAAATTAATGGAGATAACAGGCATCCTAGCGAGTTTCACTGATAATATCAAAGTACTTGGAAATAAAGCCCAAGTTAGTAATTGTTGTGGATGAGTACCAGTAGAAAGCTAGGAGGCCTCCCAGGAATTTGGCCGGGAAACCAAATTTGTGAAAGTGGGGTGCCATATAGCACCATCTGAGATGGCCAAACTCCTTTCAACTGTCATATGTAAATAGCATTCACAGTACACTAGTCTTGCATGGCTGCTAAATCATATCCAGAAAACATTGGGTTGTATCTCTTGTGTGTCTTTCTGGCGCAAAGCCTTCTTGTTTCTCTGGCACTAATTGAGATGTAGGCGATTCAGTCTGTTTGCTAACTGTTTGGCGTATAGTTTAGTGTCAATTTTCAACAGGGAGATCGGTGAAAAATTAGCTCTGATATGTGAGGAGTTTACCAGGTTTAGGGTGAGTGATTATGTGGGCTTCTAACATTTCAAGTGGGATGTGTCAAAGAAAATATGATTGAACACTTTGATGAAGTTAGTGAGCTGTAAGAATGGAGGCATATCTGATGTAGTATTATGAAGAAAAGCCATCTGCATCCATAGCCTTATGGCTACATAAGGAAAGTTTGGTCTTGTATACCTCATATTCATTGAAAGGGGTGTTACATGCTGCCGAGGATGCTACATGTGACCTAGTAGGTTGGTGCACTCCCTCATCAGAAGCCAAGATACATTGGATGCGAGTTTGCCTATGAAACGTGTTGGGTTTGCTAACTTGGTACCATCTGATGAGATTAGATATGTTATCTTGGACAACGTTTGCTGTTTTTTAAAATTCAGCAGGAAATAACTTCCCAGCTTTATTCCTTTGGTAGTAGTATTGTTGGTTGGTTTTTCTCATAATCTGTTATATTAAACTGAATAGTTTCTAGTTCTCATCTAATGGTAAGTGTTTGAGTATGTATTTGGCGGAAAGGGTGTTGTGGCGGTATACCCTCCTGAAGATGGGTTAATACCACCTGTAGTCGCCCCTGCCAGTTGTGATCAGCTCCTGAGTGATTATAGCTGCTGAGTAGTGATCATAGTTACTGCCGAAGGGCAACCACAGTATCACCCAAACACTAGTTGAAACTGAGTGAAGGGTAAAGTAGATCTGTCTACTCCCAGCCAAATGACTCACATTTATACAGAATCTGGTACAGTAGACACGCCCCAAAACACCTCCATAAACACATCCACAAAATGTCCACAAAATGCATTCTCATTGTGACTCAGCAAAACAGTAACAAATATGAAAAACCATAAAAACACATATTTCCCACTTAGGAACCCCCACAGCCTATACATCCCCGGATAGCCTGGATCTGAGCGCCCAACAAATCCGAAAAGCACTCAGATCCCACGAACAGAGCCGCAATGCCACCATTTGAAAGTTCTGGCTGGTCAACTTCGGGAGTTCCATGTGAAAAAAATCTGGCTTCTTGGTAGCGTTTGTTCGTCTGAACTATACGAACAAACCTGCCGTATGGCACTCTCCTGACGTGTGTGGGGAAGAATCAGGCGCTTGTCCAAGTTCAGCGGTGTTCGGTAGTTTCAGTGTCCAATTTTAGTTCCACGTGATCGGCGCCCAAACACCGCTGCCTGCATTCTCGCAAACAAGATGGCCGCCAACACAGTTCCCACGCCTTCGTGCATACGAACGGCAGCCACCTAGCCGCACAATTAGAAGCCACACTGATTGAAGTGTCAGGAGAGGTTAACAAGGGTCAATAAGCTCAGAGGTGGTCCACAGCTCGTGGGTTGGTTCGGTTCCCGAACAGTCCCAGGGTATCCCACAAATCAATGTCTTTTAACAGCTTTTTAGCTGTGTCCATAGTCCTGAGGCAGGCGGTTAACTATCAGGCTCCTCCAGGAGCTTGAGGCGAGGGCAGGTTCACTACACGTGTTTTTTTTATAAGTCATAGTTATCGTCACCCCAAAATCTATTTGTTGTTCCTTGTTCTGACTTGTTTTGAGAAAGAAGATATTAAATGCGTGTTGCAAAATAGAAAGACAATATATAGGCACTAAATATGCCCTAAAAAGTGAAAATTAATACTTATCTCAAAGATATAGTGTGACAGCCTCCCAGGTCACTACCCAGAAAAGATGACCTTTACACAGCAAGAATACAAGACAACAAAGGAATTTGGGATACGGCTGTAAATCTAAAACAAACAAAACGCATACATAGTGTAATACAATTTAAAAAGACAGAATTGTATAAATGTAATGCACTCACAAGATTACGTGAAAATAGCACTCTAGGGTGCCTCCCCCAATAGCAGTGGGGGGCCAAGTGATCCCTTCTGTTGTTCACCGATGGATACACAATGCAGGACTCCAGTGATGGTGAAAAAATGTCAGCTTTATTGATAAGGTGAAAAAAAATTCCACCACATAATTATAAAATATAATATAAAATAAAATATAAAATGCCAATAGGTCCTACGCGTTTCGTTCACTATATGTGAACTTCCTCAGGGACCTTAGAATAAAATGATAAGCACAAAACAATGATAAACTTGAAAAGCAGCCTAATTCCCCCATCCCCTCAGTCCCAATATATAGGGCTACTCCCTGCCCTGATGTTACATCACCTTCAGTGATGACACGCAAGGTGGAGCGCGGAAGCCTGTGATTGACATCACTTCCGGTTCCGGTTTCACGGACCCGAACGCAGGTTTTTTGTAATTGGAAACAAGAAGAAATCCCCAAACAGCTGAGGACGAGTTCCGACCGGACCAATGAAGACCGAGAAGTAGGAAGACGCCCATGAATTCCATTATGGACACAGAGAGTAGCCCTATATATTGGGACTAAGGGGATGGGGGAATTAGGCTGCTTTTCAAGTTTGTCATTGTTTTGTGCTTATCATTTTATTCTTATCATTTTATTGCTTATCATTTTATTCCTGAGGAAGTTCACATATAGTGAACAAAACGCGTAGGACCTATTGGCATTTTATATTTTATATTATATTTTATAATTATTTGGTGGAATTTTTTTTCACCTTATCAATAAAGCTGACATTTTTTTACCATCACTGGAGTCCTGCATTGTGTATCCATCGGTGAACAACAGAAGGGATCACTTGGCCCCCCACTGCTATTGGGGGAGGCACCCTAGAGCGCTATTTTCACGTAATCTTGTGAGTGCATTAAATTTATACAATTCTGTCTTTTTAAATTGTATTACACTATGTATGCGTTTTGTTTGTTTTAGATTTACAGCCGTATCCCAAATTCCTTTGTTGTCTTGTATTAAATGAGTGTTAACTTCCTAGTGAGATATTTATCCACTGTGAATCTGTATATTAGTAAAGATGTATTGAATGTCAATCTTTAGTCGTGCCGTATGCAACTACAAAACTGCTTATGCTTGACCTTCATAAGTAGTTGCATCAGTAGGGTCTCAAACAAATCCAATCTGAATTAAAGGTCTAATTACTGAGTTAATTTTCTTTTCTTTTATCAGATTTCTTTTTTTAATGTAACTTGTGTCCTAAGGCCCAGATTTAAGAAATGTGCTTTCTTGGCAACCCTTTCATATGTTTATATCTATTCTATTTCTTAAAAAAATGTACAGAGGAAAATAGGCAGTCAAATCTGGCCAAAAAGTGGCTTTAAGATTAACAAACTAAAACGTTAATTATGTAAAACTAATAAATAAAGTGCATGCAAATATTTTAACATGATCTGAGAAACAACATTCCTTAACTCCCTATACATTTAGGGAATAGGATAACAGAATGGGGTTATATTTTATAAATTAGTTTATCAAATCTTAATACATAAGTCATTTTCCTCCCCTGAAACTCTTAACTCCTGTATTTCTCGACTCTTAAACATTTTAAATTGTCTCCCCCTCTCTGATCTTTTTAGTATTTCCCATAATCTGTAGTTCCCTTTCCAATCCTTCCTTCTGTAATTTTAAGATTCCATCCCTCATATTTGTGTGGCCTTACTAGGTTTCTATCGGACAATACAACAAAAATCTGAGATTGTTCAACCACCTATGGATTTAAATACTGTCTGGGTCTTGGCTCAGTGCATAAATACCCTGTGCCACTGATCCCATCGCTGAGCCATTCCCATAATTTGCTACATGGACCTGTGCAGTTTGATAAGAGAGAGTCAGCTACCGGACCATTCCTGACTCTTATCTCCATTAACTTGTTATGCACACATATTTAATGCTAAACAACATGGCATTCCTCAAGGTTATTCCTGATTTCTCACCCCTGTTCCGATGTGCCCCAGAGTCACTCCTTTTCCCTGAGCGGCACTCTAATGTACGACAATGACTTGTTTCACCTAGCCCATATTCTCCAATGTTCTAGACTCAACTTACCTACCTGATATTGTTCCTGAGTACTACACGTGACATTCCAGACCTTGCTGCATTCCTCTTCAGTCCACTTAGAGCAGTACTGTTAAACTCCACCCCGTCAGACATTGTTAGATTACATCTTCCATAATTATCTACCCTTCTAATACATTCAAATAATTCTGGTAGCTATAGTCTACGAACATTGTGGGGGCAACATAATTTGGCAACCATGAGTTAAAATGTTCCAATCCCCCTTTGGGTCAGGTCAGTTAGATTTTGTTGACCAATTCAGTCTGTATACCGTTAGGAATACAGGTTTGTCACTTAAAGTACAGGTGATAAGCGAAACTCGTCAGCGGTGATTTTCACTCTTCTCCCATTCCAGTATGTTACTCTCCATCTAATAATGTCACAAGAAGAATGTTACATATTGACTGCTACTTCTGCATTCTATTGTCTCCTTGTCTACAATACACAGTGTAAATGTGTTCCTGTATAGCCAGGATGAATTAAAAATCAAAGGGTGATGTAGTTAATTATATGAAGGAGATATCAAGATATTGTCGGTATCAACGAAAGGATGAAACATCGGAAGCAGCACCTGCTAAATGAGACCTTGAATGTTTAAATGGAGAGCCTCAGAAACTAATATTGTTCAGTTAAAACAATATCCATTGATTTGAGACATACGGTAAATAAAGTGCACACTATTAAGTAGCTGTTTGCATGAAACTTGTGAGGCAGTTTTAATCCTCATGTTTCTATTTTTGTGATGCTTGAGGGGGTGTTAGTGCTGTGCTATATATATATATATATATATAATTTTTTTTTCTTACCTCTTGAGTAAATAGATATTTTTTAACCTACCTGCCTGCCTCCTGAGGCTCTCTATAACAATATTTAATGCCTACAGTAGCAGACTCTGTTTCCAAGTGTTTATACCATTTGGACTGTGTTATCCAAGGGATGATGGACTTCAGACCTTGTGCTGGTGTAAACTATAAAGTAATATAACAAAAATATTAGCACTGTGCAAATATAAAGACATGTGGTATGAATGTGGTATGAAACATATACTGCATACATAGAAAGTATACAAGTGTGCAACTGTACGGTATTTACCTGTAGGGCATAACAGGAGAGGAAATAGGAAATAGCATGAGAACAGGGAAGGAGCAAAATAAATAATAATGAAAACTGTGAGATGAAGAATGAGTTGCAGTAGATCGGCCACAGCCATAGGAGTTATCTACCAACAGAACCTGATGTTTTTTTGAGGACAGAGATAGCTGCGGTGACAAACAAGTCACCGACAAACAGGTTTATTGAACATCAGGAAACAAAGAAATAATGGTAGGAAACAAAAGTAGCTGGTCCTGTAAAAATAACCTTGAGAAGTTCTAGGTGTGAACTTTGATTAAATGTGTCTTCGAATATCAAACCAGGCAGTGCTGTCACAAGGACAATGAGTCCAAGTTTAAACCCAAAACTAGAATAAGGTCACTAGAAATAAAAAATGAATAAAAAATGAATGTACAAAAGTCTAAGCCCCACAGCAAGTGATCGATACGAAAAACAAATGCCGCAATAATAAAGGACTGAGAATACAGAAAATAAGGAAGGTGGGCTCACTGTGAATCTGTAGGTCTTTAAGATATAAATTGAAGCACACGTGAACATTCTTGGGGCGAGCAGAGTCCATCGATGGCATAGACTGGTGATTGTAAATATCTCACTATTGAGGAAGACAAATGCCCGGCTGAGGCAAATGAGCCACAACAGTGATTCCATTTTCTGCAATTAGTCATTTAGGTAGGTGGGGAAAGGTGATCTGATTATAGCGCCCAAAGTGGGTATACTGGATAGAAGACAAACTGAAGTCTTCTCCTCATTCATGACCCAGAATCTTATATTAAGCTATGTTACTGCAATAGTAGCTCACTTCTCTTGTCTAGAGGGTGGTACAAAGGCTGCAGATCTACTAGATGTTGCAGAGAGGAGCAGAGGACCTGCCATGCAGAACTTTTGTTTTAGGGTCCTCTGCGTATTAGGTTGCTTCTTTAGTTTGCAGCTTTGTTGGCCTTGTACGCCACAGTCACTGAATGTGGAAAAATCCCGTGGCCACGAGGAACATGAACATACTAGAATAAGGTTAGTAGGAGCTCGTCAAGCGCCGCTCACACCAACCTTTGTCCACACCCCCCCAATCAAAAAATTATAGGCTTTACTGTCAGAATAGAAGACACAGTCAAACACTATTTTTTTTTTTTTTTTTATAAATTCTTTATTTGTAGTAGTTTTTATTTTTAACAGAAAAGAATAAGCCATACATTTGTGATAATTTTGGCTGTACTGATGAAAAAAGACCATACATTTGTGATAATTTGGTTAACACTATTGATGTTATCAAAATACATTGAGTGAACATTTGATCATCTCTGTCATTACTGCATTAATATAAAGAGAAAAAAAAAATATGGATTTATTTAATTTCTTACCAAAGCCAACACTTAAAAAAATTAATTAATTAATAAAGGGCTATTTTCACTGCTATGTTCACAATATCTTCCTAGATTAGGGTCACTAAATTTCTTTATAAACAAGATCCTTATTAAAATGCACTGTGCATAGTAGAAAGGATTTTAATTCACCCATTACAGATTGTTTTCCGTAACACCCCTGGTTATAGGTAACATCTGGTAACTTTAGTAGATGGACATGCATTCCAAGTACATTAGAAGCCAATCGAGAGAAATGAGGCCAGATATAGACAGTTGTTAAAAATAAAACAATGCGGTTGTTTAATAGACAACGGCATTAAAGAAACATGACTAACTGAAAATACGCAGAGCAAAACAATAATGAATCTTGTCTTCCATTCTATCGACACGAAAACCACATATGGATAGAACGCTCGTTAATGTTCTTTTTTTATCTGTGTTAAGTTATTTTAGATGGATGTGAAATTCCTATTAACTGGCATGTAGATCAAAAATGGTACAGAAAAAAAAAAAAGAAAGTAGTTGTACTTAGCAGTGCTGTATCTGAATGATGACACGTTTTGCAGATGCTCCAATTTTAACGCCAAGGAATTAACGCACTATTCTGGAGTTGTTGTTTTTCTTAGTGTGAAGGTTCAAGAATGACATCAGTTTATACCTATACGGTTTTACACATAGAATTGACGAAGAGTGGGTGAAGTGATAATCAATGTTTTTCTCCCACATATAAAGCTGCTTACATTATCTCCCAATTAAACTCTTTAGAAATAGATCTTCGCTCTCTCCGTTTAGTGCAGTTCATTCAGAAGAGCGGCACTAACGTCCTGGTTAATGTATTAGTGCTACCAAATATTGCAGCCAGTTTGTCATTACGATGATGCTCAAGAGAGAGGAAACATCTGTGACTAGGTCAGAATCTATTACATAGACAGACTCTGAAGTGCCGATCCTTTTACAGCAGCATGTAACCAAACACATAGTGCTCTGCAACTAGTGACAAGAAGAACGTGGAAGTAGAATGTTAAGACTCAGTTGGAATTTATAGCTACAGAAATGTCTCACTGAGTACAGCATTTAGAGTTGACACCAATCAGAGCTGGTAATAGTTTATTTAAGATGGCACTGAGTTCACTGAGTGCATGAAGAGTCTATTAGCTGTGCAGTATATACTAATATGCTGGAGGTATACACCATAGAGTGTTCTCTCATACATACATACATACATGCATATATGCATACAGTTTCACAGTTTCACACTTACTAATGGTGTGATGTTGTCCATTCCTCTTTTCCAGTTTAGTACACATTATTGCCATACTGAATCCAAAGCTATAATTAATGTTTGCAACAATGTTCCCATTAATGAGCTACACCATGCCCTTATTGTAACCGTGAACGCAGCTAGTTGGAGCGCATACTAAGCAGCAGCACATACAGTAACTACCCATGTCTATAAAATGGCATTCTGAAATTTTACTGAAAAAGGGCTAATATAATCCGTGACTGGCCATAGGAATTATTTAATTTTAAATTGAATCCTCATGTCATTTCCTAAACATTTACTATTTAATTTTTTTTAGCTAACAATTTTTGAATTTAAGCTACTAAAATTAGGATTTTTTGTGACTCCCAAACTGAATACAAAATTTTTACAGTTGAAAGTTCGTTTTCAAAATTATTTTTTTTAACCATTTTTTATCCGTATTTAACCATTTTAGAGCCAGTGGGGTGACACTTAAAATAGTCATAAATAAATAATATTTTGGAGTATTGTTTACTGTATAACAATGGCAGCACTTGTTATAGATATGGACATTTATTGGACATATGAGTTAACAAAATGTGAATGCAAATTGCACCTGTTTTTGTAAATAGTTTACTGACTTTTACAGGTATAATGACAAAATAAATCAAATTGAAATGTTTACCTGTTTAGGATATTAAGGATGAGGTTAAGAAAATTATTTTGGAGAGATATATGATAGTGTTCTGACAGTGTGCTTTTTGCCAAGTTTCTGTCAATCACTCCATTATCACTGCATTACTGTCATTATATACCGGACACCACTTTACACACTTGGGACGCTTCAGGTTTTCAGATGGAGCCATTAATCCACAATCCCTACGAGTGAATGAAAAGAACTCTAAATGGATGTCATCCCCCCTCCCTCCCCCCCACCCCCCACTCCCCCCACACACACACATCATAGCAGCAGTTATTGCAAATAGTATACTTTTTCACTCAACTGCATTCATGAAATTGTGGGATTTTTCCTGCCAGATAGACATGTCATACTCTCTCTCCAAGCTCCCATAGTCTCTAAAATAAATACACCAGGATTCCGTTCACTAATCTACATTAATATGATTTATACATTGATCAGCCACATCATTAAAACCACGTGCCTAATATCATGCAGGTCCTTTACTCGTGCTGCCAAAACAACTCTGATGTTTTGAGGCATGGACACCACAAGACCTCTAAAATATGTCCTGTTATATCTGGCACATTAGCATTAGCAGCAGATCCTCGGTCTGGAGGTCAAGGCAACATCTTGAACACAGTGTTACAGGGTGCACAGACTGGGCAACCTTCTTCCATTGCTCCATGGTCCAGTTCTGATGCTCACATTTCCATTGAAGGTGCTATCTGTGGTGGACAACTGTCACCATAGGCACTCTGACTGGTCTGCGGCTTTGCAGTCCTATATGTGGCAAACTGAGATGCACTGTATGTTCAGACATATTTCTACAATGACCAGTATCACGTTTTTCAGAAATTTAAGCTACAGTAGCTCTTCTGTGTGATTGGACCAGAGGGGCAAGGGTTCATCCCCCCATACATCAATCAGCTGTGAGCATCTATGACCCTGATGCTGGTTGTCCTTCCTTGCACTACTTTTGGTAGGTACAAATCACGGCATACCAGGAATACATCGCAAGACTTTCCGTTTTGGAAATGCTCTGACCCAGTCATGTAGCCATCACTATTTTTACTCTGTCAAAGTCACTCAGATCTTATCGTCCATTTTTTCTGCTTCCAACACATGAAATTTAAGAACTGACTATTTACTTGATGCCTAATATTTAACAATACAATCAAAGTTATTTACTTCACCTTTCAGTGGTGTAGTCTGATCAGTGTATTTGTAAAGCAATACCTCTCTAGTAAAAAAAAGTTCAGAGTTTGTCCTGAGCCAGTCCTTACAAATGTATTCTCCCAAAACTATGAGTAGATGTGGGACATCACACTTTGATACAGCAGACCAGCTGTCTGTGGCACATTTATCCAGTGTAAATAGAGACTAAAATTTCTTGTGAAATAATTTTACATAATTATGTCACAAATCTCATAGCTTGTTCAGTTTTAATGAACACGCTGGTAGAGGTGTTTGCCATGGTCAGACTTCCTCTTTGGCTTTTAATGAGGTTAAATTCATATAAGACATAATGCTCAAAGCTGACAAATGTTTAAGAGATACTTACAGAAAACTGGTAAATTTTAATAGCTTGCCTTATTCAATGGAGTCCAATTAGGACCATCTCAAACAATGTTTAACTCTTCTAGAGTCATTATAAAAAAAAAAAACATAATTAGTGCATAATAAATGTGTCCACCCATCAGGGTAGTATGGATCTATCAGGCAAGCATTTTGGCATCAAATCCAGTAAAGTAAGTAGAGTATTTTAGCCTCTTAATATACATACATAAGACAGAGCTATTAAATTGGAATTCAATATAAATCTGTAACAATACAAAAATAAAAGAGGATAGTACAGTATTGCCAGAACAGATATGTGGCTCTGTAAGATTGAGAGTATCACTCACAAGTGAGGAGCCATTAGCAACATACGGCTCAGATGGCAAGCGTAGATGGACACTTTATAGGATGTCCAGCTCCTTTCCTTTCCGATCCTCTATGTGTAGTCCTGTCAGTTTGATGCACAGGATACCAAGGGTTTCATCCAAAGGGTCCTTTTTTGAATAGTTGAAATTAAACAAACAAATAAAAAGTATATAAAAGGCATAAAATACCAAAAGGTGAGTTCACCTGTTAGTCCAATAGTCCAAAATGCGTTTCTCACCAACAGTGGGGCTTCTTTAGTTGGTTGTAGTTCGATTCCGGATCTTCCTCTCTTTAAATCAGCTGCTTTCCATTTAGTTCCGGTTCGTCACTTCCGGCATGCATCTCTAATGGAACTCATCATGCATTCCAGCATATCACGTGGACGCTTCCCCGCTGTATGTCAGAAAATTAAGCGCATGCATTCATATGAAGGCATTCTTATCATCGGGAAAATGGCAGGGGATTTCTATGTGTTTTATCATTTTGTTTCGTTGAACGCAGTGTCATAGCAGTGTCATACTCTGCGTTCCACTTAGATTCATACAGATATCAAAGCCAATTAAAAGAAAGTTCTTTGTAAACCACGAACCAGCATATTTTTTTTGGAAGGGCTCAATCACAGAAAGGTTGAAACGGACACAACAAACACAATCCTGGGAATACCCGGGCAAATGCCGAAGGTCGACAGAGGAAAAAGCAATTGACAAAGAAGGAATAAGAAACAGGGAGAAAAGGGGGAAGAAATAAAATATAAAGTGGGGAGATAGAAATCCTACAGAGAGGCCTGAAGTTTGCCCCTACAACAGGTTTCAATAGATTCGATTTCTATATAGACATGAATAAATTCATTAGACATCTCTGTCTTAAGATGTTTTTCACAATAAAGATGACACTACACAGAGAGAACAAACAATAGAATATGTGCATATGGATTTGAAAAAAAAGTCAAATTTCAGACAAAATGAAAACTTTTGAATCAATGGTTATGAGGGTGGTAGGGGAGATCAAACCATTGAATAAATTCCAACAAAATATGTCAGTCAGACAAAAAAAAGCAGTGAGATATATCAGAAAGAATGAAGGATAAATATACACAGGAAGCAGAGGGGATTCTTTCTGACCAAACAACATATCAAAAACTAGATACGAATCCAACAGAATCAGTGAAAGAGAAATTTGAGAAATATATCAATAAGGGCCTAGAAAAATAAATGTGTTTTTTTTTTTTTCAATTTGACAATTTTTATTTTGTCTGAAATAGAACAAGTGGGGGTACAGAAGAGAAGATAGGGGGAGGAAATACATTTTAACAGAAAGTGAAGCGAGGTACCTATCTAGGACCTATTGTCCTCCCCCCCGCCCCCCACCCCTGAGCGGCGGGTGGGGGGCCTAATTTAGAATAAGGGGGGACCTATTGTCCTCCCCCCGGCCCACACCCCTGAGCGGTGGGTGGGGGCCCTAAATTTAGAATAAGGGGGGGACCTATTGTCCTCCCCCCCAGGCCCCACCCCTGAGCGGCGGGTGGGGGCCCTAAAGAAGAATAAGAGGGAGGACCTATTGTCCTCCCCCGGCCCCCACCCATGAACAGTGGGTGGGGGCCCTAAGTTAGAATAAGGGGGGATGACCTATTGTCCTCCCCCCAGCCCCCACCCATGAGCGGTGAGTTGGGGCCCTAAATATCAATAAGGGGGAACCTATTGTCCTCCCCCCAGCCCCCACCCATGAGCGGCAGGTGGGGGCCCTAAATATCAATGGGGGGACCTATTGTCCTCCTCCCTGGCCCCCACCCCCTGAGCGGTGGGTGGGGGCCCTAAATTTAGAATAAAGGGGGACCTATTGTCCTCCCCCCTGCCCCAACCCCTGAGCTGTGGGTGGGGGCCCTAAATTTAGAATAAGGGGGGACCTATTGTCCTCCCCCCTGGCCCCCACCCCCAATAAAACACCCCTCCAACCCCAATAAAATAACCCCTACCTACCCCCCTCATCCTAATAATAATGAGGGGGGACCATTATCTAGATACCTGTAAAAAAAATAAACTTACCATTTGATGTCTTCTTTCTTTTAAAATCTTATTTTTTCAGCCCCAAAAAAGGCCAAATAAAAATCCATAATAACCAACGCACTTTAAAACAAAAAAAAGAACGCAGTGTAATTTGACTCATAACGACACTCTTTTTGGTTACTTTCAATCCACCAATCAGAGTGTTGTTATGAGTCAAATTACACAGCGTGGGAAAATTCCAAAGAACTTCCCCACGCTGTGTAAAATGACACAGAGCACTCTGATTGGTGGATTTCAAGCTAACCAATCAGAGTGCTGTGACAGGTAAATGTAGAGACTTACCTGTCAGTCTCTTCATTTACCTGTCAGAGCACTTTGATTGGATGGCTTAAACCCACCAATCAGAGTGCTCGGAGCCTAATTGCAGGGCGGGGCAAGGCTTTATAAGCCTTCCTCCGCCCTGCAGAGCTCAGCCTGCGCCGAGCCCTCCATGGGTGAAGATGGATTTTTTTAAATTATTTTTTTAAGTGCGTTGGTTATCATGGATTTTTATTTGGGCCTTTTTTGGGCTGAAAAAAGAAGATTTTAGAAGAAAGAAGACATCAAATGGCAAGTTTATTTTATTTTTTTACAGGTATCTAGATAATGGTCCCCCCTCATCCTAAAAATAATGAGGTGGGACCATTATCTAGATACCTGTAAAAAAAAAAAAAATCTGTAGGTAGATAGGGGTTATTTTTTGGGGTACAATAAATCCACTATATACACAACCAATATGTGATAGTGAGAGTGTGTAGCGCTTAATAATTAATCACTTACTCCCCGGCAATTTCTCAAGGGTATGTAAGGTATCTGAGTAATATCCAATCCTTTTGTTGTATGTTCCTCAAGAAAGAATAAAAAGAGAGAACAGGGAAAATTCGCCCTGGTGTTGAAATCCTTATAACTTTAGGTATCAGAAATAAAGGTGGAGGTATTCTTCTCACCTGAATAAGAGCCTGTAACCTGGCTCTGAGTATAATGGCCCGTGAGTCCTTTTTAGGGATGACTCTTTCCCCCTTTCCAGCAGGATAGAAGATATACCAGATGCATGTAACTTGATAAAGGTTTATTCATACGAACATTTAAAACCAATTAAAATACATACAATATCCTGGTAGTTGTCCAAAACGCGTTTCGCCGATCTCACCCGGCTTTCTCAATTGGTGACTTCCATCCTGGTTTGTTATACTTAAATATCCCTCCTTCCGTCCTGATTGGAGGAAACGGACCGCATTCCAACCAATCACGGGCGTTCTTATGGGGGAGTGTAAGGAAATTCAGCTGAAGGTACTCTATCCCTTATTGGTGACGTCATCGCGCACGCACGTGAAAACGAGCGCGTGATGTCACTTCCGGGAATCTGAATAGTCTCTATCCATCCCACTATTTGATAATGCCTCCTTCCCGGTCACGTGGGATCCAGCTTCCTCTTCTGTGATGTGGATTCGTGTTCAGGTTTCCATACTTGTGGAGGGTGATTTCGCCATTTTATTTGAGGGCAAAGTGTTGGCAAAAGAATGTCCTTAATAATGTCCACATAAAAGTCCATATTCTTCCCTTTATTTGGGTGGTATGCCCATATTGGAGCATTGTAAACACATAGATAAAAAGATACAAAGTATTAGTCAATCCCAAAAGCATTAAAAATAATTGATCATCTCCACCAAAAAGTAACCCAAAACACTGTGCAAAAAAAGCGGGGGAGGAGGGGGGTCTTTCCATAATGGTTACCATGATGATTTCTCCACCTCAATTTATAACATTCAAATGCACAAAGTTATTATATAGATTAAAAATAATTAGATAAAAAATACTATAAAATCTGTAATCAATAATTGTGTTAAATATATATAAAAAATATATATATAAAAAATATAGTAAAAAGGAGTTATAAGAAGTGGCATATTTCAAAATCATCATTAAGACCGTAGGGTTGCATAGTGTTTAAATTAAAAATCCATTTCATCTCTGCTTGTCCAATTAGTTTTATGGGATCCCCGCCTCTCCAATTTCCAATTACTTTTTGTATTCCCATAAACTCCATTAGATGTGGATTACTATTATGATAATTTTTAAAATGTAAGGATACACTATGTTTTAAAAACCCATTTTTAATATTTCTGATATGTTCCTGAATTCTAGTTTTAAGGGTCCTAGTGGTCCTCCCTATGTAGGCTAACCCACAGGGGCATGTAATCATATAAATTATCTTAGTAGAGTGACAGGTAATGACTTGTTTTATTTTAAACTTAGTGTTCTTATCTTGTGGGTGGCAAAACTCTCTTATTGCTCTTTTACTGCTTTTAGAATTTCTGCAAGCCCCACACATCCCGCATCCATAAAAACCAAACTTTTCTTTAAAGAACTGGTTTGTCAATTTTCTTGTAGGTAAATGGTTCTTGACTAAGGTGCTTTTAAGGTTTGGTACCCCTCTATACACTACGTCTGGTGTGTTCGGGAGTATCGAGTTTAAAACTGAATCGTTCTTTAGTATTGGCCAATATTTTCGAATAATCTTCTTGAGGCGTCCACCACTATAATTAAAATCGCAGATAAACTTAACATTTTGTGGTTCTGTACTGTCCTTAGTGTCTTTATACTCTATTAGTTTCATCCTGTCCTCATCCACTACTTCAGAAAGGGCTTTCTCCAGGATACCATCGTTGTACCCTTTTTCTTTAAAATCATTAATGATTTTTACCGCCTGTTCATAAAATTTATGTTGGTCAGTGCAGTTTCTTTTAATTCTAAGCAGTTGTGCCTTCGGGGCGTTTAGTAGCCAAGGGGAGAAGTGGCAACTATTCTCCCCTATGTAACTATTTACGTCAACCTTTTTAAAATGAGTGCAAGTTTTTAATACATTTTGCTCCACATAAATATTAAGGTCTAAAAATTCCACGGAATTCTTGCTAAAATTACTTGTAAGTTTAATGCCCCATTCGTTTGTATTAAGATGATTTAAAAACACTTTAAGTGATGTCTCGTCTCCATTCCAGATAAAAAATATATCGTCTATATATCTGCGATAGGTCACGAGGTTCGCATCCCATCTACGGTCATTCTGGATAAACTCCAATTCCCAATGTGACATAAATAAATTTGCATAGCTGGGTGCGAACCTCGTGCCCATCGCCGTGCCACAGATCTGTAAGTAAAATTCCTCCCTATACCAGAAATAATTATTGGTTAAAATCCAGTTTATCCCCTCTACGATAAAATCAATTTGTGATTGATGAAATCTTTTAGAACATTCTAGAAAGTGCTTTGTTGCATTACACCCTCTTGTGTGTGAAATAATTGTGTATAGGGAGTTTACATCGGCAGTTACGAGGTAGTAATTATCATTCCATTCTATGTCTTTAATCACTTGTAGAATGTTGATAGTGTCTTTGAGGTAGCTAGGGCATGTGCGAACAATAGGCTGTAAACATCTGTCGATATATTGAGATAATTTACTAGAAATGGAGCCTATCCCGGAGACTATGGGTCTTCCGGGTGGTTGATCTTTATTTTTATGTACCTTAGGTAAATAGTAAAATACAGGAACTTTAGGGTGTTGTATATTTAGAAACTTATATTCTTTCTGATTTAAAATATTTAAAATCTTGCCTTTCTCAATTAAAATGTTATAACTTTTTTTAAAATCTTTAGTGGGATCAGTTTTTAAAATACGATATGTTTGCTCATCTCCTAACAGTCTCTGTGCCTCTTTATTATAATCATCATAGTCTAGAACGACAATCCCCCCCCCCTTATCTGCTGGTTTAATTACCAGGGACTCATCTTCTCTTAGTTCCTTCAAAGCCTGTCTTTCATGAATATTCAGATTGTAATTACTTGATTTGGGTTTATTAATTTTATTAATGTCATTCATTACCATTTTTTCAAACGTCACCATTTCCTCAGAAATGAAGTGGCGAGGGAAGAAGGTGGAATTCTCTTTTAGGTCTGTATGAATAATGTCAGAATTATGTTCACCTATAGAATTATGGATGGCAGGATGTTTCAAAAAAAATTTTTTTAAACAAAGTTTACGTTTAAAACGATTTAAGTCTAGGTAAACGCTGAACCTGTCTATTGGCTTCGTTGGGGCAAATTTCAAACCCTTCGCCAATAGGCTCATTTGAGATTTAGTCAGTTCCTTTTGTGAGAGATTGAAGATTCCGTTCTGTTTGGATATCTTTCTCTCTTTTCTTTTTTGTACATATGCTCCTCCTCTAGCTCCCCTTCTTCTACACTGCGTCCCCGTTTCCCTGGGGATAACCGGGGTAATGGGGATTCCTTGTGTCGACCCCTCACCTGTCTGTGCCAAAAATCCTCATCTACCGAGGGTGCGGAGAGAACCTGAAATCTATTTCGTAAGGTGACCTCATTGTCGTTACTTTGGTGTGGTCTGCGTATGGCCCCAGATTTATTTCTCACAGTAATCTCAGACTGGTCTTTCACAATAGCCAGACCAGATCTGGGTGGTCTTGTCCCCTCCTTTACTGGGGACACAGGCCGCTTTTTCTTAACCACTGGTTCCCACCTTCTATTATCACGTCTTGGTGAGTTTCCAACCCTCCATGATGACCTTTCTCTTTGGTTATATCCCCTATAACCGGGGGTCCTTACCACCTGATCTCTACTTTCCCTCCATTCATTTCTATTGGAGTTAGGTCTAGCACTTCTATATCGTTCACCCTTATTGCTATATCTTGTGTTTCTATATGCTTGTTCTCCCCCCTTTGCATATGTCCTAACCTGATTTTGTGCGTAGTCCTCCTTATCACGTAAATATTTCCTTTTTTTAATTTCAATAACATTGTTTTCTGTTCTCTCCAAGTTTTTTTGGATGTCAATTAGAGTGTTATTATATTGTTCCTGTGTCATATTTTCATTCAGGAAATTCTTTAATTCCATTATTTCCGAATCTAATTTAGGTAAAGTATTATTCCGTCTCTTAATAATCAGACTCATCATACCAAATGAAAAGCTCTCCAATAGGTCTGTCCACTCCTGTATAAAGTCTTCTTCTTCTTGGTCAAATGAAGGACTTTTGGAGAATCTCAGGCCCCTTGGAGTAATTTGTTCTCTAGCATATTTATCCAGCGTAGCTATTTCCCATTTTATTTTAATCTCTCTAATTAATAGTTTCTCCAATTTATAGCATGCATTACGTAATTTTATTTTCAAATCTTGTTCATTTTCTACCCTTGGGGTCAATGTTTCATTAAATAGAGTATCAATATTTTGTCCATACTTGGATCTCTTCTCAAAAAGAGACATTTGGATTATAGCAGCACACACAGAGATGAAGAGTTTAAACAGTAAATAACAAGTATACAAAGTGATCTGTGTTAACAGGCGCTTAAAACAATTTCCAAAATAAGGTGCTCTTAGTGCAGCAGCTCACACACAAAAAATAGGAACTCTCCAATCCTATTATAATCCAGTACAATAAATCCACTATATACACAACCAATATGTGATAGTGAGAGTGTGTAGCGCTTAATAATTAATCACTTACTCCCCGGCAATTTCTCAAGGGTATGTAAGGTATCTGAGTAATATCCAATCCTTTTGTTGTATGTTCCTCAAGAAAGAATAAAAAGAGAGAACAGGGAAAATTCGCCCTGGTGTTGAAATCCTTATAACTTTAGGTATCAGAAATAAAGGTGGAGGTATTCTTCTCACCTGAATAAGAGCCTGTAACCTGGCTCTGAGTATAATGGCCCGTGAGTCCTTTTTAGGGATGACTCTTTCCCCCTTTCCAGCAGGATAGAAGATATACCAGATGCATGTAACTTGATAAAGGTTTATTCATACGAACATTTAAAACCAATTAAAATACATACAATATCCTGGTAGTTGTCCAAAACGCGTTTCGCCGATCTCACCCGGCTTTCTCAATTGGTGACTTCCATCCTGGTTTGTTATACTTAAATATCCCTCCTTCCGTCCTGATTGGAGGAAACGGACCGCATTCCAACCAATCACGGGCGTTCTTATGGGGGAGTGTAAGGAAATTCAGCTGAAGGTACTCTATCCCTTATTGGTGACGTCATCGCGCACGCACGTGAAAACGAGCGCGTGATGTCACTTCCGGGAATCTGAATAGTCTCTATCCATCCCACTATTTGATAATGCCTCCTTCCCGGTCACGTGGGATCCAGCTTCCTCTTCTGTGATGTGGATTCGTGTTCAGGTTTCCATACTTGTGGAGGGTGATTTCGCCATTTTATTTGAGGGCAAAGTGTTGGCAAAAGAATGTCCTTAATAATGTCCACATAAAAGTCCATATTCTTCCCTTTATTTGGGTGGTATGCCCATATTGGAGCATTGTAAACACATAGATAAAAAGATACAAAGTATTAGTCAATCCCAAAAGCATTAAAAATAATTGATCATCTCCACCAAAAAGTAACCCAAAACACTGTGCAAAAAAAGCGGGGGAGGAGGGGGGTCTTTCCATAATGGTTACCATGATGATTTCTCCACCTCAATTTATAACATTCAAATGCACAAAGTTATTATATAGATTAAAAATAATTAGATAAAAAATACTATAAAATCTGTAATCAATAATTGTGTTAAATATATATAAAAAATATATATATAAAAAATATAGTAAAAAGGAGTTATAAGAAGTGGCATATTTCAAAATCATCATTAAGACCGTAGGGTTGCATAGTGTTTAAATTAAAAATCCATTTCATCTCTGCTTGTCCAATTAGTTTTATGGGATCCCCGCCTCTCCAATTTCCAATTACTTTTTGTATTCCCATAAACTCCATTAGATGTGGATTACTATTATGATAATTTTTAAAATGTAAGGATACACTATGTTTTAAAAACCCATTTTTAATATTTCTGATATGTTCCTGAATTCTAGTTTTAAGGGTCCTAGTGGTCCTCCCTATGTAGGCTAACCCACAGGGGCATGTAATCATATAAATTATCTTAGTAGAGTGACAGGTAATGACTTGTTTTATTTTAAACTTAGTGTTCTTATCTTGTGGGTGGCAAAACTCTCTTATTGCTCTTTTACTGCTTTTAGAATTTCTGCAAGCCCCACACATCCCGCATCCATAAAAACCAAACTTTTCTTTAAAGAACTGGTTTGTCAATTTTCTTGTAGGTAAATGGTTCTTGACTTTAACCAGTTCTTTAAAGAAAAGTTTGGTTTTTATGGATGCGGGATGTGTGGGGCTTGCAGAAATTCTAAAAGAACCTTAAAAGCACCTTAGTCAAGAACCATTTACCTACAAGAAAATTGACAAACCAGTTCTTTAAAGAAAAGTTTGGTTTTTATGGATGCGGGATGTGTGGGGCTTGCAGAAATTCTAAAAGCAGTAAAAGAGCAATAAGAGAGTTTTGCCACCCACAAGATAAGAACACTAAGTTTAAAATAAAACAAGTCATTACCTGTCACTCTACTAAGATAATTTATATGATTACATGCCCCTGTGGGTTAGCCTACATAGGGAGGACCACTAGGACCCTTAAAACTAGAATTCAGGAACATATCAGAAATATTAAAAATGGGTTTTTAAAACATAGTGTATCCTTACATTTTAAAAATTATCATAATAGTAATCCACATCTAATGGAGTTTATGGGAATACAAAAAGTAATTGGAAATTGGAGAGGCGGGGATCCCATAAAACTAATTGGACAAGCAGAGATGAAATGGATTTTTAATTTAAACACTATGCAACCCTACGGTCTTAATGATGATTTTGAAATATGCCACTTCTTATAACTCCTTTTTACTATATTTTTTATATATATATTTTTTATATATATTTAACACAATTATTGATTACAGATTTTATAGTATTTTTTATCTAATTATTTTTAATCTATATAATAACTTTGTGCATTTGAATGTTATAAATTGAGGTGGAGAAATCATCATGGTAACCATTATGGAAAGACCCCCCTCCTCCCCCGCTTTTTTTGCACAGTGTTTTGGGTTACTTTTTGGTGGAGATGATCAATTATTTTTAATGCTTTTGGGATTGACTAATACTTTGTATCTTTTTATCTATGTGTTTACAATGCTCCAATATGGGCATACCACCCAAATAAAGGGAAGAATATGGACTTTTATGTGGACATTATTAAGGACATTCTTTTGCCAACACTTTGCCCTCAAATAAAATGGCGAAATCACCCTCCACAAGTATGGAAACCTGAACACGAATCCACATCACAGAAGAGGAAGCTGGATCCCACGTGACCGGGAAGGAGGCATTATCAAATAGTGGGATGGATAGAGACTATTCAGATTCCCGGAAGTGACATCACGCGCTCGTTTTCACGTGCGTGCGCGATGACGTCACCAATAAGGGATAGAGTACCTTCAGCTGAATTTCCTTACACTCCCCCATAAGAACGCCCGTGATTGGTTGGAATGCGGTCCGTTTCCTCCAATCAGGACGGAAGGAGGGATATTTAAGTATAACAAACCAGGATGGAAGTCACCAATTGAGAAAGCCGGGTGAGATCGGCGAAACGCGTTTTGGACAACTACCAGGATATTGTATGTATTTTAATTGGTTTTAAATGTTCGTATGAATAAACCTTTATCAAGTTACATGCATCTGGTATATCTTCTATCCTGCTGGAAAGGGGGAAAGAGTCATCCCTAAAAAGGACTCACGGGCCATTATACTCAGAGCCAGGTTACAGGCTCTTATTCAGGTGAGAAGAATACCTCCACCTTTATTTCTGATACCTAAAGTTATAAGGATTTCAACACCAGGGCGAATTTTCCCTGTTCTCTCTTTTTATTCTTTCTTGAGGAACATACAACAAAAGGATTGGATATTACTCAGATACCTTACATACCCTTGAGAAATTGCCGGGGAGTAAGTGATTAATTATTAAGCGCTACACACTCTCACTATCACATATTGGTTGTGTATATAGTGGATTTATTGTACTGGATTATAATAGGATTGGAGAGTTCCTATTTTTTGTGTGTGAGCTGCTGCACTAAGAGCACCTTATTTTGGAAATTGTTTTAAGCGCCTGTTAACACAGATCACTTTGTATACTTGTTATTTACTGTTTAAACTCTTCATCTCTGTGTGTGCTGCTATAATCCAAATGTCTCTTTTTGAGAAGAGATCCAAGTATGGACAAAATATTGATACTCTATTTAATGAAACATTGACCCCAAGGGTAGAAAATGAACAAGATTTGAAAATAAAATTACGTAATGCATGCTATAAATTGGAGAAACTATTAATTAGAGAGATTAAAATAAAATGGGAAATAGCTACGCTGGATAAATATGCTAGAGAACAAATTACTCCAAGGGGCCTGAGATTCTCCAAAAGTCCTTCATTTGACCAAGAAGAAGAAGACTTTATACAGGAGTGGACAGACCTCTTGGAGAGCTTTTCATTTGGTATGATGAGTCTGATTATTAAGAGACGGAATAATACTTTACCTAAATTAGATTCGGAAATAATGGAATTAAAGAATTTCCTGAATGAAAATATGACACAGGAACAATATAATAACACTCTAATTGACATCCAAAAAAACTTGGAGAGAACAGAAAACAATGTTATTGAAATTAAAAAAAGGAAATATTTACGTGATAAGGAGGACTACGCACAAAATCAGGTTAGGACATATGCAAAGGGGGGAGAACAAGCATATAGAAACACAAGATATAGCAATAAGGGTGAACGATATAGAAGTGCTAGACCTAACTCCAATAGAAATGAATGGAGGGAAAGTAGAGATCAGGTGGTAAGGACCCCCGGTTATAGGGGATATAACCAAAGAGAAAGGTCATCATGGAGGGTTGGAAACTCACCAAGACGTGATAATAGAAGGTGGGAACCAGTGGTTAAGAAAAAGCGGCCTGTGTCCCCAGTAAAGGAGGGGACAAGACCACCCAGATCTGGTCTGGCTATTGTGAAAGACCAGTCTGAGATTACTGTGAGAAATAAATCTGGGGCCATACGCAGACCACACCAAAGTAACGACAATGAGGTCACCTTACGAAATAGATTTCAGGTTCTCTCCGCACCCTCGGTAGATGAGGATTTTTGGCACAGACAGGTGAGGGGTCGACACAAGGAATCCCCATTACCCCGGTTATCCCCAGGGAAACGGGGACGCAGTGTAGAAGAAGGGGAGCTAGAGGAGGAGCATATGTACAAAAAAGAAAAGAGAGAAAGATATCCAAACAGAACGGAATCTTCAATCTCTCACAAAAGGAACTGACTAAATCTCAAATGAGCCTATTGGCGAAGGGTTTGAAATTTGCCCCAACGAAGCCAATAGACAGGTTCAGCGTTTACCTAGACTTAAATCGTTTTAAACGTAAACTTTGTTTAAAAAAATTTTTTTTGAAACATCCTGCCATCCATAATTCTATAGGTGAACATAATTCTGACATTATTCATACAGACCTAAAAGAGAATTCCACCTTCTTCCCTCGCCACTTCATTTCTGAGGAAATGGTGACGTTTGAAAAAATGGTAATGAATGACATTAATAAAATTAATAAACCCAAATCAAGTAATTACAATCTGAATATTCATGAAAGACAGGCTTTGAAGGAACTAAGAGAAGATGAGTCCCTGGTAATTAAACCAGCAGATAAGGGGGGGGGGATTGTCGTTCTAGACTATGATGATTATAATAAAGAGGCACAGAGACTGTTAGGAGATGAGCAAACATATCGTATTTTAAAAACTGATCCCACTAAAGATTTTAAAAAAAGTTATAACATTTTAATTGAGAAAGGCAAGATTTTAAATATTTTAAATCAGAAAGAATATAAGTTTCTAAATATACAACACCCTAAAGTTCCTGTATTTTACTATTTACCTAAGGTACATAAAAATAAAGATCAACCACCCGGAAGACCCATAGTCTCCGGGATAGGCTCCATTTCTAGTAAATTATCTCAATATATCGACAGATGTTTACAGCCTATTGTTCGCACATGCCCTAGCTACCTCAAAGACACTATCAACATTCTACAAGTGATTAAAGACATAGAATGGAATGATAATTACTACCTCGTAACTGCCGATGTAAACTCCCTATACACAATTATTTCACACACAAGAGGGTGTAATGCAACAAAGCACTTTCTAGAATGTTCTAAAAGATTTCATCAATCACAAATTGATTTTATCGTAGAGGGGATAAACTGGATTTTAACCAATAATTATTTCTGGTATAGGGAGGAATTTTACTTACAGATCTGTGGCACGGCGATGGGCACGAGGTTCGCACCCAGCTATGCGAATTTATTTATGTCACATTGGGAATTGGAGTTTATCCAGAATGACCGTAGATGGGATGCGAACCTCGTGACCTATCGCAGATATATAGACGATATATTTTTTATCTGGAATGGAGACGAGACATCACTTAAAGTGTTTTTAAATCATCTTAATACAAACGAATGGGGCATTAAACTTACAAGTAATTTTAGCAAGAATTCCGTGGAATTTTTAGACCTTAATATTTATGTGGAGCAAAATGTATTAAAAACTTGCACTCATTTTAAAAAGGTTGACGTAAATAGTTACATAGGGGAGAATAGTTGCCACTTCTCCCCTTGGCTACTAAACGCCCCGAAGGCACAACTGCTTAGAATTAAAAGAAACTGCACTGACCAACATAAATTTTATGAACAGGCGGTAAAAATCATTAATGATTTTAAAGAAAAAGGGTACAACGATGGTATCCTGGAGAAAGCCCTTTCTGAAGTAGTGGATGAGGACAGGATGAAACTAATAGAGTATAAAGACACTAAGGACAGTACAGAACCACAAAACGTTAAGTTTATCTGCGATTTTAATTATAGTGGTGGACGCCTCAAGAAGATTATTCGAAAATATTGGCCAATACTAAAGAACGATTCAGTTTTAAACTCGATACTCCCGAACACACCAGACGTAGTGTATAGAGGGGTACCAAACCTTAAAAGCACCTTAGTCAAGAACCATTTACCTACAAGAAAATTGACAAACCAGTTCTTTAAAGAAAAGTTTGGTTTTTATGGATGCGGGATGTGTGGGGCTTGCAGAAATTCTAAAAGCAGTAAAAGAGCAATAAGAGAGTTTTGCCACCCACAAGATAAGAACACTAAGTTTAAAATAAAACAAGTCATTACCTGTCACTCTACTAAGATAATTTATATGATTACATGCCCCTGTGGGTTAGCCTACATAGGGAGGACCACTAGGACCCTTAAAACTAGAATTCAGGAACATATCAGAAATATTAAAAATGGGTTTTTAAAACATAGTGTATCCTTACATTTTAAAAATTATCATAATAGTAATCCACATCTAATGGAGTTTATGGGAATACAAAAAGTAATTGGAAATTGGAGAGGCGGGGATCCCATAAAACTAATTGGACAAGCAGAGATGAAATGGATTTTTAATTTAAACACTATGCAACCCTACGGTCTTAATGATGATTTTGAAATATGCCACTTCTTATAACTCCTTTTTACTATATTTTTTATATATATATATTTTATATATATTTAACACAATTATTGATTACAGATTTTATAGTATTTTTTATCTAATTATTTTTAATCTATATAATAACTTTGTGCATTTGAATGTTATAAATTGAGGTGGAGAAATCATCATGGTAACCATTATGGAAAGACCCCCCTCCTCCCCCGCTTTTTTTGCACAGTGTTTTGGGTTACTTTTTGGTGGAGATGATCAATTATTTTTAATGCTTTTGGGATTGACTAATACTTTGTATCTTTTTATCTATGTGTTTACAATGCTCCAATATGGGCATACCACCCAAATAAAGGGAAGAATATGGACTTTTATGTGGACATTATTAAGGACATTCTTTTGCCAACACTTTGCCCTCAAATAAAATGGCGAAATCACCCTCCACAAGTATGGAAACCTGAACACGAATCCACATCACAGAAGAGGAAGCTGGATCCCACGTGACCGGGAAGGAGGCATTATCAAATAGTGGGATGGATAGAGACTATTCAGATTCCCGGAAGTGACATCACGCGCTCGTTTTCACGTGCGTGCGCGATGACGTCACCAATAAGGGATAGAGTACCTTCAGCTGAATTTCCTTACACTCCCCCATAAGAACGCCCGTGATTGGTTGGAATGCGGTCCGTTTCCTCCAATCAGGACGGAAGGAGGGATATTTAAGTATAACAAACCAGGATGGAAGTCACCAATTGAGAAAGCCGGGTGAGATCGGCGAAACGCGTTTTGGACAACTACCAGGATATTGTATGTATTTTAATTGGTTTTAAATGTTCGTATGAATAAACCTTTATCAAGTTACATGCATCTGGTATATCTTCTATCCTGCTGGAAAGGGGGAAAGAGTCATCCCTAAAAAGGACTCACGGGCCATTATACTCAGAGCCAGGTTACAGGCTCTTATTCAGGTGAGAAGAATACCTCCACCTTTATTTCTGATACCTAAAGTTATAAGGATTTCAACACCAGGGCGAATTTTCCCTGTTCTCTCTTTTTATTCTTTCTTGAGGAACATACAACAAAAGGATTGGATATTACTCAGATACCTTACATACCCTTGAGAAATTGCCGGGGAGTAAGTGATTAATTATTAAGCGCTACACACTCTCACTATCACATATTGGTTGTGTATATAGTGGATTTATTGTACTGGATTATAATAGGATTGGAGAGTTCCTATTTTTTGTGTGTGAGCTGCTGCACTAAGAGCACCTTATTTTGGAAATTGTTTTAAGCGCCTGTTAACACAGATCACTTTGTATACTTGTTATTTTTTGGGGGAAGGAGGGTTACGGGGGGGGGTTAAATTTTTATTTAGGGCCCCCACCCGCCGCTCAGGGGTGGCGGCCAGGGTGGGGCCAGGGTGGAGTACAATAGTTCCCCCCCTTATTCTAACTTAGGGCCCCCACCCGCCGCTCATGGTTGGGGGCCAGGGTGAGGACAATAGGTCCCCCCCATTAGTTTACTTTAGGGCCCCCAACCGCCGCTCAGAGGTAGGGGCCAAGGGTGGGGGAGGACAATAGGTCCCCCACCCTTATTCTAAAATAAATTGATAAAGTTTATAAACTGGATTTTGTGTTAACACAGAAACTCCAAATGAGGCTAAAAGGTAGCGATAGGATCAGACATCCAAAAAACAAGGGGGCAGGATAAAAAGTAACCAATCAGTGGTCAATACAAGATTTGAGGGAATCTAAAATCATGATGTAGGATGTCTGCTTGTGCGAAAATCAAGCCATAACAGTACTAAAAAGGAATTCTCTTTATATATATTCTCAATTTAATATGTTAGATAAGCTTTTCAAATTATTTTATATTTTTTTGATAATCTTTAAAAAGGATTTAATACTATGAAAATGTTTTACTTGTTTTTTCAAAAATATTAAATCATTTGGAAAGCTTATTCAACAATATTAAATTGAGGCTTATGTTAAAACATTAGATTTTAGTACACATGGGCCCTTAATGACTGGGCTGTACATAATAAAATGTCCAACATTTTGCACATACAGTGTTGCCTATACAAGAGACACACTTCCATCATGATTGGAGGTCTTGTTCTAAAATATCTAAAGCAAACATCCACATTAGCAAAGACTTATAGAGAGAAAATTGCCTTAAATCACGTTGTTAATGTTCCTTTTAGTTAGCTTTTAGTTCATACAATAAATTATAGTCAAATTCACAAAAAATATTTGCATTGAATTGAATAAAATTAAAATTTGTAACTTCTTATGCATTATACTAAGGGAATAAAACTCCATAAGTAGGTCACGTGTTCTGAAGATTAAAAAAACACTGCGATGTTGGGGACTTGCGAATATTTGAAAGAATGCTCTATTATATAACACCAGTATGTTGGAGAAACTAATAGATTAAGCTTGTCAGGAAGAATTTGATAAAAAATTCTGCATGCAGGTAAATACATTTGCAGCCAGAAGACTTTGATAAATTATTTTTGTAGTCTTCAGGGATCCATTCATTCATGCATTTTTGGAATGAAAAAGTGGTTGTTTATCAAAAAATGCAATGATCTGTAGTACTGGGAGCTCTGTGCTCCAAAGACATTCCAGTAACGAAGCTTTGTACAGTGCAAATCTGTTGTAGCTAATCTGGGACCAATTAGTTCCCCAACATAAGTGGCACTATAAACAGTGTTCAAAGAAATCTATTTATCAAAGTCTCCTGCCAGTATCACAGCTGGTAAAAGTGGAGCAACAAAACGACACCATATTTATCGAAGTCAAAAGTCCCTTCGGGATATGTTTGCTAAAATAGGAGCAAAGAATAGGATCAGATTGATGTCTGGGAATGCTTTTTACTGCAAACGATGGGCACTTTTTAAAAATTTGCTGCTTGGGTTTTTGAGTTTTTTTGCATTTGTTTGGCCTTAGTGTTTTCAGTTAGATATTGTTGTAAAAAACTTTGCTAATCCAGTACTATAATAGACATTAGATGATATGATTGTAAAAATACTAATAATAGCAACATTTTTACAACTAAAACGTAATTAAACTTTCCCATTCTAACTTTCTTTTTTTTAACCTGTTGCAGAAGTAGGCTTCTAAGTTTATACGAGTTTATTTCCTAATATTTAAAAAAAAAAAAAAAAAAATTAAATATAGTTTAGCCAAAAATATTTCATTATTTTAAAAGCGTATCCAACAACATTAAATCAAGGCCAAAGTTAGCCTAGTAGTGGTAAAACAATTTTTATTTTATTGATAACACAACTGAGCACAACACATAGTGGGTAGAACAACTAGCTAATATAGATTAATACACAGTATTGTGTAAACAGGCAATCGGATTAATCCAAATTGGCAAGAAACAACATTTCAGTAGGTTTTGTAACATAGAATACAGTTGTGTGTAAAGATAAATCCAACAAATTTACTCTATCCAACCACAAACTCACAACCTGTTATAACTAGGAGAATAGTGTGTATCCACAAGATGCCAGCCATAAAAAAGTAAGGAAAAAATTTAATGAAATATATTTTTTTCTTTTTTTATATCCGTTTTTTTTTTTTTATCCAGAGTATGGCAAAAAAGTTAGAGGGTTACCAACAAAAAAAAAATAATGACAAGTATAGCACACTCCAAGACCTGTTTCCTGCGTATTGTAAGGAATCAAACCATTTTAGAGTAGTTTGACTTCTTACATGGGTCTGCAGGGCCCTGTTCCCTATCTCCTCATTACTTCCTATGGAGATCTGGGATCTCTCTATCTGAGCTAAGCCTGGCGGTGCAGAGTTGATTTGCTGAGAGCAATGAGCTACATAGGAAGTAGTGGAGGTGGCCATCAGCTCCAGGTAAGTGGTCAAATCATTCTAAAATAGTTTGACTACCAATGAGGGGGCGGTATTAACAATTGTATCCAGGTAGGAATATTGATAATCTAGACATTTCGGACCAATGGCTGGTGGGATATCGCTATATTTACTATTAAACACTACATGAATATACACCTTTAGAGCTATTTACTAAAGTGAAAATTCAAAGTGAATTTCAGATTTAAGGCCAGAGTAGACAAACTGAAAGGGTAGCTGACTTAGAGAATTTTCCCAGTTTAGCTATCTTAAATTTGAATTCACTTTGAATTCTCACTTTAGTAAGAAACCCTGTCTGTGTTCATCTAATATACTCCAATCTGCGTTTTGATTTTATAGGAATACTCACACATGGAAACAGCAATATGTGTGGCATGCACAACTTTGTAGCAAAGAATGCTATTAAAATATGTTAATGCAAACTGTACCATTTTATGGTTTTAACACGTCACTGTATATAAGGGCAATCCCTCGGTCAGCTAAGTATTCGGAATAAACAACATTTCCAGAGAGCTGTGTTCAGAAGGCATAGGATGGAAATGTACAGAGCTGTAGCTGCCAAACAGTCAATTAAATGCACATAGGATGGTTGGCATGTCACTCTTCACATGTACCAGTGTACTGCACATGCTTATTAAGAAAGAAAAGCTTTGAGTATGTGAAAAATTCACTCAAGCTGACATATTACCTGTCTGAGCCGTCACAGCTAGAACCTTCAAATTTCTTCCCAAATTTGGAGTCAAAAATATCAAACTAATGGAAAAGTTTCCCCAGTTAATATTTATTATTTTTGTTAAATGCAATATGCCAAAATTTAAAGGAACATTAGGCACCATAACAAATTTAGCTTATTGAAGTGTGGCTATGGCGCCAGGGTAGCATTTATATTAACTAATTTATTACTGAAAACACAGAGCTCTTTGTGGTGGACCGCCTGGCAGCCCGACTGGGTGTCTCCGCCAATTGTTGCTTCCTAGTGCCAGACACCATCAGCACTGTAGTCCTCACTTCCAGCGTTACAGCTTGGTTGGGGTCTTGCTGTCCTCCACCCACCCTGGACCCAAGACCAGGATCCAGCTTCCAGTGGGTAGACCTCTCCTCCAAGAGAGTGTAGCAATATGCTCTTAAAAGAACAAGTGATTATAATCCCAGGGGAGTAACGTGATATAGCAATACCCAGAGTGATACAGCCATTCTCCTCCACACATGAGATGAGACTCTATGTTAAGGGTAAGCAGGAACTCGTTTATTGGTAGCCACAACTGGCCTTATATGCAGGCCCCCATGCAATGGGCACCCCCCCCCCCCTCCGGTGGACCTGAGAGTAGACTACAGTAAAAACATACACACAATTAAATTACATTGCCTCTCAGGTCCAGGACACTCCCACATAAAACAAGATAATCCCTCCTCTGTGTCTGGGAGATAATTGAGTCAAGCACTGTATTAAACTCAATTATCTACAGGCACAGAAACATATGTTTTTAGAAATCCCCCAAAATACATTTAAACACACAAAACCCCCACAAAAGTTACATCCCCTGATAGCCCCAATCTGGGTGACCAACATATCCAAAAATCCCCCAGATCGGTTCAGGGGATTAGGAATTTCCTGGAAGTCATAATTTGACTGACTGCACTCATAGTCCCATGCCCAAAACAGTTCCAGAGAATCAGGTTTTGCGGTTGGTCTTGTTCGGTAGTTTAAAAACCGGACAAACTACCGACCATAGTCAATCTTCTTACCCTGTATCTTGTTCACCTCATTCAGACGAACAATTCCACTGAACAGTGCCCTTCTAAGTTGTGTAGAAAACCGAACGCAGGCGATGATGGAAGTTGAGCAGTGTTCTGGAGTTTATGTGTCCGATTTTAGTTCCAGGAACTCGACAACCAAACACCGCTGCCTGCGTTCATGTGAATAAGATGGCCGCCACCTCGTGGTCGTTCATGCGAACAGCAAGAACCCAAACAGACAATTAGAACACTGCGGTTAGAATTGTTACTAAGTGTTAATAGGGTTTAACAAGCTCCCGGCTGGTCTCGGGTTCGTGCGGCTGTTCGGAAACCGAACCATATAATCACAATTGCACGAGCAGAGCCTTTTTAAAGTATTTTAGCCAGGTCTATTGCAGGGGGCCATAGTCCTGGGGCAGAAGGCTGGCAAGCAGACTCCTCCAAAAGCCTGTGGTGAGGTTCTGTTAGCCACACTCTTCTTCAAAGCCCTGCCAATCAAAGAGCCAAGAATTACACCTCTAAGAATGCATAGCATGCTGAGATGGAGGAACATATAGCTCCCCATGATTGAGTGATTGCAATCCCAGAATCAGCATTGGATCTCAGTAGCTATGCAGATGCCAAGTGTTAGTCTGACTCCCTCTCCCCTGTGTGTTACAATAGGTACACCAGATTGTCTCTTTGCCAAATGTCATATACCTGTCTACAGAGGATAGACGGCACTCAGGTTGAACCCAGGTAAGTGGGCAAACCATTGAAAATCGGGTTTGCCCCATTAGCAGGGATAGGCACCAGGGTACTCCTGGCATCATGTCACTATAGTAGGCTGTAGTGGTTATGATGGTTGCATTACCCCTTAGTTAGTTAGTTGTCTGCAAGCGTGTGTGTCAGGCCTACAGCGTCTACTCTGCCAACATCTGCCAGTGCACAGTGCCACTCATATCTGTTGTCACAGTAGCTTGCATGCATAGTACCACTAATCGAAAAAAAAATGACAGGCAGAGGCAGGCCACCTAGGGCCAAAGGGAATCAAAGCACCACGACCACGGGCCATCGTGGTCGTGGTGCTGTGATTCCCTTTGGCCCTAGAATAATGCCCAGTGTTCAGAGGCCACGTACCCTGAACTCGAAAAGTTCTGAGGACATAGTTGACTGGCTAACACAGGACACCAAATCTTCTACAGCTTCCGCTCGGAACCTTGACGCACCATCCTCCTCCAGCTTAGCTTCGGGCACCTCTCAAGTTACCACTCGACGTACGGTGTGATGATGATGATGTTGTACCCGCTGCTGCTTCCTTTGCTGAGTTGTCAGATACAAGTGAAGCAGTTGATGATGACGATGCGTCCGTGGATGTCACGTGGGTGCCCGCTAGAAGAGAAGAAGAACAGGGGGAAAGTTCAGATGGGGAGACAGAGAGGAGGAGGAGACGAGTTGGAAGCAGGGGGAGGTCGTCACAAGGAGCTAGTGGCACAGTCACACAGCATGCATCGGCACCCGGGATCAGCCAGACAGCACGCCAATCAATGCATGCTGTTGCCACCACCAGAATGCTGTCATTGCAGAGCTCAGCAGTGTGGCATTTTTTTTGTGTGTCTGCCTCTGACAATAGCGATGCCATTTGCAACCTGTGCCAAAAGAAACTGAGTCGTGGGAAGTCCAACACCCACCTAGGTACAACTGCTTTGCGAAGGCACATGATCGCACATAACAAACACCTATGGGATCAACACATGAGTACAAGCAGCACACAAACTCAAAGCCGCCATCCTCGTCCTGGTCCAGCATCTTCAGCCACGTCAACCACTGCTGTCCTCCTTGCCCCCTCTCAACCATCCGCCACTCCGTCTCTCGCCTTGAGCAGTTCCTGCTCATCTGCCCACAGTCAGGTGTCTGTCAAGGACATGTTTGAGCGTAAGAAGCCAATGTCATAAAGTCAACCCCTTGCCCGGCATCTGACAGCTGGCTTGTCTGAACTCTTAGCCCACCAGCTTTTACCATTCAAGCTGAGGCGTTCCAAAAAATTTTAGCTATTGGGACACCGCAGTAGAAGGTACCCGGCCGAAATTTCTTTGCACAAAAGGCAATCCCCAACCTGTACTCGATTGTGCAAAAGGAAGTAATGGCATGTCTGGCACACAGTGTTGGGGCAAGGGTCCATCTGACCACTGATACCTGGTCTGCAAAGCCTTCAATGACATCAGTGAGGACAAGGAACGGGACATGGCTAGCTTGGTATCCAACCTTGTGCAAATGGGGAGTTTGCGGTTGTGCAAATGGACTGTTTGCGGTTGTTTGCGGTGCGTTAAACGGGGAGTTTGGTCTGTCACTGTGAAGCGGGCGTAACCCTTACACTACCTGATCGATACAACATCATACCTGATGTTTTAAAGCACGTTATTCCAAACAATTTAGGAATGTTAGGATTAAAACCAGACTCTGCATCAACTATGTAATTTTCCATGGGATTTTTGCCATGGATCCCCCTCTGGCATGCCACAGTCCAGGTGATAGTCCCCTCTAAAACAACTTTTCCATCACTATTGTGGCCAGAAAGAGTCGCTGTGGATTTTAAAATTCGCCTGCCCTTTTGAAGTCTATGGCGGTTCACCCGGTTCGCCCGGTTCGCCCGTTCGCGAACATTTGCGGAAATTCACGTTCGCCATTCGCGAACGGAAAATTTTATGTTTGCCACAGCTCTAACCAACAACATTAAACCATATGAAAAACCCATCCAAAAATAATAAAATGAGGACTAAGTCACATTATTGCAGATACATGAACCGAATAAATGTCTGCGTCATGTATCTTCTGTTTAATGATGACTTCTGATGACCTCCAGATTTTGGTGTTTTATTATGCCTCCACTGGGACCTCATATGCTGTGCTGCAGTCATCCAAGAAAGTCACTGATCACAGGTTCCGCAAAATCCTTAATTCACCTTTACTTTCTCCTTTTAAGCAACGATGCATTGTTCTTTATTTTGCCTCCTCGTGAAGGCCATATAAAGCCCTGTTTCTCTTGTTCACTAAAAACAATAGGTGTGCTAACATATTTTTACAGCAACTGTGCATCTGCAGTGTGTTGGCCGTCTAGTGGTTAATATTGTGCACTTTAGCTCAATTGAGCATGGACTGTTGGTTTACACCCACCTCATAAAAAAAGTTGTGCACAAGGTTGTCCCCAACCAGAAATTCACAATATCAAAATGCAAACAAAAAATATAGAGCTCTCTGGGACTGGGTATATGAAGACCAAAGATGAAGACCTCTAGTGTTGGTTAATAACAGATTCAGAAGCTCTGAAACATAGAATTTTTAATAATCTGTGAATAAACCATCTGTTATTTCTTGGAATTCAGAACGTACAAGAATTGTTAAAACAACAACAACAATTATAATAGTTAGCTTTTAATATTTTATCCATGTAATGACTCACCAGTGTTCTTTTAGAACCAAATTGATATTTGTTACGAAGAATAATTGAGATTTTAAATAAAAATGGAGGTCCTCAAACAAGATTCTTTTAACTTGTCATACAGCCATTATTTTCTGCACAAAACAGACCTTGCAAGAGGCAGGGAGATCATTCCTAAGATATTCTATACATTTAAAGGTGTTGATTAAGAACATTAAAACTCCATCTGGCATGAAGTCTTACAGAAAATTGCAGCTGGACTAGTGCTGAGGCAGTCCTTCTAGTCCTGGAGGGCTGCCAATGACTGGTTGTAATTTTATGATCACTTTGGAAGCATATTCTGCGTGTAATGGGGATTTAAATATGGCTGAGATCATATAATGAGTTATCCCCAGGCAGTCTCGCATCTCCAGTTCTTCCCTGATCACAGACTGCCTATAAACATGGTATTTGTCAGCTGCGGGGAGCTTGGCCGAAATGTATACAAGGCATGTTATAGCTGTTGTGATCCAGACATCCAGAAGAACTGAGGCACACTAAATAGTCCACACTGAAAGCAAAGCAATTGGAAGAATTATTTATCAAGCGACAGCAAAGGGCGCTCAAAGCAAAAGTCATGTAATTAGCTTAATATTTTGCTTGTATTTATCATGTGTAATTCACTAATGGACTTTTTATAATTTTTCACACATTCTAAAGAATCCACGCAGGGTTACACTGTGCTAGAGGGTTTCCTATAATAACATGTCTCTTCAAGGGTAAAACCCTGCATGGCTCTAAATGTCTTCTTTATGAACAAACACGATGTGCTCTAATTTTAGTTGGAACGAGGTTGTAATTTGATAGATATTACCGGTTTGTTTTTGATTTGTATTTTGTTTTTGCAATGAACAGGGCTAAGGAATATGTCAGTGATAAAATATATACATTAAAACAAATTAATCACTGGGTTTTAGTAAATATAATAATTGCCAAATACATAATGTACTAGTTCAGCATTACCTTTTATGGCCTACATGCAAGTCCATAAATAACGTGTGTTCTGAAGAGGGTGCCACCACTTCCAACTCACTCCATGCTCTGCTGTCCAGGTCAAATAAAACCAGTGGTGACTAACTTTCCTGGTAGACCTTCAAGAGCTCAGTTAATTTTCTTTCTGTAGCTGAATAACTTCTTTAAAATCATGGGTACTGGCTCAGAACTATCGTCATGTGGGTTTGGGCCATTTGAAGGCTAAGAGCCTCGACCTTGAGCCACGTTCTCTTTTAAGCTTTTACAGGTTGTGTAATGAGTAGCCAACCATCAAAATGACACTCCCAACCCTAACGCACTTTAGCTTGCTATTTTCCATTTTACAAAAAGTGCAGATTTCAGTAACGGTTGAGACGTTTATAAATTAACTTTGTTAAACCCCACCGACTGTCAATTACACTACCAAGAAAGCTAAACTCAAGAGGCAGCAATTTCCCAGAGAACCTGTCTTGCAAATACTTCTCTTTGAACTGCATTTGGAAGCCTATGATTGGAGAGCCACAGAAAGTCTGGGCGGGGTTAGATGGGAAGGGGTTGCAAAACTGCAGACAAGTGAACTGTACGTTTTGCAAGCTGTTTTATATATACCCCCAATGAAAAATGCATAGTTAAAGGCATGCATGTTTTCATTGGGAGTAAATAAACCAAACAGTGATTTTTTTTCTTTATTTGTATTTGAGCAGTACACCTACAACTTTCTGGTAATTCCCTAGGTAATACTCTTGGCAGACTTTAAAAGTCTTGCCTATTGCCATGCATTGACAATTTCTGTGCATCCCACTCCCATTTAAACCCAAATTATATTTTGCATACAATTACACGAGGTGTGCTCCCTGGGCCATCTCATGCCATGTACGCTCTCTCCAAAATTCACCTGTGACACTTTTAATGATATCAAGTGGGAAAAATTGCAGTTTTTCTTGTGATGGACATCCTTATTCTTCCATCTAGAGATGGATTTGTCAGTGTTACAAAATAGTGTTTAATACGGTGAATTTTATTTTATTCTAGAGATAGATTTCCATTGAGACCTAATTCAAATTCAATTTGATCAAAGAAAATCTTTACAGATACTGACTGTGAATACAAAATATTTAACCACATAGGATATTTTAAATTTTTTCCTTATTACTGTATTTTTAACTATGGGTGTCTGAGGTTCTTTTTTTTGGTAAAAATAATATGGAAAAACATTGCAGTGAAACAATGTAACATCCAAAAAAATACCGCCATTTGTTTATTTTGCAAATATTGGTATTAAGGAACCAAAATAAAAAGGTTTTTCTAAAGGAACCAAAATAAAACAGTTATTAGTTCTAATTATTTTCAGCTGTTTGGAATTTCTCCAATGCCATGTTTCTGCTAGAACCTTTAAAGGGACACTCCAGGCACCCAGACCACTTCTGCTCATTGGAGTGGTCTGGGTGCCAACTCCCACTACCCTTAACCCTGCAAGTGTAATTATTGCAGTTTTTATTAACTGCAATAATTACATTGCAAGGTTAAGTCCTCCCCTTGTGGCTGTCTACTAGACAGCCACTAGAAGGAACTTCCTGGTCCCTAGCACAGATTATCTGTGCTAGAGCGTCACTGGACGTCCTCACGCTGTGTGAGGACCTCCAGCGTCGCTCTATTCCCCATAGGGAAGCATTGAAATTAATTTTCAATGCTTTCCTATGGGGTGCGCCAATGCGCATGCGTGGCATTGCCGCACATGCGCATTGGGACTCCTCGGCCGGTGGGCGGGATCAGTCTCGGCCACCGGCCGACGGAGGAAGAAGGAGGAGCGACGGGGGAGGAGCAGGCAGCGACGTGGGACATGTCGCTGCCTGAGGTAAGTGACTGAAGGGGTTTTCACCCCTTCAGTAACCGGGGATTGGGGGGTGGGAGGGAGAGGGACCCTCCAGTGCCAGGAAAACGGATCGTTTTCCTGGCACCGGAGTTTCCCTTTAAGTGCCATTAGCATGTAAGCAACACTACGTGGGTAAACTGCATAATTCAGTAGAGGGAATGGGGATTATCCAGTTCATTCAGTGGACCATTCATGTTTATTCGGTGGGCCCGTCATGATACTAGGAAGAATCCTTGGACCCTGCTTCATAAACACTCAAAGCATTTTCCTGAAACTGAAGGTTGCAGATACAACAATATTTTTGGCTTCATGTGAAAATATGGAAACATATGTCAAAATATGACATAAGATCAATGGAAAAAAATGAGAAAAGTAAACGAATTTTGATTTTACTGATTTCTTCCCATAGTGCTTTCTGCTGCTATCTTTCTATCTTGGCCAGCATCAATCTTTTCAGCAATTTTAGCTGCAGTAGTTCTTCTATGTGAACAGACCTGATGGGCTAGCCTTCACTCCCCATGTGCATCAATGAGCCTTGGGAGTCCATGACCCTGATGCCATATCACTGCTTGTCCTTTCTTGCATCACTTTTGGTAGGTACTAACCACTACATGGTTCACCCTACAAGACGCGCTGTGTTGGAGATGCTCTGACCCAGTGGCGTACATACCAGGGTCATACCACCTGGGGGCCCGGCCGCCCCTGGGACCCAGTATGTAGCCACTGTGGCCAGCCTCTTCTCCTGGGGGGCCCAGGAGCCGGCCACCTCAGGCCCCCCACCCCCACCCGAGGCTGGCCCTGCTGGCCCTGAGTGCTTCCTCTTCAGCTCCCTTGTGCACCGCACTGATACTGGAGCCGGAAAATGATGTCATCTTCCGGCGCCGGCATGCCTACGCGGCGCGCGAGGGAGCTGACGCGGAAGCACTCAGGGGAGAGTGCTCCCTCGCACGCCAGACAGACAGACAGACAGTCCACCCAGTGACCGGCCGCCCAGGAGCCCAGAAGCACCACTGGACCCCAGGGAATCCCCTCAGCACTCCAAAATGTAAGGAGGCTGGGGGATTAAAAAAAAACAAAAAACATGTGTGCGTGTTAGTGTGTGTGTTAGTGTATGTGTTAGTGTTAGTGTGAGTGTTAGTGTGTGTGTTAATGTGAGTGTGAGTGTTAATGTGTGTGTTAGTGTGTGTGTCTGCTAGTGAGTGTCAGTGAGTGTGTCTGTTGAGTGTGTGTCTGCTAGTGAGTGTCAGTGAGTGTCAGTGAGTGTCAGTGAGTGTGTTACTGTGTGTGTCTGTTCCTGAGTGTGTTTGTGTGTGTGTTAGTGAGTCTGTTTGATGTCTGTTAGTGAGTGTGTGTTTGTCAGTGAGAGGGTATGTTTTGTAAGTGAGTGTGTATGTATGTCTGTCGCTGAGTGTGTCTCTGTCAGTAAATGTGTGTGTCTGTTAGCTAGTGTGTATGCGTCTGTTCATGAGAGTGTGTGTGTCTTCAGCACTTACCTTTCTCCAGCGCCGGACTCCCATGGCGCTGGGGATCCCTCCGCCTCTCAGCTCCGAATGCGCATGCGCGGCAAGAGCCGCGCACGCATTCAAACAGCCCATAGGAAAGCATTACTCAATGCTTTTCTATGGCCGTTCAGTGTCTTAGAATTGCGGAAGCGCCTCTAGCGACTGTCAGTGAGACAGCCACTTGAGGCTGGATTAACCCTCAGTGAAACATAGCAGTTTCTCTAAAACGGCTATGTTTTCAGCTCCAGAGTTAAAACTAGAGGGACCTGACACCCAGACCCTTCATTGAGCTGATGTGATCTGGGTGTCTGTAGTGGTCCTTTAAGTGTGTGGTGCCACTTGCATCTCTGACCTCTGTGTCTGGTCTCTCGTCCGATGCTATTACTGTGAAGGTAAGGTTGAGGAAATTGATCACCATATGGATTAGTTTGGTCAGGCTTTCCAGACCGTATTGGCCCATACTGCCAATTTACAAACTGAGTCAACTCCTGCCCCACATGTTCAATAGCAGTCAGCTGCTGCAGATGCCTTGTCATTATGTTCCTATTCCATAAGCCTGTCTCCTCCTCCTCTTCGATTTAGCAGAGATCCAAATTAGTGTAGGGGTTTTATTAATCAATTAACCATTTTGTAACATCACCTAACCCATTACCTACTGATAGGTAGGTTAACTCATAAACCAATTGAATGGTATAGCTCTTGCGATAGTAGACAGTCTATAGCAGTGTTTCCCAACCCAGTCCCCAAGGCACACCTACCAGTCCAGGATTTAAGGAGTACCCAGTTTTGTCTAAGGTGTTTTTTCTTTTTTTTCTAAAAACACCTTAGACAAAACTGTGTAATCATTAAATCCTGGACTGGTAGGTGTGCCTTGAGGACTGGGTTGGGAAACACTGGTCTATAGCATATAACTAGCATGAATTTGTCACTGAATTCAGGAGGTCATTTGAACCATTGGGCAGAGAATAGAATGCTGCTAAATCCTTGATGTGAATCAAACAAGGAAACCATTCTGTAGCTGATTTTGCTATAGAATTTTGCAAACTTGCACCAGAGGTCCATTGTTCCCTTGCGTCTGCTATTTCTGAGGATCTGTCTGATATGCTATTAGATGAGACTGCAACTATGGATTTACCTGAACGTTCAGAGGATTATATATTCTACATGTTGCATATTAACAACAGATTCAGGGAAATCAGAAAACTAGAAATAGGCAAGATCTTTTCGTTTAACTACTCCCACTCCTTCAATTGCACCCGAACCTAAACCTATGCAATTGGGAACTATAAAGTTATCACAGGCTGAGAAACAGTCTCGGAGGAATGAAGGGTTAAGCATGTATTGTGGGAAAAGGGGACATCTGCACAGATCCTGTCTGGTTTGTTCGGAAAACTTGCGCACCTAAGAACCATCAATGGACCGGCCTTAGATGATATGCAAATGTCCTCTGCTATGCCTTGTAATATATTACTCCTTTCTGTTAGTAAGTCTTGAGGTACTCACAAAATAAATTGCAAAGCTCTCATAGATTCTGGAGCTGCAGAAATTGAATTGATCATGATTTTGTCAATATTCAGGGAGAGATCCACAACATTTGCTGTTGAGGTCATAGACAGTAGAAATCTTTCAGATCCCGATTAAAACCCATGATACTTGTTCTTTGAATATCTTAATATAAGTCTTGCATAGGGAGACCATGTTTTTTCAAGTTATTGTGTCTCCTTCTTGTCCTCTCATTCCCGGGTTTCTCTGGTTGGCCAAGCATAATCCGATCTTAGACTGGTCAAAGAGGGGGATTTGTTCATGGGGAACCTTTTGCAAGGAAAAGTGCCTTCTTTCTACTACACTTGTGAGCATCATTAATGTACCCACAACTACTCCCTTATCCAGGACTTTTCCCTCTCAATATGGCTCTGTTAAAGAAGTATGCAATAAGGTCCATGCTGAAAATTTGCCACCACATAGACAGTCTGCCTGTGCTTTCGTCCTACTGTCTGTTGCTATGCCTCCTAGAGAAAGGGTGTACCCTTTCCCTCCTCACGAGAGCAAAATCATGGGGTGGTACATGCAAAAATGCTCTCAACAAGAGTTTTATACATAGATCATCCACACCTGCAGATTCAGGGTTTTACTTTGAGTCTAAAACTGAGGGTGATTATAGGGGTCTAAATTAGATAACTATCAAGAATGTTTATCCTATACTTTTTATCACTTAAATATTTGATAGACTTAAGGGGTCCACAGCATTTACAAAACTGGATCTAGGGAGTGCGTATAATCTTGTAAGAATAGAAGAGGGCCATGAATGGAAAACTGTATTTAACACATGAAGCATACATCACGGGTTCTTAGTAATGCCCTTTGGATTGTGAAATGCGCCAGCAGTTTTCCAAGATTTCATAAATTATATGTTAAAAGAATACATATAGACATGTGCTCCTGTATATCTTGATGACTTATCTACTCATCATGCACAGGTCAAACAACTCCCATAGACACTATTACAGTATGGGTTATACAGTAAATGTTTATTAGATCAATCAGAGGTACAGTTCTTAGGTTATATCATCGTGGCCTCTGTTTTCAAAATGGATCCAAATAACTTAGAGACTGTCTTGCATTGGCCTATGCCGAAAGATTGAAAACAATCCAAAAATGTATTGGATGCACAAACAATTAAGGAAGATTATTAAAGGATTTTCTTCAATTATTTCTCCTATCCCCAGTCTGACTCGTAAAGGAGCTAATACCCAGGTCTGGTCTCCAGAGGCTATTTCTGCTTTTGAAAAAACATCATTTTTTGCAACTGCTGTGGGTCTAGCACACTGGGTACTGTCTAAGCCCTTTGTGTTGGAGGTTGATGCTTCTGAGACAAGAGTAGGAGCTGTTCTCTCCAAAAAGGAGTCACGAGATACCCCTCTTTAACCTTATGGTGTCTGTTGCAGAAGTCAAATAGGACATTGGGGATAGGACATTTTTGGCAATAGCCCTTGCTTTGGAGAGTGGAGCCATTTGTTAGAAAGTTCTATTATGCCTGTAATGGTCATCACTGATCATAAAAATCAGGCATACATCAGTGATGCTAAAAGTAAATCTTTCAGACAGGTAGATTGTCTTTATTTCTCTCTCAAAAGACATATAGACCAGGTACTCGCAATGTGAAACTGATGCATTGTTCAGACAATTTGACACTGAATCTGAACAAGCTATCCCTCCCATCATTAAACCCGAATGCATAATTGCCGCTACATTATTATTATTATTATTATTATTATTATGATATTTATAGAGCACCGTCAAATTCCGCAGCGCTTTACAATGGGTGGACAAACAGACATGTAGTTGTAACCAGACAAGTTGGACACACAGGAACAGAGGGGTTGAGGGCCCTGCTCAATGAGCTTTCATGCTAGAGGGAGTGGGGTAAAATGACACAAAAAGGGTAAGGATAGTATTAGACTAGTGACAGTTGCAGAAGAGGAATTACATTACTGTCCATGTCTACTTCTTTGATAGAAAATATACAGGCAGCTCAAGCCCATGTTCCGACTGAAAAACCTGTTAACAAGCTATTTGTAAAAAAAAGAAAAAAATGAAATCCTCTCTTTGTTTCATTACTAATTATCCTCAGGTTATCCAGGGATCTTTAAAACAATGTTCTCTATTTCAGGAACATTCTGGTGACGTTCTTTACAATCTGATATACAGGCTTAAGTTAAGGCCTGTACCTGATTTTAGATGGAAACATAGGAATCTGGAATGTGACGGCAGATAAGAACCGTATGGCCCATCTAGTCTGCCCAATTTTCTAAATACTTTCATTAGCCTTATGCCTATCTCACGCATGCTTAAAATCCTTCACTGTGTTAACCTCTACCACTTCAGCTGGCTATTCCATGCATCCACTACTTTCTCGGTAAAGTTATACTTCCTGTTATTATTTTTAAACCTTTGCCCCTCTAATTTTAGACTAAGTCCTCGATGACTATGTAGACTATGTTGTGGTAGTTTTTCTTCTTATAAATATAGTCTCCTTTTTTACTGTGTTGATTCCCTTATGTATTTAAATGTTTCTATCATATCCCCCTGACTCGTCTTTCCTCCAAGCTATACATGTTAAGATCCTTTAACCTTTCCTTGTAAGTTTTATCCTGTAATACATGAACCAGTTTAGTAGCCCTTTTCTGAACTCTCTCTAAAGTATCAATATCCTTCTGGAGATACGGTCTCCAGTACTGCATACAATACTCCAAGTGAGGTCTCACCAGTGTTCTGTACAATGGCATGAGCACTTCCCTCCTTCTACTGCTAATTAGTGATGTCCCAAACGGTTCGCTGGCGAATAGTTCCCGGCGAACATAGCATGTTCGCGTTCACCACGGACGGCGAACATATGCGATGTTCGGTCCGCCCCCTATTCGTCATCATTGAGTAAACTTTGACCCTGTACCTCACAGTCATCAGACACATTCCAGCCAATCAGCAGCAGACCCTCCCTCCCAGACCCTCCCACCTCCTAGACAGCATACAATTTAGATTAATTCTGAAGCTGCATTCATTTTTTTTTGTATTCTTTTTTTTTGTGTGTGTTTATTATACGTTATCCTCCATAGCCAGTAACCTGTGTTTATAATACATTATCCCCCATAGCCAGTAACCTGTGTTTATTATACATTATCCTCCCATAGCCAGTAACCTGTGTTTACCGTCCTCCCCCCGGCCCCCACCCCTGAGCGGTGGGTGGGGGCCCTAAAAAAACAATAAGGGGGGACCTACTGTCCCCCCCGGCCCCCACCGCTCAGGGGTGGGGGCTGGGGGGGAGGACGGTAGGTGCTATGACTGCCTGGAATAGAGGACATAATGGTGACACCAGGGCCAGACTGGCCCATCGGGATGCCAGAAAATGTACTGGTGGTCTGCCATACCTTCAGGTCTCTTACAAGGCTCTCAGGGTACACAAGCCTGGGGACGCAAACGCTGGGTGACCGGCAGGAGGGGAAGCACTCCCCTCATGTCGCTCACGTCTTGTAGCGTGGCTGAGCATATCGCAGGTAGAGAATCTTCTGTATCCTCTACAAAGTCTTACAGGAAGTGCTTTCAGAGGGGCTATGGGGGTAGTGAGACACATGGAGGTGCTGAGGGTGATGAGACGCATAGAGGGGATGAGGGTGGGAAATGCCTTTGTTTAGTATGGTACATGCTATGATCATATACTTGCTATTAGTGGAAGCTTCACTTAGTTTCCGAGTAATAGCATGAAATGGCTTCCACATACCACACGACCACTGAGACAGACAGTCTGTCATGGTATAAACCCCAGCTCGCAAAGTATAACCATATCTTAATCAAATAAAATGTATTACTGGACCCTAACATGACTGAGATAGAATAGTCAGGAAATAGACAACAATCAAGGGAACTAGAAGACAGGAGGATGAGAGAAATGGAGGGGCATGAGACACATTGAGGGGTTGGGAAGGGAATGAGAGACATGGAGGGGCTAAGGTGTTAAATGAGACACATAGATGGGCTGAGGTGAGTGAAATGAGACATATGGAGAGCTGGGGGGAATAAAACACATGGAGGGGCTGGCGGAGGAAATGAGACACATGGAGGGGCTGAGGGGAAAAAAACACATGGAGGGGCTGGAGCAGAGCAAAGAGACACACATAGGGCCTGAAAAGGGGAGAAAGAGACATAGAGCTGGGGCTAAAAGACACACAAAAGGGGCAGGCGAAGAAAGACACACAAAAGGGTTTTGAGGGAAAAATAAATCCATTGGGACTGGAGAATGGGAAGTAAAAGATACACAATGGAGGATGTAATAGACACACAAGAGGGGTGTAAGATACACAAAAGAGAAAAATGGGAGATAGGATGCATTTTTTTTTGCAGTGGGTGGGATGCATCCTGATCTGTTTCGAAGAGTTGATTGATAGGTGAGAGAAAGACATCTTATTATAGGTTTACAGTTTAATGTAGTGGTTCTAGTGTCTATAGCCTGTCCCTGCAGGCTCAGGACTTTAAACTCTGCCTTTTCATAAAGATCCATCTTTACGAGGAGGTGCAGACTGGCGCGATGTGGTGTTTTGCCATGCATACGCTATAGCCTCACAATGCTTTCCTATGAGAAGTATAATGATCTCAGCGACAGTAAAGAGCACACTCATATGACTTCAAAATAAACAAGATAACGCAATGTTTTACAGCTGTGTAACAGTATACATTTACCATTTCAGTCCCATTACCAAACTTTTCTTTATATGTCAAGGAAGTTGGTCTGAAACAGTGATTTTAAGTAATCTTTTCGAGCTCTATATTTGCACACTTTGCTGGCGCAACACATTATTGGGCTGGTATAAAATTTATTTCCAGGGCTGCTTTTCATTCCCAGTCCGGTCCTGCATGACACAATCATAGTGGTCCTATAAAGTAATTGGCAGCTGATGCCTGGTGGAAACGGTGCATGTCGGGATTAACTGTCATGGTCTTCTACTGATCACCATGGGAGCCTATCACAGTAATCAAGTGTCCATTATCGCAATTTGATCACTGTGATCAGCTCTTACAGTGATCACACATCCTGGGGGCTAATATGCTAATGGGTTAATAGTTAGGGTTAGTGCTGGGTTAGGGTTAGATATGATGATATCAGTATACCAACTTATTTGTTATGTAACTATGTTGCTATAGGAAGCTGAGAATATTAACAAGCAAATACACACACTGACACATACACACACCCTGACACACAGATACACACACTGACACATACACACACCCTGACACGCAGATACACACATTGACATGTACAAACACCCTGACACACAGACACAAACACTGACACCCATTGATACATGTCATAATTATGCAAATATACTTTGGCAAATTATGCAAAGAGTCCAGCTGGTGACAGAGCCACTTTTAATACGTTGAGTTAGGGTTAGTTAGGGTAAGGTTTAGGTAGTGTAAGAAAAAGCAAAATATTTTGACGCTGGTCAGTATAGTGGGAAAGATAGTGTCAAGTAGTGGGTCACTCATATACTACAAATTAATTAGCAGCAATCTTAGTCTAAAGTCTACTTTGAAATGTCTCTAATTAAGCATAAAGCACAGCTTAAAATCTAACCCTTAAACTCATACCTAACATTTAAACACACTCCCTGCTCCAAAAGACATTCCTAATTATTAATTTGAAAAAACACCCATAACTCAAGTCACATATCTAGCCTTAACTCTATTTTTTAAAATAATGTTGTTTTAATTCTTCTAATCCTAAACATATCCCTAATGCTTATTTTACCCCTAGAACACATTCCTAATGCTAACAAAGACTGTGGACCTGCCCTGTACGAATCAGTGTTTTATAGAACTGAAAAGCTCTTGCATCCTAGAGTCTCAGCAACGTATGACATCCCACCCCCACACCATTGCTCTTCCTAGAGCACTGGAGTAGAATTTGGGATGTGGGCATGCTCACCGAAAATGACAAAAAAAAAATGGGGTGACACAAAACTGCACAGAAAATCCAGTTTTCTAAATTTCTGGCTAATGGCTATGGATATCGTTCTGAAGTGGAGTGCACATTTTCAGGGCCCTACAGATGGTAAAGATGGCTCATTCCAAACTACTGAAGAATGTGAAACAATACAAAAATAAAAAAATAAAAGCACAGAATCAATGGGAGGCCCCTGGTCCAGCTTTATGGGGTTAAGACAGTCCTGGCCATTCAGTTGTCATAAAGTGGTTACTTTGCTTTTATTTCGTAGACTAGAGTAGCTTCCATTTCCATGTAGTGAATGAAAGTCTGTTAGAAAAAATATATATATAATAAAATAAAAATAACAGAACCATTAGTGATGTCCTTTAAGCACAGTCTCCGGTCTAATTACATGACTTGGCTTTTAGCTCTATTTTTCATGCTTGATAAATAAACCCCATGCTTACCACCTTCAGAGAGCAGTTTAAATGCTATCTTTGCTCCGAAAAAAAAGTATTTTTCACCAGGCAGTGTCTCTGAAAAGAACAGTGGGAACTCAACAGCAATCAGGTGCTCTGGTACTATTTGTATCTCACTGCTGTACACATTTGTTCCGTACATACACGGCGAACTATGATTATCACTCGAGTGTAAAAAAGTTTTCTGTGTAATAACCCACTTAACCCTTTAACCGGAAGACCTCAGGGTTAAATATAATTTCCTTGCCCACTGAAAAACTATACTTATGAAAAAATAAAAATAAATTAGATTTAATTACCTGGCAAGAAATCGTAGTGTCAACATGCCAGCATTAATGATGTACGCATTTTTAAATGTATATATATTTTTTTAATTCTAATTTTCTCTGTGGCAAGAAGAAAGCATTTAAGGGGATTTTAGATATCGCTAAGTAGCAACCCTGAACCATTAGTTAAAATTACTTTATAACTGCTTATTATAATTTTGTAGAATCATATTTACATTTATATCCAGATGAAGTCATTATATAAGTGCTCATTTGCATAAAATTCTAAAGGCTCCATTCTAATACCTGGACGACGATGGTTTTAAATAGCATTTAGCTAGTCAAACTGCCATGCAGGATTGTTCAGTAAAATATATTAGCATATAGGGTGGTGTAGACTCCTTCATTAAACTTAGTGGGAGATTTGCACTGCTGTGTTGTCCAATTGCACCATAGGATCTCACATTAGTAGCATATTTTGGACTAGATTATATGGTGAGAAATCAGTTTAACTATTTTGATTATGATAAACGCGTTTCACTGAACCCCGGCCCTTAACCCCTTAAGGACAAATGACGTGTGACATGTCATGATTCCATTTTATTCCAGAAGTTTGGTCCTTAAGGGGTTAAACTTACACTTAACAATAAACCCCAGGTAATTATACCTAACTAATCCTACATGCATTAGTAATATTGAATGAACATTGCTAGTATCTGAACCATGTGGTAATGCAATGCTCTGCTGCCCCATGGCACAGTGAAAATATTGTCTGCTTCCATATCAATAACAATACAGAAACCAGAAGATGTCCTCAAATCAGCCCTCTTCCCACTGGTCCTATTACTTGTTGTCTTACAAATTACAGAAACAGTTTGAATTCCCTTTTACATTCCTTTCTAATAACACAAAAAAAGGGTCAGGGAATTCCTAATAATGTCCCTTGAAGATATAACGACAATGATTTGGTTGTTAAAATGAATGCAGAATTTAATTTAAAGGGACACTATAGTCACAAAAACAATTTTAGCTTTATGAAGCAGTTATAGTGTACAGATCATGCCCCTGCAGTCTCACTGCTTAATTTTCTGCCATTTAGCAGTTAAATCACTTTTGCTTCTGTTTATACAGACCCTAGCCACACCTTTCCTGGATGTGTCTGACACAGTCTGCAAGAAAACAAAACGGTTTCATTTTCAATCAGATGTAACTTACTTTAAAAATAATTATCTCCTGCTCTGTAAACTGAACTTTAATAACATACAGGAGACTACTGCTGGGTCTAGAAAGCTATTAACAGAGCAGAAAATAAAACATTCTGAATTAAACAGAATTTGCAATAAAGGAAGTATAAACATTACTTGACTCTTTACAGGAAGTGTTTAAAAAGGCTGTGTAAGTCACCTGCAGGGAGGTGTGACCAGGCCTGCATAAACAAAGTGAGCTACCCCTAATCGGCAGATAATTGAGCAGTGAGAACACATAGACATGATCTATACACTAAAACTGCTTAATTAAGCTAAACTTGTTTTGATGACTATGGTGTCCTTTAACCCCTTAAGGACACATGACGTGTGTGACATGTCATGATTCCCTTTTATTCCAGAAGTTTGGTCCTTAAGGGGTTAAAAAGCTAACTCTATTTCCCTAATGCACCAGCTTCTCTGATATTAAAGTGCAAAATATACCCTGCTATCTTTAATGATAAATGGGAAGGACTGCTCCTTCTATAGTGTTTGCCAGCAGTGAAATCCTTCACCTCTGCCAGTAGTGTGTATGGTTTTGGATGAATCCATGCCTTAATTATCCATGTTGTGAGAGTATTAAATGCTATTTTATTTATGTATACACCATTTAGGTAGTGCCATGACAGAAAACATATGCTTAAGTAATAGAAGCATGTATCATGCTAAAGGTTTACAGGGACACTTCCCTGACCAAAAAAAAAAAAATCCATGTTCAGAAGATATACCCCCAATTAAAACATGCACACATTTAATTATGCATTTTTCATTGGGCTATATCTAAAACCAAAAAAAGCTAAATGGTATTCAGCGCTAAGCAATAACTGGAACAGTCCAAACGGCAGCTAAATCAACGGAGCCGGGGTCTCTCGTCCGGTCCACAAACAGATGAAAGTACAAGGAATGGTGCAGCGCCTAAAGTGTCCTTAAAAAATATATATATAAGCAAAAAAAAAAAGTTAAATATATAGTGTAGTATGTCACTGTCCAAATAAATAGAATACAACAAAAGAAATACACTCACAATTTCCTGGAGCTAAAATTGTAGCTCCAACTTGAATGTCTAGGCGGACAATCCCCGCCTATGGATATAGTGTGGTTCTGGTGGTTGCGGTCACTCAAATGGTGGAAACATTAAGCAGCTCTGGTATTTGATGGAGCAGATGTGGACTGCTCTATCCCTCTGTAACGAGTATATACCCCTACACGCAGGATCCAGCCAAACAGAAGACAGCACAGAGGAGAGATACGTCTACCGGACGTGGCCGGACTCGACGTAATAGGAGAAGTACAGAGTCAGGAACAATCCGAGGTCAAGGGCACAAAGAGACAGCGTAAACGAGAACTAGCCGGGGACTGGTACACAGGAATCAGCAAGCCGGCAAACAGTGCAGACAAGGATAAAGCGAAAACGAAGTCAGAATACAAAGCCAAGGTCAAATACGGAGAAACACAACTGAACACACCAAGCACTAAAGGGAACGTAGCAGAAACCACGATAGGGCAAGGAACTAAGGGAAAAGGGTAAGTATAAATAGGTTCAAAACTAATGTGATTGGCTCCTGTCACTTCCACACCCCCAAAAGGTAAGTGTATGGGGTGTGTGGGATGACAGGGGCCAATGGGAGCCTTTTGGCAATTTAGGCTCCCACTGTCTCATTAAGAGCGCGCCCGAGACTCGCGGCGCGCTCTTAGATTCAGGCGGGACATGTGACCGCATCTCGCGGTCACTGCCCGCCTTCCTGCCTGAAGCGTCGGATGAGCCGCGCGCTGCTCATGCAGCCGCAGGACCGCGCGCGGCTTGAAGAGAGGACCGCGGCCGGCCCCTGGGAAAGGTGAGCAACGCTACAGTACCCCCCCCTGAGGACACGCCCTCCGGGCGGGCAGGACTAGGTCGGGCAGGAAAACGTGAATGGAAAGAACGCACAAGGCGGGGAGCATGAACAGCATCAGCAGAAATCCAACTGCGCTCCTCAGGCCCATAACCCTTCCAATGTACCAAGTACTAAAGCCGACCCCTAAGGAAACGAGAGTCAATAACAGCAGACACTTCGAACTCCTCATGACCCTCCACAGAGACAGGAGGGGGAGGATGCCGGGTATAGCGGTTGCGCACGTAAGGCTTCAACAACGAGGTGTGAAAAACATTAGGTATGCGCAGATTCTTAGGCAGACCCAAGGCATAAGAAACGGGATTAACCTTATGTATAATACGATAAGGACCAATGAAGCGGGGAGCCAATTTCATAGAAGGCACCCGGAGACGAATATTCCGCGTGGAAAGCAAAACTCTGTCCCCCACAACATAGGAAGGAGCCGCTCTGCGATGCTTGTCAGCCTGAGCCTTCTGGCGAGCAGCAGAGTCCACCAAAGAACGCTGAACCTGCTCCCAAGTATTACGCAAACCAGCCAAATGTTCATCCAGAACTGGCATGCCCTGTGAGGAGAATGCAGCCGGAAGAACAACGGGATGCTGGCCATAGACGACGTAAAAAGGGCTTTGGCCGGAAGAATCATGAGTGGCGTTATTCCGAGCAAATTCAGCCCAAGGAAGCAGGTCAGACCAATTGTCCTGATGGTGAGACACAAAACAACGGAGGTACTGCTCCAGAGACTGGTTGGCACGTTCAGCAGCTCCATTAGACTGGGGATGGTAAGCGGAAGAAAACGAGAGAGAAATACCCATTTCTGTACAAAAGGCCTTCCAGAACCTGGAAATAAATTGGCTACCCCTATCGGACACAATAGATAAGGGAATGCCATGTAACCGAAATACTTCTCTAGCGAAGATAAGGGCCAGTTCCTTGGATGTGGGCAACTTGCGAAGAGACACAAAGTGAGCCATTTTGGAAAACCGGTCAACTATCATCAGGATGACTGTGTTACCATTCGAAGGGGGTAATTCAACAATAAAATCCATAGATAGGTTGGACCAAGGTCTCTCAGGAACGGGTAACGGATGCAACAGCCCACAAGGAACTCTACGAGAGGATTTCATACAGGCACAAGTAGTACAAGCACTTATATAGTCAGTGACATCCTTTCGTAAGGAATCCCACCAAAAATACCGAGAAACAGCTGACACTGTTTTGGAAATACCAGGATGTCCAGCAGTCTTAGTATCGTGATATAGTGACAGAATATCCCGTCTCTCGGGAACGTCAACGAACAATTTATCATTAGGCCTCTCGCTAGGTGCCATGCTTTGTTTCGCTTATATGGCCTGCAATAGGGACAAGGAAATAGATAATACAGTAGTAGCTATTATCCTGTCTGGGGGAATGACAGGAGTAATATCAATCTCCTGTTTGTCAATAGTTTCAAACTGTCTGGACAGAGCGTCCGCTTTAGTGTTCCGATCACCTGGCCTATAGGTGATTATATAATTGAAATGGGACAAGAACAGTGACCACCTAGCCTGCCTGGAAGACAATCTTTTAGCTTCACTAAGGTAGGACAGGTTCTTATGATCCGTAAATATGAGGATGGGATCCTTAGTGCCTTCTAACAAATGTCTCCATTCTTTGAGTGCTAAAATGATAGCAAGGAGTTCGCGATTACCCACATCATAATTCTTCTCTGCTTTGGACATTTGTTTAGAAAAGAAGCCACAAGGATGCAATGGCTTTTCAGGAGACTCTCTTTGAGATAAAACAGCACCTACCCCGATATCTGAAGCATCAACTTCAAGTATATAGGGCAATGAGGGGACAGGATGCTGTAAAATGGGTGCAGAGGCGAACGTAGTCTTAAGGAAGTCAAAAGCTTGAAGTGCCTCGGTAGACCAGACACGAGTATTGCCATCCTTTTTTGTCATACGAGTAATAGGTGCTACAATAGACGAAAAACCTTTGATACAACGTCTATAATAATTAGAGAAACCCAGAAAACGCTGGATGGCTTTTAGACCTTGCGGCAGAGGCCATTCTATGACAGCAGCGAGCTTCCGGGGATCCATACGAAAACCCTTAGCGGAAATCACATACCCCAAAAACTGGACTTCGGATTGGTCGAATAGACATTTTTCTAATTTACAATAAAGACCATTAGCAAGAAGGGTCTTCAGAACGGTCGTAACATGTCTGTGATGAGTGTGTAAGTCTGTAGAATATATTAAAATGTCGTCTAAGTACACAATAACGAATGAGTGAATAAAGTCTCTCAAGACATCATTAATAAACTCTTGGAATACTGCTGGGGCATTGCAAAGCCCAAATGGCATGACGGTATACTCATAATGACCTGACCTAGTGTTAAAGGCTGTCTTCCATTTGTGGTCCTTTTTTATACGTATCAAATTGTATGCTCCTCTAAGATCTAATTTGGTGAATACCGTAGCATGTTTGAGCCTGTCAAACAATTCTGTTATTAATGGTATAGGGTAAGCATTTTTGATGGTGATTTTATTAAGACCTCTATAATCAATGCAAGGTCTTAAATCACCTTCTTTCTTCGATACAAAGAAGAACCCCGCTCCAGCCGGAGAAGAGGATCTCCTAATAAATCCCTTATCTAATGATTCTTTAATATATTCCTCCATGACACGGTTTTCTTGAACCGATAAGGGGTACACCCTGCCCTTTGGAGGTATAGTGCCAGGCAACAAGTCAATAGCACAATCGTAGGGTCTGTGAGGCGGTAATTTGTCAGCCTCTCTTTTATCAAAGACAGTCTTTAAAGATAAATACTGAGAGGGTATAGCCGTAGACAAAGGAGGAGTGGTAGGAACATTAATAGAATTCACAGGCGCAACTTCAATAGTACACGATTCATGGCAGGCCTCACTCCATGATTTTATCTGCCCTGTCTCCCAGTCAAAAATGGGATTGTGGGCACGTAACCATGGATACCCTAACACTAACTGTGAAGAGGGAGAAGTGATGACCTGGAACCGAATGGTTTCATAGTGTAAAACCCCTGTGTACATGTGTAACAGTGCAGTCTCATGAGTAACAACTGGAGATATCAATGGTCTACCATCTATGGCCTCAACGGCCAAGGGTATCTCCTTCTCCCTGATGGGAATGTTGTTTTTCTTTACAAAACCAGAGTCTATAAAATTCTCAGCTGCTCCAGAGTCAACCAGGGCTTATATATATTTTCAACTATACAACTCTCTCCCATATGTAAAGAAACAGGGAGAAGCAGTCGGTTAGGAGGCAATGTAGGAGACTTAGAAATCACACCCAAGGCCAGTCCCCTATAAGGTCTTAGGTGCGAGAGTTTTCCGGGAGCAAAGGACACTCCTTTACCATATGGTCTCTCTTACCACAATATAGGCAGAGTCCCTCCCTTCTCCTATGTAATTTTTCATTATCAGAGAGTGTGGCAACCCCTAATTGCATGGGTTCCTCTTCAGATACTTTTACACTCTCCGGTGTATTAACTCTGGGGTGAATAGGTGTAACAAAATGTCTATTCCTGTTCTTGGTATAGAGCCTGTCACGAATCCTATTATCTATATCGATGAGGTAGTCAATAAGGTCCTCTAAGGCAACAGGAAGCTCCTTAGCTGCTACCTCATCCAATATAGAGTCTGATAAGCCTTCCATGAAGGCAGTAGTTAACCCATTGTTGGTCCAATCTACCTGTGAGGCAAGGGTACGAAACTGAATAGCGTAATCAGCCACAGACCTAGAACCCTGTTTAACCCTCATTAATGCTCTTGCGGCATTCTTAGACCTTTTCATAGTGTCAAAAGTTCTGCGAAAAGCTGTAAGGAAACTGTGAAAGTCATGCACCATAGGTCCATTAGCCTCCCAAATAGGGTTTGCCCATTCAAGTGCTTTGTCGGTAAGTTGGTGCATAAAGAACCCAACTTTAGACCTCTCTGTGGGAAATGAACGTGGATACATCTCAAAATGAAACTCTATTTGGTTAATGAACCCTCTGAATGTCTTAGAATCCCCTCCATACCTAGGAGGAGGCGTTAAATGGGCCGTAGCATTAGGCACAGTCGATACTTCAGGAAGCAGGGGTGTTAGGTGCGGTTGCTGGAATGGTCCTAGCTAAGAGCGTCTGGAGAGCCTGAGCTATCTGATCCATACGGTGATCCTGCTCTACAAATCTAGCCTCATGGGACGCCATCTGTTGAGCTAAATCTGCGGGGTCCATGGCCCTATCGTAATGTAACGAGTATATACCCCTACACGCAGGATCCAGCCAAACAGAAGACAGCACAGAGGAGAGATACGTCTACCGGACCTTAGAGTGGCCGGACTCGACGTAATAGGAGAAGTACAGAGTCAGGAACAATCCGAGGTCAAGGGCACAAAGAGACAGCGTAAACGAGAACTAGCCGGGGACTGGTACACAGGAATCAGCAAGCCGGCAAACAGTACAGACAAGGATAAAGCGAAAACGAAGTCAGAATATGAAGCCAAGGTCAAATACGGAGAAACACAACTGAACACACCAAGCACTAAAGGGAACGTAGCAGAAACCACGATAGGGCAAGGAACTAAGGGAAAAGGGTAAGTATAAATAGGTTCAAAACTAATGTGATTGGCTCCTGTCACTTCCACACCCCCAAAAGGTAAGTGTATGGGGTGTGTGGGATGACAGGGGCCAATGGGAGCCTTTTGGCAATTTAGGCTCCCACTGTCTCTTTAAGAGCGCGCCCGAGACTCGCGGCGCGCTCTTAGATTCAGGCGGGACATGTGACCGCATCTCGCGGTCACTGCCCGCCTTCCTGCCTGAAGCAGGACCGCGCGCGGCTTGAAGAGAGGACCGCGGCCGGCCCCTGGGAAAGGTGAGTAACGCTACACCCTCTGGGTTGGGTGGTACAAACCCCACCACGGATACGCTAGTTCAAGCAGAATAGCAGCAAATGCTGGCCATTAAAATAGGTAATTAATATAAAAGTAATAAATACACTTATTATTATCTACCTCACTTTGAGTCTATTTTTTCTTGTTTTATATTTTTATATTAATTACCTTTAAATAAAAGTACTTTTACCTTTAAGGTAAAATGCACATAGGAGCTGCTGGATTCATATGGTCCAAACGGGCTCCATGCCTCTAAGAAAACTCTTTACCATTGAATGAAGAGATTTGGAGCAGCAGAGATGCAATAACTTGAATGGGAACCAGTCACAACAGAGTGAGTGAAATAAAATAAATTCCCTTGGCTATCCTTGTATGAGAATGTCCCAAGGTTAAAACCTTGTAGAATAGACAATATAAATGTATCATGTATTGTATAATATTACACACAACAAAAAATAAAATAATATATATATATATATATATATATATATATATATATATATACATCTACATATACTATAAAGTCATAAATAGTATTCTTCTTATAAACATAGCAGAAAAAAATGACTGTCTCACCGATGAACAGGCGTAGTGGCTGGACAACCAGAAAACAAGACAAAGATTAAATAGTATCTATCAAATGCATGTTGCTTTTCAAGGTTCCTCACTGCATGATGCTCTTTGTCAGTTGAAAATCACGAAGAATATACAGAGTATTATATATAGCAGTAGCCTCTGGAGAAGTTACAGGTTCCCTTAGACCCCAAGCGTTTATTGGCTCTGACACCACAGGCTGTGTAATGTTTCACAAGTTCTCTTACAATAGATTGTCCTTCGGTGCTATGAGAACATGTGGCGTTAATTTGCTTTTTGACACGAAGTGAGCTATTTTAACCTCACCTCTTATTACACTATATATGCCATAAGGGTTGATCTGCTCTCTGTAATCTAAACCTCTCAGGAATTATGGGTAAATTGTGCCCGGTATTCAATTTAGCCATAGTGTCTCTTTTATTGGTCTTGATAGAATGAACCTTAGGTTTCTAGAATATGAATTGAAAATCGAGTTTATCACGTAGGAGATTTGTGTTACAAATCTTAACTAATGCTAATGTTGATCAATAAAGCTTTATCAATGGTTACTTTTCCAGCCAAATCAGAGATGACTCTAATAACACTAATTGGCCTGATACTATTTAAAATGACTTGTTTTCAAGCTGTTGGGAAAAGATCCATACAAGCTCACTTAGAAGCAAATGTGCATTTGTATCCATAATGATGTCTATGCCGGCTTTCAATAAATGTGTTTATTCCAATGTATCTAAACCTTGAGGCTATAGAAATGCCCAACAATCCATTAAAAATGGATATAATAAAAAAAATTAAATTAAATGTGTCTGCAAGCTGCTTAAGATCTCAGCAGGTGAAAATAGTCAGATTAATTGAGATTTCTGTAAATTCACAGTTTAATTCCAAACCTGATTAAAATCACCCTCTTTGAATTCCCAATATGCATATATGCAAATATTAATTGGAGGCGTAATTCAAAAATACAGTTCTAAGAACAGCAATGAGAATTGTCTTAAATCAATAGTAAACTAGTTTTCTGGTTTCAGCTGTGGTTGTCAGGGGCAGTGTGAATAAATGACCTCCTAATCACAAATGCTTATTGAAAGTGTTATTTTTGGAGTGGTTGCCGTCATGAGCCATTATTTTATTTTATTCGGATTATTATTATATTTGTATTATTTTGTGCCAAACATGGGCTTAGTTCAACAGAAAATAAAATATTAAAAAGTATTATTACGGTGAGGTAGCTCAGTTTATAAATTCTCTGACTGCAAAGCCTATTCATACATGAAATGTCACAGGTTGAAATCAACTCAGCCCTTCATCCTTCCAAGGTCGATAAAATGAGTACCATCAATTGGGTAATAATAACATCTATTACTATACAGCTGCCGATTTGGTTAATTCCGAGAGCGTTTGTCGAAAAGCGCTTTGAGTCCCACTGGGAGAAAGGTGCTATATAAACACTAGTTATTATATTATATTACTATATATATATGAATGAAGTCCAACAGGCTGATCATCTTTATATAATGTTTTTAATATTGTTAGCCAGTTTCTCACAGAACCCTGACTATCACTTGAAGAAACGTTGACGTTCTCTATTCTGATTATACATTTTTGAGACCAGTGATCCTGTTTCTCCCTTCCTCCCACAGAGAGCAAGATCCAATCAATCCTAATGGACAAAATATTCTAGAACTAGAACTGATTCTTGACCAAACTCATCCATCCAAACAAATACCTCCAGAGAGATTCTTCCGACTAACTAAAGATATGGAAAACCAATAGAAGAATGAGCCATTTCGTATCACTACTTTAAGAGTGTGTTTTATTGGATTTAGGATGAATTCTGCTACAAATGTATTGTCAATGCAATTATAGTGGCTTTAGGCATTTGGAAAACTTTTATAAATTATAGACAAGTGGTGTTGGAGGATATATGCCGGCATTGTTAGTAGAATGGTTTTGTAGAAAGCCATCTGATCTATCTGGTCTGTGAAAGCACAATATATAATATTCACTAATGCGCTGTGAGTACAATGTATAACATTATCTTAACCACATAGAATAAAATAGGCTGTAATATAAAGAGTGGATGCAATTCTTATCAGCAGATCTTTCAAAAACATGTTGCTTTGTAGGTGGGCTTGAGTGGGAAGGCTACTTGAAAGCATTATTTTGCATCTGACATGAAATGAAAAAAACAGGGCCATAGAAATTAGTCTTTGCAGCATCTTGTAAATATCAAACATATTCGCTAAATAATTTTTCAAGGAAGCCATGAAGAATAGACAAAGCAACATCGAAGAATAAATTGTGGTTCATTTAGACGTTTACAATAACTGTATCAGTGTAGTATTCTTCCAAGTTATTCTATAGCGTGAACAGCTTTGTCTCCCGTCTACGAGAAGGCATGAACTGCAACGTATTAATTTCCAGTAGAGACATTGTTCTCACTTATATACCATCAAACTTTTATTAGTTTAAAAGAAGACTGGCGAAACCTGTTGGGTCTAGGGACTTACAGTTATTCCGAAATACTGTGATCTCGGGGCTCGGAGGTCAGGAAAGAAAACAGATTATTATACAGAACAGGAGGTGACTGAAGTACAAGCCCAAACTGCAAAGTAACTACTGCCTTGTTCTAACACAGCCTGTGGGATGAGATGTCCACAAGAGCCAAAGTTCATCACTAAGGGTCATGATAGTCTCAAAGCAGCCAAGAAAAATTACCGCTCCTTTAATGTTATAAAAGACAAAGCAGGTATTCAGCTCATGTCTAACTAAAAAAGAGGATATGTGAAATGTCGGCTGTATTCATTTAATAATCTTTATCAGAGAGAATACCTAAACATTCTTTGCTAATATCCAGCTTGGAAGGAGAGGCAATGATGTCTCTCGCTGGTTCAATTAAAAGGTGTTACAGATTGTAAGATTTATTGCAGCAGATACCTACGGAAAACCCTGCTTCTCATCAGGATATTGGAATATAATACTAAATCTATTTCACAGTGTATAAATAAAATAGTTACACGTAGGAGTAAACAAAGGCAACAGGGTCAAATAAGCCTCATCAGACATTAATATTTTATTACAAAACCATTTATTTGGCTGAATTGAGTATGAATGATATAGACATTTACTCACTTTTTTTTTTTTTTACTCAATAACACTGCTGTGGACTGACATAGGGTTAAAATTCAAGAAGGCTGATTTAAAAATAAATCCCTTTACAACACAGTTTTAAGTCGTTTTGTTTTCATTACAAAGCCAAAAACAGACCTATTGTGTAAAAGCACCCAGAATGAATCCTAAATCTTCCACTTCATTTACTGGGCTAAATGTCTGCAGTTGCGGTATGGTTTTTTTTTCCGCACAGCCATTTTGTTCTGACATCTTACAACCTGTGGAGTGCATTTGGCGTCTGGCAGATGTACATCCAATTATCAGAGAGCCAGCAATATATCTTTTTGTCAGGTGGGAGCTGTCCTGCACTTGCCGCTGCTAGTGTTGGTGTAGACAACATAAAGCATCCTTCAAAAGCCAGTCGTTCCCCTATTCCTCAAAGCATGAGCTGAATGACAAAGTAACTTTGCAGACAAATCTTTCAAACAGCTTGATGTTTCATTCAGATTGCAAGCTCTCCTGCCAGGCTTCTCTGTGTTCAGACTGCAAGCAATGAGCGCAGTCAACAATGAAAGATTTGCTTACCTATTGATTTATTATGTTTTACTATAGCTATGTGAATACTAGCTGTATATGTTTACTGGATACTTTCGAGATATGTGCATCTTATTTCAATATTGTAAAATGACCCAATCCATGCCCATGAGTGGGTACATCTTAGAATTCCCTGCTCTCCATTGCCATTGCTTTACTTCTTTCTGTATGTCGCTCTTCCTCTCTGTCTCTATCTAGTTGTCTGTCTGTCTCTGGCTGTCCTCTTCATCTGTCTGTTTCTCTCTGTCTCTTCCTCCTTTTCTGTCTCTCTTCCTCCCTCTCAGTCTCTCTTTCTTTCTGTCTCGCTCTTACCTTGCCTGTCTAGCTCTCTCCATTTGTGTTTCTCTAACTCTTTCTTTGACTCTCATTCTCTGGCTGTCTCTGGTTCTTCATCACTCATATTCATAGGTAGCGCCATGGATAGGTCACCTAGGCAGCCAGCTACAGCCTTGCTCTGGTTGGGGCTTAACCAGAAAAAGTGGTCCCGCGTTTTGCCTTGCACCTGGTCCCACAAACCCAAGAGCAAGCCCTGGATACATGACACTGTAAAGTTCTGTAGAACTGATTTATTTTGTGTTTTTCTTTACTAGCAGGTCAGCAAACTACACTAGCTTCATTGATTGCTGTTCCACACTTGACTAAACTCCAGGCAGTGTTATAGCAGAGACAGATAATCATTGGAAGTTGAATGGCTGTGGATTACGCTTCCTACAATGCCCAGTCATTACCGCTATTATGGACTTTAATTGTCTGAAGTAGAGTGACTTGGTTAGTATTCATTTGCTTCTAGAATGCTTGGAGATATTATGGAGTAGGGAAATACTCATTACGCTTACTTGTATTAATTATATGTGCACTAAAATGATTGTAAACCCATGAATCCATTACATTTTTCTTTAATAATACCACTTAAAGCAATGCTTGGTGATTTGGTCAGCAAAATATATATTGCGTCATCAAATCAAACATTATTTATATAATAAAAAAACAATTAATTTGTGTATTCTGTATGATTAAATATATAATATGTCATTAGAAATCAAGCGAGAATATACACTGTCAAAATACTAAATACTAACCCTAATAACTTAAAAATGTGCCTGACTAACCTATGTCACAACTTGTATTGAAAATGTTTTTTTACGCTTGTCCTGATGTCGCTGTTGTGGCGCACCAGAGTCATATGTTACTATTGTGCACAACAAAAATAAAGAATTTAAAAAAAAAAAATATATATATAATATGTGTCATATAATCTTGTAGGTTCCACTATCACCTTTATGATTTTAATTAGGTTTTATCTACAGCCATTTGTGATTGGACATTCAGTATGCAACTGGGAGTTAGACCAGGTAACATGATGGGAGTAATCAGGTAACGCGTGGAATAAGCATATCAAACATGTTGGGCTGTTCTTATCCACTGTATAGATCATGTAATACTGGATTTTATGAAACCGCAGTAAAGGTCACAATTTAATTGAAATACCTCCTCTCTGTCAGCTTTGTAACACACAAAAAGAAACATGAAAACCTCCAAAATGTATAAACGAATTAGTAAAATCAGCACCCGAGAGATTAACTCTTTCATGACCAGTGTTTGGAGAAACTGTTGTTATGGTGCTCATTCTGCTATGCTGTTTTTCCAGAAATGGTTAATTTCTGTTGAGCGGCAGTCTTCCGCTGAACTTGGATTGCAGCTATTGCATTTGCTGTTGTGTTCCAAGAAGGTACAGCAAAAAAACAATGCAAAAATATTTACCCAGCAACCGGCCCAGGTCAAGATGAGTTGAACTTTCCAAACAACCAGTGTTGGACTGTCTATCAGATAGTAGTTTAAAGGAACACTGTAGCATTAGTAATGCAAACATGCATTCCTAATTCTATAGTGTCCTGCCACCTGTCATACTCATATTGGATTTGGTGAATGACAGAGCTGCTTTAATACCCATGGTCTTATGATGGGGCCGTCTATGAATATGAGTGTGAGGGCTGGCTGACTGTGACTGCATGGGCAGATGTCTGGGAGGGATATAGACATCCAGAAAGAGAGAACGACAGAGAGACTTAAAAGTTGAGCGAATGACAGAGAGCAACGGAGAGAGACAGAGCGATACACAAAGGGTCAGACTGGGAAAAACATTTTTTATCACAGCAGCCCAGTGGTAACAGGGCAGGTCCAGAGGGGGGGACTGTGTCATCATCAATGACAAGCAGGCACAACCTCAAAGTGAGCTTGGGGGCTCAATGCTCTTTCAGGGCAGACTAGGTACAAAGCCCCACCAGAGAGATCTTGCATGTGCGGCTCAAGATAATTTAATGAAATGCTTGCACTGCCTTTGCTTGTGATTCATCTCTAGTGTCTCCATAAGTAGAATTCCAGAAGACAAAAGGGCCAGGAAATAGTACTGAACATATGTTTGTAGGCTGCTTGTGGGATTGCGTGTGGGTAGAGAGCTGTGTTATCTGCAGCTAGGGGTGGTAGAAAGTGTCTGTATAGGTACTGTAGTATGTGGCCATATTATGTGTATAGGGGATGCAGTGAGTGTATGTGTGTATAGGTGTTGTAGTGTGTATGTCGGGAATGTAGTGTGTGTGTAGGTGATTAAGTATGCATTTAAAGGTGATCTAGTGTGTAGAGGGAATCCAGAGTGCGTATATGGGATGTAATGTGTGTGTGTGTGTGTGTGTGATGCAGTCTGTTTGAGGGGTGCAGTGTGTATATTGTGTGTGTGGGGGTGAGATGCAAGCAAATGTAAATGTTTGTACAATTATTTTTATTTAACCCCTTAAGGACCAAACTTCTGGAATAAAAGGGAATCATGACATGTTACACATGTCATGTGTCCTTAAGGGGTTATTAAAGAAAACAGCTTTATGTCCCCCTTTCCCCTTATTCTTACCTCTGTCCAGGGAGTGGGGGACATTGCAAGCCCTGGTGGTCCGGGTGTGGCGAGTGACTCTTACCTGCAGTTCCACCGGCTGCAGACGCAATTCACTCCTTTCACAAGGTCCTTGGAGCACTTCTGTGTTAACCCACAGCAATGGTCCAAACTGACTGCTCGGAGGAGGAACGTTCAGCCTCCCATGTCCTTCTTCCCTCGGCTGGAATGAAGCAAGACTGGCTCTGCATGGGCTGGCAAGGGAGATCAAAGGATTTCCTCTGTCGATGTTGGCCCAAGCGCATTGTGGCCCACCAGGAATTTGCCCAGTTTGTCCAATGGTTATTCCGGTCCTGCATACACATATTAAGAAACAGATCCAGAGATAGAGTCAGAGAAGACAGAGAGGAGGAAGGCACCAAGGGAGAAGGAGAGCCAGAGACAGCTAGAAAAGAAGAATCAAAGAGGACAAAAAGACACAAGTGGGAGAGATTTAATCAGGGAAAGTAAGAGAGAAACATAAAAATTAAAATACAGAAAAAAAGGGAGAGAGACACACGAAAAGGAGAGCCAGTGACAGCCAGGAAACTAGATAGAGACAAAGAGGAACAGAGACACAAAGAGAGAAGTAAACCAAAAAGAAGAGACAGCCTCATATATGTGCCACGAGAGGCCAGGTACAGTATTTCAAGTATTCTGATCCTGTGAGCCACTCAAGGTTTAATGCAGACTGTAGCAGGGATATTGGGATCCCTGAAGCTTATTCAGGGTTTACTCTGCACTGTCCAAAGGCTGTGGGCATTTTGGGGACTAAGAGGGGTGCTACTGGCAGGAGACAGGACATCCAAAACTCATTGTGAGGCAGCGAGTTCTGGTATGGCAGCAAGATGCACCTCCGCAGTGCACACAAGAGGGCAGAGAGATCATCCAGCACCACACAACCCATAATAACTCTGTGTTTGATCTCTCCCTGTAGTATTTTAATTGTTTTCCCGTACATATTGCCTCAATAGCAATATACTAAATATAGTTTTGCAAGGGTAGCCACCAATACAGGCAGAACTCCAGGGCCCGGTTGCAGTAATGATTATCGCAACCCGGGTATTTCCAAAAGTTTGTCTCTGAAGCTGGTGGAGTGCCCCATCAGATCAACGAGAGGCCAGTTGAAAAGTGGGGCCAGGTGCAGTGCATCACCTGCACCTGCCAATAGCTAGTCCTGCATTTATCTATAGAGATCTAGAAATGTAAAACAATAATGAAAAGAAACTACTTTTCCATCATGGTGACAATGGTAAAAGAACACTTTAGGTACCATAATCACTACAGCTAACTGTGAGGGAGCACTGGGTATATGCACTCTTCTGTGCTCTCTCTTTCTCTCTCTCTTTATCGCGCTCTCACATTATATTCGTGTGCGCTCTCTCACTCCCTATTCTTACCATAAGGGGTTAGTTTCACAGAAAATGTCTTATTTCTTATCTACGTTAACTGGGGGGGGGGAGGTTATAAATATAAGTGGAGTTAATTGTGTTCCCAATAAATTGTCGTTATTATTATTTTAATTATTTTTATTTTATTTTCCACTTTATTATCTCTACAGATGCTGCATTGCTAACTTTCATTAATGTGGATTTGTCTGTAAATGCAGGTTGTATATTTATGCATAAAACACAATGAAAACCCAGAAAACCAGCCTGACACTGCTCGAAAAGAAAAGGCCCTTACTTTCTTTTATAGCTTTTTTTCAGCTTTTTTCCTTAACCCGTGCTTTTTAATCCATTACCAAGAATTGTATATTTTTTGACACATGAAATCACTCTGGCAGAAAAAAAAGGTTCCTTTAAGAGACCCATAATTTAAGTTGCATTATGGACATGGAAGCAATTAATTAGAAGGCCTGATTGAAATGTATATTTCTCAGAAAAGGCGAGAGGATGTACCTTTAACACGCCCTTCTAAAAGAAGGTAAAGTTAAATCCTGAAAGAAAGGGCACAAACTTTCCCCTGCTGGCTTATTCGTCTTAAGTGAATACTTCAGGGACTGCTGTGCTCATTAGTTAAATACCAACACTGCCACTGAAATAACAACTGTCTAAAGGGGTAGGGAGGCTGAGACAAATAATTGCGTCTTAATCCTCTTTCTCTGCAGGACTTAGTGATGCGTGTCCGAAAATGAGTTCAAGGCATTGATTCGAGCCTGGAATCTTTGCCCCGTCAATGTCTCCTCAGCTACTGAAGCTAATGAAATCCATGTCATATTATTACAAAAATACTTGGATCTATCATCAGATCATCTATAAGTCTTAACGGTGGAATAAAGTCAAATCGATAGTAAATTCTCCATTCATAAGCTTTGAAAGTGCTCGAATACATGACCTTGAGAATATGCAAACCCACTAGCATTAACTTAATTTCTATCCATTGTCCCCAAGTTAATTCCATCCCTACGTTCAGCTTCGATCATTTAGTCATCAACATTTTTATATTTACAGAAATTAGATTTTTAATATGACAACCAGTTAAAAATTATCTAATAAGTACAGTAGTTTTATTTAAAAACATACCCTAAGAACACAGCCTTTGATGCACTGTTTATATGATTTATTACTGGTAAGGATGACATACCAAAATAGTGATGCACTTCAATGGTACATTTTAAGAATTTAACAGTAAAAACAAAATGTAAAAAAAATCCTTAATATCATTCTGCCCTTAACAGAGAACTTCCCAAGTTTTTATATTCGGTATGCAAGGAAATGTGGTTAGCAAGAATGGAGAATAGAAAAATGCAATTTGGTATAAATCATAACCAAAATTAGGGACTTGGTACCTCTGATTGACATCATATACCAATTGTCATGTTATTGGATCATGCAGCCTTGTAAATAAGTTAAAAATAAGAAGCAGTCAGGAGTTATGTGTGTTGGGTGTACATTGAACAGGTTCTTCTCCCATGTGTTGAGTAAATTATTAGCACTCTTTTATTAAGGCAGTGAATTCCCAGCATTGTAATTCAACCTTGGTTTTGCCTTGTGTCTGTCTGCAAGATGATGGTTCTGTATATAATCCATACTTTATCACACACTGCATCACATCCTCATTGCACACTCTGTGATGCAGGCTATACTGTGCTTGGTTCTTCGATGGACATCTTCCATGTGATTAAAAATATATTCCTCCAGTATCAAGTAACTAGTCATTTTCCTCCAGTACCTAGCTATTCAACCCACGGCTACATTCCACACTCCGAACCACCGCTGCTGTGACCTTTGCCCCTGCCTTCTGTCTCACCTTGTTTTGTAATGCATATTAGATAGCTTGCATGCTGTCATACACCGGGCATTTTCTACTTGTAGTGACTTTATTGTACAGATAAACACTCTCCTGCTCTTGGGCTTTGACTTGTAAACTCCATTTAAAGGATATATTCTTTTGCCTGACACCATAACTATTTCACATCTAAGGGGTTAGCCATCTTGTTACACTGACTTTATCAAATCTAAAAATGTTTCCCTTTTTACAGAACGGTATTAGTGCACGAAATTCGCAGTGCGCAGCTCGCAATGGTAATTGGTTCTAAATATATGAGGTACTCTTGGATTGCTGTTAGTACCAGTGGTACACATGACTGTAGTATTGTATTGCCTTTCTCGGGAATACAGTTACAATTCAGCCGCAGCTAGTACACATAAAATAAAAACAAGATCTGTCTTCATTTTGTCCATTTTATTTATTAATTTATTTATTTGCCTGAACTTTGCACACTTTTGGGATTTGACAAATCCAGGCAATTTTACATTTTTTAATTATTTTTTTTATTAATTTGTTAGGATATGGAGTGGTGACTACCTAATAGTATCTACGTAAAAATTCTGCCACCACATTCTGTTGTCATCTGCTAAAAAAAATATTCAAAAAAACGCTGCCATGACAGCAATCTCGTAATTACAATAGGGGTTTGATAAAAACGCATCTAGACTTCACATTCTGATTACTATCTCTCGTTTCCATGGACAGAAAATCTGGGATGGTGCAATGTGAGCCATAAATCGGGGACGTTAGGACACATAAAATAAATATTTTTCTTTGGACAACAAGAAATGTATATATATATATACACACAAATAGAAAGGTATTAGTTATGTACTAAATAATAAATACATAACTCAGCACTGATATTCCTATTTATGCAAACATTCCGATGAATTTCCAAGATATCATAAACGATGCTCATATACACCTAGAATGTTTGTTACAAGTCTGGGAATAGTGTTCAAACTTCATTGATTCTTGTAGCTCAGTTTATTTTTATTTTTTTTAGTTAAGAATCATAAACAATTTCCTTCTGTGACTGCAGGAGTTTGTATATATTGTCTTACATGAAAACCTTTCGTGGTGTGATAATAACTGGCAACACAACCTGCAGAGAAAACTCATTAAGATGTCTGGAGTTCTGCAACAATTGTATCGTATATCTCAACACTGCAATTGAAGCCCATCCTGATCACATTATAGCTCTATTGTAATGTAACAAAATACGTTGCCATTTTTTTGTTGTTGTTTATTAATACTATTATTAGTGTAACTGTTTATGGTCATCGAAGGCTTGGTCTAGTCAGTTAGTGGTTATATCAATAAGGTGACCCCGAGCCTCTTCTATCAAGATACTGGAGCTCCAAACATATGTTGCCTTTAAAGCATCTTAAATAATCATTTTCATAGAAGTTTAGTGGAACTATAGCAAACTGAGGATGTGAAACATCCATATAATGGAATATACTACCAATACCGACTAATATATTAGATTACAAACTGCGTATATGTGTCATATACTTTTAAGATAAATTGTATTATAAAATACACATGTAGGCATGTATTTGCATCTATAATACAAATGTTATTTAATAACATGCTGTAGCAACAAAATGTAGCCTATCAAAGAGACACTAGAATCATCAAAATAACTTTGCTTAATTAAGCAGTTCTGGGGTATAGATCTTGCCCCTTAAGTCTCACAGCTTAATTCTCTGCCATTTAGAAGTTAAATAACTCTAGGCACACCTCCCTGCATGTAATGTCTACAGCCATTGTGAACACTTACTGTAAAGTGAGATCTAATGTTAACACTATTTTTTTCTAATGCTTTATTTGGTATCAGGTTCATGCAATCGGATTACTGCATCATGTTACGTCATTACGTTCTGTACCCTGTTTCCATTATATCATAACAGGACAAACAAAAATATCTACAATGTATAACAGTACAGAGCATACGCAGTAAATGGTGTTTTTTTTTTTTTGTCTCCCGAATGCATGGAGTGGTAATTGGTCATCGAGTGCATGGAACTGTATTTTGGATGCTTTGTTTCGCGAATCCCGGGAAAACCATACTATTGCCTGCTCCATTCCCAGACAAGCCAGAAGAGTGCTTTTCGGGGGAAAACAACTCCTGAACAGGGAGTACATTTACTCCCAACGAGGAGAGACTTTGTTTATATTGGAATAGGAACTCCCGAAAGTTGACCAGCCGCTACCTCTTTTCCCCTGAAACTATTTTGGGCGACAGCCATGTGTGCGGTCGGTCAAACCTTTAACCCAGTGGCGATTCAGCTATTCTACATGGATCTGAGTGCTATTTGGACAAGTTGGGTGCTCAGATCTAGGCTAACTGGGGAAATAATATTTTTGGGGGCTCCTATCGATCTTGTATGTATTTTGGGGTGTTTTATGTTGTTCTGTATTGTATCTCGATTGCCTGGGAGATAATTAGTTTAAGCAAAAGTAAACTCACTTATCTCCCAGATGCAGAGACGGTAAGCCTGGTCGGGCTTACTGTTGTAATAAATGGAGACCCCATGCTGGGGGTTGTGTATTTAAACAGGCTACTTGGCCATAATAAATCTGTTGATTTACCCTTCATCAAGTTTTGGCTGATGCTTGGGAACACAAGAGCTATATCACACTTTCACTCTGCGGGTCTAAGAATACTCTTCAGCGGATATACTCTGCTGGAGTACAGAGGATCTGTTACACTAAGCATACCCCTATACATAGGAAAGAACAAAATAACCATAATAAACCAAAAAAGACCCCACAGATTAAGGAAAAGAAAAAGGATAAAACCTACCACAAGACCAGGGACTGGCCTCCCACATTCCCTCTTCCTTTCTACCCCTCCAGCTCTGCCCATGGGGCTTGGAACGTTATGAATGCCTGCAAAGTGTTATGTATCATAACTGTGAGCTTGTCCAATAGATAATTTACTTTTATTTTAAATTTAACCTCTGCCAAACTGTGGACTGTGTCACTCAGCCACCCTGTTGCCAGGGCCCTATGCACTACCAGCATTATCTTAATGAGCAGTGTCTGAGAGCAAGCCCTCAACAGGTTTGGCCAGAAGAAACTCATATGGGTCTAGATTAAAAGATCTCCAAAGATCCGAGCCAACTGATGCCATCCTCCCAGAAAGTCACTACCTGTTGGCATTCCCAATAAATGTGTTTGTTAGTACCCCTAGCCCCACATAGTCTCCAGCACAGGAAGTACTTCTTCCTATTCTACATAGCTTTGTTGGGGTGGTGTACTATCTCATCACCATCTTTAAACTTTCTTTATTGCACAGCCTGTTTAGAATATCTTATGTCCTGCAATGTTAATAGCTAGCTAGATCTTGCAGGAGCCCCATGTCTGTGATTAAAGTTCAATGGAAAGAGCACTATATAAAAACTTCTAAAGTAAGTTAACATCTGATTGAAAATGAAACCACTTTTGTTTTATGGATTCTGAGTCACTTATAGCTAAGGTAGGTGTGGTTAGGGCTGCATGGCTAGAAACAAAAATCATTTAACTCCTAAATGGCAGATAATTGAGCAGTCAAACTTCAGATGCATGATCTATAGTCATAAACTGCTTCATTAAGCTAAAGTTGCTTTGGTGGCTGTAATGTCAAAGGCCAAAGTCCTCCAATTCTAGCTCTCATTATAATCTATAACTCTAATACTAAGAGTTTACGTTCTCAATGATAGAAAGGGAATTGCAGGATGTGAGTGTAGTACTAGTGTAGATGTTAACACATACCCATAAACATCAAAGGAAAAAATGGTAAAATATTTGGTGTATTGTGCTTTCCCGCACTGCCCCGTGTCTTTGAGCTTAATGGACAACCAAAACTATTGCTTGTAGATCCTGTTTAGGGCCCATGGGATAAAGTGAGTCCTGCAGCACAGCACAGCCCTGGGCAAAATGGAAATAAATGAGGAAGTGAGGATGACCATTTATTGACCATTAATTGATGTTTTAAAATGTCAGGAGAAAGGTCTCACTGAGCTTCTATTACGTTTCAATAAATTGATTTTCTACGTATTGACATTCTAGTCATTTTTATTTTTTATCGATTGGAGATGCGTCCCCGTTTTGGCATTTTCTCACTGACTGATATTTAAAGATATTTTTTTTTCTTTTTGCAGGAAGATCATTTTTCTCTTTCTTTATTTTTTCTTCATTTATCTTCTTCATTGTATATCTTCCATCAAATCATTTCACTTCCAAGTCTTGATCACATGTGACCATATGATTTGGACACTTGGTAGTTCCTGCTTGTACGACCAGTTGTAGATGGCCTTCCCAATCTTCCCAAACTTATTTCCTAACATTATTTTAGCAGCTCACAGAGCACTGCCTGCCATCTGACGGAAACATTCAGGCCCTTCCATTCTACACTTTCTTACATACGGTGCCTTGTTTTTTCCCTTTAAATTGAATGTCATGTCAGACATTTATGGTTTTGTACTTGTTTTTGCAGCCTGCATATTGTCTGCTATTAAATAACGAACAATAACAAAATCTGAAACACAGAGAGAACAGGATTTTCTATTTCACATTAAGCACCATCAATTTCAAGAAATTCACACAGTAATCAGCAGCTCACCATGATACGTACTTCTCAACCCTTTGTAAATATTAATATTTGGAGATAGCATTATAATGATTTTTGTTCTCTTCAGTGAGGAGACACTCTCACGCTCTGACAGAGTAGTCCACAGCATTTACAAGCATCCAAGATTATTGTAGGCATGCAGGTAAAAATGAAATGCTTTCTGTAAACTCCTGTCCAATTATTATACCCTCTTCCCCTTATACACACATTCGCCGATTTTAATAAGCTATAATTGTTGTCAGATGGATGAAAAGGCAGGTGGCATGCTAGTGAATTTGCAGAAACAGCAGCTACTCTCAGGTAAGTACTTTAGGGATCCCAGTGCGTGGGAAAGAGATAATTAATTGTGTTTGGTGAAAGGATAGTGTAGTGATTAGTATTTTCTGGTTATTAAAATGCTTACTTGTAAATTGAGCTTTGAAGGTAAGAGGAAGGAAGCTGGGCAAGCATTAAAAGCTGGAGAGCTCCAGAGATAGAAAAAAATATAATATACAAATACAAGGTGAGTACATTGATGCCAGGTCAAATGTTAGCAGTGATTAAGTTTAAGTCAAGTTTAATAAACCATATGCTCAATTTTTTTATTTTTGTTTTTAATCTTTTTAATTGGTTTGATTATATTTGAGTTATTTAGTGATTGTTTTAATTCTGAAGATAGAATGTCTTTGTTACAAATTCCGTATTACTATTATTATTATTATTATTATTATTATTATTATTATTATTATGACACCAACTGTCTGACAACTGTCTGCAAAATCACAGTGTTAACCAGAAATGTTTATGAAAAATGCACATCTATGCATTGTTTTGAGTAAAATGTAGACTGCAGCATTCAGCCCAGGTTTTTACAATGCAGCCCTTTATGTTTAAAGTCACATATAGAATTTACATTAATTTAGCCTAAATGTGCCTCTGTGTGTATGGGTCTCTGTGTGTATGTGTGTGTGTTTGTATGTATGTATGTGTGTGCATGTGTATCTGTTTGACTGCAAGTGTGGGGGGTGGGGACTTGTGGGTTAGGAGGTAGATGTATGGGGGGGCTCCAGGGAAATTTTCACACCGGGGTCCCGTGCTTTCTACTTACACCTCTGGTCACCAAGAAAACAATTGGTAACACACTACGCTGTAAAGGACTGAAATCCTGCAGTGTCCGCAAGGTCCCCCTGCTCAAGAAAGCACATGTACATGCCCATCTGAAGTTTGCCAATGAACCACTGAATGATTCAGAGGAGAACTGGGTGATAGTGTTGGGGTCAGATGAGACCAAAATCGAGCTCTTTGGCATCAACTAAACTCGCCGTGTTTGGGGGAGAAGGAATGCTGCATATGACCCGAAGAACATCATCCCCACTGTCAAACATGGAGGTGGAAACATTATGCTTTGGGGGTGTTTTTCTGCTAAGGGGACAGGACAACTGCACTGCATTAAAGGGACTATGGACGGGGCCATGTACCATGAAATCTTGGGTGAGAACCTCCTTCCCTCAGCCAGGGCATTGAAAAAGGGTCGTGGATGCGTATTCCAGCATGACAATGACCCAAAACACACAGCCAAGGAAACAAAGGAGTGGCTCAAGAAGAAGCACATTAAGGTCCTGGAGTGGCCTAGCCAGTCTCCAGATCTTAATCCCATAGAAAATATGTGGAGGGAGCTGAAGGTTCAAGTTGCCAAACGTCAGCCTTGAAACCTTAATAACTTGGAGAGGGTCTGCAAAGAGGACTGGGACAAAATCCCTCCTGAGATGTGTGCAAACCTGGTGACCAACTACAAGAAACGTCTGACCTCTGTGATTGTCAACAAGAGTTTTGCCACCAAGTACTAAGTCAAAGGGGTCAAATACTTATTTCACTCATTGACATGCAAATCAATTTATAACTTTTTCTACATGCGTTTTTCGGAATTAATATTTTTGTTGTTATTCTGTCTCTCACTGTTAAAATACACCTACCATTAAAATTATAGACTGAACATTTGTTTGTCAGTGATTCAAAATCAGCAGGGGATCAAATATTTTTTCCCTTACTGCATGTATTGACATTTACATTCTCTATCTGGGACTGTGTTAAAAAATAAGCAAATCAAAAGAAAATATTTTTCAGATTCATAATTCAAAAGGCATAGTACATACAGAAATACCATATATACTCGAGTATAAGTTGAGTTTTCAGCACATTTTTTGTGCTGAAAAATCCCCACTCGACTTATACTCAAGTCAAGGTCTGTATTATGGCAACTTATATTGCCATACTACAGACCAGGACCGCCAGGCTCATTACAAGCCCGGCGGTCCTGTTGGGGGCCGGAGCAAGCTGTTACATACATTTGTAGCGGCTCCGGTCAGCTCCCTTCACCTCCGTGCAGCTCCCCTGTCAGCTCCCAGTGTAAGTCTTGAGAGACCCATGGCCGTCAGAGCGTTGGCAAAGCTCCGCGCGGCACGCAGACCATCCACGCAAACCATGCACTGCCCATCCACTGGACCACCAGGGATTAAGATATCCCCCCTCCCTGACCAGGCAACAAGCAGGGAGGGGGGACAAAAAAAAAATATTAAATAATATAATAATAATAAATACAAAAAATAATATTAAAATTAATATTAAAAAGAATATTTTTTTAAAACCCCCCCCACCCAGTTCACACACACCACACAAACACACACACACTCTGCATTCACACAAACACACACACTCTGCATTATATACACACAAAGTGTGTGTTTGTATGAGTGTGTGTGTGTATATAATGCAGAGTGTGTGTTTGTATGAGTGTGTGTGTATATAATGCAGAGTGTGTGTTTGTATGAGTGTGAGTATATAATTATAAAAATCACAGAATTTCATAGCCCCAAGTTTTACCCTCGACTTATCCACGAGGCATAGCATATTTCACAATTGTTGGGCACAAAACTGCACTCGACTTATACACGAGATCGACTTATACACGAGTATATACGGTACATGCAAAAAAATAACAAACTTAAATATCAGTTTCTTCCAATAATGGTGTTAACAAGGTGTTCATGTAAATGTTCATAATAAAAGTAAATCATTCAGCTTCAATCACATGGTTGGTTTGTACTTAAATCTTAAGAAGAAGAATATTGAAGTTTCTTTAAATGCAGTGTTATAGCCAGAATTGGTAATTATTATTATTTTATTATTATGCTATTTATATAGCGCCATCAAATTCCGCAGCGCTTTATAATGGGTGGACGAACAGACATGTAGTTGTAACCAGACAAGTTGGACACACAAGAACAGAGGGGTTGAGGGCTCTGCTCAATGAGCTTACATGCTAGAGGGAGTGGGGATAAATGACACAAAAAGGTAAGGATAGTATTAGACTAGTGACAGTTGCCGAAGAGGTATCAGTCAGGAGCTATTAACAGTTTAATTGATACGCTTTTATGAAGAAGTGGGTTTTTAATGATTTTTTGAAGGATGAGGAGTGGGTGAGCATCTAACAGAGGAGGGAAGCGAGTTCCACAGGAACGGTGCAGCCCTCGAGAAATCTTGAAGGCGAGCATTAGAGGTGGGAGTACGGACAGAAGATAGACGTAATCTTTAGCAGATCGTAAGGGATTGTTAGGACGTACTCGTTATATTATATTGGCACAATCGTGGATACATTTCTGTTACTTCACAATAGTATTTTCTCCACACAACCTTTTGTCTCAATATACAATTGCCCTCTAGATTGTAAACTCATGGGCTAGTTCTCTTCTCCTTTTGGTTGATATATATCACCTGCTTATATAATTGCCAGTGTTATTTTTGTATAAAGTGCTATATAAGAAATGTTAAATAAATAAATCTCATAAAACTCTTGTTTTGAAATTGAGTCACGATGGCTACATTGTATATAGCGTGGTATAGATATTTATTTCCTTGGTAAGAACGAGTTCTCTGTAATTGTGCAGCTAGAAGGCAAGTTACATCCATAGAGGTCCACATATTAATATGTCAAGAATCAGGACAAAACTGGAAAAAAACATGATAAATATATATATATATATTATATCAAAGCCAAAATTCTTAAAGTATCCTATGGGGTCTCATTATTTGATAAATCCAATGCTTAAATGTGATTTTGTTTTGTAGCCATGCAGTTGATACAAATCAGACTTGAATGAATTCCTATCAGCGTCTAGGAATAACTAATTTCCTTTCCCCATTGCAGTAATGTAACAGTTGTTTTACAAAATAATGAAAGATTTCCACAATGGAAGAAAACACCTCTCTTGTAACCAGCGTTTTGCCTAATGAATCTGTCCTTAATTACCAACAAAGCTATGGCTAGTTTTCAAGCCATGTGCCCAGACTGGACGAGAGCGTTTACTATATTACGGTGCTCACCTACCTTCCACAGCAAGGTTAGTAACAAGGATTATTTTGTAAAGCAGTAATAATGGTTATGCCGTATGGTCAATTGATCATCTGCTGGTGAATACTTTATTTTCTGTAGATGTTTACAACCGACCCATTCTGTATTGTTTGCAAACCTGTATATTGTTAGCTGGTGGTGTACACAAAGACAGATCTGGTCCTGAACATGATTAGGTATAAATACGCTACCTGCCATGATAGTAGGGTACACAATGGGGTGAAACACTGACCAAATGAGTGGCACTGAAGACACTGGAACCATTTCATCCCATTGAATTGGATCTCCTGCATGGAGTTCCCTGCACTGTCCCTCCATTCAGTGATAAACCATTTCCGAGCAGTTTGAACCCGAATAAGGGTCCCTGGCTTCTCATGGAACTGGAGGTGTGGCTAAGGCAGAGGTTACACACTTCCTTGTAGCCATACTGACGCATACCTGCAATGGGCACTGTGATAGGCTGAATGTGGTCAGCTGACACTCTCAACCAAGCAAAGCTGTCCATTGCTGCTGAGGATAATGATTCCTTATTGACCCTAGCAGCAGAGAGGGGATGGGCTGCTAACAACTCTTGTTTAGCATTAAAACATTAAAAACTGGTCAATGCTGAAAGAACAACTCCAGGATGTTCCAGGCTCTGTAACTATTTAATAAGATGAAGCAGTTGTTGTGCCTTTAATTTACACTCATATCTTCAAGAATCTCTAAAACCTGAATGACTGCTGATCCCTAAGAACTAATTTGAGGTCACTGGTGCAAATGTATCACTAAATAAAAAATATTGTACTTTGGATGTCTTATTTATAATCTCTTAAAAACAACGGTTTGCTTCATTCATTCAGCAGCAATTCCTCTCGGATGGAGCACACATTTATAAACGCCTATTTCCTGGCAGAGTGGTTGCTCTTCTCTGATTGTTTATCAGGTGGCACAGATATTCTATACTTTACTATATACGTCCAGGAAGCACAATATGACCCTATTCCAAAGAGCTCTCAGTAATGGAGCATATTAGAAGTAGCCAAGGCAAGATGGAATGTTTAAGATTCCCCCTTCCCCAATTCCATTAAATTCTCAAAAGCATGGCAGAGTTAAAGCTTGATGTTAGCATGAATATGCCTTAGACATACTCTATTTCCCAGTAATTTCTAGTAATTTTTGACTACACAAAGTGTTTGAATCCATCATCGTTTGCTCTGTCTTGTAGTTTAAAGGCAACCTTTCATTTTGACAATAATGATTTTTATTTCGGGACTAATGGCTCCCTTCTTGCAATGTGCACACTGCCAACCCCCCTTGCCCTCCCTTTACCCTTTGAAAATTAATCTAAAGCACTAAGACGCCTCATGGCAGTGGCAGTGTCTTACATGAAATGGTTAAAAGACCACTTGATTTCAAACATAGCAAGGGTGTGACACAGTCACTGAGCTGCAGAACACAGAGCCAGATTTGTCATTAAGCAAAGTAGGCACTTCATTACAGATGCATGTAATGTTGAGAGTGCTCTTTTTTAGAGCTTGAAGGTAAACTCCAGTGCCAGGAAAACAATCCGTTTTCCTGGCACTGCAGGTCCCCTCTCCCTCACACCCCCCAATCCCTGGTTGCTGAAGGGGTGAAAACCCCTTCAGTAACTTACCATAGGCAGTGACGATGTCCCACTTCGCTGCTTCTTGTGATTGCGTTGGCCATTGGGCGAGACTGATCCCGTCCACCAGCCGGGGAGACCTAATGCACATGCGCGGCAATGTCGCGCAAGCGCATTCGCGCTCCGCGTAGGAAAGCATTGAAAATGCATTTCAATACTTTCCTATGGGGAAATGAGCAACGCTGGAGGTCCTCACACGGCGTGAGGACGTCCAGAGACGCTTTAGCACAGGTTTCCTGTGCTATAATCCAGGAAGTGCCCTCTAGTGGCTGTATAGTAGACAGCCGCTAGAGGTGGAGTTAACCCTGCAAGGTAATTATTGCAGTTTATAAAAAACTGCAATAATTACACTTGCAGGGTTAAGAGTAGTGGGAGTTGGCACCCAGACCACTCCAATGGGCAGAAGTGGTCTGGGTGCCTGGAGTGTCCCTTTAAGTAGGCTTGTGGAGAGAGATAAGTATGAAGAACCTTGGCCAGTGTCAGGGCCATCTTTAACAGGGAAGTTGCTCCGGGTCAAGTAACTCCTGGGGGGCTCAAAGCAGCTACCCATGGAACTGCAGCCTGCAACAATAGGATCGCTCAGCAGCAGAACTACCATTGGTGCAGCCAGTGCACTGCACCTGGACTGGCATGCTGCACTAGGTCACTGCACGCTGGGAAGACCAATTGAGTGGCCTTTGAATTCAGGGACACCCAATGGTATTACTGAATAGGGGCCCAGTTTGTGAGGTTTGAGACACAGCATAGGCAGCAGTGGGGAGGAGAGAGGCAGGAGTGAGCTGCGACAGACTCTCAACACATCAGCCTCAGCCAGCAGCACCACAAGCAAGTCAAATATAAAAATTAAGACATGTGTGTATCTGTGTGTGAATATGTCAGTGTGTGTATCTGTGTGTCATTGAGTGTGTCTCTGTATGTGTGCCAGTGTGTGTATCTGTGTGTCAATGTGTGTATCTGTGTGTGTGTGGATGTGCCAGTGTGTGTATCTGTGTGTCACTGTGTATATCTGTGTGTCGATGTGCCAGAGTGTATATATGTGTGTGTGTGCCAGTGTGTGTATCTGTCTGTCAGTGTGCGTATCTGTGTTTGTGTCAGTGTCTGTGTGTCCATGTGTGGGTATCTGTGTGTCAGTGTTTGAGTGTGTGTGTATCTGTTTCAGTGTATCTGAGTGTGTGTGTATGTGCCAGTGTTTGTATTTAAATGTTTGTATATGTGCCAGTGTGGCATGTAATTACCTCCCACGAGCCGTGCAGCCCTCCTCCTGCCGGGCGGTCCGACCGCGCGGCAAACTCTAGTGCACTCACCTCCCCCTGCCACGCGGTCCAGCCGATCCACTCGACCGCGATCCTAATCTCTTTTGAGTCACAATGATGATGTGGACCAATCAGTATACAGGTAAGCCTTAAGGCTCGTTTTGGCCCCTATTCATTGCCTTATCGTGGTTTCTGTTAGATCCTCGTCTAGTGCTCCTAGAGATTCCCTTGTGATTTCCTGTGTTTGACCTCGGCTTCGTTTTTGACTCATGATTTCTGGTATCCTGACCCCAGCTTTGTCTTGACTCTGAGTATTTCGGTAATCCTGAGATTTATCTTGACCCTGTTTTTTGTGGTATTAATACGTTAAGTCCGGCCATTCTAAGGCTCAGTAATACGTCTTTCGGATCCACCTTTTATGGGTTTCCACTTTACTGCATGTTGGGGTAAGACTCCCGTGACAGCCAGTGTGTTTATCTGTGTGTGTATCTGTGTATCAGCTTGTGTATGAGTCATTGTGTGTATCTGAGTGTGTGTGTGTGTATGTGCCAGTGTGCCTGTGTGTCAGTGTGTGCATATGCCAGTGTGTGTATATGTGTCAGTGTGTGGCTGTGTTTCAGTGTGTGCATCTGTGTGTCAAGCTGCATGTATGTGTCAAGGTGTGTGCATGTGCCCAGGTGTGTGCATGTGTCAGTGTTAATGTGCATGCATATCTGTGTAAGTATGCATTTGCATACATCTCAGCAATTAAACACAACATACAAACACACAAATATATACAAACACTAACTCTACACACAATAGCCCACCTACATTTAAAAGCCAACACTACATACAAATACACACACCCCTGCATTCAAACGCAAACACGATACACCAGTATTCCACTGCATTCAGATGGTAACAAAACATACAAATACCTCCCTACATGCACACACATACTCTATAAAAAAACATGCGTGCATTCAAATGCACATACACTGCTCACAAATACAACCCTGGAAGGATGGCCAAATGGTAGATCCCCAGCTGGCATAGCATTGCGAGAGTTGAATGACAGATGGGGAACTATCTTTTTGCCACTCTTGTACTAGAGACAGGGCGCAAATATTTCTTCCACCAATGCCCTCTCTACATTAGTCCATCCACTGGGTCTGTGTGGAGGGTGTGATTGCATGCCATGGGGCATGGGGGAGGGGGGGGGAGGAGTGCAGCCCTGACCAGTGTCCTCTGTAGTCCAGTCAGTCTCCTCTGCTCGACTGCTGAAACAGTCATAGAAGGAATAAAACTCATTGCTGACCCAGCTGACTGTCCAGTGAGTACAACTGGAAGAAGTAAGGAGACACAGCACAATATAACTAAGAGACAATGCAAAAATTGACATACAAAAACAGGAGGAGATGATGGCTCTATTCCCATTGGAATTTATAATCTAGATGGATAGGAGAGGTGAGAAACAGGAGGTGGACACTGTACGGGTGAGAATGATGTTAATATAGAATGAGATAAGGAATATGCTAATTACTGAGTTGAGTGGTAAGCATCTCTAAACACTAATGTCTTTAGGAAGCATTTAAAAGAAGGCAGACAAGGGAAAATCTGACAGAAATCTGGGGAAGTGCGTTCTAGACACGCCTCTCATGAGGCTTTAGCATGGAAGAGATGATCATAGAAGATGCAAAAAGCAAGTCATTCTTAGCTCTTAGGGATGGGCTGGAATATATTTGTTGATAAGGTTGATGAGGACAGGTAGTGGGAAGAAGCGTTAGTAAGGGCTTTGTAGGTCAGGGTGAGAATTTTGAATGTAATTCTGCTGTGGATGGGAAGCCAATGATGGAGCGGTGCAACAGATACAGCGCAACTAGTAAGGTAGATCAGCCTGGCAGAGGCATTTAGGATGGCGTTTGAAAGGGAGAGAAATGAGGGGGAGAGAGGAAGGCCTGATAAAGAACAATACAATCAGTGAGAGCAATGAGAACAAACAATTGATTCATATGCAGTTACCAGATGTAAATATATATGTTTGTTTAAATTGATGTATTCAATGTCAAATTAAAAAAATTCAATAAACTCACTTTATCTGAATTTTCTTTTTTTGCAGAGCAGAATTCTGTACATGTAAATCTTGTCCTGTCTGAAGATGCTATGAGTTGTAGTCCTAAAATCAGCTGGATGTCTGCTATTGCTCAGCACTACATTTATTTCCAGTAGTTATTTGTAGATCGTGCTTATGCATTGTCCATGTTTGTACCTTCTAAGTAAGTAAAAATGATAATAATTCTAATACACCTTGTGACTGTGAACAACAGCCAGTGATAAACTGCATTTCCCCCTGAATACATACAGGGTGTTATAAATCATTCCATATAAAGTATAGTCTCTACGTGTTCTTATTTGTCTGTTAGAGGTTAATTGAAAAAAAAAAAGTCAATGATTTATCTAAAAAAAATATTTTGTACAATTTGGTGGGATTAATTTCTTTAGAAATCTCAGTTTGTGTTTTCATCCTAGTTTTTTCAGATCAGACTATGAGATAAACAGGAAAATATTGTACATGCGCGAGGTCAATAGGAGTTAATTGCTAAAATCTCCAATCTCACAAACCTAGGGAAAAAATTGTGAAAAAATGAAGCACCTTATTTATCAAAGGGAATTAATTTTATTGAACGCAAATGTTGGGTTAAGGGGCATCATTTATCTGCCTCAAAGCTAATAAATAGGGCAAAAGTAATGAACAACACTGCAAACAATGAAAATACAATTTTCTATTAACAATCTGAGATGGAGGTAAGTATGAATGGAAAGCTATGTACCAAAAAGGTGAGTTCTTCTTCTTCTGTCTTAATGCCCCTTATGAGAGACTGACAACAGTAAGCTTAGATGGGACTACGAAAAATCTGCTTAATGAGTTCATTATAATAGATGTTGAAAAGCAGTCTCTACTGCATACCTTAATCCAATTTAATGAGCTATCTGACCTACTCCAGGCTGCCTCTTCCAAGCAGCGGAGCGTGGCATGGCATTGAGACAACTTTCCTAATGCTTCTTGCCTGGAATGTGAGACTGTCCTCCTGACTTCTGGAATATATATTGTCTGTGGGTTTGTGTGGATAGCAAATAAATATCTATTTCTAAATAATATTTGTAAAAAGGATCTATCACAAACTATTGTATAATACCAAAAGTGAAACAAAAAGCTGATTTAGTTGTGTTTACGGTCAGCGCTATACTTCATGGCCAATATTCTGGTCATATTTCAACTCAATTCTGGACATCCTTATAGTCTTCTACACAATTTGCTTGTACAGTCCACATTGTGTTGTTCTATTGATAATGTTAAGCTGTTCAGATCCTGAAATTGTAAAGTAATCTCTAATCATGATCAGGTTGACCAGATCCACCATGTTTTCCGGGACAAGTATCATGTATACATATTGATGGGCAGCACAGTAAAAGGCTAGCCCTGTAATATGTAGAATTCAGAAGAAGGTATGTTAGATTAAGCAATTGGGAAATTAAGAATCCTGCAGAATATGCATTATACATACTGCAGGGCAACGCTTTTCATGCATTTTCATAAATATGACAAAATTATATGTGTCCCGGTAAACCTGATGGATCTGGTGACCCTGATCATGATACTCCAAAATGCCTTAATGTTTGAATGCATTAATTAAAGATTACTACAACCAAACAATAGTGTTTTGTTTTGTTTTTTAACTGTTTTTGTTTGTGTTACCTTTGCTGTCATTGTAACTTCAAAAACAAATACAATTCAAGAAACAAAAGTACACATATACCTTAAATCCCACACTTGGCCATGTTTCTCCATGCAACCTGCTACTTCTCTGAAGTTGTCCAAGAGGGTTGAGTGGACTTAGGCAGCATGTGGGGAAAGCGTACCACCATTGGTCATCTGTCACAATAGTATAAGGAGAACAATTGCAAACCACCAAAAAATTAAGGTTAATGCAAACACAAAGATATTAAAATAACTTAACTTATAGGTACAAACAGCATCCCACGGTTGCCTCCCAGTTGGTAACCATATAATATAGATATCTCAGAAGATAGGGTTTTGGGATGTCGCTGAAATGCCTATAATGAAAAATAGAAAACGTAGTGCAATATTGTTTGAAACCAAATCAAGTTGTAAGGTGTGACAATACACTCACAAATTCCAAGCGTTTTTAGAGCATATCAAAGGTTCCTCTCCACAGTGAAGATGGGGGTTGGAATAGAAAGCCTCCTTAGATAATGGCCGCAGGGTGCCCGGTTGCTAGGACAGAGCAAGTATCCAGCCTCACCAAACAGCTCCCAAAAACGGTTTTAATTGATGAATAAAATACAATACAAAATAGCAAATTGATTCAATTTGAGAATAAAAAAATAGAATAAAATAAAAAGTCCATTATCTAAGGAGGCTTTCTATTCCAACCCCCATCTTCACTGTGGAGAGGCACCTTTGATATGCTCTAAAAACGCTTGGAATTTGTGAGTGTATTGTCACACCTTACAACTTGATTTGGTTTCAAACAATATTGCACTACGTTTTCTATTTTTCATTATAGGCATTTCAGCGACATCCCAAAACCCTATCTTCTGAGTCATCTGTCACAAGCATGCTGTGTGCTGACCAGTAAAAGTCTTCAGCAATAGTTTTGGCTATCGGTATAGTCCTATAGTCAGAGCATGATTCACTTCACATGGCAAAAGCCATCAACAGCCATAGAGGGTTTTGTAATATTTTATTGTGGATTACTTCTTACACTGATTGCCATCTTTTTTATTAGGCTTCCTCATCCAAACTATCCAGTTAACAGTTGATAATTTTCTCATACTTTGTCCATCAAAGATAAATTCAGTAGATTGTTCAATGAAGACATGAACAATTATTTGCTTGTGTGTTGTCAATCTGCATTCTCTTTATCGTTTTGTAGTATGCAGGTCCGATCACATTTTGGATCAAACAAATGCATGAATGATAATGATTCTGATACAATTGCAAGCTTTCTTCCACATGTACACCTTTTTGTCCATACCCTCAATTAGAAAAATGCCAACCATTATGACTTAGTTCAGATGACAAGAGGAGTGTAAGGTGACTTGCTTTGTTCTCCTGCATTTGGGTCTTCAAATTGTGATATAAGGCACAGGCTATAAATCATGTTTGCATGGATGGTGGTTAAAAGTGTTTTTTAATGCAGATAACCTTACTTAGACAATCCCAGGAGGTGGTCGGCTGTGCGCTAAGGGAGAATAGGCATCTGTTGTCCAGGTAAGGTGCCTACTCTCCCTTAGCGCACACCCGACCGCCTGGATGCGGAGGTGGCGAGGGAGCTGTAATCTTTATGATCTTCCAGCACTGCTCCCTCACATGCCCTGTGGTGATGCTGGGAGCCAAGTTATGATGTAATTGCGAGGGAGCACTTCTGGAAGAGCATGAATATTACGCACGCCCCAGACTGGACCCCACTGGACCCCAGGGAAAGAATATACTCTAGCTCTACCAAAGGTAGAGAGGCTGGGTGGATGTAAATAAAAATAATAAATATATATTTTGCCCGTCAGTGATTGTGTGCCTGTCAGTGAATGTATGGCTTAGTGTGTGTGTGTGTGTGTGTCAGTGAATACCAAATCAGTGAGTGTGTGTCTGTCAGTGAATGTTTGTGTGTCAGCAAGTCTGTCTGTCAGTGTGTGTCAAATCAGTGTGTCTGTCAGTGAGTGTGAGCGTGTGTGTGTTTGTCAGGGTCCTCTGTGTGTAAATGTGTGTGTGTCAGTGTTCTCTGTGTGTAAATGTGTGTGTCAGTGTATTATGTGTGTAACTATATGTGTGTGTCTGTCAGTGAAGGTGTGGGGGTCAGTAAGTGTGTCTGTCAGTCTGTTTCAAGTCAGTGAAATTGTGTCTGAAAGTGAGTGTATCCTCAGTGTGTAAGTGTGTGTGTCAGTTTCCTCTGTGTGTAAATGTGTGGCTAGGTCAGTTTCCTTTGTGCGTAAATTATTGTGTCAGTGTCCTCTGTGTGTAAATGTGTGTGACAGTGTCCTCTGAGTGTAAGTGTGTGTGTCATAGTCGTCTGTTAGTAACTGTGTGTGTTTTAGTGTCCACTGTATACACATGTGTGTGTGCCAATGTTCTCTGTGTGTAACTGCTATGTTTGTTTTACATTTTCATTTTGTGACTTTTATACTTCAAATAAATAGTTCATACACTCTAATATGGGATTAACTTAAATATCAGTGTCTACACATTTCATTTGGAATTTAAATCAATAGAAATTACATTCTCGTGGCAGGGGCACTTGGGAATGTGTTTAGACCTGCAGGTGTAGTTCTCCGTAAAAGGATGAGAAACACTGGTATACTACTACTAACGATACTACTACTATTACTGCAAACAGTGATATAATAATATAACAGGATTAATTCCTTGGGTGTCCTATCCACTATGACATTATGGTATAATATTTATCTCCTTTTCAATGACCAAGTTATGGGTTATGGGCCATATACACACATTGTTTATTGCTTATATGTAAAATATATACATATATATCTTTATTTGTTAAATTATGTGACTTGGTTACATAAATGAGACTTTCAAATGAGCATATAGCTGTTGTCATAGGAAACTCATGTCTCTTGTTAAGCATGGCATTAAAATGCATACATACTAACGCAGCATGAGGACAACAAAAAATACAAATACATAAGCATCAATAGTAAACACAATATGCAAAATTATTTGCCAGATAATATAGAATAGTGAACAGTGAACACTTTTAATTCTACCGACACCGATTTTCTTGCTTGTTTCATTAAATCCTTTGCTTAATTACTCCATTCCCTTCCCTTCTGCCTTTCCTTTCTCCCTTTCCAATCCACTTCTCTCCTCTTTTCCATCTTCCTTTGCTCTACTCCCTTTTCTCCTTTCCTTTCTCCGTCCCTTCCCTTCCCTCTCCCATCTGTCATCCTTCCCCTTTTTTAAAGGGACACTATAGTCACCAGAAAAACTACAGCTTAATGTATTTGTTTTAGTGGGTATAGTCAGTCCCTTCAGGCTTTTTGCTGTAAACACAGTCTTTTCGGAGAAAATGCAGTGTTTACATTACAGCCTAGTGATAACTTCACTGGCCACTCCTCATGTGGCTGCCTGAGGTGTTTCCTGTGTCAGTGCTAAACAATGTGCAGCACTGATGTTCAGCGTCTCCACTTTTTGAATGAAGACACTGAATTCCACACATAGAGATGCATTGATTCAACGCATCTCTATGAGGAGATGCTGACTGGTGCAGTGTGGCGTTTTGCATATTCAATAGACTCCCAATGCTTTCCCGTGCAAAAACATTGGATTGGCTGAGATCGTCAGGTTTGATTATCTCAGTCAAGGAGGCAGAGTGGGGTGGGTCAGTCATGATGAGCCTTGCGTGGTGCTGGAAATAAGGTAAGTAAAATCACCTTTTTAACGGTGGAGTTAGGGAGGCCAGACACCTAAACAGCGTTTTAGAACTATAGTGTCAGGAACAGGGCCGGCCTTAGGCATTTGGGCGCCCTGTGCAAAAAATCTTCACAGCGCCCCCCCCTCCCCCACTCCTTACCCCTTCCCACACAGGCAGGCAGCCATACACACACACACACAAACACACTCAGGCAGTCATACACAGACAGCCACACACAAACACACACACATACATAGATTGTGACGGCAGATAAGAACCATTCGGCCCATCTAGTCTGCCCAGACAGTCACACATAGGCAGTCACACACAAACACACACACACACACAGGCAGACAGCCACACACACAGCCACACACAAACACACAGGCAGACAGCCAAACACACAGAGGCAAACAGCCACACACACAGTCAAACAGTCAAACACACACAGACAAACAGTCAAACACACACTGTCAGACAGCCACACACACACACACTGGCAGACAGTCACACACACACACTGGCAGACAGTCACACACACACACTGGCAGACACACACTAACAGACACACACTAACATACACACACTAACATACACAGACACACACTAACATACACAGACACACACTAACATACACACACACACACTAACATACACACACACACACACACTAACATACACAGACACACACTAGCATACACACACACACTAACATACACAGACACACACTAACATACACAGACACACACTAACATACACACACACACTAACAGACACACACACACACTAACAGACACACACACTCACCCACATTAACACATTTTTTTTAATTTATTTAGACAGCCCCCCCCCCCCCCCCCAGCCTCCTTACATTTGGGAATGCTGGGGGGGGGTCTCTTCCTCCCTGGTGGTCCAGTGGCTGCTGGGCGGTCGGGCGGCGCTGGCGAGGGAGCACTTCCTCTGAGCTGTTTGCTCAGCTCCCTCGCGCGCCTCAGAGTGAGGCTGGGAGCCGGAATATGACGTCATATTCCGCCTCCCAGCCTCACTGTGCGGCGCGCGAGGGAGCTGAGCAAACAGCTCAGAGGAAGTGCTCCCTCGCCGGCCGCCCACCCGCCAGCGCCGCCCGACCGCCCAGCAGCAGCCCAGCAGGTCTGTTAGCCGCAAGGCATTTGCCTTGGGCATTTGGGGGCGGCTTTTTTTGCCGCCCCCTGGAAAATGCCGCCCAAGGCAAATGCCTTGTTAGCATTGCGGCTAACAGACATGCCATGTGAGCTATGCGGTCGCAGGGCGCCCCCTGCACCATGGCGCCCTGTGGGGCCGCATAGCTCGCACACCCCTAAGGCCGGCCCTGGTCAGGAATATATATTTGTATAGTGTTTCTAACCTTGCTTTTCTGCCCCTAACGGTAAATAAAGAGCAAGAAAAAGATAAATATTAGTTGGAAAACATTCAAAGGAATACAAATTGGAAAAATGTAATAAAATTGGGAACTGTAGGTCGGGTGGTCCTCTATACATATCAGCAGACCAATGTGTTCACAGTAAAACTGTGTTTTTTTGTGATACATTTCAGCCAAACTATTCCTTCCTAGTTCTATTCCTTCCTAGTTTAGATAAACTTTCTAACTGTTGCTCTGATTTTAATATATGTGCATATAACAACAGCCACATAAACAGATTGGTTGCGAATGCTTCATAACTAAATCACAGCCTGTGTGTTTTTGAAAGGGGAAAGTTTGTCATTGTCAGAAAACAGGGACAACCTTGTTGTTACAGCAACCGTAGATCCAAAACAATGGGAGCGAGAGAAATGTGTGCTAAAAGCACTGAAACAGATAATTATAACAATTATTGTTATGAAATGAAATTTTAAGTAAAATATAGGATCACTTGAAGTTGTTATGGCAACCGACATTCAGAAGGAAACTGGATTTGAGGAAACATTCCTATTCTGATTTTTTTTATTTTTTTTTTCCATTCCTTTGTTTCATGTGGAGGAACTTAAATAACTCGTTGCTAAAATTAGACCTTGTTAATTTTAATTAACTGGATATATATCTTATCCTACAATCCTTTACTACCTAGATATAGATTATCATTAGTAGAAAATTACTGACAAACAGCCTGTGTCTACTAAAAAAACACTCACCATTACAAAATTAGCTAATATATTTCTATTGCAATTTATCAATGGCGGAGAACTGCAATAAACAATATAATGCTCCTATCTACTAAATGCTAGAAATGTTTTTTTTTTTTAAATGAATTGGCGTAAGACCAAGAATTCTTGCACGCAATGTCCAGAACCTGCTGGGTCTTATCAGAGTAACTCATAAACGCCAATAACACCGTAGAGATTAGTTTATTTAACCCTTGGACTGCCTTCTACATTGCAACGCAACCTTTATGTAAGTTCCAAAAGAGAGGCAAGGTCAACTCCCGCTGGTATTGTGTAAGTATCATTGATATTTACTGTAGCATCGTTATAGAAAGCTCATTAATAAAAGTCATACTTCTGCTTTTAAAATGCCATTGTTGGGAGCATAATCCCACAGCAATCCGTAAATTATTACGCAAGCTACATATGGCCTAATGCATGGTAAAGGTAAAATGGCACAGGGGAGCTAAGCTCATACGAGGTAAAACTGAAGCAGAAAAATGTGATTTATTTTAAAAAGTCTCAAAGGAAAAGGGGTATAGGGATCTGAAAAGAAAACAATGCAGTGCTTTGTCAAGGTAAATTTTACTGTAATATAAAATACATCACAAACCTAAACGCTTTTTATGCATGGGCTACCTTCGCTAACTTCCAAATAAAATTCAGGTAGGGCAGGTTGGGAAAATGGGCACAAGTTTCATCCTTGGCTCTTTGTAGATTGACAGAATGATGGACTGATAGACAGCAAATATACATTTAATTTTTGTTTTCCTTTAATATGTGCTAATCATTTATCTTTTCTTGTTGATTGATGTAAAGTATCCAATCCAGTTACCATAAATATAAAAAGAAGGGCCAGCAATCTTCCAGCAATCTTCTTGTCCAACTAAGCAATTCTCTTTGTGTGAATACACATCCAACGTGACAAAGTTTTCAACCAGTTCTCTATATTTTATAACTTGGTAAAAAACAGCAAACTGGGTGAAATGTTCTTACTGGTGATGTGTACTCTTGAATAAGAGTTACATTGACAAGAGGAGAAATAGGCCTTTTATCTAATGTTTACAGTAACTGGATAGCAGATTCTAGCAGCAAACTACTTTTGGTGTGTGAGTGCTCGCCACTATTGTGAGCGCAAAATTTTAGCCTTCATTTTTTCCATAGAGGATAAATTTATTACCAAGCTTTAGATATTAGCAAGCTGAATTTTATTAATGTAGTTGGTCATTGACAGTTGGCTGTGGACTTGAGTCGACATTACTGGCAATAGATCGATATAGTATTTCTAATTTAGCACTCTCTTTCTTATATACTTATCAACCAATATATTTTTTGTTTGTTCTTAAAGGACCACTATAGTGCCAGGAAAACAAACTTGTTTTCCTGGCACTATAGTGCCCTGATGGTGCCCCCACCCTCAGGGTCCCACTCCCGCTGCGCTGAAGGGGGAGGAAGGGGGTTAATTCCCTTACCTTTTTTCCAGTGCCGGGCTCCCTCGGTGCTGGGACTCACCTCCCTCTTCTGATGTCATCGGCTGAATGCGCAAGCGCGGCAAGAGCCGCGCAGCGCATTCAGCCAGTTCGTAGGAAAGCATTTCTCAATGCTTTCCTATGGACGCTGGCGTCTTTTTACTGTGAAAATCACAGTGAGAAGCGCGGAAGCGCCTCTAGCGGCTGTCAATTAGACAGCCACTAGAGGCTGGATTAACCCATATGTAAACATAGCAGTTTCTCTGAAACTGCTATGTTTACAGCAGAAAGGTGGACCTGGATGGACCTGGCACCCAGACCACTTCATTAAGCTGAAGTGGTCTGGGTGCCTATAGTGGTCCTTTAATGGGGTACTCCAACCAAGAAAAACTGTGTTTTAAGAAACCCCTGGTTTTAGTTAGGGTAACCTTTGCGGTGCCGGTCCGCCTTCCCATCAAAGTAAAAAAAATAGAACCCACCCCCATAAACCTATCTATCCCCTATCCCAATCCTCCTCCACTAATGTTACTCCCCTTCCCTGCACAGAGAGGGATGTAGGGAATGGATGGACTTAGAAGAGGATATGGGTAGCGCATGAGGGAGGGGGGAGGGGGGGGGCATTATACTTCTGGTTGCTAATGACATATGACAAATGTGCACAGAATTGATTTTTACCAGCCGTAGCTCTTATTTCTGACTGATTAGTGTCGCAACAATGACACTGCTGGAGGTGGAGTTACACCAATGGCAGCAGAGGGGTTAAACTCTGTATGTACAAGGTTTCATAGTGAAACGGTGCACATACAGACTCCAGGCACCATAACCACTTCATATCACCAAAGGGGTCCTGGTGCTTGGCGTAACCATTAAAATAAACTTGCTACTTTGCATGAAAATCATTAACATTTGCACATTTTCACAATCAGAAAGAGAAATGCAAACCTTCTACGTTTTGGTGAAAACTTGTCCCTAAACTTATTAATTTATTATTTTCTTATTGCAGGAGCCATCAAACCCATTGCCTTTTTGTGTGTTTCTGGGTATTAATTGGTCAAAATCTAACATGGGAGAAGAAGGGTTAATCATTTGAATTTGAAATTAATGTGGGTCAAAAAAATTACACACTGGGTGTCATACTTTGTCTCCATAAAGCGTCCCAGGGCAGACATAAGGATGTGCCATCGCAATATATATCTGCTGGAAAACATCTTAAGAAAATACAATAAAACGGTGCATCATTATTATTTATTTGCAGATGTTGCACATAATAGAAAAGTCTGGTGCAATAAATACAGATGTTTTACAGTCTCATATTTACTGCCTGACAGAGGGAGAGAGCTGCACCCTTACAGAACCATCATGTCTGATGGAATGGCTCATCTAGGGGTATTGCTAGCCTAGGTGGCAAGAAGACAAGGGGCTTCCACCCATATAGGTTGATTCAAGTCCCTCTAAAATTCCTGTCCTATATCACGCTCTATCTCCAGCTTCTTTAAAGCACTTTATGACACCAACTATTTAAATAATTCCTGAGTATTACAGAAACCTATATTTTCAAACCACACACAGCATTAAACTGATTACATTAAAAAAAAAAACCTGCCCCCAGATCAATACCCCATACCAAGCTGTATAATTAAAGGGATTCTATAGCGCTAGGAATACAAAGTTGTTTTCCTAGCACTACAGTACTCTATTGTGCTACCTCCCTCCCTCCCGGGGCAATGAAAGGGTTAAAGCCCCTTTTATCACTTACTTGATTCCAGTAACGATGTTCCTAAGCGCCGGGTCAGACTGTGCCTCCGCTTTTCCTCCGCCTATGTCAGCGGGCGGGGGGGGGGGAGGAACTAAAAAAAAACGTATCTTTCAGATTTCAACAAATTTCAACAAAAATACCTCATTAACCCACATATATAAAGACTGCAATCAGTCACGGAAGTGTTCATTTAGTGAGGCATCCACTCATAGATGCACATATGCAAACACACACAGATACATAATACACCGTCACACACATAGAGAAACATTCACACAGATACACATGGATACATACATACGGATACATACACAAATACATATATACAGTCATGTATAAACAAATACAGATACAAATGGTTGCACATTCATGGATATCTACATCAGGACACACACAAATACACACGTACACTCAGAAACATATTCATATGGATGCATATGGAAACAATTACAGACACACAGAGTACACACACTCACAGGCACACATTCAGTCATACATGCAGACACATTTACAGATACATGTAGGCAGGGCTCCAAAATGTCAGGTCCTGGGCTACTAGCCAGGTCTGAAATTTACTCACCACTTCAAATGCACATATTTATTTTTCTCTTTATTTTATTTTTTATTCACGTTGAGCAAGTTCCTCCCACCCCAATGAAACAGTACACTTCTGATTTTGTTTTAAACCAATTGACCAAATTGCTTCACTAGTAAACAAACTGGTAACTTATTCACCCACTCCCATAACTAGCCACTCACAATGACAGACATAGTGACTCACACAGTCATCCCTGAAGATGCACTGACAGGTATACACATGCATACAGACACAGTTACACAAGCATACACACAGTCACAGCCATACAAATATACAGCACACTCAGTGACACAAGTGCACACATATACACACACTCAGAAATACAGATACACAGTCAGCCATACAGACACAATACACATTGGAAGTAGTGACAATTCCATTTAGTACTAAATGGAAAAAGAAGATTCACGTTAGTCTTCCCTCATTATAATATAGCTAGTGGGGGATAGGGGCTGTAGTGGATGCATAAGGGCAGAAAAGGGGGTTAAGAGCTTTAGTGGGATAATGGGGCTGATGATGGGGTTATGGGCAGTAGTGGGGGGATATAGAGGATGAAGTGAGGGTTATATGCTATAGTGGGGGCATAGACGCCGTGGTAGGGGGATAGAGGCAGTAGTCAGGGATTGGGGCTGTAGTGGGAGCTAGGGGCTGTATGGGGGTTTAAAGGCTGTAGTTGGGTGCATGGTTCACGCCATTTTGTGCTTGAGAAGATGGTCTCAACGTAACGGGCACCCACTGCAGCACTAGAGATTGTACCGGGATAACCCCCACCGGCGGGGGGGAAGAGACAGGGGGTGACCCTCTGAGCAGCGGTTCTAGAGGCAACAGGCGTGGGGCTCGGCCGCATTCCTCGCACCAGCCACTAGTAAGCCACAGGGAACAAGGTGGCTGAATCAGTACTGGGAAATTTACCCTTGCAAAAGGATAAAATATTGCCCCAGCCAAGTGTCATCTGAGTTCAGTAGACCCAGTGGGACCTATGTAGAGCCAGTGTGTCACAAATACATCCAGCACAAAAAAAAGTTGTAATTGAAGTATTATAAATTAAACAATATGGTTTACAGTGGTTGTAACCAACGATTAGCTCCACACTTACTATGGAACTAGGGAATGATGCTTTACCAGACTTTTGGATGCTGACATGGGAGCTCATGTATGAAAGGTCTGGAGTTAAGTATAACTGGACAGAAGATAATATCAACTAAAATACATAAGGAAATTGTATATTATGACTTCTGTGTTATACAATCACTTTTTTATATTTTACTAAAACATATTACTTTATATATTGCTTTCATGATTGTCTCCATGTAAAGTGACCCTATGGGCTCCGAACAGAACATGAAACCATGTCAACTAGAACATCTTGGTAGTGGGAGTGTGCCATATTTCATTTTGTTATTGGTTATTTGTAGCATGCAACTGTCAGGAATGAGATGCAACTTTCTTTTAATATCTAAATAATATGTCACACAATCCAGGTGCCAAGTTTGCCTCTTGGGAAATATTTTTCAGTACGTAAAATGTGGGTGTTGATGAGTAACCTTTTCCTGGATTATTCATACTACACCCAAGTATGACCATCTCCATACTGCCTAGCCCTCATGGATTTAATAACATTATTTTTCAAGTGTTCTACGGAAGCAGTTTATGATGTAAATCTAAAAAAAAGTGTTAAATCATTTTTCTGACAATCTAGTTGGAAAACAATTAACAGGGGTATTTAAGGATAGAAAAATAAAACATTTAATATGCAATGTGTAAAGCATCCAACTTGAGCCAAAATTAAGTAGAAGCATTACAAAATAATAAGAAAAAAAATAACAAGAAAAATATATAATAAGGTTACTACTACTACTCCTACCAGGAGTTCAAAGGATCCAGAAATATGTGATCTTGGTGCCCACCAAGATGACAGGAAACTCCTGCAAAGATCTCAATGAAGAAAGACTGCATTTTATAGCTCCCATGTATAATGGTCAGGACAATTATTTATTGATGCCATCCTTCTGTAGACAGACATTCCTCCTTAGAGCCTTATTTCAGTTTTTCTATTAGCAAACTACTATTTATTGACTGCTCTCCAAAACACTATTTCCTGTATTGGAACGTTTGCTGAGCATTGTCCGAAGTACCTGAAACCACCACCCACCATAACTAGTAAGCCTGATGATGGAGGTAAAACAATTGTCTGGAGTGAGCAAAGTAGCTGAATTTATATATTGAATTATCCGTAGCCAAATCATCACAGATTCATAGTTGCACTAAATTAAAGATGTTCTTGAGAGATAGACTTTGACTAGCCTTGCATTAAGAAATATGATACAGAGCTGGTGAAGAACATTTAATAAGAGGGTCTATGCTAGCAAAATACCTTTTCAGGTATTTTCAGAGGTTTTCAGATGTGTTCTGTTTGAGAAATCAGACACATATAGAGTAGAGCAGTTCAGCAAAGTCATCACCTCCTGACATAGTTTGTGTACCGAAGAACTGCTCAGTCTATCAGTTCATTGCCCGCAGGATGTTGCTCTTATAGGTCAAGTAGATAAAAATGCTATTTCTTCCCAAAAATTTAAGTCTGTAGTCAAATCTCAAAAACGGTAACTCCTGAGAAGGTCATATTTTAGCAAAAAGAAAAAAAAAGACACAACAGAAAGAGAAAAGGAGATATTTCACAGCTTTACAGCGGCTAAACAATATGTCGGCTTGACTGGAGATAATGAACAATAAATGAGTTGGGGGCACTAAACATCTACCGTAAGTCCTAAATACAACAAATCCAAGGATAAAAACCATAAACAGAATATTTTGCAAATAATATTTGTTACCATACAGTTATAATTACTCCCACAAAAAGATATTAATCCAGAAAAATATTGTGTATACCTTCGACTCCGTTAGGCTTGATTAAATATTCCTGGATAAGCTTTTCAAGTCATATAATGTATCTTGGATAAGCTTTTCAAATTATTTATTGTTTTTGGATAACTTTTTAAATGGTTTACTAGTTTTGAAAATATTTTAAAAATTTGATATATTTTTTTTAATATTAATACTTTTCTTTTTTATTTATGATTTATTATTCGATATTTTAATATTTTGTAAAATGTTTTTATTTGTTTTTGTCAATCTTTATTTTTTAGTGCAGAGGAGTACAAACAGGCTTGTAGAGCCACAACAGCAATGACAAGGTTATAGTGTTATATCCATGAAGACATGATATCATGGCATGGAATATATGTGCAACGCTGGTCTCTGCTTGTGTGAACTTTGTTGGCCGCCCGGCACCCTAGCTGCCATGGCAACATGGGCGACCATACAGCTCACACATGCCTGGCCCTGGTCATGACATCCCCCTACCTGGTGGCATGCGGGGCAGGCCACCCTCCCCACTGCTAGTAGGTCAGAGTATGCCACTGCTAGCAGGTCAGAGTGTAGAGACATAATGCTTGTGTGTAGACATAATGCTTGTGTGTATGAAATGAACATGCTAATCTTAACTGAAGCCAGGCTTTAATGACACATTTAAATATCTATGTTTGCTGGGAGCCACGGTGATGCATCTCACATAGTAAGAGAAGTAAGGTGACATGCAGCTATTGTTTTCCTGATCTTTAGCTTGCACCTCTCACCCCACCAGCTAGATTTCACCCAATACCCATGCTGGCTATCAGAGTCAAGTGTGGAAACAGTTTCTGGGTACTCAAATACAAAAACCACAACCAGATCGGGATACGGCTGTAAATTCTATAAAGAGAACATACAAAAAAACACAATAGTGTAATACAGTAGGTACAATAAATCTTGCGCTAATAATGAATGCACTCACGAGATGGTGTAGAAAAAAGCGCTCATAGGGTGCCTCCCCTGATGGTATAGGGGGCTAGTAATCCCCTTTCCAATACGAACTAGCTGAAAGGTACACGGGACTTCGAATAGGATCAAACTCCAGATATTTTTATTGTATAAAAGGTGAAACAAACACCATTAAGATCAAAGTTAAGAATGCGGTAATAGGTCCTACGCGTTTCGTTCAAACGTGAACTTCCTCAGGGACCGCAGTAGTAAAATAACCACATACAATATCACAGGTAGTAAAATCATACATCCTACTCCCCCCTTAATACAATCCCTTTAAATAGGGCTAGTCCCAATGTCCAATTGGTCAGTGCTGTAGGTGTTTCCAGTCTTCTCAATCTTCATTGGTCCTGGGACAGCTCCTCTCAGCTGTTAATTAGTGATGTCCCGAACTGTTCGCCAAACTGTTTGCGAACTGTCCGCCGGCGAACAATAGCGTGTTCGCGTTGGGTGAACATATGCGATTTCCGGTCTGCCCCCTATTCGTCATCATTGAGTAAACTTTGACCCGGAACCTCACAGTCAGCAGACACATTCTGGGAGGGAGGGTCTGCTGCTGATTGGCTGGAATGTGTCGGCTGACTGTGAGGTTCCGGGCCAAAGTTTACATAATGATGACCAATAGGGGGCGGACCGGAAATCGCATATGTTTGCCCAACGCGAACACGCTATTGTTTGCCGGCGGACAGTTCGCAAACAGTTCGGCGAACAGTTCGGGACATCACTACTGATAATATTTTCGGCATCCAGTTCAATCAAATTGAGCGCGCTCAAATAAAAGCGAAACCGGAAGTGAGTACACCACATACAATTTAACAGGTAGTAAAATCATACATCCTACTCCTCCCTTAATACAATCCATTTAAATAGGGCTAGTCCCAATGTCCAATTGGTGAGGCTGTAGGTGTTTTCAGTCTTCTCAATCTTCATTGGTCCTGGGACAGCTCCTCTCAGCTGATAATTAGTGATGTCCCGAACTGTTTGCCAAACTGTTCGCGAACTGTCCGCCGGCGAACAATAGCGTGTTCGCGTTGGGTGAACATATGCGATTTCCGGTCCGCCCCCTATTCGTCATCATTGAGTAAACTTTGACCCGGAACCTCACAGTCAGCAGACACATTCTGGGAGGGAGGGTCTGCTGCTGATTGGCTGGAATGTGTCTGCTGACTGTGAGGTTTCCGGGCCAAAGTTTACTCAATGATGACGAATAGGGGGCGGACCGGAAATCGCATATGTTCGCCCAACGCGAACACGCTATTGTTCGCCGGCGGACAGTTCGCGAACAGTTCGGCGAACAGTTCGGGACATCACTACTGATAATATTTTCGGCATCCAGTTCAATCAAATTGAGCGCGCTCAAATAAAAGAGAAACCGGAAGTGAGTACACCACATACAATTTAACAGGTAGTAAAATCATACATCCTACTCCTCCCTTAATACAATCCCTTTAAATAGGGCTAGTCCCAATGTCCAATTGGTCAGTGCTGTAGGTGTTTCCAGTCTTCTCAATCTTCTCAATCTGGTCCTGGGACAGCTCCTCTCAGCTGATAATATTTTCAGCATCCAGTTCAATCAAATTGAGCGTGCTCAAATAAAAGCGAAACCGGAAGTGAGTACAACCACATACAATATCACAGCTAGTAAAATCATACATCCTACTCCCCCCTTAAATCATACATCCTACTCCCCCCTTAATACAATCCCTTAATATAACCTATTACCGCATTCTTAACTTTGATCTTAATGGTGTTTGTTTCACCTTTTATACAATAAAAATATCTGGAGTTTGATTACTTCGTATTGGAAAGGGGATTACTAGCCCCCCATACCATTAGGGGAGGCACCCTATGAGCGATTTTTTCTACACCATCTCGTGAGTGCATTCATTATTAGCGCAAGATTTATTGTACCTACTGTATTACACTATTGTGTTTTTTTTGTATGTTCTCTTTATAGAATTTACAGCCGTATCCCGATCTGGTTGTGGTTTTTGTATTTTATAAAGATCGTTTGTTGTGGATAACGATCCCGGGAGGCTGCATATTAATTAAAGCTAAGTAATTTACATTATTTTGTGGTGTTTATATTTGTTTTTTCTTTTGTCTGGGTACTCAAAGACTGGCCACTCCACCGGCCCCAGGCCACCCTAAGAGCCTCTGTGCTGGCCCCACTTTTCTGGTTTTCCTTGTCACCGTGAGTAATGCCTCAGTATGGTGTAGTCATTGCTTGAGGTCGAGGTTGCTCCTTCCGAGGATGTAGGACAGGCACCAGGGTTTTCTCCCTTTGGGCACTTAGTCTGGGTTGGCAATAGTGGGCGTTGGACAACTCAGGACGAGGTGTGGCTTTCAGGCAATCCTTCTTCTTTGTTGTCGTCTCAGATCTGGTAGCTGGTTGCACTATCCAAGGCTTGCCAGCTTTGTGGTACAGAGAGCCGGGAGGCAAGTTCCACCGCTTGTCATTCTTCCGCTGCAATCTCTTAGACTGCGCCCCTCCGCTCCACAGCTTCTGCCATTGCCGTCATTGTCAGCACCACATTCACCATCTTGGCTCTGGATGCACATCAGTGCGATGTATCTGGAGCGGGTGAGTTCCCTGGTTCTACTCGCTGCCTTGTAATAGAGCCTGGATTGATGTGACAGGATAACCCTCACCGGTGGGTACTGTTATACTCGGGAGACTTCGCTGAACACAAATATTATTGTTTCAAAACAGTAAAACTTATCACAACAATGATATCATCAATTTATATATACATAGATATATCATTTAATTCTAAGTGTATTTTGATATATATATATATATATATATATATATATATTAATATCAAAATACAGTTCGAATAAAATAAATTTTTATATATACATATATATATATATACATTTTAAAAATATTTTTTATTAATTTTCAATTTTTTTATTTATTTTTGTCTACTTATTATTTATATTTTATAATAATATATGTATACAATATATACAACATATATAGTTATTATAAATATATATATATATATATATATATATATATATATGGGTGTAATTTAATTCTAAGTGTATTTTATATGAATGTAAGTATATATTAATATAAAAATATGACATTATATATAGTACATATATAATTATATTTTAATTTATTAACATTTTTATTTAATTTTTTGCAGGGACAGTGCCTGTACGTTTAGGCAGTTCCCCTGCAGGCAGCCTGTTGCGGCCATGTGATCACTATTTCAGAGTGATCACATGGCCCACGGGGGCTTAATTTGTCGAGGGGGGTCTGTCTGGGCTGTCAGGCAGTCCCCCCAGACCGAGAGAAACACCAATCACCGGCGGGGGAACGGCGGCAATCTGGTAAGTAATATATTTGCAGCGGATGTACTAGGTATATTGATCCAGCACGCATAATATTATCACACCCTAGAACTAAGGGTAACGTCTTACCGGACCTTAGAATGGCCGGACATAACGTACCCGAGAATAGTCCGAAAACTAGCCGAGGTCAGGGACACAGAACGAGACACAGAGATAAGGAAAAGCCAAAAGTCGAGGGTACCATAAGGGAAGTCAAAACGTAGCCAAAGCCAAAAAACAAAGCCAAAAAACAGTAAAGTTTGATCGGGAACACACTCTCGGATAACTATCTATGGGAAACCACGACAAGGCAATGAGCTAAGGAATATGTGAGTTTAAATAACCCTCTTGCAGAGCCAATTGGCTGTACCTAGCCCTTGACCCCAAAACGTGCGTGTGCGTCTTTTGCATGATGTCACCCACACGCCAACGTTGTCTTTACCGTGGACAGCTATATAATTGCGTGATCCGCAGCGGCACCAACATGCCGCACAAGCCAGGCATCATGGCAGAAGACCGCCGAGCGGCACTCCCCTCAATCTTCGGAAGGTAATACCATGGAACATAGCTTACATTGGCCTCGATTTAATATTTTTGGATGGGCTTTTCAAATTATGAAACTGTTAAAAAAAAATCCAAACTATTTATCTCCAGAAGTGCAAATTAAAGTCAATGGAAATTTTTGTATTTCAATTATTGAAAAGCTTATCCAAAAATATTAAATCAGGGCCACAGTTACATAAATGTAGTAATTTACACTTAATTGGGTTTACTTAAGTCAATAGAGTGTCTAATGAGATGAAAGAGACACGTGTTCTGTGAACATCGGGAGAGATCTTTCAAAGTGTTCTGAAAATGTATGGTTAAATTATGTCATTATTTTGATTGGATTTATTAAAGTGTTCTAAAAGTAATGTACAAAGTGACCACCTAAATTTAGAATGGCAGAAAAAAAGACAAGTGAAAAAAAAAATGCTTTTCTGTTGAATAAAATGGAGGAAACATTCATGGGCGTAGGAACCCCCACAAATCTGGGGGGGATAGCATTCTTACTCGCCGGGTATATTCTTATTCAGTAAACTGGGAGTTGTTTATCCCATTGTACAGCGCTACGGAATTTGATGGCGCTATGTAAATAATAAAATAATAATGTTAAATTTTAAGTGTGTGTGTGTGTGTGTGAAATAATATAATGTGAAGCATATCAGTGTATCGCATAGCTCCACAGCAATACAACTGACAGTAATGTGTGAGGTGCAAGTACATCACAGAACACCTCAGCAATAAAATGCATGGGAAAGTGCAGTGTGTGAGTGTATCACAAGCTCTACAGCAAAATAACTCACAGGAACGTGCAGTTTGTGAGCATATTACAGATCACCTCATCAATACAATGCACAGGAATATACAGTGTTTGAATATATATCAGCCAACCCAATGCGTGGCAAAACACTGCGCTGCACCAATCAGCATCTCTTCACAGAGATGCGTTGAATCAATGCATTTCTATGAGGAGTGTTCAGCGTGAATGCTAGTGCTGCACGTTGTGCAACACTGGACTAGGAAGCACCTCTAGTGGCCGCCTGATAAGGTATTCCTCGGCAGTAATGTAAATACTGCCTTTTTCTGAAAAGGCAGTGCGCTTACATTAAAGGACCACTATAGTGCCAGGAAAACATACTCGTGCCCCCACCCTCAGGGCCCCCCTCCCGCCCGGCTCTGGGCAGAGGAAAGGGTTAAAACTTACCTTTATTCCAGCGCCGGGCGGGGAGCTCTCCTCCTCCTCTCCGCCTCCGATCCTCCCTTTCGGCTGAATGCGCGGCAAGAGCTGCGCGCACATTCAGCTGGTCGCATAGGAAAGCATTTACAATGCTTTCCTATGAACGCTTGCGTGCTCTCACTGTGATTTTCACAGTGAGAATCACGCAAGCGCCTCTAGCGGCTGTCAGTGAGACAGCCACTAGAGGATTTAGAAGCTGGCTTAACCCTTATATAAACATAGCAGTTTCTCTGAAACTGCTATGTTTATATAAAAAAGGGTTAAACCTAGCTGGACCTGGCACCCAAACCAATTCATTAAGCTGAAGTGGTCTGGGTGCCTAGAGTGGTCCTTTAAAAAGCCTGCAGAGACATGCTATAAACACCAAAACTACTACGTTTAGCCGTTGTGGTTCTGGTGACTATAGTGTCACTTGAATATAGAGGGAAAAAAAGAATCATCACAAATGTATGAAATAAAAATGTCTATCATTTTTTTTGGGAAACAATGTGCAGATAGTACTGTACTAATGATATCCCTGGCTGGATGGGAGCATTCCATGTAATCAGTATGATATCCCTGGTTAACCCCTTTATCCACCCGTCCCTAATTGTCTCCCCTCCAACCACCTAGCCTCCTAACCCCCATAAAACAAGTAATATATCTTCTTGTACTTACAGTACTGAAGACACCAGCAGTGATCTGGGTTCAGGGCTGAAAGCGTGAGGCGCTGCTCTGCAGTTGTAGGAGACCGGAGCTCACCCTAGCGTTGTCGTGACATCATGGAACGCGCGTACGCAGAGGGCAAGGGAGGTCGGGAGGAGCAAACAAAGTCCTTCAATATGTGGCGATGCCGAATAGTGGAGGATTGAATCAGATCAGGATTTGAGAGGGAACATTTTTAGCAAATTATTGTGGGCAGCGGGGCTCAAGAGGCAGCTGCCTTGGGCCCCCCAGGAGCAACTGGGCCCGGCAGCTGCCCTTTTTGCCCCGTGTTAATGGATGCCCTGACTTAGGGTGACCACATTTCCTAACTGCTATTTAGGGACACTTACTACCTCCTCTACCCCTTCCATTCATATTACTACCCTATCCCTTCCGTTCATATTACTACCCCCCCATACCCCTTCCGTTCATATTACTACCCCCCATACCCCTTCCGTTCATATTACTACCCCCCATACCCCTTCTGGCCATATTACTACCCCCCATACCCCTACCGGCCATATTACTACCCCCCCATACCCCTTCCGGCCATATTACTACCCCCCCATACCCCTTCCGGCCATATTACTACCCCCCCATACCCCTTCTGTTCATATTACTACCCCCCGCATACCCCTACCGTTCATATTACTACCCCCCTATATCCCTACCGTTCATATTACTACCCCCCCATACCCCTACCGTTCATATTACTACCCCCCCATACCCCTACCGTTCATATTACTACCCCCCATACCCCTTCCGTTCATATTACTACCCCCACATACCTGTTCCGTTCATATAACTACCCCCTCCTATTCATATTACTACCCCCCCACAGCACCACCCCCTCTAGTCATATTATTAGCCCCCTTACCCCCTTCATTCATATTAGTACTCCCCTCCATTAATATTAATACCCCCTCCTACCCCCCTCCATTCATATTAGTACCCCCACCCCCTCCATTCATATTAGGATACCCTTCTATCCCTATTAGTACCCTTCCACCCCCCCCCTCCATTCCTATTAGTAGCCTCTAACCCCTTCCATTCATTTTTCTACCCACCTCTTCCCCCTCCCCCTCCCCAAATTATATCTCCCCTCTCTAACCCTTCCATACTAAATACCTGGCAGTGGCAGGGCGGGCAGGCAGCTGCTTTTTTTTTCAGAGCCGGCGTCTGAGCTTATAATGACGCCGGCTCCACTCTCCTCCTTGCACACTGTTGTCCCCCTCCCTGCCGTTTTACCGCACAGAGCAGGGGAGGGGGACCTCTTCAAGCGGCGCACGGTGTCAGACTGAGCGCCGGGTAGTCACGTGACACCCGGCGCTCCTATGCAGAGCGGGAGGGGGAGGTGCTCCCCCTCCCAGCGTACACTCTGTGCGGTTCCATTATGGAGCCGCACGCAGCCTGTCAGGGGGACGGCAAACATCACTTGTCAGTCTGACAAGTGATTTTTGCGCTCCCCTTTGGCCGGCGGACCTGGGGGGGATTTCTCCATTATCTGTCCCCCCCAGATGATTTCCTGGGGGGGATGCGTCCCCCCCATCCCCCCCGGTTCCTACGCCCGTGGAAACATTGATAAATCTCTAGCGTTGCCGTAAAAGCGATATAAATTCGAAACTCATGGTTATGGAACAAATGAAGTAACAGGTTGAAAAAAACTGAACATATTTAAAAAATTGTGCCAAATGTTCATCAGAAAAGTTGATATAAAAATGTTGGTGACACTTTATATATATTTTCTCTTTATATTTCAGTGTTCCTGTGAACAAACTGCAAGGTTTTATAGTGATCGTGGTGACATATATTGTTATTCCACACCGGGCCACCAGGTATATCGGCTGGTTAGAGTAGTGGTAACACCACTGGCCCTTTCTATAATTGAAGAGCCCTGCGGAATATGTTGTAACTATGTAAATGCTTATAATAATATAGGTCTTGAATAACATGCCTAAAGCTGGTATAAAAACAATAGTAGAATATATTAATAATTCTATAATGAAATTGGGGAATTAAGTGGATGAAATGCATAGCAATTTTATTGAGGATATTAATTTGCTCAATTAGTACCAAACAAATTTGGATTATGGAAAACATGGATCATTTGTAAATGACAAGTTATGTTCAGTTTTAAACAAATACATTGCAGCACATAAATGAACAGAAATATGTTCAAAGGTCACATAGATTATTAATAAAACGAATAGCCCAATGGCTCCATTGAGACAGTAAGTTACTAGTTCACCCACAAATACATTCTGTAAGTCGTTTCTTGTCTTTTTAATATATTATCTATAACAAATATGTTTCATTATGTCAGTATAACATCTGCAGCCTGAAATAGCATTATATGCTTGGCATCACATTTCTGTTCACCTTGTGACCATGTCACATGTAAGGAGCTTTTCTAATTAACTTTCCAACAAATCTTTGAGATCTATGCATGCACGGATTATGCCACGTTTGGCGAGGATTGCTGAGCTTGATAAATCCCATTACAATTCGAGCCTTTTAACTCTTTCCAGTGTAGTATAAGATATTTAATGATCCGAAATGGATTCATGCCTGGCTGTGTGGAGAGGCTCGTGTTTAAACAGAATAGTTAATTTATTGTCCTTTAAGTCTTATTTATTGAGGAACATTTTCAGTACAACAAGAAAAAAATGAATAAGGAATACATTTATCAATTGAGAATGGATCATAAGATTCCATTTCACTGGGGATATGGGGTTATCCCAGGTCTATATTCCCCTAGGATCGTGATATGTGGATGTAGTCTTGAAAGAAAAGAATGAGGGACTCTACAGTAGAAGGCACTGCTGCTGATAAGAAATGTACTATAAGCCTCAGATCCAAATATAGATGATAGGTTACTGAAATCGAGAGGTAATGTCACAAACAAAAAAGGTCTAAAAACAAAGTGGAACCTCCACTGCCAACAGATGAAGAATATAAACAAGGAGAGAGCATTAAGAGTCTGTTCATTAATATTTCATAAAGCAGTCAAGCCAGACTAATCAAGTCATGGCAAAACAGTAGTGTATTTGTTTTACCTGAGATGCCTCACCTCCGCCCAGACAGCCACTAGTTGTGCACCCTCTAGGGTTTGTGGACCCAAATCTCCCAGTTAGCCACGGCAAGAGGTGAAAATGTAGGTGGTTGGAGGAATAGATAAGTCATGGGTTTCAGATTTTAAATTCAAGTCTAATTATTAAAGTAGTGGGTTGTAATGGCATAAATTCATTCCAGGCACTATAATATTCTGGATAATACGCATGGGACTCTGGCCTTTATCTAGGCAATATCCGGTTGCCAAGCAAATTTAATAAACATGTTTACTGATAAGTTGTTGTTTTTTTTTTACGAAGAATCAATGTAGCAGCAAAGCCAGGGACGTTGCTATGTTCCAGAAACACATGGGACTTTAACCCAAAGCAAAGCTAGATGACTCATACCCTAACAGAGAGGTGCAGATATTTCATGAGATATTCCTGCATTTCTATGCTATGTTCCCTCATCCCTACCCAATTAACAGCCTGCTGATGATGCTCTTCAGGAAAACAAGCACATGATGCACAGCCAGATATTCAATATATTCCCACCACTCAAACTATCTTATAGGGGTGCAATTCGTTAGTGAGGAACAGTAAACGTTTGCTCCACAGCACTCCCTGCCCTAGGTAGCCTGGAGGAGAGCTATACCGCTGCTCTGATTATTTATAATGGGCAACTGCTTTTAGAAGTGTCTGCTTGATGTGAATAACCCCCTAAAAACAATCTCCACTCCAGTAACCATATAGATTCAGGGTTAAAAAGCCCCCTGTTGACACTGACTTTCTTTCCCCCCAGCAACACCTATGAGCAAAGCTACAAAAAGAATAGCATAAAGTGATTTCAATTATGCACACGGTGGGTCCCTGAGTGAGATTTACATTTTAGAAGCAACACAGTGTGTGCGTCTTTAAAAGGTTTCCCCAGATAATTCCTACTTCCAGTTCTTGCTCTACATAATAATTAGGAGACTTTCTCTTCCTCTCTTGGCAAATCCTGGGAAGTTAATGTACATAAGATGTTGCTTGTGGGCTGGGGTGGGGTATAATATGTACGCTTACATATTTGCTTATAAATATTTTTTTCTGCCTACATGTATACAGTATTGTTTATTAGCCATTTGTTGTGTTCATTACTTGCAGTGTAAACTTGGTAATCTATTTCTGAGATTGATGTATTCTTCCTTACTTCTTAATAAACTGTTAACTGTTTAGCTAATGCCAGAACATTGTTTGATTATTTTAAAAGAAAGAGAGAAGATTTTCTTTCTTTCTTTTTTCTTTTCTTTTCCTTTCCTTTTCTTTTCTTTTCTTTTTTACCTTCAGAACATACCTTTACCGATACCCTGCATTTACCTGATCTTTGTTAGCTCTAATCCTGCCCACAAGACCACAATCTCATCTGGATGTATTTAATAGGAAGAAGGAAGGGAGAGCAACCCAAGTTGTTCTTCACCGATGTTCATAGTGAGACCATGAAAAAAAAATGGCCATTTATGATCTATGCATTAAATCAAAGTCGACCAGAATTTATTTAATCTTTCAATTATTAACTCAGGTATTTACTGAGTAAAATGTGGCGGCAGCTCTCCTGGGCTTCATAACTGGACTCAGTCGTGACCCTTGGTAACTAAGAACATGCCGCTCTAAATCCATGAAGAACATCTGATGAGCTTAGAGTCTTATTGACTTTATTGACTAGTTGCCAGTGTGCATATAATTAAACTGGTGATACTGTTATTCCACCAATAAAATGAAAATAAAATACTAACTACATTGTCACAAGCAGATGATTGATGCAGGGAACATAAGCCTCATCATGACTTTTGACTGTGTGTACTATGTAATTAAGTGTAGTGAATAAATGACCACGATTTATTAGTATTAAGGACTCATGCAAACTTGTACGTTCTATAAGAACATTTTACACAATACGATTCCTTACAAATGATCTGATCACGTTATTTCTTAGCATCTTTGTTTCCACGTTAGATGTTTTTATTTTTGTATCTCTTGCCTTTGACGTACATCTTGGGATCTAGGCAATATTATTGCGTTTTCGGAGTTGCCTACGTCAATGATAGTTAAGCTATGCCATAAACCAGTGCTTGTCACCTGTCAAATGCTAAAAAAAAACATGATATATAGCCTCCTAGAGAAAGGGGATTTAGAAAGCATATTACAAAGGATTTCTTGCCATCAGAGACTTGGTATATTTTAATCAACATGTAATTAACTGATAAAACATCACTACCATAAATAAATAATTTTTGAAACTCTTCAAGAAGGACTAGCCTTTGTAAATCTTGGTTGAACGTTACCCCCACCCCCACCTCTGATATATCTCTCAGGAAAAAACTAATGCCATGGAAAGTCTTCAGAATAAATCTCAGCATTCCAATTAGTGACAATAGATAGAAGGAAGTGCATTTCAACACCTGAAAAAGGACTACAAATTACTGCATAAATGTACCTGATTTTCTTTAAAAAAAAATTTGCACACACATGGAATTTTAATAAATAATTCTAACGTATATGAACTACTAAACACATATGCACGAATAAGACATCTCAGGTCATGGGGTTTCAGCCTGAAGAACTGATATTTCCTCCTTGCTGACTTCAGCAGGTTGCTTTTATGAAGAATCCTCAATTTTCATTTAGGTGTAAGCAGTCACTATGGTAGCGAGTCTCTGTTGTTTTAAAAGTGTGTTTCATTATTTAAGATCTGTTTAATACCATTTCAAAGTCTGACTGAAACACACAAAGGCCAGCGATGCATAATATGAAGCTTTTATCCTCCCTTCCTAAAATGCCGTGTACTACAAGAAAGCCATGCATTTAGCAGACATGTCAGAGAATAGCAAGTAAACAGAGAATTGATATCTTAGTCTAAATAGTTGTTCAATAATTACACGTGATAAACATCTTTGCTTCACTAATAAATAACTACACCTAGTGGTGTGACAAGCGTTTATGCAGTTCAGATTAAACATGGCATACATAAGTGTTTTTCTATTACGTTGTATTTTCTACTCAGGCTCTGTATAAACAGGATGAGAAAATAGAGTCTATTCTTTAAAAATCTCCTGCCTCAAGACTTTTATAAAGACCGCTTTGGACATTTAGCACAGCTTTAATTAACTACAAGCCCTTAGAAATCAGATACATATTTTATTTTGGTATGGCACAATTGGTGGTGCAAGTGTGAAATGGCTTGTGAAGATGTCCATTTTTTTAAAACTGAATAATTTTTTTTTTTTTTTTTTTAACAAGCACTGTTATTAAATGTCTGCAATCGTTTTTTTTTTTCTTCTTGTTTTAAAGGTGAAACATGTAATATATTGGACTTTCATTAAAAATAGCAATACAGTAGTGTGAAGCCAATGCAGTGCCTCCTAAATGTCATTTTGGTTTATTAACTAAATAGTGCGTGTTGTGTTGTGAATTGAAACATACAATTCCCCATATTGAAGCCAAAATAGGCAAGTTTAGTTTATGGTAAATTCGTTGTTGTTTTTTTGTTTTTTTTTGCTAATATGTCCGAAATGCAGCCAGTTCAGTTTTCATCTCATCACAATTCCCTGTTTACCGAATAAACACCATTGTATCTATGTTCAGAATCTGATATTTACCTTTATCGTATTTTCTGTAATTCTAGAGTCTTATATCACTATGGAATGTGCTCCTTAGATACACTGCACCTCTTATACAGTACAGATATACTGTATGTTATAAGAAACACTAAAGTCTTTGAAAAACACCTTCAGAAAATGTATTCCAGATCGATGTGCTTTAGGGTCATCTATTGATTATATCCGATGCAGAAATTACTTTTCGGTGGATCAAATAAACTCACTTCTTACTTTTATTTTATATATTTTTTTGCTTTTTACTCATTAGCAACAAGGCTGTCTGGCTTTTTTATTAACCCTTTCTGTGATAAGAGCAAGTCAAATCCATTAATATCATAACTAGTGTTGTCGCGAACACGAAATTTTCGGTTCGCGAACAGCGAACGCGAACTTCCGCAAATGTTCGCGAACCGGCGAACCGCGCGAACCGCCATTGACTTCAATGGGCAGGCGAATTTTAAAAACAACAGGGACTCTTTCTGGCCACAATAGTGATGGAAAAGTTGTTTCAAGGGGACTAACACCTGGACTGTGGCATGCCAGAGGGGGATCCATGGCAAAACTCACATGGAAAATTGCACAGTTGATGCAGAGTCTGCTTTTAATCTATAAAGGGCAGAAATCACCTAACATTGACACCTGTCCTCAAAGCCCAGCCCTGATACACACTGACACAGAGCAGAATAGAGACTGTTCCCCCTACATAGGGTCACTTGGCAGATATGGATTGACACCTGTCCTCAAAACCCCTGATACACACTGACACAGAGCAGAATAGGGACTGTTCCCCCTACATAGGGTCACTTGGCAGATATGGATTGACACCTGTCCTCAAAACCCCTGATACACACTGACACAGAGCAGAATAGGGACTGTTCCCTGTCCACAGAGTCCATGATACACACTGACACAGAGCAGAATAGAGACTGTTCCCCGTCCACAGAGACCATGATACACACTGACACAGAGCAGAATAGGGACTGTTCCCTGTCCACAGAGACCATGATACACACTGACACAGAGCAGAATAGACTGTTCCCCGTCCACAGAGACCATGATACACACTGACACAGAGCCGAATAGAGACTGTTCCCCCTACATAGGGTCACTTGGCAGGTATGGATTGACACCTGTCCTCAAAGCCCCTGATACACACTGGGGGGAGCTACTGTCCTCCCCAACCCCTGCGCGGTGGGTGGGGGCCATAAATCACAATGGGGTGACCTACTGTCCTCCCCCCTCGGCCCCCACCCCTGCGCGGTGGGTGGGGGGCATAAATCACAATGGGGGGGCCTACTTTCCTCCCCCCGGCCCCCATCCCTGCGCGGTGGGTGGGGGGCATAAATCACAATGGGATGGACCTACTGATAGGAGTGAAGTATTGTTCATATCAGTTTAATACCTTCCGCGTCTCCTATCAGTGGACGTGTAAATGGCAGAGATTTTTAATTGTTGAATCACCTCCCCTTTTTAGGCCAAGGTGGGAAGATGCTTAGACCACTGGTATATTGGTGCCATCTTGGAGGATTTTAATTTTTGGTTTGGTTTTTGAAGCCACAGTGCTGCACCAGTGGGCCTAAAAATTAGGCATGTACACATGCCTGAAAAATTTGGTATTGTTGCAGCCGCTGCTGTAGCAGCGGCCAGAAAAATTGATGTTTGTTTCACAGGCAGAAAGTGCCCTAAAACATGGCGGCTTGAACCCTAGTTGGTGGCGGATAAGTCACGCAAGTCAAACGTCATTCAGAGCTAAAATACAGCAGCGTGTGGACCATTTTTAGCCCAAGGCAGCTCATCTCATCAGGCCTTTTTTAAGCGAATGTATCGGCCAGTGTCAGTCCCTTCGGGATCCATCCCTCATTCATCTTAATAAAGGTGAGGTAATCTAGACTTTTTTGACCTAGGCGACTTCTCTTCTCAGTGACAATACCTCCTGCTGCACTGAAGGTCCTTTCTGACAGGACACTTGAAGCGGGGCAGGCCAGAAGTTCTATCGCAAATTGGGATAGCTCAGGCCACAGGTCAAGCCTGCACACCCAGTAGTCAAGGGGTTCATCGCTCCTCAGAGTGTCGATATCTGCAGTTAAGGCGAGGTAGTCTGCTACCTGTCGGTCGAGTCGCTCTCTGAGGGTGGATCCCGAAGGGCTGTGGCGATGCATAGGACTTAAAAAGGTCTGCATGTCCTCCATCAACAACACATCTTTAAAGCGTCCTGTCCTTGCCGGCGTGGTCGTGGGAGGAGGAGGAGGAGGATGACTTCCACCTCTCCCCCTGTTAGATTCCCGTTGTGCTGTGACATCACCCTTATACGCTGTGTAAAGCATACTTTTTAATTTATTTTGCAAATGCTGCATCCTTTCCGACTTGTTGTAATTCGGTAACATTTCCGCCACTTTCTGCTTATACCGGGGGTCTAGTAGCGTGGACACCCAGTACAGGTCGTTCTCCTTCAGCCTTTTTATACGAGGGTCCCTCAACAGGCAGGACAGCATGAAAGACCCCATTTGCACAAGGTTGGATGCCGAGCTACTCATTTCCCGTTCCTCCTCCTCACTGATGTCATTGAAGGTATGTTCTTCCCCCCAGCCACGTACAACACCACGGGTACCAGATAGGTGACAACGAGCACCCTGGGATGCCTGTTGTGTTTGGTCTTGCTCCTCCTCCTCCTCCTCAAAGCTACAATCCTCCTCTGACTCCTCTTCCTCACAATCCTCTTCCAGCGTTGCCGCAGGTCCAGCAAGCGATGCTGATAAGGCTGTTTCTGGTGGTGATGGTGACCACAACTCTTCCTCTTCCTCTTCACGCTCATCTACAGCCTGATCCAGCACTCTTCGCAGGGCACGCTCCATGAAGAAAACAAATGGTATGATGTCGCTGATGGTGCCTTCGTTGCGACTGACTAGGTTTGTCACCTCCTCAAAAGGACGCATGAGCCTACAGGCATTGCGCATGAGCGTCCAGTAACGTGGCAAAAAAATTCCCAGCTCCCCAGAGGCTGTCCTAGCACCCCGGTCATACAAATATTCATTAACAGCTTTTTCTTGTTGGAGCAGGCGGTCGAACATTAGGAGTGTTGAATTCCAACGTGTAGGGCTGTCGCAAATCAAGCGCCTCACTGGCATGTTGTTTCGCCGCTGGATATCGGCAAAGTGTGCCATGGCCGTGTAGGAACGCCTGAAATGGCCACACACCTTCCTGGCCTGCTTCAGGATGTCCTGTAAGCCTGTAAACTTATGCACAAAGCGTTGTACGATCAGATTACACACATGTGCCATGCACGGCACATGTGTCAACTTGCCCAACTTCAATGCCGCTATCAAATTTTTTCCGTTGTCACACACCACTTTGCCGATATCCAGTTGCTGCGGAGTCAGCCACTTTTCCACCTGTGCGTTCAGGGCGGACAGGAGTGCTTGTCCGGTGTGACTCTCTGCTTTCAAGCAAGTCAAACCCAAGACGGCGTGACACTGCCGTATCCGGGATGTGGAATAGTACCTGGGGAGCTGGGGGGGTGCCGTTGATGTGGAGCAAGAAGCAGCGGCACAAGAGGACTCAGCCGAGGAGGTTATGGAAGAGGATGGAGTAGGAGGAGTAGAGGAGGTGGCAGCAGGACTGCCTGCAATTCGTGGCGGTGTCACCAACTCCTCTGCAATGCCACGCATTCCTTGCTTGTCAGCCGTCAGCAGGTTTACCCAATGCGCAGTGTAGGTGATATACCTGCCCTGACCATGCTTTGCAGACCAGGTATCAGTGGTCAGATGGACCCTTGCCCCAACACTGTGTGCCAGACATGCCATGACTTCCTTTTGCACAATCGAGTACAAGTTGGGGATTGCCTTTTGTGAAAAGAAATTCCGGCCGGGTACCTTCCACTGCGGTGTCCCAATAGCTACAAATTTTTTGAACGCCTCAGACTCAACCAGATTGTATAGTAAAAGCTGGCGGGCTAATAGTTCGGACAAGCCAGCTGTCAGACGCTGGGCAAGGGGGTGACTTGGTGACATTGGCTTCTTACGCTCAAACATGTCCTTGACAGACACATGACTGTGGGCAGATGAGCGGGAACTGCTCAAGGCGGGAGACGGAGTGGCGGATGGTTGAGAGGGGGCAAGAAGGACAGCAGTGGTTGACGTGGCTGAAGATGCTGGACCAGGAGGAGGATGGCGGCTTAGAGTAGGCGTGCTGCTTGTACTCATGTGTTGATCCCATAGGCGTTTGTGATGTGAGATCATGTGCCTACGCAAAGCAGTTGTACCTAGGTGGGTGTTGGACCTCCCACGACTCAGTTTCCTTTGGCACAGGTTGCAAATGGCATCGCTGTTGTCAGAGGCAGACACACAAAAAAAATGCCACACTGCTGAGCTCTGCAATGATGGCATTCTGGTGGTGGACACAGCATGCGTTGATTGGCGTGCTGTTGGGCTGACCCCGGGTGCCGATGCATGCTGTCTGACTGTGCCACTAGCTCCTTGCGACGACCCCCCCCTGCTTCCAACTCGTCTCCTCCTCCTCTCTGTCTCCCCATCTGAACTTTCGCCCTGTTCTTCTTCTTGCCGAGCGGGCACCCACGTGACATCCATGGACGCATCGTCATCATCAACCGCTTCGCTTGTATCTGACAACTCAGAAAAGGAAGCAGCAGCGGGTACAACATCATCATCATCTAACCGTACCTCCATGTGTTTAATGCTGCCTGCCTGAGACATATCCCTGTTATCTACATCCTCTAGCAATAATGGTTGCGCATCACTCATTTCTTCAAACAGGTGTGTGAATAACTCCTCTGACATACCAAGTAAAGCGGCTGTGGTGCTAGTTTTGGTGGTGGCGGCAGGCGGGTGAGTGCTATCTTGAGAGGTGCCTGAAGCTAAGCTGGAGGAGGATGGTGCGTCAAGGTTCCGAGCGGAGGCTGTACAAGATTGGGTGTCCTGTGTTAGCCAGTCAACTATGTCCTCAGAACTTTTCAAGTTCAGGGTACGTGGCTTCTGAAAACTGGGCATTATTCTAGGGCAAAAGGGAATCACAGCACCACGACCACAACGGCCCCTGCGGGGTGGCCTGCCTCTGCCTGTCATTTTTTGGGGGGATTAGTGGTACTATGCGTGCAAGCTACTGTGAGACCAGATATGATTGGCAATGTGAACTGTAACAGTTCTGCAGAGCACACACTGTAGGCCTGACACACCCGCTTGAAGACAAGTAACTGCTATTCAATCTATAACAGTGAAAAATAAATTTTGGTTTTAAAAGCACGCTATAGAGACACCAGATATGATTGGCAATGTGCACTGGAACAGTTCTGCAGAGCACACACTGTAGGCCTGAGACACCCGCTTGAAGACAAGTAACTGCTATTCAATCTATAACAGTGAAAAATAAATTTTGGTTTTAAAAGCACGCTATAGAGACACCAGATATGATTGGCAATGTGCACTGGAACAGTTCTGCAGAGCACACGCTGAAGGAAGGACTGACAGAGCCGCTTGAAGACAAGTAACTGCTATTCAATCTATAACAGTGAAAAACAAATTTTGGTTTTAAAAGCACGCTATAGAGACACCAGATATGATTGGCAATGTGCACTGGAACAGTTCTGCAGAGCACACACTGTAGGCCTGAGACACCCGCTTGAAGACAAGTAACTGCTATTCAATCTATAACAGTGAAAAATTAATTTTGGTTTTAAAAGCACGCTATAGAGACACCAGATATGATTGGCAATGTGCACTGGAACAGTTCTGCAGAGCACACGCTGAAGGAAGGACTGACAGAGCCGCTTGAAGACAAGTAACTGCTATTCAATCTATAACAGTGAAAAACAAATTTTGGTTTTAAAAGCACGCTATAGAGACACCAGATATGATTGGCAACTGTCAAAGCACGCTGGCACAGGTCTGCAGAGCACACGCTGAAGTAGGCCTGACACCCAGACGCTTGCAGACAACTAACTGATCTTCTATTACAGTGAAAAAAAATGATTTCTTTAAAATCTAAAGCTTAAGCTATTGTTAAAACAGATATGAGTGGTGGCACTGACTGTGCAAATGGGCAAGGCATCCAACCTGACACACTGTAGGCCTGAGACACCCGCTTGAAGACAAGTAACTGCTATTCAATCTATAACAGTGAAAAACAAATTTTGGTTTTAAAAGCACGCTATAGAGACACCAGATATGATTGGCAATGTGCACTGGAACAGTTCTGCAGAGCACACACTGTATGCCTGAGACACCCGCTTGAAGACAAGTAACTGCTATTCAATCTATAACAGTGAAAAATTAATTTTGGTTTTAAAAGCACGCTATAGAGACACCAGATATGATTGGCAATGTGCACTGGAACAGTTCTGCAGAGCACACGCTGAAGGAAGGACTGACAGAGCCGCTTGAAGACAAGTAACTGCTATTCAATCTATAACAGTGAAAAACAAATTTTGGTTTTAAAAGCACGCTATAGAGACACCAGATATGATTGGCAACTGTCAAAGCACGCTGGCACAGGTCTGCAGAGCACACGCTGAAGTAGGCCTGACACCCAGACGCTTGCAGACAACTAACTGATCTTCTATTACAGTGAAAAAAAATGATTTCTTTAAAATCTAAAGCTTAAGCTATTGTTAAAACAGATATGAGTGGTGGCACTGACTGTGCAAATGGGCAAGGCATCCAACCTGACACACTGTAGGCCTGAGACACCCGCTTGAAGACAAGTAACTGCTATTCAATCTATAACAGTGAAAAACAAATTTTGGTTTTAAAAGCACGCTATAGAGACACCAGATATGATTGGCAATGTGCACTGGAACAGTTCTGCAGAGCACACACTGTAGGCCTGAGACACCCGCTTGAAGACAAGTAACTGCTATTCAATCTATAACAGTGAAAAATTAATTTTGGTTTTAAAAGCACGCTATAGAGACACCAGATATGATTGGCAATGTGCACTGGAACAGTTCTGCAGAGCACACGCTGAAGGAAGGACTGACAGAGCCGCTTGAAGACAAGTAACTGCTATTCAATCTATAACAGTGAAAAACAAATTTTGGTTTTAAAAGCACGCTATAGAGACACCAGATATGATTGGCAACTGTCAAAGCACGCTGGCACAGGTCTGCAGAGCACACGCTGAAGTAGGCCTGACACCCAGACGCTTGCAGACAACTAACTGATCTTCTATTACAGTGAAAAAAAATGATTTCTTTAAAATCTAAAGCTTAAGCTATTGTTAAAACAGATATGAGTGGTGGCACTGACTGTGCAAATGGGCAAGGCATCCAACCTGACACAGAAGCTGGCAGGCAGGCAACTGCTCTTCTATTACAGTGAAAACAAATTATTTATTTTAAATCTAAAGCTTAACCAATTGTTAAAACAGATATGAGTGGTGGCACTGGGCAAGTGGGCACAGTATCCAATGTGAACCTCACACAGAAGCTGGCAGGCAGGCAACTGCTCTTCTATTACAGTGAAAAAAAGTATTTATTTAAAATCTAAAGCTTAACCAATTGTTAAAACAGATATGAGTGGTGGCACTGACTGTGCAAATGGGCAAGGCATCCAACCTGACACAGAAGCTGGCAGGCAGGCAACTGCTCTTCTATTACAGTGAAAAAAAATTATTTATTTTAAATCTAAAGCTTAACCAATTGTTAAAACAGATATGAGTGGTGGCACTGGGCAAGTGGGCACAGTATCCAATGTGAACCTCACACAGAAGCTGGCAGGCAGGCAACTGCTCTTCTATTACAGTGAAAAAAATTATTTCTTTAAAATCTAAAGCTTAACCAATTGTTAAAACAGATATGAGTGGTGGCACTGACTGTGCAAATGGGCAAGGCATCCAATCTGACACAGAAGCTGGCAGGCAGGCAACTGCTCTTCTATTACAGTGAAAAAAAAATATTTATTTTAAATCTAAAGCTTAACCAATTGTTAAAACAGATATGAGTGGTGGCACTGGGCAAGTGGGCACAGTATCCAATGTGAACCTCACACAGAAGCTGGCAGGCAGGCAACTGCTCTTCTATTACAGTGAAAAAAAATATTTATTTAAAATCTAAAGCTTAACCAATTGTTAAAACAGATATGAGTGGTGGCACTGACTGTGCAAATGGGCAAGGCATCCAACCTGACACAGAAGCTGGCAGGCAGGCAACTGCTCTTCTATTACAGTGAAAACAAATTATTTATTTTAAATCTAAAGCTTAACCAATTGTTAAAACAGATATGAGTAGTGGCACTGGGCAAGTGGGCACAGTATCCAATGTGAACCTCACACAGAAGCTGGCAGGCAGGCAACTGCTCTTCTATTACAGTGAAAAAAAAATATTTATTTTAAATGTAAAGCTTAACCTATTGTTAAAACAGATATGAGTGGTGGCACTGGGCAAGTAGGCACAGTATCCAATGTGAACCTCACACAGAAGCTGGCAGGCAGGCACCTGCAATTACATTACACAGGAAAAAAAAAAAAGCAGCCTGATGTTATAGCCCTAAAAAGGGCTTTTTGGGGTGCTGTCCTTACAGCAGAGATCAGATGAGTCCTTCAGGATTGTAGTGGACACTGAATACCCTAGCCTAGCTATCAATTTCCCTATCTAATCAGCAGCAGCTAAACTTTCCCTCCTCTCACTAAGCATGCATCTTCCGATTGAATCGAAAATGGATGCTGGGAGGGAGGTTGGAGGGTGTGGAAGGGAGGGAGTGCTGCTGATTGGCTGGAATGTGTCTGCTGACCGAGAGGCACAGGGTCAAAGTTTGTCCAATGATGACGAATAGGGGGCGGATCGAACTGCGCATGTGTCCGCCCGCTGCGGCGAACACGAACACGCTAATTTCGCCGGGAACTGTTCGCCGGCGGACAGTTCGGTACATCACTAATCATAACTATCCTGGTACATCAACTTTTATGAGCGGGTTTAAAGGGTGGGGTTTTAAAGATACACCACAGACACCCAAACCACTTTATCTCAATGAAGTGGTCTGTGTGCCATGTCCCTGTGGTATTAACCCTGCAAGATTGCCAAACGTCAGGAATGGCGGTGTTTACAGTACGGTGTTTAATTGTCTCTAGTGGCCGTCATACTAAAAAACAACGTACGTATTTTGCAGCTTGAATGGCCCTGTACGCAGCCGGTTGGTTTTACCCCATACAGAACGATTCGGACATTGCTGGATAACCCTGTTAGCAAATTACCCCACAATCCAGTTCAGTCCTGGCACTCCTAGAGCACACATTGCAAATATGGAAGCGAAATAGAAACATAATAGCAACAATCCTGGAAACAGATTGTTCCTCTTTGAATATGGAAATGTTATAATGTTTCTGAGTTTGTATGACTTCAGATAAAGAAATATAACTGGTGAGAAAAAAAGTCTCAAGTAACCAGGCAGCCATTTTGCAGTGTCTCAAAGTAGTAACTCCAAAATGGGCACATCTGACGTGTACATTTCATCAAAGTAAACTTTGATTTTATTATTGTTCTTCTGGAAATATTTAATATGAACTAAAATATTCACATGAAAAAAATAAATGCTTCATATAGAACAATTTCTGAGGTAATTCTATTTGAATACCACAAGTGTGTATAGTTTACTATACTAAGTATGTATTCAAATATACGTACAGTCACACATATTAACATATATCACATATTAATAAATATAACATAAATGGTATACTAATATACATATATACGCACAGCATGTTTTGTGGCAAGAATGCCAGATGTAACAATCCCGCATGTTAGGATGTTTTTGAAATATAGGCTGATGTTTGAAAATTCCTACACAGGGATTAAAGACTGCTTCATAAGGATAAAAAAACAAAAAAAAAACCACAACAAGTATACAATATTTCAAACAGGTCTAATGTGAGTGCTGGAATAGCCATTTAAATTGTTTTAAATTATGCACATGGTAATTCGGAGCTAATCACCCAGAGCCCATTTCAACGTTTATACTTTATTACGTCTCCACTTTGGGAATGCAAAGAGCTACAGTGCTGCTTCAGTGTCCATAGAAACTAGTTCACTGATTTTAAGTTCCACAACTAAATCAGCATCTGTCTGATGACATGGGGAAGAGGGAAGGATAAGGACCTCTGCAGGGCGTACTTATGCTGCTCCCTAATGATGTATTTGTCATGCCTTAGAGTTCCTTGTGATACAACACGACTTAAACATTTACAGGGACAATGACGTTGGACCACCTCACTGTTAAACACTTTAATTTTAGAACAGGTTGGCATGATTTATAAAGAAGCAATACACTTTAAAGCAAAACACTTAAAGCAACTGTGCTTTAAAAATGTCAATAACAATTTTTACACATTTACAGTGCAGGGGTAATTCAGGTCCCCTTTATTTCATGCCATATCTATCAGGAGATTGATACCTAAGGGGTTAATGTAAATGCTATTGGCTACGGCTTCACATTGACAAAATAAATGTCAAGAACAGCATTCAAATGAATAATACTTAATCTCATTTTGACTTTGTGGCAAATAGATGCAGCATATATACGCAGGAGGATTATCAAAATGACAGCGTGATTTAGAGCTTGTACCAAATCTCGTGAGTCACGTATGGAGTGTATAAAATTTGACTCTGTGCTTTATTTACAGTCAGACTGGTTTCCCATGCTGCACTATGGTCAACTTTGAGACCAACATTTGTTCCTTCAATGTTCCTTGTATTACTCACTAAAAATACATAAATTCCTCACAAAAAGCGTTGATGTGTTCCGTTGATTGTTCTTGGTAGCAAAAAGCATGCAAAAGTTGAGCAATGTCCAATGTAATCTTCTACAGCTCAGAACAGTAAGAAACATACAAAGGTAATTTTCTAGAAAAGTCATATCTTATGCCATTGTGCCAAGCAAGTGTGTCCTAGTTTATGAATCATAGCCACATGGTCATTCTCACTGCACTACTCTATGCCTACTTTCTCTTAACCGCTTCTTTGCCGGAGAAGCCAGTGACTGTACCTAGCAATTGTGCCATTAACAGCAATTCATAATGGAATGTTCATTCTCACAGTCCTACATTGTGCACAGCAACCCTGTCGTGTAATTTATAACAGAGCGACATTGCCACAGTGAGCAAAATCTATTCATTGTAATATGAAAGTTATGGACAAGCCTCTCAAAGATTTTCCATGGTAAAGTTGCAGATTTGAGCAAAAAATGTGGTACTGAACAAGAAATAAAACCCTAAATTATATATAAAATATGCAGCACATTGGTACAGAGTTAATGAAAACAAAAAAGGCAATTTCTGTGCTTTTTACTATCAGTTCTAAATCAGGCTGATATGGATGTAGATAGAGCAGCTGTAGAACAGTATGTTTGTTAATATATCTATATGTATGAGTGCAATATAGCACATATGTGAGATATAAACCAGATGTTATTGTCAGAGTAAAGTAAGAGAGAATCAAATGTATCAGCAATTAGAATTATTAATCATAAAAAAAAAACACTTGATAAGATAAGATTGGGGGTACCTCCCAACCGTCCGGATTTCAGGGTTCAGTCTGGTAATCCTGGGTTGGTTCACTGGTGTTCTAAATCATCGTGTACTTGTCCATAGCTTGTGCAAAGTATTAGCTGTGATTATGATGTCTGGTCACAAGAACCATGCCGCCTTTGGTTTGGTTCGGCCGAATGTCAGTTTGGAATCCAAATCAGGAGAACAAACCATAAAGGTGAGAAAATTGTCCTCTCAATGGGCTGCAAAATATATACATATTGCAATATTTTCCCACCGTTTAGTTCACAGATCAACTGAGAAAAATTAACTACTAGAGGAAAAATCAGGAAGAGCAGTAAAGAAAATATATATTTATAAAGTATATAATACTTACAGATGTAAATATAGGTTTGTTTCTTTGTTTGTTTTGTTTTTGTACTGCTCCGCCTATTTTCCACTCTATTACTCTATCAACATTTAGTGATAGTCCATCAATCATCTTTCTTTCCCATCAGTCATCTCTTTTTTAACAATGGTGAAATTTAGATTTGTTGACCCCCCCAAACATATTCAGGAATTCGTCCAAACACCCGATCGAATAAAATTCAGCCAAATTACAGTTCAATTTGCATCTAATTTAAGACTGATTCGAAAAGCAGTAAAAGAGTGGATTGTTGATGAATATTCTGCTTCCCCACTCTATATATTATAAAAGAAATTCAAATGATTTAAAAAAAAAAAAATCAGAAAAGGAACACAAGACACATGCTGATATGTGTTCTATTTTTGCATCGTGCTAATATTATTTTTTGGATTTATTAGTTAGACAAGAAATCGTGGATAAGTGACAAATATCTAACATACTGCAACTTCCTTTTATGACACTTGGCTATCCAAGTGTTACTAAGGGTAATCATTAATATGGTCCTGGACAAACCTCTATGAGATGTTCGTCTATAACAAATTACAATATAAAAATGGAAAAGAAAAAAAACGCAAACATGATTTGTGGTCAGTGTTCTGCATTATCCCTAAATATAATATGTATTATCCCTGTTATTATAAAAATCAGCAAATCTTTGCAGTGCCAGCCCCTCTAGGGGAAAACAGGCTACAAATTTCATACGGATTTCATTTTTAGCATCCAGGACACTTTGGATAAATAGCGTCTTATCCCAGTAGTTTTGATGTTAATACTCTCGTTATACATTCTGTGATACCCATTAACATATTTGTAATTTCGGAATCCTTAATTAACCTCAGCTATCTTAATATATCTTGCCTTAGCTAAACGTGAGATTGGTTCTCTTTCCCTTCATCTCTCTTTGATATAGCCCAAACTATCACTATTAATGTGATAATAGTCGGCTTTTATTAGTTATTTTATTGTACTGATCAAAGTTCTAAACACATAAATACACAGCAAACATCAACACAAATTCCAAAAGAATAGACTCGCAAACAGAACAAAGCAAACACAGATAAAATAATTCTTGCTTTTGAGTCTTTACAATGTTACCCTGACCCTGCAAATAGCACATTTGTAGGAATTCCCCATTAAAAAGAAGAATATAGATTACATCTCAGTTGTATTATTAAAAACTGAAAATCCCTGTTTTGAAGGACAAATAAAATAAGTGATAGGGAAGTGGAGATATTCAGCATCAATGCAGGTAACAATGCTGCATTAGGATTAGGTGTGGAATCCATTAGATGTAGCAGACTGGCTGTCTCTATCATTAGTGATTATGGTACAAGGACGTTCATACGCGCTGTTTGTGGATCTGTTTGTCTATTTAAATCTTGGCCGAAAAAAAATGTCCATCTACAAGTGTTAACAGGGGGTTAAAGTCTCAAAGGCTGAACATCTGTGCGTAAGCATTACATGAGGATTGCACAAGATTAGTGTAAAAACCACAAAAACTTTGAATTTTTTTTCTGGTTTTCTTTTTTCTTTATTTATTTATTAATCTGAGCCTGATTAGATCATGCAGCACAAAAAAAAATGTTTGAAATGATCTCTAGAAAAAAATCACCTACAAGGACCATAAATTCCGTGTACATTATGTGTCCAAAACACCTTCTATTATGATGGCACACAAATCACTGCGGTGGAAAAAAACATGATTTCCATAGTTACAATTCATTATGATTTTATCCCCATCACAAATAAAAAATTAGCAGAGCACTCTGTTCAGTTTTGGCTTGACAAAGTTCCCTTGAGAGAAGTGCTGTCTTCTACTGCATTATTGAATAAAAGAATAATTTATTTAACAGAAACGAGGGTCCTACTAATACATATCCTTAATATTACCCGGAAGTTCTTGGAAGCCCATGTCTGTGAATTCTGTGAATTTTTCCACTGTATATTCTACTTTTTGTATCCTCATCACAAGCAAGTATATGTCTGACATTAAATATATAGCTGCATGCTAGTAGCAAAAGAATAATTACATCATGCAAAAAAGAAATATAATTATAGTACAATGTGCATTTTACAATAGCCATGATAAAGAAGAAGAGAGTAGACAGCTATGTGATCTTTTTCTTACAATGTTATGTTTTTAGGGGCTTCTAATGTTTTCTTTTTTAAAATATTGTTATTATTGTTATATAACTGAAGGGACTATCTGACCACTTGTACGTTTTCTCTGGATCTCACCTTGTGTGTATATGTTCACCCATTTACCTTTTGTATAAGTCACAATGTCTATTTTGTGTGTGTTGGCTGAACTAAAATTGATATTAGCATCACTCAAGTTGCATGACAGTCTCAATTTACGAGCTGGCTCGTGCAGCTAGGAAGAGAAGCATATATAATAGAAAGGTAAATAGTTCCGTACTTTACATAAGGAATAATTGACGACAGGCTGTTGAATTATTAGAAAAATAATGCACACCCGCATTATTTTTTCTAATGATTCAACGGCGTGGAGTCAATTATTCCGCTTATACTACAATTATCACACCTCAAAACATTGTTCAGATGATGTGTTTCAAGACGTTTGTCAAGTTTTTGTCATTAAAACGCTCTTGTATGTAGGACTAATTTCTTACGCAACTGTAATGCGGTCAAGACCTGTCTGGAACTACTTTGGCCGTGAGTTTCCCTGAAAATAAAGCACACCTTAGAACGTTCGTCAACCAATCAGATTGAAGCATTCAACGGCCCTGTGGTATAACTAGTTATAATGAATTTGGAACACACCTTAAAATTTAGGGATCAATTACTATCAGTCAATATTGCATGAGTGTTTTCAATGCGACTTCAATCCAAAAATGTGGCAAGCTTATAAAGTCAGAAATTATAATCAACTTAAAACCAAGCTTGAAGGGATACAATGGGCACAAAAACAACTTTAGCTTAATGAATAGTTTTGGTGTATAGATCATGCCCCTGCATTTTCACTGTTTGAATATCTGCCATTTAAGAGTTAAATCACTGTATTTATGTAGTCTTAGTCACACCTCCTTGCATGTGAGTTACACAGCCTTCCTAAATACTTCAAGTAAAGTGAGATCTTCCTTTATTGCACAGTCCATTTAATGAATTATTTAATATCTCCTGCTCTGTTAATAGATTGCTGGACCTTGCAGAAGCCTCCTGTGTGAGAGTAAAGGTCAATTTACATAGCAGGAGATAATAATAAACTTCTAAAGAAAGTTAACATACAATTACAAATTGAAACTTATTTATTCATGCAGGCTGTGTGAGTCAGAACCATGGGAGGTGTGGCTAGGGTTGCATAAACAGAAATACAAGTGATTTAACTCCTTAGTGACAGAGAATTGAGCAGTGATACTATTGAGGCATGATCTTTACACCAAAAACTGCTTCATTAAGCAAAAAAATGTTTTGTGACCATAGTGTCCCTTTTATTTTAGCCATTGTCTTTAATCAAACAATCTAGGGGGCACAATTTCAAGAAAGCAAGGTTTACGATAAAAAAAAGGATCCATTTTGGAATAATCTGACCTCTGTTTGACCATTTTTATAGTGCAGTAGTGATGATAACAGGTGAGATTAAGATGATATGCTCCATACTGGTACTAATATACATATACATGTTTCTTTAGGCATGTTCAAATGAAGGAACGTTTTGGGTATACTAGTGTACATGTGCATTTATTGTGTTTTTATTTTTCCTACGATATTTTGGTTTTGGTATAGTGTTTATTTGTACTTTATTTGCTTTAATTAATTAATGAAATTGCGAATAGAAGATCAGCGGCTTTAGTGACAAGCCATCAGTGAAGGCAGGTGTTTGTGGTGTTTGTTCTGTTCATGCGCAAACACTTTCAGGCAATTTCCTGGGTACTGGTTAATTGCTAGAAAAGTGTTTAATGTGCCTTATCGAGCCCTTTTAGGAGTTGAGTTCACTAAGTGTCTAATGGTTCCATTTAAATATCAATAACTCTTCTTTGGGAAGATCTTTTAAACTTGAATGTGTAACATAAATTGTAGGGTTCTTTGTTTGATTCAACATCGTTAAAGGTTTATCAGTCACCACTAGCATGATAATAAATATCAAACGATCGAACGGAATATACCCCATGTGAAAATTACAAAAAAGAATGTTGCACATCTGCAAAACCACCAAAGACGTATGCCAAGCAAACATATTATACCAATATATTTTAATTGCACACTTTTATTAATTACGCTAACTCTTTCTATCAACACATGCTTCATGTAAATTCTAATAATATATTTAAATGCTTATTTGCCAGTTACCTTTTTTGGTCCCCTCTTGGCCTTACATGTACAACAATGTAAACTCTCCTAAACTTGGTAAGAACCTCTTGCATACACTTGCAACTCTATTTAATTTAGAAATAAAAAAAACACTGTTTTCAATCTACCAAGCTTCTTTCCTATCAGGAATTGCATAAAGCAGATGAGGTGCCCATAATTAAAAAAATGATCAAAATATTAGCCAGGAAATTGCAGACTTTTGAGCTTATTATATGAAGGGAAATGAATTGATAATATTCAGGAATTAATTTTGAACAACAATGTCATTAGTTGGAATCAACAAAGTTTGAAGAAGGATAGATCATGTCTAACTTAATTGCATTCTGTGAAGATGTCAGTACGAGTATCAGTGAAGGTGTGGCTGTGGATGTAATGTTTAGGATACACATTGAAAGCAATTTGTTGAAGTGAAATGTTTCTTGGATTGAACATAATCATACAGATAGAATGCAAAGAGTATTTGTTGAAATAATTTTTTTAAGTCAGACAACAGAAGCAAGTGGAGCCCCTCAAGGTTCTACTCTAGGTTCTAGAAAGAAGGTAGCGCCAATAAAAATAATATATATAAAATATAAAAGTGTATTAAAAAATAAAAAGTCCACAGTAAAAAGTCCAACCACATTGAAATCAAATACCACTTGTAGGGGGACAACCCAAATCTTCATAGAGGTAGATGTCTTATATGGGGGTCAGGGTCATGTAGGGCTCAGAGTCCAAGTGGGCATATGTAGAAAAAAACAAAGGAAAGGATCCAATGGTACAGTATGTTCCAGAGATTAACACTGCAAATAATAAATAGGTCCTACTCACATTTACTGAAGCTAAAGCCAGTTCTGGTGTAAACCGCGTATAGTGAGTAGGTGAAATTCTTACTTATTTCCGTGTGGTGTCGTTGAAGGAGCCCAGGGTAATATAAAACAGATTAAAAAGGGTAAAATAGTGTTGTCTGTATATATGAAACCCAGGAGTAATGAATGTTGTACTCACATTTGGTCAAACAGACTCACTGCTCGATGTATAGGTGGTATGATCCCCACCCTGGATTCTTTGGTGAGGTCCTCACTAAAGTGGATACTCAGGATGTTAGGCAGTTGAAATAAATAAACTAAATAAAAGGAGTATGGCACAAATGTTGTATAAAAGTGACCAATAATCCTTTATTAATAAAACAAATTTTCAAAATCTTCAACAACGCGTTTCATCTCAGAAAGGTTTTATCAAGTAGAGATCTACTCTAGGTCCGTTTCTTTTTTTTTTTTTTTTTACATTCTTTATTTTTTACTATGCATGGGTTAACAAATACTTTACCGAACACATTTCACAAGAGAAAACACATAGTGTAAAGAGGTGGGCTGAACAGAAAATGTAAATATTACTGCACTTTTTATGATAAAAGAAAATTAAATGAGACATCAGAGCTACAGTGCTATTCGTGGGAACTAAGAGAGATTTAGAAATGCCAAAGACACTGTAGAGCTGTGAAGGATTTTACTAGATAGACAGCACTGGGCGAGTATATGAAAGTATTGCAGTTAATCAGTAATAGCACAAAACTAGATCACAACATCTGAATCATAACTAACACTGTGCCTTGGGAGAACCTCAGAAAATTAGCCCAGCTGTTCTTATGTCCCCTAACCTATACCTAGAAATGGAGATTCTCAGCTCTCCCCATTGCCATCCATCACAGTGAAGTCCCCCCCATGGAGCCCAAGCCTCAATAGAGTCAGCCATAAGCCTTTCCAGGGATGATGCCCAGACTTCCACCAGAGCCTGTATAAACAATGCGCACCCGCTCGCCAGGCCACAGGAACTGGAGGGTTTTGAGTCACGCTGGTCATGCTGGGGGCAAAGGATCTTGTTCCTCAAGAGTTGGGAAAAGCGTCCCTGAGGATTTCCAGCATCATTAAATTGGAAGTGCTTCAAACTGGGTTTTTTGCCTTCTTTTGGATCAACAGCAAAAAACATATGTGAGGAAGGCTGAACTTGATGGACGCAAGTCTCTTTTCAGCTATGTAACTATGTAACTATGTAATGCAACTATCGGCTGTCAGCTCCTCCCCCTTACTTTGGGTACGTTTCTTTTTAATCTGTTTATTATTGGCCTGTCAATGCCAATCTGAAGTCAAGTCCCAATGTTTGAAGATGAGACAAAGCTAAATAATCTGTACAGTCTAGAGTAGGATATTACCTGTCTACATATCTAGATAAATAAGGAACTGGGCAAGCAAGTGATATATGAGATTCAATGTGTAATTCGAAAAGAGGAATACATATACAACATATTCTTGAAATAAGTTTGCATTATGGATAACATTAAATCTGTAGGACCTGGCAATAATTAATGACCACGGACTATGAAATAATGTGCAATGTCAGTCATCACCTGCAAAAGCCAGTAAGGTGCTGTCATGTATACAAAGGGATATTAATTCACACAATGAAAATTTTATTTTGCATCCTTAAAATCAATAGTAAAATCTCACCTTGAACATGTTGTACAGTCCTGGACAACAGTTTAAACAAAGATATTTTTAAACTGGAAAAGAGCAGTGAGCTAGAAAATTAGTAAGGGGAAAGGCCCTGGGGAGATAGCGCAGCTAAGCGGACAAGGGCACATGTAGGAGTGTGGGGATAGATGCAGGGGAGGGTCTTTGATAGTGGGTGTATTGTGTGGGTGGGGGTTAGGGCTATGTGAGCTAGCAGGGGGGAGGTCTTACCTCAGTGCCACTTGGGATTCGGGCCAGTGAACAGTTTCCTGTCTCTTGCTCCTGTTTGCCTGGGCCTTTAGTCTCCACAGCTTGAGGGATGGATGTTGAGGCGATTCTGTCGTCCCTCAGGGCTGCTGCTGCGCTGGATGGTGGCCGGCAACTGAGGGAGCAATTTGCACACATTACTGGAGGTATGGCTAGCGGTGTGGGCACCCCCCGTGGCCTACCCTCCCCTGGGGTATCCTCTGTGGTCCCCCCTGCTGCTCCGTCTGCGGTCCCTGCCCCTGGGGGCCGCACCAGCACTGGCAGGCGTTCCCGGCCGCCTGCCAGGCTCTCCCCTGATCCTACTCCTCGGGCCCGGTTGAGGACTGGGAGCCCGGGCCCGAGTCTTCGCCAGAACCGCGTGTCTGGGGCTCCAGACACGCGGCCTACTGCTAGGAGGTGTAATTTGCGGCCTTCTGCGGCCGCGCGCGTGGCACGGCCTTCAGACACGGGGCCTGCCACTGCCGCGCGGCCAGCCGCCTCTACTGCCGCACGGCCTTCCAACTCGAGGCCGGGGACGCGGCCTACGTCTGCCGCGCGGCCTGCGGCCTCCGCGGCCGCGCGGCCTCTCACTACCAGGCCGGGGATGCGGCCTGCTTCCGCCGCGCGGCCCCCTGGTGCGGGTGCCGCGCGGCCTACTCGTGGATCCCCCTCTACGCCGTCCGCCCCGGCCGCCTGTGCTGGTTTGCGGTCCGGGGGCGGTGGGCGGCGGAATGTGCCATCCGGGCGGCAGGCGGCCGCCCGGCAACGATCCAGGTCCCCCCGCGGCCGGCGGGGCAGTAGGGCGGTGAGTAGGCCCTCGCGGGCCGCGCGGGGTACCTCTGTACCGCCGTTGGGGGTCCGTGGGGGGTCTCCCTGCCCGTCGGGAGCCTCCTCTGCCAGTGAGGAAGGCTCCCAGGGCTCTGTCTCCCCTGCTCGTTCTTCTGTATCTTCTAGGGGGCCCAGCCTACCCTTTCCTGGGCTCCCTGGTCCCCCTCCCTCTGGCCCGGTTTCTGCCCCCCCCCTTTCCTCCTCTGGGGGGCCCCCTCCCCCTCTCCCTTCGTTTCTTACCCCTCCCCCCTCTTTCCTTGCTCCTCCTGTCTTTTCTTCCCCTTCTGCTGGTCCCCTTTCCTCCCTGTCTACCCCCCCTCCTTTCTATCCTGCCTCCTCTGCCCTGTCTGGCCCCCCTCCCCCCCCCCTGCAAGTCACTTACCTCGGCCATCTCCGCTGGGGCATGGGCTCACGTCCTCTCTGCTGCTCTCTTCTCAGGATACTGCTGCACTTCATGGATCCGTCCAGCAGGTGGCGCCTGGATCCCAGCTGACGTCTTCAGTGGATGCTGGAACTGCAGTTTCCTTGCCTCAGCCTTCTGTGAGCGCAGTACCGGGCTTGGATCGCCAGTCTGCGACCGGTGAGTACCTTATTTCTTCAGTTTCTGGCGCTGCGGGTCCCGGGTTGGGGGGGTTCCTCTTAGGTCTTAGGGTTTTTTTGGATCAGTGGGAGAAGGGGGTGGCGGTTAGCGGTAATGCTATTGATGGTCAGCTCCGGTCAGCGTGGTCCCCTGCCCTGCTCCCTCCTCAGGTTCAGTCTTCTCCTACTACTGGGCCCCTTCCCGGGTCGGGTGGCGGTGCGGTACCCCTGGGTTCCCCGGCGCCCACGGTGGCCAGTGTTGGTTCCGCCGCGGACGATGCTTGTCTCGCGGTCGCAGACGTGGCACGAGGTGCTGCTTACATGTGCTGGTCTGGCCCCCTGGGCTTGCACTTGAAGCAGGAGACTAAAGAAAAAATTTGGAAGGGGGAGTTTGTAGAGATTTTTTCCCTTCTGCCGCTGGAGGAGGCTCCTCCAGTGGCGGACAAGGACAGCAAGGAGTCAGAAAAGGATAGGGAGAAGTACCGTTATCGCAAAATTCCCAAAAACTTTGGGAACTGGATTCGGGCCTTCTCTATTTTGGCCAGTGTGGTGGGGGAGAAGTCTCCCCAGAAGTGTTCCGCTCTGTTCTGTTATCAGGACACGATTTGGAACGCTTGTCGCACCTATGGGGGATTAGGTTGGTGGAGGTACGACGAGCAGTTTCGACAGCGGCTGGCAGTGCGTCCCTCGCTGTCGTGGGACCAGATGGACATCGGTCTGTGGCTCTCCATCATGACTCGTCCTGCCCCTCAACAGGGTGCTTTTTCGTCTTTTCTCGGGGGGGCCGGTGGGGGCGCATCCTCCTCCTCATCGGCCTCCAGCCCGAGGTCCGGCTGTTGTTGGAAATTTAACGACAGTCTCTGTAAGTGGGGGTCCTCGTGCCGGTTTAAGCACGAATGCTCCGGCTGCGGTGGGGCCCATCCTGCCTCCCGCTGTTTCAAGCGGGGCAAAACGGGGGAGAAAGGGGACATGGGGGCTAAGGGCGACGACGCCGTTCCTCGTAAACGCGATGCGCCCGTGGCTCGACCTTTATGAGAATCGGGCTGCGGCGCGTATCTTAGTGGAGGGGTTTGAACAGGGGTTTTGGATCCCGTTCACGGAGCGCCCTCCTATGCTCACCGTACGGAACCTCAAGTCCGTGCGGGCTTTTCCCCAAGTGGTGCGGGAGAAATTGGATAAAGAGGTTTCCTTGGGTCGGATGGCCGGCCCTTTCTCCGCCCCACCGATGGCGAATTTGCGGGTTTCTCCCTTGGGTGTGGTGCCCAAGAAGGACCCCGGGAAATATCGTTTGATTCACCATTTGTCATACCCTCGTGGTGGTTCGGTGAATGACGACATTTCCACGGAACTCTGCAGGGTTTCCTACGCATCCTTTGATGCAGCGGTTCGCATGGTGAGAGCAGCGGGCCCGGGGGCGCTGCTAGCTAAGGCGGATGTGGAATCCGCTTTCCGGCTGCTCCCGGTGCATCCGGATTGCCATCATCTTTTGGGGTGTGCCTTTGAGGGCCAGTTTTTTGTGGACATGTGCCTCCCCATGGGTTGCTCGCTATCCTGTTTTTATTTTGAGTGCTTTAGCACTTTTCTGGAATGGGTGGTGCGGAGGGAAGCGGGGGTCGCTTCCCTCCTGCACTACCTGGATGATTTCCTGTGTGTAGGCCCGGCGGAGTCGCACGTCTGTGCTCTCCTGCTGCGGGTTCTCGGGGAGGTGTTTCAGCGCTTCGGGGTCCCGCTGGCGCACGACAAGACGGTGGGTCCGGTCACGTGCTTGAGCTTTCTGGGCATCGAAATTGATTCGATGGCTGGGGAATGTCGGCTGCCGCCCGATAAGGTCTTGGACCTGCGCCTTGCGGTGTCCCGTGCACTGGGTCGGCGTAAGATCCAGCTGCGCTGCCTGCAGTCTTTGCTGGGAAAATTTAATTTTGCCTGTCGGATCTTGCCAATGGGGCGGATCTTTAATAGGCGCCTGGCGGCGGCGACATCGGGGGTCGCTCATCCGCTGCATTTTATCCGGCTTACCCGGCCCTTGCGGGCCGATTTGGCTGTCTGGGACTCCTTTTTGGCCTCCTATAATGGCAGGTCTTACTGGCAGGCACCGGAGGTCTCTAATGCGGACCTCCATTTGTTTACCGATGCGGCGGGTTCTGCCGGTTTTGGAGCCATTCTAGGGGCTAGGTGGTGCGCTGACTCGTGGCCGGAGTCCTGGTATGCGGCGGGGCTCACTCGGAATCTGGCGTTTCTGGAGCTCTTCCCAATCTTGGTAGCATTGGAGGTATGGGGTTCCCTGCTGGTGGATAGGCGGGTGGTTTTCCATTGTGACAACTTGGGGGTAGTCCAGGCTATCAACCAGCTGTCTGCATCTTCCCCCCCTGTGGTTCGCTTGCTCCGGCGCCTAGTGCTGCGCTGTCTGGAGCTGAATGTGTATTGTAGGGCTGTGCACATCCCGGGTGTGCGTAATGTGATGGCCGATGCTCTCTCTCGTTCACAGTGGGACGTGTTTCGGGCCGTGGCTCCACAGGCCGAAATGGAGGGTGTCCCGTGTCCGGCAGAGATGTGGTCCTTGGGTCTGGCAGACTGATGGAGCTGTTCCGTGGGTCGGTCACTGCGGCAACATGGGACCGCTATAATAAGGTTTGGCGGGAATGGGAAGGGTGGGAGGGAGCCCACGGGGGCTTCCTGGACTCATCCTCTCGTCTGCAGGGTTTGGTTCGGCTCTTGGGGGATTGGGAGGCCGCAGGACTGTCGCCCTCGGCCATTTCGGCTCGCTTGTCAGGACTCAGCTTCCTGTTTAAGTTACGGGGTTGGGAGGACGCTACTAAGGCGTTCGTTGTGCGGCAGGCACTAAAAGGCTTGAGACGGGGGAGGGTGTCTGTGCCGGACTCAAGGCGTCCGGTCTCGGGCACGCTCCTGACTGCTTTGTGTGAGGCGTTGCACGAGGTTTGCCATTCGGATTTCGAGGTTCGGCTGTTTCGCCTTGCCTTTTCCCTGGCTTTTTTCGGCGCCATGCGGATTGGGGAGCTAGTATGCCCCAGCCGGCGGCAGGTAGGGGGGTGCTATTTGGTGACGTTTCGTGCGTCACTGATCAGATCTCGTTCCGAATACGCCGCTCTAAGACGGATGTCTTGGGGAAGGGTAAGTGGGTCCGTTTGGGGGCTGTGCCGGGTTCCGGCATTTGTCCCGTGTGGTCCTTTGGGGAATATTGTGCTGTGCGCTCTTCTCCTGCGCTGCCTCTCCTGGTGCATGGGGATGGTAGTTTCCTTTCCCATTTCCAGTTTGTTAGAGTGTTTCGTTTGGGGCTGGAAGCAATGGGGTTGGATAGCAGGGAGTTCGGGGGCCATTCCTTCCGTATTGGGGCGGCGACCGAGGCCTCTCGGCTAGGCATGCCAGCGCAGGTGGTTCAGAGGATTGGTAGGTGGGACTCAGGGCGCTATATTTCCTATGTTCGTCCGGCCGGTTTATTGACGTGATTTCTTTCCACAGTTTCTGTTCCCCCCAGGATCTGGATCGTCGGACACTCTTATGTTTACTGGGCTGGGCAGCGGGCGGCGGTTCGGCCTGGAGGTTCGAGGTTGGGTTTCACGCCTACCGAAGCGGAAGTTCGATGGCTCGGTGCGCGGGGTATGAGGTGGTCACGGCTCCTCCCCGAGTTAGTGCGGCTGTCTCAGCTCCTGGGTGCGCCGAGTGTCCTGGTGATCCACCTGGGGGGGAATGATCTGGGTTCGGTGCCCATTTGGGATTTGATCTCGGCAGTGAAGCGGGACTTGGCCCGCATCTTGGTTTTGTTCCCGGGCGTGCGCTTAATCTGGTCTGAAGTTGTCGCCCGCAACTATTGGCGTGGTGCCAGGAGTCAGAGTGCCATGGAGCGTTGCCGGCGCAAGTTGAATAGGCGGGTTTCCCAGTTTGTTTTGGGAGCTCATGGACTCCCGGTCCGCCATAGGGTTTTTGAAAAGGAGGCGGCTCATTTTTTTTGCAGGGACGGGGTACATCTCACGGATGTCGGGCTCGACCTTTTTAATCTCGCCCTACAGGAGGCGGTGGAACAGGCCATGGCTGGTTTTGGTGGGGTTCCCCGCTGATTTAGGGGTAAAACAGCGGGTCTGGTGGCGGGGGTATGTCCTTGCCAATTAAGTGTTCTCAGCCTCCCCTGCTTCAAAAGGTTTAACTTTAGGTTGCCTGAGGTCTCGTGCCCATCGAGCGTGGATAAGGTCGGCTGATGGCAGGCATTGGAATATGTTTTTTATGACGGGGGGGGAGGTGAGAGGCAGTGGTGTTTAGGAGCCACTGCAGGTTTTTATTGGCAAGGACGGGGGGTTCTCTGTATAGCACTGTATGTTGAGTTGTTATTTATATATATATGTTATTTATGTTTTGTTGCTAACAATTTCGTTACAGAAAGAAGAGTTTAATATATGGAGTTATGGGTGTGTTATACAGTAATTTATTTATGTTTTAATAAATGCTGTGGCCTGTTCATCCATACCACGTTGTCTGTCGTTATTGGGGGGAGGTTAAATGGGGTTTATTATGTTTATGCTGCATCGTAATTCCCCACTACGTACATACAAGGCCCTGGGGAGATAGCGCAGCTAAGCGGACAAGGGCACATGTAGGAGTGTGGGGATAGATGCAGGGGAGGGTCTTTGATAGTGGGTGTATTGTGTGGGTGGGGGTTAGGGCTATGTGAGCTAGCAGGGGGGAGGTCTTACCTCAGTGCCACTTGGGATTCGGGCCAGTGAACAGTTTCCCGCCCGCCCACCCCGAGTAGGTTTAGTTAGTCACAGCGAGTCGGGGGTATGTCCTTGCCAATTAAGTGTGGTTATGTTAAGGATGGAATAAGTTCCTCATGTTTACAGGTCTCAGCCTCCCCTGCTTCAAAAGGTTTAACTTTAGGTTGCCTGAGGTCTCGTGCCCATCGAGCGTGGATAAGGTCGGCTGATGGCAGGCATTGGAATATGTTTTTTATGACGGGGGGGGAGGTGAGAGGCAGTGGTGTTTAGGAGCCACTGCAGGTTTTTATTGGCAAGGACGGGGGGTTCTCTGTATAGCACTGTATGTTGAGTTGTTATTTATATATATATGTTATTTATGTTTTGTTGCTAACAATTTCGTTACAGAAAGAAGAGTTTAATATATGGAGTTATGGGTGTGTTATACAGTAATTTATTTATGTTTTAATAAATGCTGTGGCCTGTTCATCCATACCACGTTGTCTGTCGTTATTGGGGGGAGGTTGAATGGGGTTTATTATGTTTATGCTGCATCGTAATTCCCCACTACGTACATACATGAAAGATTTTAAAGAATAGACAAGTTGCATTTGTTTACTTCAGAAAAAACAGAAGGTGTGACAATGTTATACAAATATCTTTAGGGGCAGTACACACAGCTCTCGCTAGAAAAGATATGGATCTGTTTTTGGCAAAGCAGGATAGTCAAGGCTACAATAATTAACATGCTCGTTGTTGACAGTGGGATTGAACATTATATTATTTGTAATAAAAGAGGGAGTTTTGTAACTATTTGATAAAAATCAAGTTGTGTGAGTTTAAAATGCTGACTTTAAGCACAGTCTTAAAAATAAAAACCCACAAAAAAAAAACAATACAGTATTAAATTCTGTTTAATTGCCATTCTCTTGACATATGCACCGTCGTTATTCGGCAGGTGCCATTTTAGTTTACCTTAAATAAAACACTGACACCGAATTTATCTGTTGGATTATAACGTCCACAGCTTTATTAATTATTAAATATGTAAATAAATAAATTAACAATTTAGGGTCATTGTCCATCTAACATTATATTACTATCCCCCCGTACAATACCCCTGACAATGACCCTATCTTTTGAACAATAATTAACATTCACTTAACATATAACCAGAAACACACGGCCTACCAGAGAGGCCCCAAAACCATCTGTTAACTGTAGGGGTGTACCCAGACACCCCTACCCCCTAGGTTCGTAGCCACCGAAGAGCTTGAACCTACCAACATCTAATCCATCTGGCCTACTCCAGCCTAGGCCTTGGCCTGTCCATTCCCAATTCCATCTAACTCCTGGCTTTAACACGCCCTGTTCCCGCCGCTGTGACCAAACGGGATCAAACTCAACTATAGGGAGGGAGGGTGGGACAAGTGACAGGTCAGTGCAATTCAGATTAACTGGCTCCTCACTTAAGATGGCCGCCTATTTACACTACCTGACTCCTCCCCTACTTAGCCCCGCCCTGAACATCCCAAACCTTTCCACCTGCCTACTTCCTGGCCTTGTCAAGGCCCACTCCCCTGTTTCACTGTTCCATGGGCTTCATGACATATGCACCGTCGTTATTCGGCAGGTGCCATTTTAGTTTACCTTAAATAAAACACTGACACCGAATTTATCTGTTGGATTATAACGTCCACAGCTTTATTAATTATTAAATATGTAAATAAATAAATTAACAATTTAGGGTCATTGTCCATCTAACATTATATTACTATCCCCCCGTACAATACCCCTGACAATGACCCTATCTTTTGAACAATAATTAACATTCACTTAACATATAACCAGAAACACACGGCCTACCAGAGAGGCCCCAAAACCATCTGTTAACTGTAGGGGTGTACCCAGACACCCCTACCCCCTAGGTTCGTAGCCACCGAAGAGCTTGAACCTACCAACATCTAATCCATCTGGCCTACTCCAGCCTAGGCCTTGGTCTGTCCATTCCCAATTCCATCTAACTCCTGGCTTTAACACGCCCTGTTCCGCCATAGCACATGACTTGATCCCTTAAGGACATGTGCGCCCCCCACCACCCTGAAACAGGGCCAAGCTAATCCCTTCCTGAAAGCCTAGATTGAGCAAGTCTCAACCCACGTCTGACAAGTGTACCCCGTCTCTCCTAAAATAGCCCGGAAGCATGTCCTCCAGTTCCCTATGCCGAACTACAATACCCCCCACTCGCCGCACAAAACTCGCCATTGCCCTGTTAACCTTGCCCCTGCATCGAGCCACTGCAGCTGGATCCCTGGCGTGCCGCCACGTGAAACGGGGGACCATTTCCGACCACACTACCACCACGCCAGGGACCAGGTCCAACAGCCGATCCACGTCTCTCTTCATCCGTCTAACCAACTCCCTTTGCGGAATCAGACCCAAATCATTCCCACCCCGGTGTAATAAAACTATGTCCGGAGCAGACCCCCCGGCCAACCTGCTAAACAACAAACTACTAAGGCTTTGCCAGCTAAACCCCCTAAAGCCAAACCAAGAAATCGACACTTCTCCTTGAGTAAAACCCAGCTGTGCTCCACTTCTCCGAACAGCAGCCCTCTTCTGAGCCCAATAGACATACGAGTGGCCCCAGATCCACACTTTCCATCCTGCAAAGAAAAACATGTTAATACCAAACAGATGGATTCCACTTCCATCACAGCATCCCATCGCCCTGCTCACACCAGCCTATCTGGTCTAACGTATGATCTAAAACGCAAGGATTCCCACCTCCCTATGCGTTTAATCCTCTCGTCCCCCAGTCCCAGCCGTGCGGCCTCAGTTGCCGCCCCAATTCTAAAGGAGTGAGTCCCAAATTGCCCTGGCTCTAGGCCCAGCTTACTTACCCCCATCCTAAACACCCTCGCGAACTGGAAGCGCGACAGGGCCGAGCCATCCTGGTGCACCAAGAAGCAACCATCACCCCCCGGGCGCAATGCCCGGTACTCCGACCCCTTTTTAAATGGGCACACCCCTGACCCAGGCAACCCGAACAACACAACTGCGCAACCTTTGCCAAAAATGTCCGTCTTCGAACGGCGTAACTGAATTCGCACCCTGTCCTCGCGAACCTCCACATCTGTGAGCTGAAGACCCCCAAGGCCCTTCTTGTTTGCGCTCACCAACTCCCCGATCCGAAAAGCCCCGAAAAAAGCCCACACAAATGCCACCGTGAACAACGACACCTCAAATGAGGAGCTGCAAATACCCGGAAGAACGCCCACCAGCTCCCGCAACAATTCAAAGGACACTGGTCTACGCGAGTCTACCGTTTTCTTCCCCTTCTTGAATCCCTTCACTGCCTGACGGACCAGGAAGTGTTTGGTATCATCAACCCAGCCATTGAACTTAAACAGGAAAGCCAAGGCAGAGAGATGCCTATCCACCATGGCAGGCGACGCCTGAGCCGCGAACAGTCGACAGAGTAACCACAAAAGTGCATCCAAGCGTTGCCCCTCCGTAGGGGCGCTACTCACCTGAGCCACCGTCTCGTCCCACAGTTTCCAAACCTTTACGTAGGACGCCCACGTGCTCGGCGCCAGTGACCTCCTCACACAGTCTCCAAGCAGGCCGTCCCGAGTTGCCACATCACACCCGGGCACTCCTGACCCTGGGCCAGCGCGTCCGGCGCAGCCTCCCGGAAGCGTTCCCACTGAAAACGAGACAGTGAGTCAGCCACCACGTTCTGGAGCCCCGGGATGTGCCTAGCCCTGAACACTATGTTGAATGACATACAACTAAGTACTAATTGTCGAAGCAGGCGTACTACCGGGGGCGACGAGGCGGTCAAGCTATTGATCGCTTGCACTACCGCCATGTTATCGGAGTAGAATACCACCTTTTTGTCAGCCAACTCCGTACCCCAGAGTACCACCGCTACAACGATGGGAAACAACTCCAAGAACGCCAAGTTCTTAATCAGAGGACTCACCTTCCACGGTTCCGGCCACGCCTCCGCGCACCACTTACCTGCCAAGTAGGCCCCAAAACCAACACTGCCGGAAGCGTCCGTAAACAACTTCATTGCTGCCGACGACACCGTCGGTTCCCGAAAGAACACTGTCCCGTTAAAGTTGCCCAAAAACTGTTCCCAAACCCCCAAATCGTCCTTCATCTCGGCCGACACCCGAATGTAGTGCGACGGCCGCCGCACCCCACTCGTTGCCTGCGCCAACCTCCGGCAAAATATCCTCCCCATGGGGATCACCCTGCACGCAAAATTAAGGCTCCCCACGAGGGACTGGAGCCCCCGCAAGGTCACCTTCCTTGCCCCCTTGACCACGTCCACTAGCTGTCGCAGATGCCGCAGCTTATCCCTAGGCAGCCTGCATTCCCCGAGCTCCGAATCAATTTCGAGACCCAAGAAGCTAAGGCACGTGGTGGGGCCCACCGTCTTGTCCCCCGCCAACGGCACCCCAAAGGTATGCGCCACCCGCTGAAAAACTTTCAGTACCTGAGCACACCGCTACGAGTCCCGTGGGCCGACACACAGAAAATCATCCAGGTAGTGCACTACAGCACCCCCGGCCGATTCCGTGCGCACCACCCATTCCAAGAAGGTACTAAACCTCTCGAAGTAAGCACAAGAGATGGAACAACCCATAGGCAGACACAAGTCCACGAAGATTGCACCCTCAAAGTGACACCCCAACAGGTGGTGACAGTCCGGGTGTATGGGCAGCAGCCGAAAAGCCGCCTCCACGTCCACCTTGGCCATCAGCGCCCCACGCCCCGCTCTCCTAACCAGCTCGACGGCTTTGTCGAATGACGTGTAGGAGACCGAGCATAGGTCGGCGTCGATGTCATCATTCACCGAAGACCCTTTCGGGTGCGATAAATGATGAATCAGACGAAACTTTCCCTCTTCCTTCTTGGGAACCACCCCCAATGGTGACAACCTCAAATTCGCCAAGGGCGGAGCCGGAAATGGCCCTGCCATCCTCCCAGCTTGCACCTCCTTGGCCAACTTCTCCCGCACAACCCCCGGGTGTTCCCTGACCGACCTGAGGTTCTCACAAGGTGCCCCCGGCCCCGTGGCTTTGAAGGGAATTTTGAAACCCTCGGCAAATCCCGCCCGAAGGAATTCTGCCACGGCCTGATCAGCGTATTGCCTTAGCCAAGGCAACATCGCGCCTACCTTCACTGGTGACACCCCCAGCGGGAGCTGTGGGAGCGGCCGCTCCCGCTGCTCCTCCCCCTGTGGCCGACTTACCTTTCTTGAAGCACCTGTTGACCCCGTGGTTCCCGCCGCACCCTGAGCATTCGTGCCGGAATCTACAAGCGGATCCCCACTTACACTGTCCTTCGTTGAAGGCCCAGCAGGCACCTTTCTTTTGACCTGCCGCCACCGCCCCCCCGGGAGCGGTGCCGGCAGTCCCTGGAAAGGGCGCACTCTTTTGCGCCATCATTAACCGCATCCAAAGCGGCAGGTCCATTTGGTCCCAGCGCATGGAAGGGTTGGCCGCCAGTCGCTGGCGGAACTGCTCGTCATACCTCCACCATGCCAACCCTCCATAGGTGCGGTATGCGTCCCCGATTCCGTCCAAGTAACAAAACAACTGGGAGCAGCACTCCGGCCGCTTCTCCCCAATAACACTGGCCAAAATGCAAAAGGCTCGCAGCCAATTGCCGAAGGTTTTCGGTATCTTGCGATACCTCCGCCTTTTCTCCTCCTCCTCCTTCTTGGCGTCTTTTTTGTCCTCCTCTTTTAAATCTAAGAATTCCTCCAGGAGAAGAAGGGAAAATATTTCCACAAATTCCCCTTTCGCAATCTTCTCTTTCACCTCCCCTTTCAAATGGCAACCCAACGGCCCCGCGAAGGACACATGTACATTCTGACGTGCTGCCTCGGTAATGTCCCCCCCCGTCACGTCGAGTACCCCGTCCCCCACCGATGATCCGTCAGGCTTATCAGTGGGACGCGTTTCCTCCCTAGTACCACCTGTCACTCCTGAGGATACCCCCACCAACCCCGACCCACTGCCTTCACCTGCTGACCAAACCCTATCGAACCTAAGTGGCTCCCTATCCTCTGACCACGAATCTATAAATGATTTCAAACAATGTATGAATGTCCCCGGGTGTGGTGTAGAGGTAGACTCACCGCTGATGCCCCTGGCCGCCGCAGGCCGCGGGGTTGCTGTCCCTCCATCCGCCATTTCTGACACTGGAGCTCCCAGTAGACGCCGACTCCTGCCCGCCTGGTCCCTCCTCGGAACCGCTGGTGAGTTACTCCGCGACCTGTAAGGAGAAGACATCCTGGGTAGTCTGCCCGAGTAGCTCCCTACCCGCCCTTCCTCCCTACGCTCTTCTCCGACTGCCCTGGATCCTCTCCACTGCTCTTTCCGACCTCCCTTGCTGAGCTCTCCCCGTCGCTGCTCCCTGAAGCTCCTCTCTGAAGATCTCGATCCACTGTGCCTTCTGCTCCGCCTCCCCTCCTCTGACCTGGACCTCCTTCTCCTCTCTCTGACGCTGAACCTGGACTCACTGCGGCCTAGCCGTGAATGGCTCCTGTCCCTGCTGTCCCGTCCTCCCGACCAGCTCCTGTCACTGCTGCACCTGGCGCTGCTGCTGCGCCGCTGGCCGCCCCGGCCCTTTGCGGCCGCTTCCTTTTCACTAGGCCGTACCTGAGGGCAGCCGGATGGGCCCCCCCGCTCTATACTGCCATCTCTAGTTCCCCGGTATCGTGCTGACACCACAGGCTCTCCCACAGCCGCTGCGCCTGGCCCCCCACCGGCCGCCCCGTCTGACTCTGCCCTAGCCCCTAAGGATAGGCCGCCTGTCGCTTTCCTAGCTCCAGAGACCCTCTGAGCCGCCCGACCCGCTCCGCTGTCCTCTACTCCTAGTCTACTGCTCTCAGTCCTGGCCCTCCCTCCGGCCGCCCCTTCGGATCCCTTGCTGGCCTGGTCTCCCCGCACTGCCTGGCGGACCGCTGGTGCTGTAGTAACCCGACTAGTATTCCCACCTTGCCCCTCAGTGATACCGCTGGAGGTTGACTCACCGGGACGCTCAGTCCGTTGCCCACTGGCCGCGTGGGTGAACCCATCCGCAGCCGCATGGTCCACTGGAGGTGCCGCAGTCCCTCTTTCCGCTGTCCCGCCGGCCGCCATTACGCGGGGCGCCTTCTGACTTCGTGGCCTCCGTTTTGCGCCCACAGTCGCCTGCCCGGCGGGTCCGCCCGAAGGCGCCTGCCGCATTCCCTCCGCCGTCGCCGTGCTCGGTCCGGCCTCCGAACCGCCGACCGCTGAAGGGCTCCTCCGCCGCTGGGCCGCTGGGGCCTCTCCCGGGCTCAACCTCTGTGGCGGCCTGGTCCTCCGCGCCGACCTCCTCTCCGGTCCCTCCGCGTGGGTGGCAGCAGCCCCGATCTGTTCATGCAGCCACGCCAGCCCTCGATCACGAACCGCCGCCCGAACTCCGTCCAAAATCTCCTCTAGGGACGCCATTACCTGCAGAGGGAGAAAAAGAAAAAAGAACTCCGCCGACCAGCCACAAGTGACAGGTCAGTGCAATTCAGATTAACTGGCTCCTCACTTAAGATGGCCGCCTATTTACACTACCTGACTCCTCCCCTACTTAGCCCCGCCCTGAACATCCCAAACCTTTCCACCTGCCTACTTCCTGGCCTTGTCAAGGCCCACTCCCCTGTTTCACTGTTCCATGGGCTTCATTTTTACTCACATAGTTGCCTGTATTTGGATACTAGTTTCACACCCAAAAATTTCTCCTTTTCTGTTTTGCACAGCGTATTATTTACTTTTCTTGTGTTGAGTCTGTTGCAGAGGAAATAAATACTGAAACAATAGTGCAAACAGCCTGATATCTAATATTGATTGTCAAACAGACAAATAAAGACAGGGTTGGAAATGTATTTATTGATGTCAACAAGTTTGACCTTTAACACAAGCAATGGTTTCAATGAAGCTGGGTACAATAGTCTTCTCCGGTGTGTTAGAGCCCATGAGAATGAGAGATAGTCTTTTCTACTTGCAGAAAACCGATTCACATGTCAGTTAAGAAATGTTGCTCTTGCTGCACAAATGAAGTAATACAGGAAAAAGAAAAGTTGTGGTATCAAGACTCAAATTGTCCCTGACTCAATCACGGGCAATCATTTCAGTTTAGTGCTGTATATTGCTCTGTCCATATAGAAAAAAATACATCTGAAATACAAGTAAAAGTTAACTGGGAGCATCTAAAAAAAAGAGAGAGAGAACAGGATCTAACTCATAATCTGTCAGCCATAACCTGAGGCCTGTGCTTAGAGTTTGCTCCAGAGATACTCCAAAAAGAACCGAAAAATGGAATCCTAACCAGAAATTCAAAGCAAAAAACGGTTGTTTCTGTACAGAATTAGGGAGGAGTGAAGATGAAACATTTTAGCAAATAAATTCTATCTTCCTAAAAAAAATATAAACCATATGCATACACATACATATGCAAACAGCATGGACTTTCAGTCTTGATTGATGGGTGCCTGCTGATTATATTTCAAAAGTATGGAGCTTGTTGCTAAGGGGAAACAGCAGGTGCCCCCCAGGCTGCCCAAAATTCTAGCCATACTGGCCAGGTTGCCACCCAGCCAGTAATCCAGCAGGTGCCGGCATTAGGAATATACCGGCAGAATTGGTGATATATTTTGCGGCTTGCAGCCAGCCATCCAGCCACCTCTGCGGTAGCATAGCCAACCCGCAGACCCCAGTAGAGGAGCTTCTGCATCACCTACCCAGTCTAGCAGAAAGTGCTCCCTGAGAGCACCAAACTCCTTCCTGTCAGACCTGGGTGAAGGAACAAAAAAGCATCTATTGCAATATGCAGCTCAGCTACGAAACATGGAGAGACCACAAGGTATGGTGCAGAGAAGAAGCACACAGAAGACTGGGGGGTAAGGAGAGGCACACAGAGGGCTAAGGAGGACGAGGAGAGGCACACAGAAGGCTGAGGGGGGAGGAGAAGCACACAGAGGACTGGGGGGTAAGGAGAGGCACACATAGGGCTAAGGAGGACGAGGAGAGGCACACAGAAGACTGAGGGGGGAGGAGAAGCACACAGAGGACTGGGGGTAAGGAGAGGCACACATAGGGCTAAGGAGGACGAGGAGAGGCACACAGAAGGCTGAGGGGGGAGGAGAAGCACACAGAGGACTGGGGGTAAGGAGAGGCACACAGAAGGCTGAGGGGGGAAGGAGAAGCACACTGAGAACTGGGGGTGAGGAGAGGCACACAGAGGGCTAAGGAGGGTGAGGAGAAGCACACAGAAGGCTGAGGGGGGAAGGAGAAGCACACAGAGAACTGGGGGTGAGGAGAGGCACACAGAGGGCTAAGGAGGGTGAGGTGAAGCACACAGAAGGCTGAGGGGAAGGAGAAGCACACAGAGGGCTGGAGGGGTGAGGAGAGGCATACAGAGGGCTGGATGGGTGAGGAGAGGCATACACAGGGCAAAGGAGGGTGAAGAGAGGCACACAGAAGGCTGAGGGGAGGAGAAGCACACATAGGGCTGGAGGGGTGAGGAGAGGCATACAGAGGGCTGAGGGTTAGGAGAAGCACACAGACGGCTGGGGTGGGTGAGGAGACGCATACATCGTAAGTATCACTAGGTGAAAACCGATTTCAGTTCCTTAGCCAATGTACCCTGGAAGATTAGAGCTTATTTAACTTAGATTAGTTTGCTATTTATCTGGTTCAGAGGAAAATTGCTATTATTTTTGCCCTGGACTGTACATGGCAGTGGTTACTGAATGTGCAATCACATCCCATTTAACAAGTTACAGCAATTTAGTGCCATAAAGTGTCGTCTGTTTATGTGTCTGTAAAAACAAACCCACAATAGTATTTATTGAAGCTGCGAGAAAACCTCTCAGGATTTTAGAATCTGTGGAGCAGGTGTGTGTTTGTTATATATTAAAAACCATAATAAATAAAATAACTGTAAACTAACAGGGTTAGTTACTAAAATGCATCCAAAGTAAATTTCAAATTTAAGGACAGAGTAGCCGAACTGAATGCATAACTGATCTTATTTTGAACATTTTATTTCACCCTTTTTACTATTTTTACTATTTAATCAATATACCACTATGCAAAAAAATGATTATCTTTTAAGGGGTTAAATAGCATCAAGAATGTATACACAAAGGCTTAGATTAAACATTCCTTCAACAGTCCACAAAACCTGCCATTATTGTGGGAATATGCACTCCCCCGCCATGCAGATCTGTGTGGATTAACCTCAGAAGAGGAGTCCAGGATTCTAAAATTCTCAGTTTGTAGATTCAACTTTAGCGATTAGGATTCAAGAGGATACATTAGCATTAAAGTTAGCAAATCCTCTCAAAGCAACTGACAGCAGCAGCTTTCTACATGTTTCCTCATTGCAAAGTCAATCTCGAAGAGGAAAAAAAAAAAAGAAAATCGCAGTTATACAAGATGTATCTCTGACATGGCAGCTGGTTTAAAAGATAAACTTTATGGGGTGCATTAGAGACTGTGCTTCAATCTGACATTAAAACGTGGTGGGTGTAATTCACACACACTCTCCGTGCTTCAAATGTGCATTTAAAGAATAAGCTGCAATGTACTCACGTATTTATTTTGTTCTACTTTAATAATTAAACTTCTGACTGCGTCTGCACGCAACATACACGCTCGGGGTCACTGTGCCAAGGTCAAAATAGAGGATAAAAGAATAAAGAATAAAAAAGACAACATTTTGTTCAAGAGAAAAAGAAACATTCTATTTGTTTCGGTGTAATTTAGAGTGTTTGATCCACACTGTGCCGCTAGTTTTGCTCAAGATGTGCCCAACTGTTTTGTATCTTCCATCTGATAAAAAACGGTTTGATATCCTCTCCCCCTCTGCATTCTGTTTGCATACATTTACCACTCATTGCACTTTCTTGGCCACAAAAAGTTGCTTCACACTAGGCAGATATTTTTGGCTGGGACAAAAATAGACTAGGTTTAAGAAGATGCTATTTTGCGTGCCGTAGAAACGAACGTGTCATGCAAGTCGCCTCTATACGAAGTAAAAAGCAATCGCACCAATCACAAAGAACGAAGGTCTTCGAACGTAATTGAGAATGTAACCTAAGGCATCATCATAATTGAAGGAATTTTATATTTCATTAAGGGTGGTCTTTCCTTGAAAAATTTACATTTTCATGCATGGTGCTGAATTGATTTTGCCATGATTCAACTGCATGCATGGAGATAGCCCCAGTCACCATTTTAAAGATTTTAATATATATTTAGTATGCATAAAGCCTTTCGCATTAAACCAATAAGATAGGAGTTGGTAAAATATCCAATTGAATAATAATGAAATGTTATGCTTTTGCAATTAGTATATAGAAAAAGAAAAATATTGCTGCATGTTTCTTATTTAATTTAAAGATGTATTCAATACAATATGGAGGAAACATGGATTTTAGATATAAGCTCATTGTCCATTGTCACGTTACATGAAATTAGTTGTCTCCAGGTGCATGCAACCTCATTGTGCATCATTTAAATGCTAGATGCTTTCCATTTGCATTTATATTGTGGAGCACCCAGGGAGCCCCATCCAGACCTTGCCTAGTCTGATATGTCATTCGGCTATAAACGTGTGCATTCATACTCTCTGATGTTGAAGAAATATCTCACATCTTTGGAGCTATATACACCCAGGTCATTATAAATACAGCACACTTGCATAGTTTTGGTTACATCAATACATTATTTATCCTTGGCAATTAGTAAATTCTTTGGTTCTGACCCAACCAGTCATGTTGTTTACAGTGTCCTGTAAACAAGCCTTAATTGACTCATTGCCTTTTATTTTTGCCCCTGGGAGGTATTTCATTAAAAGAACACTGTAGCATGGGGCGGAGCCAACAGCCGAACGGAACGGTCGCATCTCCGGAGAGCTCCGTGATAATACCAGCTTATTTCAGCAAAAATACAAACTATTATCCCCCAAAAAACATACGACCAAGCTGATAACTTCTACAACCTAGGTAGCATGGGAAAGAAGCAAAAAACTGAAATCGGACGGCACACGTCCGGGAGCAACTATTGGTGACTTGTGGCGGAGAGCGCAGGGAGCCCTGGAGCCCAACATGGCGGACTACACAAGCTACGTAGACGACTTTAATAACTCCGACGACCCATTCTCCGACCAAGAGGAGATTGCCCTGCCCGCTTCGAAACCGCCGACAAAACCTAAGGCACAGACGGACGCATCTCCGGTCACAAAGGTGGAGATGAGGGAACTGCTGGCCGAGCTCCGACGGGGCATCCAGGCCGACATGGCGGAAATGAAGAGAGACATCCAAGGCCTGTCGGACCGCGTGGATGTCGTCGAGCGAAACACGAGCCATACAAAGCAACTTGCCACTCTGCAGAGAGATCTCGCCGCCCTACAACAGCAGCACATCCAAGCGGAACATAAAATGGCGGCAATGGAGGACACGCGACGGGCCTCAAACCTTAAGATCAGAGGTGTAGCAGAGTCTGTCTCGGACGCCGAGGTGCCTCATCTCATTCGGCGGCTGGTAAGCACGATCCTCCCAGTAAGGCAGGCCAAGGGCATAAGCATCGACGGCGTATTCAGAATACCCAAACCCGCAACAGCGCCACAGACAGCACCCAGGGACATTATTGTTAAATTCAATAAACGCCAAGACAAAATGGCAGTAATGGCAGCCACCAGGGGAATTACGCCATATGCCTTTGAGGATATGACCCTCCTTTTTTACTCGGACCTGTCTAGGGGAACTATGCAATGGCGCGCGGCCCTCAGACCACTTACCACCTTACTCCGCGCACATAACATACAATACCAATGGCGCCCACCCCGCAAACTACAAGTAATCCACGGGACTGGCACCTATCTCATATCTGACCTCCCAGAAGCGAAAAAACACTTGGTGGCATGGGGCCTCCCTCAGGACACCATTCAGCAGTCTGGAAGGCCCTCCAACTCCCGTATGGGGAACCCGGACACCTCCGAGACATTTGTCCCAAGAAACGTCACCCAAATGACAATATCGGCAGACTCTCGCTGTAACCAAAGGCGGACTTAAAGCCCCTCACTTACCTTTTTGTTGTTGTCCTTGGGACTATGAGGACTAAGGGTCACGGGGAACGACTTCAAGATCGTCCCATAAGATGCACCTGGAATACCGGCTGAATGGCGTATGAGGCCTACACCCAGGCTGACCACCTAGACGCAGAATGGGACTCCTAACGTCCTTGTGGAAATACTACTGTTGACACATTCAGAGACTTAAACTCTCTCTCCCTTAAATTTTGTTTTACTAATGTTTATTATTGTTACTTGCTTAGTTATATACTTTTACTCAGACACCACAAGATGCGAAGCCACATAAGTTTAATGTTTAAGGGAAACTCTCCGGCCATTCTTAAGGAGGACTGACCTCTTTTAGAATACTCCTAGAGGTCGGGCCGGTTATGTAGGCATGTTAACCTCACTGCACCCGCAGGGCCTTTCCACAGACGCCTACCTCTACCTTGTGTCTCGCCACCTACAAGCCTGTTCGACCTTCAACCTATCTATCCTAGGCCTCCTACTGTGCCAGAATGCCCTAGACCACCCAGGCAAAACACTGGGCATGAGAAAGGGACACTACCACATAGACGGGTAATGCCGACATTAATGCACTCAACACAGGCAGAACTATTCCGAAGTCACCGTCTCACAACTACATTCTGCTTCTATGCTGACTATATGTTTTAGCCCCTACGGTTACGCGACCACAGTACATAACCAGACATTAGCCTAACACGGTCAGCTACCGTTAAGAGCAAGATCCATGGCATACAGGGGTAAAATGTCCCCCTTGGGCTTACATAGTGCCCGAGCGCCCCAACCACGAGCTTAATGCCCCCGCAACCATTTATTACATCTTAGACCCGCTAAAACCCACACAGAACATGACTGTCCCAGACCGGTGCGGTTAGTATGCGGGATAGCAAGAATTACCACTAGCCCCTAGCATGACCTGCCCGCCCTGAACAGCAGAACAAGGCACATACCCCCTCATTTTCCCACTCGGAGAGGATAGTGAAGGATATAACCCAGGCTGCTTCATCTCATGCCTACCTAGTGAGAACCCAGCTCACATCTCCAACTAAGCACACTGAGCTCGCACAGTTACTCTGAGCAACAACAGCCACACATTTCAGAACCTAAAACCACTCTCTTGTTCATCTGTATTGTTTGTTGTTTTTGTTTCACACATGTTTATCGTTCATGCGCACCCTGGCAGACTCTTATGTAAACTGCAGCTGTAAAGAGTGGCTTTACTCATCTCATTTACATTATCACTATACGCAGATCTCAAAGCAGATTGCGACATGTAAACGAGGCCAACTAGTCTTACATACTCGTGTATTTTGTACTCTTACCCTTCGCTGAAGCCTGTTTCACTATGCAACACTTACTCAAAAAAAAAAAAAAAAAGTGCTTTGTCTGTTAATACCCATTGTAATGAATGTTTAATTCTAACGTATGGATTGCCGTTGGGGTACCATACGCACGCTTGTAACCGTTCCAGGCACTGCAAAAAAAAAGAATAAAAAAAAAAAAAAAAAGAACACTATAGCGTTAGGAATACAACATATTTTGGTGTCCCCCTCTCCGTGTGAGGGCTTGCAAGGGTTTGCTCACATTTCAGGCCTAGCCTCGACAATCTCAGTACTGTCGCTCTGCCTCTCTGGCTTAGATCATCAGTGTAGATGATCTCAGCCAATCCAATGTTTCCCCATAGGGAAAAAGTGGAAGGCTGGTGTGCCTCCACAGCAAAACACAGCTCAGCACCAATCAGATGTTCTCTATGAGGCCATCTGAATGAATAGTAGAGTTTAACTTGGCTGTTTGGGGTGGAAGCCAGTAGAGACATGCTAACTCTGCAATATAAGCATTGCCTTAACTGCAAAACAGCAGTGTTTTTCAGTTGCAGGTGTAAAACATAGCACCCAGACCACTTAATTGAGATGAAGTGGTCTGGGTGCCTAATGTGTCCTGTTAGGTCATAACGACAACTACTAGAGGTTCTTCCTCTGAAATAGTGGAATTAAACTCCACTATTTCAGCCGACCATCTGATTGGCACAGTGCTGCATTTTGCTGTGTACCTGCCTCCCAAAGCTGTCCTATGAGAAAGCATTGGATTGGCTGAGGTCGATGATCTCTTCAAAGATACAGAGTGGAATGTCGGAGACCAGCACTGAGAGGGAAAAAGGTAAGTAGAACTCATCTTTTAAACCCTGGGGCACCGTCATCTAAATGGTGACTTGGGCACTAATGCATGTTTGTGTTCATATTTCTAATGCTATAATGCTCCTTTAACCCCTTCACGACGGGTGACGGACGAGGTCCGTCATCCTGGGGATGCCCTTAACGACGGGTGACGGACCTCGTCCGTCACGCGGTAAAATTAACCCCAGATCGCCGCAATCGCGGCGATCGTGGGGTTAATGGTGCTCCGGTCTGCCTCTGTATTAGAGGCAGACCGGGAGCACCGGATCGGGCTGTCAGAGTACATGTGCCCGCTCTGACAGCATGCCAGAGCGGGCACATGTGCTGTGTATACTTACCTTCCGCCTCCCTGCACTTCCGGGTTCAGTGTGAAGTGCAGGGAGACGGATCAGTGCTGATCCTGCCCCCTTATGGAAAAAAAAATAAAGTTTATTTAAAATCCCACCCCCCCTTTACCCCCCCTTTACCATTTTAATAAAAAATTAACCCCTTCCCTGCCAATTGATCACTGACTACAGTGATCAATTGGCAGGGATTACATTTTAATATGATCTGATTTTTTTTTTAACCCCTGAGGGTTAATTCTTTTTTTTTTTTTAACCCTCAGGGGTTAAATTTATTTTATTAATTAATTTAAATATTTTAAAATGATAAATTTAGCTAGCTGGGGAGGGTGGAAGTTAGTGGGGAATTGGGGGATTTAGTGTTAGGCTAACTAGGGGTTAACGTTACAAAATTTTTTTAAAATAAGCTTTAAAAAGTTAAAAAATTAAGTTAAAAAAAAGTTTTAATAACGTTTAAGTAAAAAAAAAAAAAAAAAATAAACCCTTTACCCAGTCCAAATAAAAATTAACCCCTTCCCTGCCAGTCTATCACTGCCTACAGTGATCAAAATACAGATCACAGTATTATACTGTGATCTAATTTTTTTTTAACCCCTGACGATTAACTTTTATTTATTTTTTAACCCTCAGGGGTTAAATTAATTTAATTAACTAATTTAAATATTGTATAATTAAATATTTTGCTAGCTGGGGTGGGTGGGAGTTATGGGAAAATGGGGAATTTACTGTTAGTGCTGCTTACTGCTAGTTAGGGGTTAACGGTAAAAGAAAAAGCTTAGAAAAATGTTAAATCTGTAAAAAAAAGTTTTACGAAAGTTTAGGAAACTTTAAAAAAATGAATAAGCAAAACAAAAGTTTAAAAAATAGTTTTAAAAAGTAAAAAAGTTTTAAAAAGTTAAAAAATTAATTTAATAACGCTCATTACCACTACACCTGGTACAAGCTAGCGGAAAAATGATCCCACGCTAAGGTTCAAAATATGCCTTTTGAAATACCCTGGGATGTCTTCTTTAAGAAATGGTATGGCTTTATGGGGTATTTGGATTATATAGCCTGGTAAAATACTCTAAAAAGGGACATGGGCACAGCGTAAAAATGTAAAGTTTGAAAAAAAATGGAATGGCTGTGTCCCAAATGTGCCCCTCCGATGTCCACATATACCTGGCAAAGGTACATACGGGGGTATTTTTGTACTCAGCCGACATAGCTGAGCAACATATAAAGTATTATAGAGTGGTGGTACACATAAGGTTTGCAAAATATACTGTGCAAACTCACTTTGTGTGTCAAAAAGGCAGAAAAAACGCTTATTACCACTACACCTGGTACAAGCTAGCGGAAAAATGATCCCACACTAAGGTTCAAAATATGCCTTTTGAAATACCCTGGGATGTCTTCTTTAAGAAATGGTATGCCTTTGTGGGGTAGTTTGAATTATATAGCCTGGTAAAATACTCTAAAATGGGACATGGGCACAGCGTAAAAATTTAAAGTTTGAAAAAAACTGGAATGACTATGTCCCAAATGTGCCCCTCTGATGTCCACATATACCTGGCAAAGGTACATACGGGGGTATTTTTATACTCAGCTGACATAGCTGAGCAACATATGAAGTATTATACAGTCGTAGCACACATAAGGTTTGCAAAATATACTGTGCAAACTCACTTTGTGTGTCAAAAAGGCAGAAAAAATGCTTATTACCACTACACCTGGTACAAGCTAGCGGAAAAATTATCCCACGCTAAGGTTCAAAATATGCCTTTTGAAATACCCTGGGGTGTCTACTTTAAGAAATGGTAGGCCTTTGTGGGCTAGTTTGAATTTAAAACTTACGAAGATGCTTGGAAATTGCACATAGGCCCAGCGTCAAAATTCAAAGTTTTGTAAAAACTGATATGGCTTGGTCTCCAATATGCCACTGTAGCTTCACAAAATAGTGCCAAAGACATTCATTGGGGATGTCTTTTTACTCAGAAGACTTAGCTGAGCATAATTTGGAGGTTTTGAACTTAGTGGCACATATGAAATATACAAAATGCCCAGCAAAAATGCAATCCGTATGTCAAAAAATGCACAAAATTATTTTTTACCACATACTTTGGCATATATTGGTGAAAAAATGGGGGCATGCTAAGGCACAATATGCACCTTATGATATACCCTGGAGTGTCTACTTTTACAAATGGTAGGCCTTTGTGGTTTTTTTTTTGAACAGTCAAACTGTTATAATACCCCAAATGGAAGCATAGGCTCATTAAATCAGTCTCTCAAAATTCTACTGTGAATACTGAAAAGGACAGGTCTCCTGTATGGCACTGTAGCTTCACGAAATAGTGCCATAGACATACAATGGGGGTGTCCTTTTACTCAGAAGACTTAGCTGAGCATAATTTGGGGGGTTTGAACTTAGTGGCACATATGAAATATACAAAATGCCCAGCAAAAATGCAATCCGTATGTAAAAAATGCACAAAATTATTTTTTACCACATACTTTGGCATGTAATGGTAAAAAAATGGGGGCATGTTAAGGCACAATATGCACCTTATGAGATATCCTGGAGTGTCTACTTTTACAAATGGTAGGCCTTTGTGGGGGTTTTTGAACAGTCAAACTGTTATAATACCCCAAATGGAAGCATAGGCTCATTAAATCCGTCTCTCAAAATTCTACTGTGAATACTGAAAAGGACAGGTCTCCTGTATGGCACTGTAGCTTCACGAAATAGTGCCATAGACATACAATGGGGGTGTCCTTTTACTCAGAAGACTTAGCTGAGCATAATTTGGGGGGTTTGAACTTAGTGGCACATATGAAATATACAAAATGCCCAGCAAAAATGCAATCCGTATGTAAAAAATGCACAAAATTATTTTTTACCACATACTTTGGCATGTAATGGTAAAAAAATGGGGGCATGTTAAGGCACAATATGCACCTTATGAGATACCCTGGAGTGTCTACTTTTACAAATGGTAGGCCTTTGTGGGGGTTTTTGAACAGTCAAACTGTTATAATACCCCAAATGGAAGCATAGGCTCATTAAATCCGTCTCTCAAAATTCTACTGTGAATACTGAAAAGGACAGGTCTCCTATATGGCACTGTAGCTTCACGAAATAGTGCCAAAGACATACAATGGGGGTACCGTTGTACTCAGCAGAAGTAACTGAGCACATAATAAAACTTTGTACAGGAATAGCACACACCAACTTTACAAAATACACATGAGAAGTTCTTTGTTATACGTTTGTGTGCGAAAACCCCCAAAAAACACAATTTTACTCCAATATTTAGCAGAGGTTGGCGGTAAAATGGCTACGTAGAAAGTGTCAAAACAACCTTAGGTAAATAGCCTGTGATGTCTACTTTATATAAATATATACTTTTGTGTGGCAATTTTGTTTTATTTTATGGCTATTAGGCTTACAAGACAAACATACCAAATTCTAAAATCGCTCCACATTAAAATTTTATTTTACTCCTTGTGCTTTGTGACCTGTAACTACCAAAAAAAACTTAAAATCCTAGACACATTATATATTCTGTAAATCAGAACAAATAAATTAATTTATTTTTAATTACTTTCCTTAACCTGCACTAATTATGAACACATTATGATTGCAAAAACTGTAAAAAAAAACAATATTTTTCATTTTTTTTGCATTTTTCTGTATTTTTTTTATAATAAGTAAGCATTTATATATATATATGTTATATCAAATTAAAGCCCTTTCTGTCCTTTAAAAAACAGTATATAATATGTGTCGGTGCAATAAATGAGAGAGATGCAAATTGCAGTTGAACGCAAACAGCAAGAAAATGCAAAAATTGCTTGTGTCATTAAGCGTAAGTCAAGCTTCTGAAGCTCTGTCCTTAAGGGGTTAAGAAGAAATGTAAACTGTTTGAGCAGGGACAGCACACCCCTCTTTTTTCTGTTTAAACTGGTAATAGTTATTTTTTTAATTATCTGTCAACTGTAAACTGTGCAATATGTGTTGGCACTATATATTTGACTATAATAAAAAAATAATCATCATAAGTAACATGTAATGTATCCTTTATATCATATCAGCCATGTAATGACTACACATACATCTATAAGAACCATAGAAATAGGACAAGCTGTATAGGCTTCAATGTAAATGGTGTAAATGGTGTCTTTCTTTCCTGACCTTTGATGAATAGTCTCTAAGCAGATTACTATATAAGTGCATTGCCTTTTCAATGTAACAAGGAAAGCGGAACAATATTACTTAGAGGTGATTTCTTAGAATATTGAAGACCACTTAAATAACAATAGAGAGGTTTATCGTAACGCTAGAATGTATATTTCCTTGATTCCTTTAGCTGCATTACAGTATTCTCCCGACAAAGCATTTCTCCAATGCATAATATCTTACATGGCTCAGATTTGCACTCTATCTGTAAAAAAAGGCACCTACCGTCAACCTACATACAGGAAATAGTAAGTATTGTTTTTCAACATCTGAGATGACTCAAAAGTCACATCTTATTTTTGTATTTCTTATATATAAATATAATTTCGTATCACTTAAAAATGGAGAGGGAGAATCTGGGGCAGATGTTTGGGCATTGGCCTGATTAGACTTGCTGATCTGTTGGTACCTGTTTTCTTGATAAAGACCTGGGCTGAGGTCGAAACGTTGCCGTGTCCATTAAATCTGCTTGAAGTTATCACAGTGAGTGCCTGAGATTGTTTTTCTTTTGATGTTTGGTTGATGGGGTATGCTGAGCAGTGAGGCTGCAGGGGCATGTTCTATACACCAAAACTGCTTCATTAAGCTAAAGTTGTTCAGGTGACTATAGTGTCCCTTTAATTAAGCTGTTTTGGTGTATAGATTATGCCCCTGCAGTGTCTCTGATCAATTGTCATTGAGAAGTAAAAGGGTTACTCTAAACATCATAACCATTACAGCCCACTGAATTGATTATGATGCCAGGAGTATCCTGGCCCATTTAGCAAAAGTTTGTCCTCTTACCTGGGTTTCTACTTGGCTCGGAGGCAAATTTCAGCACTGGCGATTCAATTCCAGCTTCTAGACGCATAGATGCAGTCGCTGGAAGCCAACCGAGTCCCCATTATGTGATCTGTTTGTGCAGAGTTTCATTGTGAGATGACCACTTAAATAACTGAAGAGCTCACGGTGCTTGGAAAAACCTATACGATCACTTTGTTTATTCAGCCTTAGCCACGGCTCCCCTGGCTTTGACCTACACAGGTTTCTTGAAAAAGAATGTTTTATTGATAAAATACAGTGTGTTTTTTGCTCTGTGTTCTTGCTCTGTTAATTGAACTTTAAGCACACACAGGAGTTTGTTGCAGGCTCTAGCAGGCAATTACCAGAGCAGGGGATACAAAATTATAAATGAAACATAATGTGAAATAACGGAAGCTAAACCAAATCTGCTCTTTTTCCCGAAGTGTGTATGGATGCACAGACTTGCAGAGAATTCATCAGTGAGACTACGGGGACATGATTTATACACCAAAACTGCTTTGTTAGGCAGTTGTTTTGGTGCTTAGAGTGTCCCTTTAAATAAAGTGCTTTTAGCAGTCTAGTTCATGTTGTAAATGGAAACAGGATTTATCTGTTTTTTATTTCAAAAAATCCAAAAATCTAAACAATTTATAACATGCATTTAAATGGACACTGTAGGTACCCAGACCACTTCGGCTCATTGAAGTGGTCTGGATGCAAACTCCCATCACCCTTGACCCTAGAGTGGTAATATTGCAGTTTTTATAAACTGCAATAATTAGCTGCTAGGATTAACTCCTCCTCTAGTGGCTGTCTACCAGAGAGTCACTTGAAGGACTTCCAGGCTTGAAGGCGACTTTTGGCTGCCTAAATGAAGCTGGACGTCCTCACGCTATGCATGAGGACTTCCAGCGTCACCGCAATCCCCGTAGGAAATAATTGAATAATGCTTTCCTATGGGGAAATCCTAAAGTGAGCGTGTTCAGTGTCTCGCATGTGCATTAGATCTCCCCCGCCGGCGGATGTTGGCGGGGGAAGAGAAAGGACGGAGCAGAGCCAGCACCGAGGGACATTAGAGCTGCACCCAGGTAAGTGACAGAAGGCTTATTAACCCTTTTGACCCACGGGGGGGGGGGGGAGGGGGGCCTTGACAAAAGGATAAGTTATAGTGCCAGGAAAACAAGTTTTTGTTTTCTGGCACTATAGTTTACCTTTAACCCCTTAAGGACCAAACTTCTGGAATAAAAGGGAATCGTGACATCTTTAAGGGGTTAAAGAAAGTAAATTAGTCTTGCTTTAAGAAAATTAGCAGGATTAATTTTGTAACTATTTTAGCGCTAATCTACTCACCAATTTCTGTTGGACACTAAACACTGGAATTTTCAGTACTGCCACACTATTGTTTAATTTAAAATTACAATAGGAACCCAATTTAAATAAGAGATATATTAATAAATGTGGTCAGGCATTATTTAGTCAGTGTTCAGCTCTGCATTAAACGAAAAATATTATCGGACCTAACACCGATTGACAGCTAGCTACATTTAACACAGGTAATAGATTGCTTTATTCATTTAAGCAGAATCCTGCATCCAGCTCCCCTGTGTAGACTGAGTAAATTGATATAAGATATATATTAGTTTTATTAATTTTTTGACCAAACAGGTCTGTAATTAAAATTACTGAAATGTGATTTTGTAAGACTTTATAAAAGGCTTGCTATATTGACAATGACATAGGAAAATGAGGTTCCTGGGCAAAAATATCAAAGCACATTTTATGATCGATGTGACAAAAGCAAAATAAAATTTTCCTGTGCAGCCTTTGGAGTTTGATTGCAATATGTTCTGGCATTAGAAACTTATTGAGGAGACGCACCAAACCATAGATTTTCACTTCCCATCCAATTTACCTACAAGTCCCTTGCCTGAAGAGTCTCTTTGTAATGGTGCTTGAGCAGACATCTAAGTGTTGTTTTTTAACCCTTCCCAGTAATTCTTTTCCCAGCATACATTGTTTTCATTGTGTGCAAGACACTTGTGATTAGAGAATCCTCGGAACCAGATTCCAGAACCTGTTATGAGGACCCGCTGGCCTCATACAGGCCTTTCGCTTCTCTACTAGTTTAAGCAATCACACACTAGAATTGGGAAGTATAAAATTGGTATAAAAATGCTTTAAGTGGTTTACCCAAATTCAGCTGAAAATGCAATTTATAATGACGTCCAGTTTCAAAATTATTCAACCCCCTGAATAGAATTCCTCACAACAGCACAAATAAGCAAAACATGTGTTGTCTCAAACATAACTGATCCAACTAATCAAGGGTTTCATTAGTTGCACCAGATGTGCTTGAGCTGGAACACTTGGAATACCTGAACTGGTTAGGAGTTTGTTGAGTGTCACGTTTGACTGCATGTTAGAAATAAGTCAAAAGAATGGTCCACAAAGTTAATAGAAGAGGTCAGGATACAAAAAGATAGTGAAGGCACTGAGTGTTTCTAGAGACACCATTGGAATTACAGTTTGCAAGTTAAAAGTTGTAGGAAAAGTAGTTACACTACCTGGACAGGGCAGAAAAAAGAATCTATTATTGGCTGCAACCAGAATTTTGAGAAGGCTGGTTGTGAAAAACCCTCGAGTGAGTACAAAAGCATCCGCAGGGGAGGGCAAAAGGGGCCCCTTCGCCCCCCGGACTTTTGCACTTGCCCATTAAAAAGGGTGGACTGAGAAGCTGCCGAAGAGCTTAGCCCGGCAGTGCTGCGGCCTCGGCCACAAAAATCGGGGGGTGGGGGGTAGGGGGCACTGCGTGGTAAGATCTCCCGTGATATAATGGGGCCACCCGATGGTCATCTTTAATCAGGGGCCCCTGCTCTTTGTGATACCACGGTGCTGGGAGGAAGTGAGTACAACGCACTTCCTCCCTGCTTACCAATGAGGTGTACGGAGAGGGACGGAGGGAGAGTCTAGACCCGACTCCCATCAGACCCAGCCAGATGACACTGGATCCCAGGGAAGCCAACCCTCAGCACCAAAAAGGTATGGTAGCAGTGGGGTGGCTACAAATGTGTAAATTGTGATATTTGTGTGTATATATGTGTTATATGTGTGTAAGTGTAAAACCTGTATCTATGTGTTATATGGGTGTGTAAGTATAAAATCTGTGTGTGTCTATGTGTGTCATTTATGTAAATGTGTGTATGTGCGCCAGTGTGTGTACATGTATGCATCTGTGTGTATGTTGTGAGAGAAAATGTTGAATGGTTGTTGAGGGAAGATATATTAGGCCTGCTTTACTAAACAGCAGCCTGAGGTTTCTAAATTAAATGTCCCAGGGAGAGATGTTAGGTTTGCAAGATACATTGCTGGTACTCTGAAAACCACGGTAAGGGTCCCTGGGGCGGAGAATTTGGAGAGCAGGGTGGGCCACTAGTTGCTATGTAACAGTCAGACCAGGACTTATATTTACCTTAGGAATTCCAGAGATGTGAACTAATTGACACTCATCTGTAGCTGGTCAATGAGCAGGCCGGCCTTTAAAAGAAGGGATCAGCCTACTGCGGAGTGAGGGAGAAAGAGAGCCAGAGGAATGGTGTGTTTTGCATGTATATTTTTTGTTATTGTAAATTGGTAAGTGGGAAAGCCACCTGTGACGAAAACAACCTCGCCACTGGATTTTGGAGGGGCCTACTTGCACGCCTTTTACCCTGTGACTATGGCCCCTTTCATTTATTTTGGTTAAGAGACCCTAATTGTGGCTATTGGGACTTTAAACAATGGTTCTTCAAACTCCCGAACAGTCGAAGTGGCTGCCATGCGACATTCGAACATGTGGTGGCAGCCATCTTGTTCGCATGGACAAAAACTGTGAATAGACTTCAGGGGAACTTAGCCGCAAATTTTGTTTTGTTTATTTTTATTTTGAAGCACCTGGATATTTTGCACCAAATAAGTCGGGAAAATTGAGCTGGATGTGTTTTGGACTTTGATTACCCTAGAAGGCTGTGGTTAACTGTAAGATCTTTGACAAAATCCTACCTGTAAAAGAGGTGGTTTGTTACAGTGTGTATCTGTGTGTGTTAGTACGTGTGTATGAGTCAGTGTGTATCTGTGTGTGTATGCGTTAGTGTTTGTGGATGTATCTGTGTGTTATTGTCTGTGTATGAGTCACTGTATGTGTGTGTATATATCTGTGTATGTATGCATTAAAGGATCACTATAGGGTCAGGAACACAAACATGTATTCCTGACCCTATAGTGTTAAAACCACCATTTAGCCCCCTGGGCGCCTCATGCAATATAGCAAAATCTTACTATATTCAAGCCTGAAGCTGTATATCTGCATACTGTTTGTCTCAGAAAAACAAGCTGTCTGCTGACATCATCAGAAGTGGTGGCCTGATCCAATCACAATGCTTCCCCATAGGATTGGCTGAGACTGACAAAGAGGCAGATGAGGGGCAGAGCCATCATGATTCAAACACAGCCCTGGCCAATCAGCATCTCCTCATAGAGATGAATTGAATCAATAAATCTCTATGAGGAAAGTTCAGTGTCTGCATGCAGAGGGATGAGACACTGAATGTTTGGATGCATTTTAAGCAGCCATGACCCAGGAAGGATCTCTAACAGCTATCTGAGGAGTGGCCAGTAAGGTTATCACTAGGCTGTAAAGTAAACACTGCATTTTCTCTGGGGAAAAAAAAAAGACAGTGTTTACAGCAAAAAGCCTGAAGGGAATGATTCTACTCACCAGAACAAATCCAATAAGCTGTAGTTGTTCTGGTGACTATAGTGTCCTTTTAATGTCTGTGTATGAGTCAGTGTGTATCTGTGTATGTATCAGTCTGTGTATGTCAGTGTGTGTATGTATCAGTGTGTGTATGTGTCCATGTGTAAGTGTGTGTATGAGTCAGAGTTTATCTGTGTGTGTATGTGTCAATGTGTGTATGCATAAGTGTCTGTGTATGTATCTGTGTATGAGTCAGTGTGTATCTGTATGTCAGTGTGCGTGTATGTATCTGTGTGTGCATGTGTCAATGTGTATGTGTGTGTATGAGTCTGTATGTATATGTGTGTTAGTGTGTATCTGCATGTGTGGCAGTGTTTGTATCTGTATGTCTGTGCATCTGCGGCAGTGTTTGTATATGTGTATCTAGATGTGTGTCAGTGTTTGTATCTGTGTCTGTTCATTTGCATGTATGTCAGTGCTTTTATCTGTGTGTCTGTGCATCTGCATTTGTAGCAGTATTTGTAACTGTGTATCTTTATGTGTGTCTGTGTCTGTATCTGTAGCTATGTCAGTGTTTGTATCTGTGTGTCTGTATGTGTCGGTGTGTGTATCAAATCAGAAAATGGCAACTTAATTCTTCTATTAAAGCTTTGCATCAGGTTTTTCAACCCTTTGCATGACTGTGCTTTATGTGACTATGCTCTTCCACTTCATGACAAAGGGGCAGTGCATGGATGTCATTATAATAATGCCCCCATCCCCACCCCTCCCCCCCGGAACAATTTCTGTGACGCCCATGTAGCCTGCTGCTGTTGCTCTCCAGGATCTCAGTGAGAACATAGCTGATCACATTCTAACTAACTAATAGACAGAAGTGAAGCTGAGTTCTGTTCCCCGGAACCTCCACCTAACAGCATAGAAAGGACTATTTATAAGGCAACCGCATTAGGGTCCAGGCGTAAGACCAGGACCCAGGAAACATGAATACACTTGGCCCCATTAAACATCCCTATATAAAGAATGAAGGTGGGGGCCCAAACCGGTCATGTGCCGAGGACCTCTTGGTACCTTAATCCTTCTCTACTGCCCTGAGGGGCAGGGCCGTCTTTAAGGAGGGGGCAAACGGGGCAGCTGCCCTGGGCCCAGCTACTCATGGGGGGCCCAAAGCAGCTTCCCCGTGGGCCCCGCCGCCTGCAATATTTGTTTTTTTTTTATATTTCCCTACCTAATGGCCCACGGTGCTAGTATTGCGGCTGCACCGGGGCCCGCACACTAAGGGCCACCCCTTAGGGCCACCCAGTGAGCATGTTCCAGCAGGGGTCCGGTCGGCGCTGTGGCCCTTTAACGTCCGCGAATCACTTCCTCCCACCTCAAAGACATTGGGCCACGCGGGAGGCTGCTGAGCCATCATCCAGTGAGGAGGGGGAGCAAGGAGAGCCAGTATGTCTGTGTGTCAGTATGTCTGTCTGTGTGTCAGTATGTCTGTGTGTGTGTGTCAGTATGTCTGTGTGTGTGTGTCAGTATGTCTGTCTGTCTGTCAGTATGTATGTATGTGTGTGTGTGTCAGTATGTCTGTCTGTGTGTCAGTATGTATGTATGTGTGTGTCAGTATGTCTGTCTGTTTGTCAGTATGTATGCCTGTGTGTGTGTCAGTATGTTTGTCTGTGTGTCAGTATGTCTGTCTGTGTGTGTCAGTATGTCTGTGTGTGTGTGTCAGTATGTCTGTGTGTGTATGTGTCAGTATGTCTGTGTGCGTGTGTCAGTATGTCTGTGTGTGTGTGTATGTGTCAGTATGTCTGTGTGTGTGTGTCAGTATGTATGTATGTGTGTCAGTATGTATGTGTGTGTGTCAGTGTATATGTCTGTGTGTCAGTTTGTATGCCTGTGTGTGTCAGTTTGTATGTCTGTGTGTGTCAGTATGTATGTACGTCTGTGTGTGTGCCAGTGTGTATATAGCCAATGTGAGTATGTATGTGTCAGTCAGTATATGTCTGTGTGTCAGTTTGTATGTCTGTGTGTGTCAGTATGTCTGTGTGTGTCAGTTTGTGTGTCTGTATGTATGTCGGTGTGCCAGTCAGTATGTCTGTGTATGTGTCAGTATGTATGTCTGTCACAGTGTCAGTATGTCTGTCACATTGTCTGTGTGTGTGTGTGTCAGTGTGTATCTGTATGTTGTCAGTATGTATGTATCTGTGTGTGTGCCAGTGTGTATATAGCCAATGTGTGTATCTGCATGTGTATCAGTGTTTGTATCTGCATTTGTCAGGTTATGTATCTGTGTGTCTGTATGTTGTCATTGTGTGTCTGTGTATCTGTATGTTGTCATTGTATCTGCGTGTGTCAGTGTGTGCATCTGTGTGTCTGCATGTGTGCCAGGTTGTGTGTCTGTATGTGCGTGTCAGTGTGTGTAAATGTATCTGTATAGCTGCATCTGTATGATTGTGTATACAGGGAGTGCAGAATTATTAGGCAAATTAGTATTTTGACCACATCATCCTCTTTATGCATGTTGTCTTACTCCAAGCTGTATAGGCTCGAAAGCCTACTACCAATTAAGCATATTAGGTGATGTGCATCTCTGTAATGAGAAGGGGTGTGGTCTAATTACATCAACACCCTATATCAGGTGTGCATAATTATTAGGCAACTTCCTTTCCTTTGGCAAAATGGGTCAAAAGAAGGACTTGACAGGCTCAGAAAAGTAAAAAATAGTGAGATATCTTGCAGAGGGATGCAGCACTCTTAAAATTGCAAAGCTTCTGAAGCGTGATCATCGAACAATCAAGCGTTTCATTCAAAATAGTCAACAGGGTCGCAAGAAGCGTGTGGAGAAACCAAGGCGCAAAATAACTGCCCATGAACTGAGAAAAGTCAAGCGTGCAGCTGCCAAGATGCCACTTGCCACCAGTTTGGCCATATTTCAGAGCTGCAACATCACTGGAGTGCCCAAAAGCACAAGGTGTGCAATACTCAGAGACATGGCCAAGGTAAGAAAGGCTGAAAGACGACCACCACTGAACAAGACACACAAGCTGAAACATCAAGACTGGGCCAAGAAATATCTCAAGACTGATTTTTCTAAGGTTTTATGGACTGATGAAATGAGAGTGAGTCTTGATGGGCCAGATGGATGGGCCCGTGGCTGGATTGGTAAAGGGCAGAGAGCTCCAGTCCGACTCAGACGCCAGCAAGGTCGAGGTGGAGTACTGGTTTGGGCTGGTATCATCAAAGATGAGCTTGTGGGGCCTTTTCGGGTTGAGGATGGAGTCAAGCTCAACTCCCAGTCCTACTGCCAGTTTCTGGAAGACACCTTCTTCAAGCAGTGGTACAGGAAGAAGTCTGCATCCTTCAAGAAAACCATGATTTTCATGCAGGACAATGCTCCATCACACGCGTCCAAGTACTCCACAGCGTGGCTGGCAAGAAAGGGTATAAAAGAAATCTAATGACATGGCCTCCTTGTTCACCTGATCTGAACCCCATTGAGAACCTGTGGTCCATCATCAAATGTGAGATTTACAAGGAGGGAAAACAGTACACCTCTCTGAACAGTGTCTGGGAGGCTGTGGTTGCTGCTGCACGCAATGTTGATGGTGAACAGATCAAAACACCGACAGAATCCATGGATGGCAGGCTTTTGAGTGTCCTTGCAAAGAAAGGTGGCTATATTGGTCACTGATTTGTTTTTGTTATGTTTTTGAATGTCAAAAATGTATATTTGTGAATGTTGAGATGTTATATTGGTTTCACTGGTAAAAATAAATAATTGAAATGGGTATATATTGTTTTTTTTTAAGTTGCCTAATAATTATGCACAGTAATAGTCACCTACACACACAGATATCCCCCTAAAATAGCTATAACTAAAAACAAACTAAAAACTACTTCCAAAAATATTCAGCTTTGATATTAATTAGTTTTTTGGGTTCATTGAGAACATGGTTGTTGTTCAATAATAAAATTAATCCTCAAAAATACAACTTGCCTAATAATTCTGCACTCCCTGTATCTGTGTTTCTGCAAGTGTTTCTGTGTGTGTATGTGTATCACAGTGTGTGTGTGTTTGTGACAGTGCATGTGTATTTGTGCATACATCTCAGCATTCAACACTACACGCAAATACACACCTGCATTCAAACTTCAACACTACATATAAACTCACCTCTTTTTTTAAACAACAAAATTATATATAAACACACCAGTGTATTCATAAACCAACACTACACATAAATGCATGCTTGCATTTAAATGCCATCTCCACATACAAACACACCCCTACATTCACACAAACATACTCCATACAAAAACATGCTTACACTCAAACACACAAATACTGCTCAGTGCTAAATACAACCCTGCATGCATGGGAAAATGGTAGCGCCCCAGCTGTCAAAGCATTGTTGGAGTTGCATGACAGATGGGGAACTACCTTTTGCCCCCTCTTGCCCCAAATAATTCATGCACCAGAGCCCTCTCTACTTTACGTCCGCCTCTGCGTTGTGGTGGGGGGCATGATTGCATGCCAGGGAGGGGACGACAGGGTTCAGGGGGCCCAAGCAAATGTTTGCCCAGGGTCCAATCCATATTAAAGACAGCCCTGCTGAAAGGGATGTATGACAGTCCCCTAGGTGGCACCAACCCTTCGTCCTTAGAAATCTGGGGCTAAAGATTTACATATTTAGCGATTTAGTCCACATCCCCCAAGCAACGCCTAAGCTATAGATTAATTAAATCTTCCACAAACAGTAAAAAGCATATGATTATGGATTTGACTAGATGCTTTAAAAAAATCCAGTTGGTTTACTGCCTGATTTCTACAAGTGCTCTAAAATATCAATCAACATGTATCTCTTGTTAATTCCCAATTGCCCCCAATACTCCGGGTGGAGAAAGTTACTCTAATCCTGAAAACCAAAATTGTCAATGCTGATTATAATTGAAAAACGTGTCCCTCTTGAAATAAAAAGTGCTTAAATACCTCTTTATTAAAAGTTTTCTCACACAAATTGTATTTACTCAGCTTCCGTTTTTCTTATCACTACAAATCTCCGGAGCATTAAGAACAAGCCTCCTTTTTAAAAACAATCTATACACTTAAGTAAGACAGAGCAGCTCCTTTGCAAAGGAATCATTTTAGATGCTGGGCAAAGTGGAGCAATGCTAATAAAATATTTCAATAATGAGAAGCAGTGCAGTGCTAGGCTTTTGTGGTTAGCAATAGATTTGCAGAAGAAGGAGCCTGTGGCCAAAATCACATAACCTCATTTTTCTTGTCTGCTTGAACATAAAAAATATGTCATAGCTGGACTTAGCAACATACATTTATAATATGCACTAAATATCAAGACTTGCTCTTGACTAAACCCAGCTATCCAATTACATTATATTTGGAGTTAACAGTCCCTAGGGCAATGGACACCTGGTTTCAACCAATATTACCAACCTGGGGAAGTTATTGCTGATGAATATTACAGTAATATTACAATTTGGCAAGACATAAGCTGTTTTACGAGATATTACTGTATCTCTCAAGCTGTGAAATCAGAAGATTTTCTATTTAATTATGTAGATCCGTAGTGGGATTTTGCTTCCGATTACTTTTTCAGTATTCTTCCTGTTCTGGATTCCTCATAAAATTATTCCTAAAATTCTAGCCACTCTATCATTGTTTCAAATACACTTTTCTTAAATCACGGTCATTATAGACAAAATCCTTGCTTTAACTTGATCTCCTTAGAAGTAAATGATGCTAGCATATATTGCATGACGATTACCTTTACTGACCTTGAGAGAAATTTGCTGCATATTTGCACATGAATCATGACTGTGCCATTTCTTCATATCAGAAACTAGAAAATCTGATTGCTAAATTTTGGTTTGTGACAGGTTTTGCAATTTAATGAAACAAGTAGGTGTTGTGAAGAGAGACATTGAGGCTAGTGGTGTTGTGCAGAGAGGCACTGAGGCTAGTGGTGTTGTGCAGAGAGGCTTGGTGAGGCCTAATAGAAAGCAGTTGTTGGTGGGGGATTCCATCATAAGAGGTGTGGAGATGGACAATGGTGGTCTTGTGAGGTGTCTTCCCGGAGCTACTGCTCACAGAGACAGGAGACGTATCGGTAATATTGTTAAGCAAGCAAAGCAGGAAGGGGAATTGGATGTACTTGTCCATTTAGGGACAAATGACTTGGCTTGCAATGAGGTTTCAGAGGTTAAGGAAGTTTTTAGTGTTTTTGCCAATGATATACGGCAGGTTGCTTCCACACTGTCATTCTCTGAAGTTCTGCCTGTGCATAACACTCAGAATGACAGGCGGATGCGTATTAGGGACTTTAACTTGTGGCTTGGTGAATGGTGTCGGGAGCAAGGATTTGGCTTTATTTCTCATGGTAGCTCTGTTTGGAATGGAAATAAACTGTACAAAAAAGATGGTTTGCATCTTTCTCAAAAGGGAACAAATGTTCTCAGTGAGCAGTTCAGAGGTTTTGCTAGGATGTATTTAAACTAGGAGGGGGGGGCAAAAGGGTGATAAAACATCAATCCAATTGTCCCCCAAAACAAGGACAGAAGGTGCCTGTAGCAAGTGTGTTAAAAAATGATAAGCTTAGAGTCATGTCTACAAATGCTCGCAGTTTAGGGAATAAGATCCATGAACTTGTGGCAATAATGGCAACTGATAGTGTAGATTTAGTCGCTGTTACTGAGACATGGTATAATGAGAAAAATGACTGGGACATAGCAATACCAGGGTACTCTTTATATAGAAAAGACAGGGAAGGCAAGAAAGGGGGAGGGGTGGCCCTGTATGTAAAGAATAGCATAAAATCTAGCCTAATAAAGGTTAGTGAGGCGAACATAGAGTCAGTTTGGGTTACGTTAGAATTTGGTAATCACACAGTAACTCGTGTAGGTGTGATTTATAGGCCCCCAGGACAAATTGAAGAGTTAGATAATCTACTAGTTGAAGAAATAGCTAAAATGACAATGAAGGGGGAAGTTATCATCATGGGTGACTTTAATCTTCCTGATATAAATTGGAAAACAAAAATAGCTACTTGTGCCAGGAGCACACATATTCTAAACTCCCTACTGGGATTGTCTCTAAAACAATTCGTTGAGGAGCCAACTCGTAAAGAGGCCATACTAGATTTAGTGTTAACAAATGGAGATTTGGTATCAGATATTACTGTAGGTGAAAGTTTAGGATCCAGTGATCATCAGTCAGTGTGGTTTAATATAAGAACAGTGACTGAGTCACACCACACAAAAACAAAAGTTTTAGACTTTAGAAAAACAGACTTTTCCAAAATTAGAATATGTGTAAAGGAGTCATTATCAGACTGGAGCAATTTAAATGGAGTCCAAAAGAAATGGGATTATTTAAAAGTTGCACTACTGAAGGCAACAGAAAATTGCATTAGGCTTGTCAGTAAAAGCAAAAAATTCAAGAAACCACTGTGGTACTCCACAGATGTAGCCAAAATAGTAAAAAACAAAAAGTTAGCATTTAGTAATTATAAAAAAAACCAGAGTGAGGAAGACAGAATGACCTATAAGATTAGGCAGAAAGAGGCTAAGCAAGTTATAAGAGCTTCCAAATCACACACAGAAGAGAAAATAGCACAGTCAGTAAAAAAGGGGGACAAAACCTTTTTTAGATACATAAATGAGAAAAGAAAAGTAAAACAAGGATTAGTTAGATTAAAAACAAAAGAAGGAAGGTATGTAGATGAGGATAAAGGTCTAGCTGACTGCCTCAATGAATATTTTTGTTCGGTATTTACAGATGAAAATGAAGGAAAGGGACCTCAGTTAAGAAAAAGGATAAATGAGTCATTTATTACACGTGAGTTTACAGAGGAAGAGGTTCTATTTCAACTGTCAAAAGTAAAGACAAATAAGTCAATGGGACCTGATGGAATACACCCAAAGCTATTAAAAGAGCTTAGTGGTGTACTAGCAAAACCATTAACAGATTTATTTAACCAATCATTGATAACAGGAGTAGTCCCAGAAGATTGGAAGTTAGCGAATGTTGTGCCCATTCACAAGAAAGGTAATAGGGAGGAGTCGGGCAACTATAGGCCAGTAAGCCTAACTTCAGTAGTGGGGAAAGTGATGGAAACCATGTTAAAGGATAGGATTGTTGAACATCTAAAAACACATGGATTTCAAGATCAGAGACAACATGGGTTTACTTCAGGGAGATCATGCCAAACTAATCTTATTGATTTTTTTGATTGGGTAACTAAAATTATAGATCAGGGTGGTGCAGTAGACATTGCTTACCTCGATTTCAGTAAGGCTTTTGACACTGTTGCACATAGAAGGCTTATCAACAAACTACAATCTTTGAGTTTGGATTCCAATATTGTTGAATGGGTAAGGCAGTGGTTGAGTGACAGGCAACAGAGGGTTGTAGTCAATGGAGTATATTCGAAGCTTGGGCTTGTCACCAGTGGGGTACCTCAGGGATCTGTACTTGGACCCATTCTCTTTAATATTTTTATTAGTGATATTGCAGAAGGTCTTGATGGTAAGGTGTGTCTTTTTGCGGATGATACTAAGATATGTAACAGGGTTGATGTTCCAGGAGGGATAAGCCAAATGGAAAATGATTTAGGTAGACTAGAAAAATGGTCAGAGTTGTGGCAACTGACATTTAATGTGGATAAGTGCAAGATAATGCATCTTGGACGTAAAAACCCAAGGGCAGAGTACAGAATATTTGATAGAGTCCTAACCTCAACATCTGAGGAAAGGGATTTAGGGGTGATTATTTCTGATGACTTAAAGGTAGGCAGACAATGTAATAGAGCAGCAGGAAATGCTAGCAGAATGCTTGGTTGTATAGGGAGAGGTATTAGCAGTAGAAAGAGGGAAGTGCTCATGCCATTGTACAGAACACTGGTGAGACCTCACTTGGAGTACTGTACACAGTACTGGAGACCCTATCTTCAGAAGGATATTGATACCTTAGAGAGAGTTCAAAGAAGGGCTACTAAACTGGTTCATGGATTGCAGGATAAAACTTACCAGGAAAGGTTAAAGGATCTTAACATGTATAGCATGGAGGAAAGACGAGACAGGGGGGATATGATAGAAACATTTAAATACATAAAGGGAATCAACACAGTAAAGGAGGAGACTATATTTAAAAGAAGAAAAACTACCACAACAAGAGGACATAGTCTTAAATTAGAGGGACAAAGGTTTAAAAATAATATCAGGAAGTATTACTTTACTGAGAGGGTAGTGGATGCATGGAATAGCCTTCCAGCTGAAGTGGTAGAGGTTAACACAGTAAAGGAGTTTAAGCATGCGTGGGATAGGCATAAGGCTATCCTAACTATAAGATAAGGCCAGGGACTAATGAAAGTATTTAGAAAACTGGGCAGACTAGATGGGCCGAATGGTTCTTATCTGCCGTCACATTCTATGTTTCTATGTTTAAGTAAAGAACCTTCTATTAATTGAGCCTTATGATACAAGATCTCGTATAAAATGTATCTTCCTTTAATTAAATGTGTGCAGCTTTTTATATTTTACATTGATTCACCAATCTGTTTCCTTTGTTTTACACTATATAAACTCTTCATGATTTGCCTTGTAGGGGAAAGTATGATCTGGTATCCAATGATAATCAATATGTTAATGACTGTTGATGAGCCGCTAATAATGTTGGCAAAACCACAATCCAATCCACCTATATTTTTCAACGCCAGTTTTACCATTATCGGATCAGTGAAAAGGGCCATATACGTTTTTTCAGAGATGTTTCAATCATTAAAATCTTGCCGAAGAGACATTAGTTGGTTTGAGAAAATGTAAAGGGATTGGATTGGGATTGGTTGGAGATGTTTTAAAGGGACTATCAAAAACTTAACAAATTCAACACTTAAAAACAGGACAGGAATATGTTTTTTTAACAAATGATTCATCGGTGTTTGAGTAGAATGATCCACACAAATCGCTCTCCTGTGCAAGCAACATTAATTCCTTCTTAGACAGTTATTAAAGGACACATAAACACTGTAACTACAATAAAACAAAGCAAAGATCCAAAAAACAATTACACATGTGCACAATACATATTACTTTAAAGGGACACTCCAGGCACTCAGACCACTTCTGCCCATTGGAGTGGTCTGTTTGCCAACTCCCACTACCCTTAACCCTGCAAGTGTAATTATTGCAGTTTTCATAAACTGCAATATTTACATTGCAGGGTTAACTCCTCCTCTAGTGGCTGTCTACTAGACAGCCACTAGAGGGCACTTCTGTGTTTATAGCACATGAAAAGTGTGCTATAACGTCGCTGTACGTCCTCACGCTATGTGAGGACCTCCAGCGTCGCTGAAATCCCCATAGGAAAGCATTGAAAGCATTTTTCAATGTTTTCCTATGGGGAGGTCGAATGCGCATGCCCAGCATTGCCGCACATGCGCATTAGGTCTCCCCCGCCGCCAGCCATGCATGCTCAATAGGTCTCACCCGCCGGATGACGTCGGTGGGGGAGGATCGTGGGCAGACCCTGACCCAGCGCCGAGGGACATCGGCGCTGGATACAGTTAAATAACTGAATGGGGTTTTAACCCCTTCAGCAACTTGGGATGGGGGGTGGGAGGGAGAGGGGACCTGCAGTGCCAGGAAAACGGTTTGGCACTGGAGAGTCCCTTTAAATAAATGAAAGCACTGCAATGTCCATATGGAACATAATAAGTTAATGATACAGCTGTTACCTTTTAGTAATATTAAGAGTAATATTAAAGCATTTTCCTGTTGTTAACCTTGTGATATGGCCCTACTGAACCTGACTATATAATGAGATAGGCCTAGTTTTAAGATGATAATGTTTTCTGACTTCAGTAGCTATCATTAGTAAAATTATTTGCGAAATGTGCAATGAGATTGCTTTGACAACTGCCTTTCATGGTGACTGGTATATCTTTTTAAATATATATATATATATATATATATATATATTTGTGTTAAGGGCTCATGATAGTACAGAGGAAACAAAACACTGATAAGTGTAGGTTGGTATTAAAAGAGCAAGTCGGTTGTGGTGTGCCGGAACCGACTATGAGGTAGGCCTGTAAATAAAGAGGGCAAAAATAGAAAATCAAAATTTATCACATACCAGCAATATATATACATTAACCAGACATGTCTTGAAAAGCATTTCTTACTTCTTGTACCGGGTTAGGTATGTATCGAGAGTAAGCAGATGATTTCCAGCGCCCCAGTGACTTGATAACATGAACTGGAATGTTTACACTGGATGCTGTGGAGGCCGCTCCTATGCGGAAGGAGTGGCCCGAATAGTTAGCTGATTTGAGGCCCAGCTGTGTTAATAAAGACCTGACGTGGGTCATAAAGGCGGTAGTAGTGAGTACCGAACCTTGTAGACTGAAAAGTGGTTGAGATGGTGGTGCGTTGCTATGCTGGGTATATGAGTCCAGTAGTTTGACGGGGCACCACCTGTTGTGAGTAGGATAGTACTTAACCTCTACTGGAGGTGCATGTTGACTGGTTTTGGAATGAGGCAGAGTCAGGATATAATAGTCCATGTGTTGTGTTAAGTGTGAATGAAGCAGGATGTGAGTAGACTGTGTCGTGTTGATGGCGGTGAATTCTCTCGGTCTCAAGAAATCATAAAAAGCTACGTATATTGCGGTTTTAATGACAAGATTTGTGCTGTTGGCAAAGGGCTTTAAATCTAGTTAGTTGGATAAGTCTTTAAAGATATGAAAATCTATAGGTAGCCTCTAAGGATGTTCTTAACTTGGTAGGAGGACATGAAACTCGAGTTGTTTGGTTGTAAAGTTAGCATGTGATGTTGGATGCCTGTCAGATATAGTTTGATTGTGTTGTATGATAGTTTGAGTTTGAGGTGGCAAAAAGAAGCAAACCCCAACAAAGATGTCATGATGAAAGGTTGTAAGATGTTGTGTTCCGAAAGGAATCTTTTAAATAAAATGAAAGCTCTGTCGTAAGTTTTCTGGGTATTAGTAGACAGTGCTAATTGGGACAATGTTCTGCTATGTTGCATGATAACTTCTAGTCCATTACTAGATGGTGGGATAGTGGAGTGGCCATGGCTGTGAGTGCGGCTGACGGGAGTATTTGACGAAAAGCCTGGAATTTAAAACGAGACAAATTGTCAGCAGCCGTGTTACATACAACTGGAACATGAACACAATACAAGAAGAAATTATGACATGCAGCCAACCAAGTGAGTTTCCTCAGGAATCTCATAATAGTCAGTGATTTGGATCGGCCTTTTTTAATAATGTGACAAGTTGCTTGGTTGTCTGAGTAACAACGTACTGACGAACCCGCCCATAAATGTCCCCATGCCACGGCAGCCGCCACGATGGGATAGATTTCAAAAAGAGCTGAGGTAGTGGAAAAACCCTCCAGGTCCTGAACCTCTGAAGGCCAGCTGCCCCAAAGCCATTCGTTCCCAAAATTTGCTGCGAAACCTGTGGTAGACGCCGCGTCTGACCAAATGGTAGGTGAGGAGTCAGACAATTGAGGAAGGAACATACTTTTACCAATCCAGGTGGTTAAAAAGTTTCTCCACATGAGTAGGTCTGCCATGGCTTGGGTATCCAGGGATAACCTGTGTGCATCATGTCGAAAAAGTGGGAACATGTAAAGGAGTCGTGAGATGAAAGCACGGCCTTGAGGCATGATGCGCATAGCAAAATTGAGTGACCCCAGCAGAGACTGTAGTTCTTTGCGGTTGCAAGTACCGATTTGTATGTAGAGATTTATGTTGGTAAGAATGTTTTCTACCTTGATGCGTGGCAGGCTAGCTTGCATGGTGGCTGATTCTAGTATGATACCCAGGAATGTAATGAAGGTATCTGCTCCTTCGGTCTTGGTGGGGGAGACTGGGACACCCAACTGTTCGAATAGACTGATGGTTTCTTTGAGGCTACTGGGAGGGGAATTATTCTCCTCGACCAGTAAGAAATCATCCAGATAATGTAGTACTGTAGGGCATCTGGCTATATTTAGTAATAACCAGCATAGGGTTTCGGCGAATACGTCGAATATGGCCGGACTACTTTTGGAACCAAAAGTTAAATGTGAGAAAAAGTAGTAGTTCCCGGCCCACTTGATGCCATGTAGGTGCCACAGTGTAGGGTGGATAGGCAGTAATTTGAAAGCATTTGTGATATCGGTCTTACTGAGCCATGCTCCGACCCCTGTCTGCATGATAGCCGTAATGGCGTGATCTATGGAGGAATATTGCAGTGAAAATTCCTCAGAGGGTATGAGGGAGTTCAGACTAGGAGTGGCGGAGGTGTGTGGTGCCGATAGATCGATGATAAGTCTCTGTTTGTGGGAAGATTTCCCCATGACAATACCGATGGGTTTTGGCCGCCATGTGGTGAAAGGAGGGGACTGGAAAGGCCCCAATAGGAAACCCTCTGTGACTTCCTGGGCTATGAGTGTTGCAACAGCTGTAGGGTTTTGCTGGGCAGATTGTAAATTAGGACATTCCAGGATTCCGGAAGGCATGTGTATGATACCTGTGTGGAATCCTTCTGATAGACCCGAGATAATGAATTCTACCAAATGTCTAGATGGATGATGTGACAGTAATGTCGTAAGTGTCACGATTCTGGGAACCCAACACGCTAACACACACACAGAAAGTGTGCAGTACCGGTCCTTAGAGTGGCCGGGCTAAGCACACACAGAATAGTCAGGAGACAAGCCGAGTAAGGGGAACCAGAAAACAGAATAACGAGAAACAAGCCGAGGTCAAAGGGTAGGAGAAAGTCACAAAGTCAGTATAACAAGCCAGAGAGTACGTGACCAGAAATCACACGTTCAGACTCAATACTATAAAGCAAAGACCACAACAGGGCAGGGAGGAACAGGATAGGTAAGTATTTAAACCATCAGGTCAATTCTGATTGGATAATTTCCAATCAGAATTAACAATCACACGTGGGAGATATCTAAACCTCCCACTGTGATTGAGGCACTGTGCCTTTAATGCCGGGTCAGGTGACTGACCCCGGCGTGACATATCTTGGACAGTCTTCCAGCGTGCAGCGTCATGCATGCTGCCGCTGGGGGGCGTGGAGGAAGACGCGGGCGGCATCCGAGGCTGGAGGGATGCCGCTCGCCGAACCCACGTGGAGAAGGGGACCGCGGACGGCTGGAGGGTGAGTGCCGCGAGCGGACTGCAGCCTCCCCTTGCAGCCGCCCGCGGGATCCTGACATTACCCCCCCCTCGAAGACCGCCCAGAGGGCGGGAAGCAGAAGGCTTCAAAGGAAACCTGGCATGAAAGGAGCGGACCAAAGAGGGAGCGTGCAGATCAGAGCACGAAACCCAAGATCGCTCCTCAGGGCCGTACCCCTTCCATTCCACCAGATATTGCAGCCGACCCCTAGAAACACGAGAGTCGAGAAGGGCAGCCACTTCATACACATCACTGGGGACAGCGCGAGGGGAAACAGGCCGCCCGAGGGGACGAGAGAACCGGTTGCAAAGCAAGGGCTTCAAAAGCGAAACGTGAAACGTGTTCGGAATGCGCATGGAAGGGGGCAAGTCCAGGGAGTAGGAAACGGGGTTAACCCTACGCAACACCTTGTAGGGACCAAGGAATCTGGGAGCGAACTTCATCGAGGGAACCCTGAGGCGGAGGTTCCTGGAGGACAACCATACCCTATCACCCAGAACATAGGAAGGGGCCGCACCCCTATGGCGATCAGCAAACTTCTTCTGAGCTGCCGCTGAACGGGACAGCGCAACATGGACCTGATCCCACATCTTCCGCAAAGAGGCGAGGTGCTGGTCCAAAGCGGGCATTCCCTTGTCGGAGAACGCACCGGGAAGGACGGTAGGCCGAAACCCATAAGCAACCTCAAAAGGACTTAAGCCAGTAGACGAATGAGACACCGTATTCCTGGCAAATTCAGCCCACGGAAGGAGGCGAGACCAGTCATCCTGGTGCGCATTAGTGAAGCAGCGCAAATACAATTCCACAGACTGATTAGCACGTTCGGCTGCACCATTAGATTGCGGGTGATAGGAGGAAGTAAACGACAAGGAGACCCCCATCTCAGCACAAAAACCCCTCCAAAACCGAGAGACAAATTGAGGTCCCCTGTCAGATACTATATCTTGAGGTACCCCATGCAAGCGGAAACTTCCTTGGCAAACACCTGAGCAAGTTGAATCGCAGAAGGCAGTTTCCTAAGCGGAACAAAGTGCGCCATTTTAGAGAACCTATCCGTCACTGTTAATATCACTGTCTGACCATCGGAAGGAGGAAGGTCCACAATAAAATCCATGGATAAGTGGGTCCATGGTTTCTTGGGTACCGATAGAGGCATCAGGAGACCCTGGGGTCTCACATTAGGGGACTTACACTGCGTACAGACCCGACAAGCCTGCACAAAATCCACTACGTCTTGCTTGAGAGAAGGCCACCAGAACTGTTGAAGGAGGCCCTTATAAGTCTTGGTAACCCCCGGATGACCAGCAGTTTTTTTTTTTTTTTAAATTCTTTATTTATAACAAGGTTGAACACCATCAATACATACAAAATCAATAGGAATATCACATATCGGACATATTCACAGGCTTAGATACATAAAACATACATCTTGTGGCATAGAGCCCATATGAGCGGCTGTATCCATAAAACATTAGGAAATCGTCTCTAAAGCGTCCAGATATGAGGATGGTGATCTCCCAATTTTTTAAGTATATATAAAAGACAAAAAAAATCCGAAATGGCTATGATGTCTGTGGTTGGGGATCTAGTAGAAGAGTTACCCAGACGTGTTGACATAACTTTCATGCTATCTGAGATCCCCCTCCAACCCCGGTATCAGGGATACCTAATGGCCCCACCACATGAAACCTGAAACGATTCATGTCGCGGTGCCCCTCGCCCAGCACACCAGATCCGGGGCTCAGGAGACTGTGGTGTATAACTTGAAGCCATTCAGATGAAAGAGCGAGTGAAAGCAGAAAAAGAGAAGAGGAAGGGAGAGTAAGATAGGCGTAGGAAAGTGGGGTTAGAAATAGATCAGGGATAGGAGTGGAATGTGGAGGGAGGGGGGGGGGGGGAGAGGGGGGGGGGGAGGAAGGGAGGGGATATGTGGGCCCGCTGCTCCTAATCGCCTATACCGCTCTCTATCCAAGGTGTCCAGATTTTCTCAAATTTCGCATTCGTACCCCTGACCCTCGCAGTCAGCTTATCCATGAGGAAGTTATCCTTAATCTTTTGCATTAAAACCTGAAGCGATGGCGCCGAGGCCTGAAGCCAGACTTGTGCGAGGGCCCTCCTCGCCGCTAGGTTCACCCTATGTAACAGCTTCTGTTCAGTCCTGGTCCAGTCCTCGAGTGGTCTGGCTAGGAGGAACACCCACGGGTCCAGTTTTATCTCCCTGCCAAAGAGATCCTTTAATAACCCCGCCACTTGCCTCCAAAAATCCTGGGCCACAGGACATTCCCACCACATGTGCAAATACGTTCCTTTTTGTCCACAGCCTCTCCAGCAAACATCTGAAGATAACCTGTGCATTCTGCAGAGCTTCACCGGCGTGGTGTACCACCGAAACATAGTTTTATAAGCTTGCTCCTGCATGGTTACGCATATGGAGGAGGTCGCCGCTGCCTCCCAAATCTCCTGCCAATCCACCCCTTCCAGTTCTTCGCCGAGATCAGCTTCCCATTGGGCTATATAGGTAAGCTCTCCCCATTCTGAGGTAGACGTGCTCAAGAGCGTGTATAATTTCGTAATGAGGCCTCTTGGGAACCTTTCCTCAAGGCATAGGGTTTCAAAGTACGTAAGGGGTTTCAGCGCACATCGTTTAATCCCCGGAGACTGTGCATAGTCCCTAAGTTGGACATATCTAAAGAAATCCGACGGACGCAGAACAGCTCTAGTTTGTAATTCTTCAAACCTGAGGAGTGTACCGCCCTCGTATAATTGACATAAGCGCTGAACGCCTGTGCCCTCTATTCCTTTAAAGTCCCTAGCTACTAGACCTGGGGCGAAGGCTTTGTTCCTCAGATAGGGGGTCATCGGGGACTCCTGGGAGGTTAGCCCATATTTAACCGATGTTGCGTCCCAGATTTTGACCGAGTTCGCTATGGCTGGACAAACAACTTGCGTCCTCGGTCTATGGTCCCGAGGGATCCAAATATAGAACTGAGGGAGGTCCGGAACCAAGAGAGAGGATTCCAGATCCACCCACCTCCTCTCTTCCGGGGGAGAATGCCAGTATGCGACTTGCGCGAGCTGGGCCGCCAGATAATAGAAATAGAAATTAGGTAAACCTAAACCCCCTCGTGACCGCGCTCTGTACAGGATATTGCGGGATACCCTGTGTTTCCTATTCTGCCAAATAAACCTCCCTACCGCCTGTTGGAGAACCCCCAGGTCGGATTTAGTCAGCTTAACCGGAAGGGCTTGGAAAAAAAATAAGATCCTAGGGAGCACATTCATTTTAACTGCATGGATCCTACCAATCCATGATATTGGTTTATCCTGCCAGTGTTCCATGTCCGATATCAGGGATCGAATCAATGGGGCGTAGTTCTGCTTGAAAAGCTGAGCAGGATCTGCCGTCAGGCATATCCCCAGGTATTTAATGTGGTGTTTCTCTATTCGAATATCATGCATACTCCCCACGCAGGCAATGTCGGAATCGCGCATGCAGATAGGGAGTGCACATGATTTAGGCAAGTTCACCTTATAGCCTGCTAATTGACCATAGAATTCCAGTACCGCTGCTAGCGCGTCCATCGACTCCGGCGGATGTGTCAGAGTCAATAGGACGTCGTCTGCGAAGGCGGAGACCACGTATCGTTTGTCCCCTATCGATATTCCCCGAATTTCGGGAGTGATGCGCACTTTCTGTAGCAGGGGTTCCAGCGAAAGGGCGAAGAGTAGAGGGGACAGAGGGCAGCCCTGTCTGGTGCCATTGCTCAAAGTGAACGGTAGTGCCTTTGCTCCCGTTATCCGTACCCGAGCTTGAACATCAGTATACAGAGCCCCAATCGCAGTGACAAAGGATTCCGGTAAGCCGAAATGCCGAAGGACCTCAAATAGATAGGGCCATTTAACTCTATCGAAGGCCTTTTCTGCGTCGAGTGAGAGGCTCAAGGTTGGGATCCCCTCCGTCGCCTGCCTCCATATTAGATCGATGTTGCGCCGAGTATTTTCATACAGTTGTCTGCCGGGTATAAAACCTACCTGGTCGGGATGGATTAGGTGTTTCAGATGGGGGTTCAGGCGGGTCGCCAGGATCTTAGCTAAGAGTTTGGAGTCGTGATTTATCAGCGATATAGGGCGGAAGTTTTCGGGTAACGAGTCGTCTCTGCCCGGCTTCGGCAGGAGAACTATGTCGGCCAGCGACATGTCCTTGTCCGGCCTCCCCCCCTCCATGAGATCGTTAAACAACGTCTCCAGATGAGGCGTTAATGTTTCCCGAAAGGTTTTGTAATAACCCCCCTCGAACCCATCCGGTCCGGGGGCCCTATTGCCTTTCAATGTGGAAATTGCCGCATCTATTTCCTCCGTCGTAATACGCGCTCCCAGAACAGCGGTATCCCCTGAACCCAGCTTTGGCAGCGCCAGCTGTTCCAAGAATTGTCTGGTTTCGTCAGTCTCGCGGCGTAGTTGGTCACCGCCGACTGTCCCGGAGTGGTTGTATAACGCTGCATAATAATCAGAGAAAACTTTTGCGATGTCCGTGGGATCGGTGCGATACACCCCAGCGGAGTCCCTGATTCTAGTGATATGGGAATGGCCCTGTCTCGGTCGAAGCGAACGAGCCAGCAAAGTGTCCATTTTATTGGACTTCTCATAGTACGTCCTCCTGGACCAAACCATTGCTCTGGCCGTATCATCGATAAGTATCTCACGCACCGAGGAACGTAACCTCTGGACGTCCGCCAAGGTGTCGGCGGATGGGGCGGTTTTGTGTCTCTCCTCAGCCTTGCCCAAAGCCTCTAAGAGAGACGACAGTAGCTGCATTTTACGTTTCTTCTTTAAAGTGGCTTCGCGGATAAATATGCCCCGTATAACCGCTTTATGAGCGGCCCACACGGTTGCTGGGCGAATGTCGGGAGCCACATTTCTACCGAAATAATCGGACAGTTCCGTGCGGATCGTCTCCACCACCGCCGGATCTTGCAGCAAAGAAGTATTCAACTTCCAGGACCACGGCGACGCCGTGCACAACTTATCTAGAGACATCGTGATCTCAGCATGGTCTGACCACGTGATGGATCCGATCGAGGATTCCAATGTCTTTGCCGCTAAGTGTGAGTTAACCAGAAATAAGTCAATCCTAGAATACGTACCGTGAGGAGCGGAGTAAAAAGTGTAGTCTCGATCTTCAGGGTGGTGAGCTCTCCAGATGTCTAATAGGCCTGTGCGTTGGATGAATGAACGAAGCAATTTATCCTGACTTCCCCTCCCGTGCGATCTTGGCAACCCGCCCCCCTGGCTTCGGTCTACAGCTGGACATGGGGTGGCGTTGAGATCCCCTCCCACAACAATCATGCCATGCGGCAGGTCATTAACCGTTTGGGCCATATTATCCCAGAAAGCAGCAGAGGGGTCATTGGGAGCGTAAATATTGAGGAGATGGATCGTATGGGAGTGCAAACTCCCTGAAATCACTAAGAAGCGTCCCGCCGGATCCGCTGTCACCTTCCCTATCCGGAGGGGGCATCTATGGTGCACAAGTACCGCCACACCATTTCTTTTGTTTAAAGTCCTCGCCTCATGTACCGTTCTATATGTATGGTCCCTTAAGGCAAACTTCGCGGCCTTTGGAACATGCGTCTCCTGCAAGAACGCTATGTCAGGATTAAGGCGCTTGAGTTCCCTAAACATAAGGCGTCGTTTCCTTGGAGCATTGAGTCCCTTAACATTGAGGGATAAGATCTTTAGAGGCATATCGGTGAGTCAAGAGGTAGGCAGATGGTATTAGACGAGCCCGCAGAGGGTCGACATAATAGCTGCGTAACGGGTTCAGCGACAACCCCTCCCAGTAGGGCATAAGCAGGGTAACGGGATGGGGGTAGGATAGAACTAGGGAAAATGGAATAGGGCGGGAGAAGAAAGAGTAGAGAGAGTAACAGTAAAAATAACTTACGCCTGGTCTTACCTGATGCCAGGACAACACGGGGTATATGTTGACGCCCCTCTAGGGTACAAAATGTGCCCCAGATCGGCATGAACACAGACCAATCAAGATGAGCACCTCAAGGGTGCCAAACATAACCAATATGGAGACAGGACAGCATCTCGTAATCAATGGGGGACAATAACGCTGCTTTATAGATGTCAGGGGGGGGGGGGGGGGGGGGCACATTTAGGCCGTCCCCGGGCGGGGCCCGAATATTACGACCCAACCCAGGGAAGCACCGACCCAGGTAATCAGGGGAGGGCAGCGAAACGTTGTCACCTCCCCCCAGCCTCCGGTATAGTATAAAATTAGGGGGAGGCTAAACATATTATCTGTAAAAAGCCTATCCACGTATCAGTGGGTATGCTTAACTAAGAACATCATATATACAAGTAACTCGTTATCAACCATAGTGTAAGCGATCCGCATTTTCAAGTGTTCCAATCCGGTACCCCACGTGGAGATTGGGAAACATACTATCTGAACAGAGAACTACCTTAAAGGGTATAGAAAAAATTGATACTTAAGTAGCCAGTGGGGGAACCGATTGTGGAGGGCAGAGAACAGGCGAATGTATACACATTGCATATCCCAATATAGCTAAGGGGGGAGTGATAGATCAACCGAATCTAGGGTACCAAGTGGATCAATGTACACCACCTCCCCCTCCCCAAAACATGCCCCCCGAATCGATAGGCCTCGGGGCCATGGTGAGACATGCTACAATAGAAAGGTGCCACAACTTAACTTAACTTAACCTCAGGCCCGGGGAGATAATAGAACGACACTTAGCAGAATGCAGACAAAAAATGGAACACCCATTAGCCTCGCCCGCAGCCCGCCGCCCCACAGTGCTCCCATCTGTTCATCATAACACGGTAACAAGATATACAGGATCCCAGCCCATATCAGCCCAGCAAGGAAAAACCGAACAATAAACGGGTGACGGAGCTAGTCCAGTCCGAAGGCAAGGAGGGGGGCCTATCCAGCCTATCAAGTAGGCAGTACATAAAAGGAAATTACTGTTTAACATAAGTTAAATATACGTTCAGGATAATTGAATAAAAACAAATAAAATCGCTAGCCACCTCGAGCACCCCCCGCCGCCCACCGCCCCATCCCGGTTTCCGATCCCGGCCAAAGCATGAACACAAAACACAATTGTCAACAATCCACCAATAATGAGCTGGAAATGCAGAAGTAAAGCAATGAGGCTCACCGTACAGTGGGGGAGTAGTAGTTTTTATGTCCACGAGGCAAAAAGGGGGAGTTAAGGCCAGGATTGGGACAAACGATCAACCCTAACCCTCCCCAACATCAGCGGACCCACCCGCGAAAATTACGCCCCATAGGCCCAAGAAGGCCGCAACGAAGGTCTCGGATGCCAGTGCCCATAACAAAAAAAAGAGGGGGGAGAAAAAAGAACCCCCAATGAGGGGGGCCCAACATCCCCCACCCAAACAAGATATCCCACCCGCAGGGCCTTACCATCAGGGACGGCCACCAGCCGTCCGACATGAGAGACCGAGGCAGAACCTCACCTCAGTCCTCTGCCGAATACCATTCACGGGGAAGGGCCCCCAGGACCTCCGCCTGCACCGTCGGGATCACGAAGTCATCGGGGGGACGGATCCCCAACTCCTTCAGGAACTTCACTGGATCGCCATCAGGAAACATAATTTTTGTACGCCCGTCTTTAAAGGCCAGCAGCCGAAATGGATGCCCCCAGGCATACTTGACCGAGTGGTGCTGCAACAGTTCGGTAAGAGGGCGCCATTCCCGCCGTCTCTGCAGGGTCTGAGGGGTCAAGTCCTGGTACAGAGCGAGGTCTGCCCCATTGTGCGTAATCGGGTGGTCCCTGCCATATCGCATCAAGGCCTCCTTCGTTTGAAATGAGAGGAACCTGATGATAACATCTCTGGGGCGCCTGTCGTCCGCTCTCTTAGCACGGAGCGCTCTATGCGCCCTTTCAATATGCCAGAGATAGTCAGGGATATCGGGGAGAAGCGGCTTGAAAATGCCCAAGACCAGAGCACCTTCCCCAGCCTGTTCCGGCAACCCCCGTAGCCGGACATTATTTCGCCGCGATCGATTCCCCAGGTCATCTATAGCAGAGTGAGCAAACGACAGTTGGGAGGTGAGATGATTAATTTGGGCCGCGGCTGCATTGTGGGCCACAACTGTAGACTCCACCCGCTGCTCGAGGGCCGCCGTCCTCACCCCCAAAGCCTGAATCTCGGCCTTAACCTCCGTCGTGGTGCGGACAATCTCCGTGGCTAAATAGCTACGTACTTCAGCCAGCTTAGTCAAGATCTGGCTGGTATCGGAGTCCGGAGACCCCATTGCCCCTCCGCCCGCTGGGCTCGAAGGCGATCTGGGTGTACCCGGGCCTTCACGTCCGCCATCTTGTGAGCTCGGTCGCACAGCGCGAGAGGCCGCGAACATTTCAGGTACAGAGACCTCCGTTACCTTTTTCGTCAATTTTCGTTGGGCTCTCCTGTCCATCTTGGGATCCCCAACTATTGTAGTAATTTTCGAGGTCTGTCTCCGCTAATATGAGCTATTGGCACCGCGGTCGCAGCAGAGCTCTACCCGGACACGTCCAGCTCGCTCGGCTGCAAACCACGCCCCCCCATGACCAGCAGTTTTGGCGGTGTGAAATAAAGATAACAACTTCTTTCTGTCATTCACTTTAACGTATAGTCTGCCAACAGGCGTCTCAGGGGGTGCTTGAGTTTGGTATGTCTTAATATTCTCAAGAACAAGAGACGAAACAACCAAACGGGTAGCAGCTATTATCTGAGACGCAGGTACAATAGGTTCAGGGGTCGGGTTAACAGATTCTAGAGGTTCATACTGCCGAGAGATAGCGTCAGCTTTGGCATTACGGCAACTAGGTCTATAGGTAATTACGTATTGGAAGCGTGAAAGAAATAGAGACCATCTAGCCTGCCGGGCGGACAACCTTCTAGCATCAGCTATATATGAGAGGTTCTTATGATCTGTTATGACCATAACCTTGTGTCTAGAACCCTCTAATAAGTACCTCCATTCCTTAAAAGCTAACACAATAGCTAATAGTTCCCTGTTCCCAACATCGTAATTCTTTTCCGGATCAGATAGCCTCTTTGAAAAGTAGCAACAGGGATGGAGGGGTTCGTCATACGATGACCTCTGTGACAGTACTGCTCCCACACCTGATTCAGAAGCGTCCACTTCCATAACAAAGGGAAGAGAAGGATCAGGGTGGCGTAGTACTGGAGCAGAGGCAAATGCCTTCTTGAGAGTGTCGAAGGCCTTAAGGGCTTCAGGAGTCCAAACCCTAGGGTGTAGACCTTTCTTAGTCAGCTTCGTTATAGGGGAGATAAGTGGTGAAAAGTTTCTTATAAATTTCCTGTAATAGTTGGCAAATCCTATAAAACGCTGGATAGCCTTAAGACCTTGGGGAAGCGGCCAGGATAGTATGGCTTCTAGTTTAGCAGGATCCATACTGAAACCCTGTTCAGATATTATGTATCCTAGAAATTGCACCGAGGTCTGATCGAACAAACATTTTTCTAATTTACAATAAAGTCCGTTCTGTAATAACCTTTCAAGCACCATCCTAACATGATTATGATGTGTCTGTAAATCAGGGGAATATACAAGGATGTCGTCAAGGTACACCACGGCACAGGCCTGCAATAGATCCCTGAGGACATCGTTTATGAGGTCCTGAAACACAGCGGGAGCATTACACAGTCCAAAAGGCATGACTAGATACTCATAATGTCCGCTACGTGTATTGAATGCTGTTTTCCACTCATCATTCTCCTTTATACGAACAAGGTTATAAGCCCCCCTGAGGTCTAATTTGGTGAAGTATTTAGAACCTTTGACCCGGTCAAACAACTCCGTGATGAGGGGAATAGGGTAGGCGTTTTTAATCGTTATATTGTTCAGGCCCCTGTAGTCTATACAAGGCCGTAGGTCACCCTCCTTTTTGGCAACAAAAAAGAAACCAGCCCCAGCAGGAGAGGAGGACCTTCTGATAAAACCTTTACTTAAGGCTTCCTGTATGTACTCCTCCATTACCTGGTTCTCTTTTTCAGAAAGAGGGTATACCTTACCCCTAGGCGGCATAGTACCAGGTAAGAGGTTTATGGCACAATCATATTCACGGTGCGGGGGTAGTTTATCTGCCTCCCTTTTTTCAAACACCTTAGCTAGGTCTGCATACACAGGAGGAACATAAACAGAAAGTGGTTTGGCTGTGGGTACATTAAGCAAGCCAACAGGACAAACACGAGTCATACATTCCCTTTGACAAGATTTCCCCCAGGAGAGAATCTCCAAACAACCCCAATCAATCATTGGATTGTGTTTAACCAACCAGGGGAAGCCCAAAACGATAGAGGCTGTAGGGGAGTTGATTATTTGAAAGGACAATCTTTCCTTGTGCAAGGCACCCACAGACATAACCAGTTCTTTGGTCTCATGGGTCACCAGAGGTTTCTCCAGTGGTCTACCGTCTATGGCCTCCACAGCCAAGGGAGTGACCTTTTGGATCAGAGTCAATGATGTGGTTTTAGCAAAACTCTCATCCATTAGATTGTCAGCAGCCCCTGAATCTATCAAGGCTTTGGTAGTCACGGTAGAATTTCCAACAAAAAGGGTGATCGTAATAAACGGTCTAGAAATGGGAACGTGAGGGGTAAACGACATAACACCCGAGGCCGACCCCTCTATAGGCCTTGGGTGCTGCAGTTTTCCCCGCAATTCAGGGCAGGTTCTTAGAAGATGTCCCCTTTTCCCACAGTAAAGGCATAACCCTTCCCTACTTCGGTATGATTTTTCTACCTCAGTTAACCCAGTAACACCCAATTGCAAGGTTTCAGGGGGAGGTTGGCTAGAAGGGGGTAATGCCAGTAACGCAGTACTGGGTAAAGCAGGTAACATCTGTGTATACATACGCCTCTGACTACGTCTCTCTCTAATACGATTATCAATACGGATGATATAATCTATAAGATCGTCCAGAAGGACAGGCAATTCCCTGGACGCTATTTCATCCAGGATGTAAGCGGCCAAACCCTCCTGAAAGGCTGTAACGAGGGCATCATTATTCCAAACCACCTCAGCTGCTAGAGTGCGGAATTCGATAGTGTAATCTGCTACAGATCTGTTAACCTGTCGGACCCTAAGCAGAGCTTTGCCAGCAGAAGCAACCCTACCGGGTTGATCAAACGTGCGTTTGAAAGCTGTCAGAAAATCTGCGAAGGACATAGGAGACGTACTCTCCCACATGGGGTTGGCCCATGCTAAAGCTCTCCCAGACAAGTGGTTTATCAAAAAGGCAATTTTGGTTCTGTCAGTGGGATAGGAACGTGGATTCATTACCAAATGGATGTCAATTTGATTGAGGAAACCACGACACAAAGCTGGGTCACCACTATAGCGCTGTGGCGGTGTCATATGGACTACATGAGCAGGAACGGGTACTGGAGTGGCAATGGGTTCGGGCACAGCAGCAGCCACCTCCTGGACGGCAGGCTGCAAGTGTGCAGTACGAACCAGTATGGTCTGTAAGGCTTGAGCAAACTGATCCATACGGTGGTCCAAGCCATCCATTCTAGCCTCCTGATTAACTGAATGCTGGGGTATGTCAGCAGGTTCCATTATGGCCCTGTTGTAATGTCACGATTCTGGGAACCCAACACGCTAACACACACACAGAAAGTGTGCAGTACCGGTCCTTAGAGTGGCCGGGCTAAGCACACACAGAATAGTCAGGAGACAAGCCGAGTAAGGGGAACCAGAAAACAGAATAACGAGAAACAAGCCGAGGTCAAAGGGTAGGAGAAAGTCACAAAGTCAGTATAACAAGCCAGAGAGTACGTAACCAGAAATCACACGTTCAGACTCAATACTATAAAGCAAAGACCACAACAGGGCAGGGAGGAACAGGAAAGGTAAGTATTTAAACCATCAGGTCAATTCTGATTGGATAATTTCCAATCAGAATTAACAATCACACGTGGGAGATATCTAAACCTCCCACTGTGATTGAGGCACTGTGCCTTTAATGCCGGGTCAGGTGACTGACCCCGGCGTGACATATCTTGGACAGTCTTCCAGCGTGCAGCGTCATGCATGCTGCCGCTGGGGGGCGTGGAGGAAGACGCGGGCGGCATCCGAGGCTGGAGGGATGCCGCTCGCCGAACCCACGTGGAGAAGGGGACCGCGGACGGCTGGAGGGTGAGTGCCGCGAGCGGACTGCAGCCTCCCCTTGCAGCCGCCCGCGGGATCCTGACAGTAAGTATAGAAATGTTTATCTGCGTTAAGTATTGTTTAGGATACATTTTATTAGGACACATGGTTTTAGCATGTGCCCTGAAACATTTTAAACATATATGCAATAACCGACATCCACTGTAATTACATGATCCAACATTAAAATGATTACATATTTGGAACTTGCCCAGAAACTTGATATGCCGTCCCAGTTTGTCTTTGGGTGTTTTTTCTGTAGTACCAGCGGAACTAGTGCCCTGCGAGGGGGTATGTTCGTTCGCAGTGTTTGGACAGAAATTAGCCGTATGAGCCATGGAGGAGCAGTATGCACAAGCCGGCGTTCTTAGACCTGCAAAGTGTCTGCAGAAAATGACCGTATCAATCTTGCTCCAGTTGGACCTTGTCCCGTACTGGGAGAAAGCGCCAGACACTTTAGCAGAAAAGGATCTATGTAATCTAGGTAATCATAGAAAGCTGACCAACCATATTTGTTGCCCAGGTCCACCAGCTTGTGCATATACAGATCAAACTCCTCACGCCTGTGGGGATATACTGCACAGATGACATCACAATAAATGCCAAACGCCAACACAAATTCAGAGATAGTCAGTTTCCTATTTAGGCGAGCATCCCTAGATTTGACCACCACAGAAATATCGTCATAAGCATAAGTCTTATGTTCCACCACATCCTGGGAGGCAATCAGCAGTGAAGCCAAGTTGATATCTTTACCTTCCAGGATATCTTTTTTGAGGTGCTCAGGTATCATATGGGCAGGGTTAACCTCTTGATCGTCAGAGGTGGTGGCTGGAGAAACTGATTGCAACTCGACCAGAGCTGGAGGGGTCGCAGCGGCCGGCCCAGACATGGTAAGGGCTGTGGTGACCGATTCGAGTTTCTCCAGCCTGGAGTTGACCTTGCTCATAGACGCCATGAGGGATGAGAGCATGCCGTGTATATCTCCCGGGTTAGACTGGCTAGTCCCTTCCCCGGCATCAATGTTATCGGTTGAGGTGTGCAGTAACTTGTAGAGTTCCGCTTTCCTTACTGTTGCGGGGAATGGGATTTGTCGTCTCCTGAGTTCGCTGGTTATGCGAGGGATTGTCCATGACCTGAAAGATGCTGGGGGGGCTAGCCACCTCTCCTCCCTGTGATGGAGTGTTTGCTCTAGCCGGAGTGCCCGGTTGGGAGAAATCCTCTACCCCTTCTTGAGACATACTAAATGACAAAATATTTGGTTAGTTTATGGAACCCCAGGGGTTGTACTGGCAGGCTAACTAGGCTGGAAAGGCAAAAAAATTTATCTTGTTTGGTGACAGGTGAGGCCCTGCTAGTTGCCAAGTGGCTTTGAGAGGCTCTATCTATGCGTTGGCGCAAGGGCATATTGAGGCCACCTGTCATAGTGGCAGGAATCGTAGGCCTCTCGGTGATAGTAAAAGAAAAAACAGGGAGTGACAGGTGAGGCCCTCTCTATAATTTTGCGAGGCGGCTAACTCATGTGTGGCCAGATGGGCGTTTGCCTCCGAAACGTTGGTCCTCGCGGACCACTAAACGATAGGCAAAATGCCAAGAAGGGAGATACCTATTTGGGCCTATACCCCTAAATTGCCAGTACTCTATGGCCTAGGGAGAGATGGAACGCATGTGAACTACAACATGAGCAGGCTTACGTACCTGGTAGTAAGTATATAGTATTGAGATTCGACAGGTATAACAAAACCTGGATAAACCTAAATGGGTAGAAAACAAAATGTGATAGAGTGAGAATAGATCCTGTGAGAACTGCGTAGTCTGTATAGGCTAGGGTTTGGGATTCTACCAGTATGTGAAGGAGGTGTAAAAGGTCTATGAGTATGGTAGTGACATGACTGGCCCCTAATTAGTGATATGCGTAAAGCTGAATCTGAACCTGGCAGCAGGGGCTTGGCCGTGTATTGTGTGGCTACTGAAGGTGACCAGATGATATGCATGTCACTAAATGATCCGAGTAAATGCTAGGGTTTGGGGTAGTCAATGGTGAAGGGAGGGATGGAATTGGATCATGCATTGAATATATATGAGCTGTGGCAGGAACTGAAAATGGAACGATTTGGGTGAGTTTGAAAAATTATGTGAAATGACAATGCCGTAATCGTATGCTAAACCATCACTGTAATATACACGTAATATCTGCACTTTAGTAATTTACAAATAACTATAATAATTATTTAAACAATATACGTGAGAAAACTAGCAACATAGAAACCTAGGATTGTATAAAATAAGTATTGAAAGTATGAAACTGATTTAAACTAATTTATGACAGTAATGAAGGGTAGATGAACCGAATTTGGTTTAATATAAACCGAAATGGAGTTTGCCATATGAAAGATGTGAAACAAATGCGTGCATAGCTGAGCAAAAAACTGCCGAAAGCATGATTGAAATGAATAGCAAGAACAATGTCGTTCGTCAAAACCTTGTGACAGATCTAGACGAAAGACATGTGTATAATGATTGAAACAACCGAACGGAAGGCAGCATGAATGAGTGCAGACGGTAAAGTGAAATGAAATAAAACGAATGGTTGTTAGGAAACACGAGTACCATACAGTAGTAACATACCGAAAGGATTATGGCACGAAAAGTTTAAACGAAATGGGAACAACGTTAATTTGCGACCTGGCCGCAAAGCAGGAGAACCGTAAAGTGAGGCCCCTTTTGTAAACGGGACGCCGTGGGAATGATCCAGGCATCGGACTTACAGTTTAGGAGTCCCTGGGACGTTATCTGTGATGAAGACCGGAGTCGCGAGAAGCTGGACGGGCGGAAAAGACCTTCAACAGGATTCCTGGACACAACTACACGTGGTGAAAATTGTGAGTTCTGAAATACCAAGATGGCGCCGTGAGAGAAACCGGAAGTGGATCCTCATGCAATGCTGACCTCGAACGGTATGGAGCCAGGTAAGGGGTGTCCCTTAAGTAGGGAAGGGGGGGTGTCATACGCCCCTCCCACAATTACAGGCCAAAAGGCCTTAATACATATATATATATTTAATTTATTTATTTGTATTTTTTTTTTTATCATTTATAATACTATAATATAGTATAATTGTACAATATATTTTTGCACAGTTTTAATAAAGTATTTATATACTGTATTAACATAAAGTAGGGGGGTATTTACCCACCTCATCCTGTGTAGTTTCACTAAAAATAAAGTTCAGATAATTGGAAAATGTGACAGAAGTCAAATTTAAAGGACCACTCTAGGCACCCAGACCACTTCAGCTTAATGAGGTGGTCTGGGTGCCAGGTCCCTCTAGGATTAACCCTTTTTTTTTTTAAAAAAAAACAAAGCAGTTTCAGAGAAACTTCTATGTTTATACTGAGGGTTAATCCAGCCTCCAGAGCCTCTAGTGGCTGTCTCATTGACAGCCGCTAGAGGCGCTTGCGTGCTTCTCACTGTAAAAATCACAGTGAGAAGACACCAGCGTCCATAGGAAAGCATTGAAAATGCTTTCCTATGCGACCGGTTGAATGCGCGCGCGGCTCCTGCCGCGCATGTGCATTCAGCCGATGATGTCGCGAGGAAGGAGAGGAGGAGGAAAGCTCCCCGCCCGGCGTTGGAGAAAGGTAAGTGTTTAACCCCTTCCTCTCTCCAGAGCCTGGCGGGAGGGGGTGGGGGCACCCTCAGGGCACTATAGTGCCAGGAAAACGAGTATAGAATATAATAGTATAATTGAATAAAAATGGTATGAACTTGCAAGTAACAATCATTGAGATTTAGGCCATTGAACACCTATCATGTGGGTCGTGGACTTATAGATATATAGTAAAATCCCCATATTTGCTGTTTCATTTACAGTGGTTTCATTTATTCACTGCTGACCGTGGTCCAGAAAGACAGTAAACATTTATAATTTAAATTGTGCAGTACAATAAATATTTTAGAGAGCGATAGACCATGTTCACATAACTTTTATTATTATCATTGTTCTATTTTATTATTAGTTAATATTATTGTCTTATTGTACCTAATTTATAAATGAAATACATAGATATATACAGCTTATAGTGTTCACTACTATCTGGCATCCCCTGGGGGGGCTTGGGACCTATCCAGAGCGGGTACGGGTTCTACTGCATTCTTTGTTGCTTATGTTGGTACATTATTACACAACCTTTATGTAATGCTTTAATTGTATTTCTCAACATTATGCTCAACATTTGAACAAACTGTGTCTTGCACTTGAAACCCTACAGCCTTTAACAGATACTATACTGCATAATGCATTGAAATATATGAAGAAATGCTGGAATAAGATGTAAGATGTGATGTTTGAAAATGCAAAAGCCGAACACATTAGGATGGTTTATCCAGCTCAGTTGATAATGACACAGGTCAGTCAGTGCCTGCTTTTAGCCATTTATTTTACATGTAAACATTACTCTTGGACGGCAAATGGAAACTATCTCAATATAAAGGAACACGAAAGAAAATATTCAGATACCTGAAAGGAAAAGATCCGTTATGTTTATTAAATTATTCGCCCTCTTTATCCTTTTGATTGTAAGTGTTAATGAGATTGTGTAGTCTGCCATATGAACACTCCTCAACAACATCCCAATAGGCTCTCTACTTGCACAATTGTTAAGCAGTGTTTAACAGTCACAGGATTATATTTAACAATGAATATTAATATACTGGAAAAAATTATATTTGCTTTTTTTATGTGGTTATAATAGCTGGGAGTTTAAAACAAACATTTTTATCCCATCAGGATATACATTCTCTCAAAATAATATTACGTATATATAAACATGTTGCTACGTCAACATGTATTTATCCAAAACCAGTTCAACATTTAATATTGATGTATGGCACTCAGTGCAAAAATTAGGTTACGTTCTCTATGAATGTTGGTCAATCTCTCACATCAGTTTTGTGGGATTTTGACCCATTCTTTCCTACAGAACATTGTGTTCCTTCTTCATTTGAAGATGTGATTTACTTGTGTAGCACAATTCAGGTTCTATGTCAACAATTCTATTCAGTTTACAAGTCCAGACGTACAATCAAAACTGCAAAATATAGTCTCCCTCAAACATTTTTTCATGTATTGTATCTGCGTGTTTGTTGTAGAATTATTGTGTTGTTGCATGTTCAACTCTTGGAACAGACTGTGAAGTTCATCGGCATTCTTCTGATACATGGTAGACTTCATGGTTGTGTCAACCAATATCAAGTTGCCAAAGTTCTAAAGCAGCACGGCCTTCAAAATGATTGCACTACCATCACTATGGTGGAGGGTAACCATAAGGTTATTTAGTTTTGTCAGGTTTCTCCAACACAATGTATCATATTTATCATTGATAAGTCCCTTTGACTTGTCTGTGCAAAAACATAGTTGAGAAGGCTTGCCGATCACCCAAGTGATTTTTAATGAATTTCTAACAGCCAGCAATGTTCTTTATTGAGAGCAGCACTTTCACCCTAAGCAGTTACATATCATGCATTCTTTTCAGAAGTGTCTCATTATTTTTTAATGATAGATCACAGTTAACCCTTATCCACAATTGTGACACCCAATTATTCTCTATGCTTTCTGAGTTAAACTCATAGTAAAAGGTAGGGAATACCAAAATAGGACTTTCTCCACTTTACATTGCAGTTACAGTGGAATCCTATAAAATATATACATCCATTACTAAGATTCTTAAAGTTCCACCCAATTTCCTTCTGTAAACATATGAGAATCCCATCATCAGAATTAAAATATTGAATGATCAGTTAATAAACACCAGGGTATCTATGTACATTGTATATCATTTCTCTGTCGCTGCAAATCTTTTCTTTTTAGGTTCTATTTTGTAATTTATTTATTTTGTTCTTATCTATATTATAGCATATTCACTGCACTCACATACTGCCAATTATGAACATGCAATTAAAATATAAAAAATATAAAAATAAAAAAATAATAATGTTTTGTTATGATATGAATAGAACGTTGGTGCTCACTAGAGCATATATATGATGAAACAGGAGTAAATAATTAAAGGAGAAACCTGGTGAAATTAAATTTAATAAGCTGGGTGTGAATTTCATTGACGGTACCAAATAAAGATATGATGCAGTTCTCCAACTCGCCAGTAGGTGACCTCAAAAATATGTGGTTCTGGTCTAAAGAAACATATGACACAGGGACAAACAGTGACAGTTATCTTCAATATGTTTGCATGAAAACGCAGAGTGCATAAATACACAACCTGTTACCCTACAAAATTAATACCGTCTGTGGCAGAAATGCCTCTGGCACATGTTTCTGGAGGAGCTTGCTTGCTTGCCAGCCTCCTGCCCACAAACTAAGAGCCAGGTCAGAGACTGTAAAGACCCATATTTTATTCCCCCTGGTTCCCCTGGTTCAGCACTTTCCATTCATGCATAGAACCGAGCGCTTGCTCCCTGGCGGCCGTTCGCATGGATCAAACCAGCGAATAGACTTCAGGGGGACTTAGCCGCGAATGCCCTGGAACTATTTTTGGCATGAAGACTTCGCGGTTCCCGGTCAGTTCCCAGTCGGTCCCCAGCGGCACTTAGCCGCGATTCTATGGAACAATTTTGGCCTTCTAGGAAAATCCTGAACTATCCTATTTTGTATGGGAATGTCCTGGACCTGAGAGCCAATGTAACCGTGTGTATGTTTTTACTGTAGTCTAGTCTCAGGTTCAGGGGGGAGTGCACCTTGCATGGGGACCTGCATATAAGGCCAGTTGTGGCTGCCAATAAATTTGTTCCTGCCTACCCTCATCTCATGTGTAGGGGGAACAGCTGTATCTGCTCTGGGGATTGCTATATCACAATACTCCCCTGGGTTATAATAACCTGCTATACTCTCTTGGAGGAGAGGTCTTCTCACTGGGAGCTGGATCCAGGAGTTTGGTCCAGGCTGAAAAGAGACGGTGAGAGCCCAGCCAAACTGCGGCGGCACAGAGGCTACGGTGCTAATGGTGTCCGGTGCGGTGCTTATGGTACTCGGCGACAGCTAGAAAGTAGCGATTGGCAGAAGCACCCAGTTAGGGTGCCAGGCAGTCCCCCACACCGTCTACAACTGCTAAATTTGTGGTTTATTTTCCTTTTTAACATATTACTAAAAACATGACTACCTTGAATTGTAAATCCAATCGTTTACTTATGGTCATACTCTGAAAGTTGTTCTGTCTAATATAACCTTGAACACCTGTTCTAGAGTAATATGACAGACTCCTTGCGATACTCCTTATCTCTATTTTAATAAAGACCATCATTCACTAGTCTTACAACTAATTACACTGGCATTAAATATTACTAGAGAAAGCACTATTTCTAAATCCATAAAGAGGTCTCTAACATCAATAGAGTGATGGTGGAGAAAAAAATATAATTGGATCCTTGAAAACTGCACATCTTGACAAACACATTGTTGGAGGGGATACATTTTGGTTCTCTTGGTTCTTTGATTGCTATTTTTTTTTTCATGCATTTGAGACAAAATTATAAGTGATGCACTTCTCATTTATATACTAATTATTTTTCAAGGGCAATTGCTCCAGCTCATGATTAATTGTTTAAACAAAAGATAATGCTAAAATCAGGTACCTTCAAGAGTCATAGTACATTCTTAGCACCATTGATTTATATACCAGGAATTCAGATAGTCAAGTAAGGAGCTGCATTTCTGAACAATTCAGAATTCCAGCACAATTTGAAGGAAATACTTACAGGATCACTGCAAGCACCATAACTACTACAGCCTGCTGTAGCGATTAAGGTGCCAAACATACCCTGAAAACCCATCTGGTTTGAAATGGTTTGACAACTTACCCAAGTCTCCTAGGTGTCCATATGACATCCAGTCTTCTGCAGGAGAATCATAATATCATTGATCAACTTAAGCACAGCTGATAAAGGGCTACACTCTTTATAAAATGCTTCTTTACCAAATTGTACTAGAAGGGCGCCGACAAAACTCCTGTCACCATAATCACTACAGTGGGTTCTGGTTATGATGCTTGGAATATTTCTTTAAAATGGAATGTAAATTGTGAAGATGAATTCCTTAAATTAGTGCATATACATTAAAGTTTAATGGGCTAGACTATAAGAAAAAGCCATGTTTGGCACAAAATATCAAAAAAGATAAAATATGTATACTAGCAAGGAAATAAACCCTGTGATACAAAGGATAAGATGAATATAAATATAGATACAAACATATATACTTAATAATGGGTACCAAGGGATACCTAAAAACAGAAAATACAAAGCAACATAGTGTGAACCATGCAAAACATATATATGATAAAGGAATGGGGTTGGAGTTTCACTCACATGGCCCGGAGCCGTCCTAGGCTCTGTATTATATGCTCTAAGGTGCCACAAATGGCTCAGCGATCCAAAAAATGCAAGGTTCTCAAGAACTGCATGATGGATCTTCAGAATATTTAACACTCAATTTATTTTTTACCCCATTCATTTATCATATATATGTTTTGTACGGTTCACACTATGTTGCTTTGTATTTTCTGTTTTTAGTTGCCCTGTCCTCTTTTATTTGACCAAATAGAACAATGAGAGTAGAGGCAAGTACTAGTGCAGACACGTTATGCACTCACATGATGAGAATCATCAGGCACATCAAGTATTGCAGATTATATCTTTCTCAAATCCAAGAATAAGGATGACAAGCCCACCTTACACATTTCATCCTGACTGTCCTTCCTCTGGCCTCAATAAATAAATAAAATACATGTTTATACAACCATATAATATAGTTTAGAAAAACAGTCTGCCTTTTATCTGAGATTTTGTACTCAACACTTCTCTCTTTGGAGAAAGAGACTCATGTGATACTCCATCCATGATTATGTGGCACTCCATCCATGTCAATGGATCACATCACCCAATATTTTTGACTCCAGTGTTTATTGGTTTACTTCATTTCCGGGGCATCCTCACCACAAAGCCCGTTATACAGTTTCACACTCTTATTTGGTGTTTTTGCTCTGAGCGTCCCCCCACTCAACTTAATGTTTACTCAACAAAAAAAGTAGAAATAGCACATTTCTTATTTGCTAGAGGCTTTTCCTGGATGTTCATTTTCAAAATCCATAGGGAGATCATCTCCAGCCAAGTGTTTTTCGATTTCTTTAATAATGTATGAAAATGTTAGGAGACAATGAAAAATAGTCAAAAAGAAGGTATTTGCATCATGAATTGAATAATCTCCATGATAAAATTTTGAGGAGATGGTGGAGTTTACATACATTTTTAATGTAGACCTCATACAATTTACCAGAAAATGTGTGGCAAGAAATTATGATTTTCAACACTTCAATAGAAATGTTACTCAAAATCCTGTAAACATATCTCAATTTAATAGCACATCCCATAACATATTATCTACTACCAATGTGTTTCCTCTAATTAATCTTCTCTATCTAGATAGCCAACTTCCTCTGACCCAATAACAGGCACCCCATTTGGAATGTCTATAAAATAAAGAACTCTCGATAAACTGGAACTGGTAAGTTTCTCAGAAAAGGCAATGTTTACATTTAAAAGCCTGCAAGTACATGCTATAGACACTAGAACCACTACATTAAACTGTAGACTACTGTCTCTTTTACGCCAGAGTAGCTGCATGGAAAGCATAGCTGACTGGGAGATTTTTTTTCAGTTCTGCTTTTTTACCCTTAAGTTTGAAATTCACCTTGAATTCAACTTAAATTCACACTTTAGTGAATAACCTTGTTATTCTCTATTAGTTCCATATTTTAAGCTGCTATAATAATCAATGTGTACTGATATCTGTCACTTTGTTTAGATTTTTGCATTTATCAAAGCAATTGCTTCCATAATCAAGGTTCATTCAAGGTGACTTTAAATTAAATAGATAATTTAGGAATAACACTACCGATAATTTAGGAATAGCACTACTGATCATTTAGGAATAGCACTACTAATATTTTAGGAATAACACTACTGATAATTTGGGAATAACACCACTGATCATTTAGGAATTGTCAGGGTACCTGTGGTCTCTACCTCCGAAAGAGGTAGAGACTTAGCTGTTCCTCCATCCAGACGGTCTGATGGCTCCCTTCCCCGCGGTCTATCCGGTCATGCTAGGCCGGCCGCGAGGGAGTGACTGCCTTTTACAGCATCTAGGCAGGAAGTAGTCATCAGGACACTCCCCCGGAACAACCTGTCAGTCAATGGCTGCAGGACCAATCAGGACGCCTTGGAGGCGTGGTTACTGCTCTGAACAGGGTATTTGACAGAGCTTCTTTCATTAGCTCATTGCCCTGTCGTGGTTCTAGCTTGTTCTAGTCACTCAGTGCTTGTGTATTCTATTATCCCTTTTGGTTTTGACCCGGCTTGTTTACCTTACTCTGCTTATCTCTGTTACCCTTGATTCGGCTTGTCTCTCGCTTACCTGTCTTCTGTTACCCTCGACCTCGGCTTGTCTTTGACCATTCTATACTGTACTACTTACGTTAGTCCGGCTATTCTAAGGTCCGGTATACGTATCTGGCTACTGTTTGTACTCTGCGTGTTGGATCCCTGTCCCGATCCTGACAGGAATAACACTACTGATAATTTAGGAATAGCACTACTCATAATTTAGGAATAACACTACTGATAATTTAGGATAACTTAGGAATAGCACTACTGATCATTTAGGAATGACACTACTAATATTTTTGGAATAACACTACAGATAATTTAGGAATAGCTCTACTGATAATTTAGGATAATTTAGGAATAATACTGGAATAACACTACTGATAATTTAGGATAATTTAGGAATAGCACTACTGATAATTTAGGATAATTTAGGAATAACACTACTGATAAATTAGGATAATTTAGGAATAGCACTACTGATCATTTAGGAATAACACTACTGATAATTTAGGAATAGCTCTACTGATAATTTAGGATAATTTAGGAATAATACTGGAATAACACTACTGATAAATTAGGATAATTTAGGAATAGCACTACTGATCATTTAGGAATAACACTACTGATAATTTAGGATAATTTAGGAATAGCACTACTGATCATTTAGGAATAACACTACTGATAATTTAGGATAATTTAAGAATAGCACTACTGATCACTTAGGAATAACACTACTGATCATTTAGGATAATTTAGGAATAACACTACTGATAATTTAGGATAATTTAGGAATAGCACAATTTAGGATAATTTAGGAATAGCACTACTGATCATTTAGGAATAGCACTACTAATATTTTAGGAATAACACTACTGATAATTTAGGATAATTTAGGAATAGCTCTACTGATAATTTAGGATAATTTAGGAATAATACTGGAATAACACTACTGATAATTTAGGAATAGCACTACTGATAATTTACGATAATTTAGGAATAATACTGGAATAACACTACTGATAATTTAGGATAATTTAGGAATAGCTCTACTGATAATTTAGGATAATTTAGGAATAATACTGGAATAACACTACTGATAATTTAGGATAATTTAAGAATAGCACTACTGATCACTTAGGAATAACACTACTGATCATTTAGGATCATTAAAGAATAACACTACTGATAATTTAGGAATAGCACAATTTAGGATAATTTAGGAATAGCACTACTGATCATTTAGGAATAGCACTACTAATATTTTAGGAATAACACTACTGATCATTTAGGATCATTAAAGAATAACACTACTGATCATTTAGGATCATTAAAGAATAACACTACTGATAATTTAGGAATAGCACAATTTAGGATAATTTAGGAATAGCACTACTGATCATTTAGGAATAGCACTACTAATATTTTAGGAATAACACTACTGATAATTTAGGATAATTTAGGAATAGCTCTACTGATAATTTAGGATAATTTAGGAATAATACTGGAATAACACTACTAATAATTTAGGAATAGCACTACTGATAATTTAGGATAATTTAGGAATAATACTGGAATAACACTACTGATAATTTAGGATAATTTAGGAAAAGCACTACTGATAATTTAGGAATAATACTGGAATAACACTACTGATAATTTAGGATAATTTAGGAATAGCACTACTGATAATTTAGAATAATTTAGGAATAACACTATTGATAAATTAGGATAATTTAGGAATAGCACTACTGATCATTTAGGAATAACACTACTGATAATTTAGGATAATTTAAGAATAGCACTACTGATCACTTAGGAATAACACTACTGATCATTTAGGATCATTAAAGAATAACACTACTGATAATTTAGGAATAGCACAATTTAGGATAATTTAGGAATAGCACTACTGATCATTTAGGAATAGCACTACTAATATTTTAGGAATAACACTACTGATAATTTAGGATAATTTAGGAATAGCTCTACTGATAATTTAGGATAATTTAGGAATAATACTGGAATAACACTACTGATAATTTAGGAATAGCACTACTGATAATTTAGGATAATTTAGGAATAACACTACTGATAATTTAGAAATAAGACTACCAAACTGTGATCAACAGAAAAAAAGAAACTGCAAGCTTTAAGCCAAAGTAGGAATTTGGAAATAAAATCTCTGAATCATCTATAGCTGTAGATTGGCTATTTATGCACATGTGTTGTAATTAAATTCTCAAATACAATTCTGTATTTGTTCATGAATAAAACTCTTTGAGTATTTTGTTTTAAAAATGTCTGAAAATGTTGTGCATATATGAGCTACTCCTTTAGTAGGCATTCTGCAGCCTTGCAGAAAATACTGTAAATATCTATTAAATGTGTTATTTATGGGGACTGTATGTCCTTTTTCTAGTGCTTATGATGTAATATTCCTCTGCAAGAACAGGGTTACTAGTCAGGTGGGAAAATGTGAGGTGCGCAAAATTTATAAATAGAATTTTAACATTTCTATTAGTTTCAGGCTACTGGGCTGGTAGGAATTCAAAGCCCGGTTACACGCATGTGGATATTTCTTTGACTCTAAAGTTATATGAGCCCTATAGGTTTCAGTAGAAACATCATAGCAGAAGCTATTTTTGTTTTATTGTTTTGGCTTTGCTTTGTCTATAAACTGGCAACACTTTAATTCAAATCTATTTTCACTCTACAAAAGAATATACTATGTGCCCCGGATCAATGAGGGAACCGAGTACTGTAAACTCTGTTTGATGAGAGTCAGGAGGACACGTAATTGTTGGAAGCACTTTTAGCCATGGCTCCTACCCTGGTGCCAACGGAGCATTTATGATCTTTAAACATAAATATTAGTTGCACATTGCTTGTCCCTGGAAGTTTAAACCTGATTTGATAAACAGAGTTCCTTGCACATTTCTTGGACTTCTATACATTTAATTCCCAGATGTCCAAGCAGTGCAAATAGATATTTCTTTATGATTTTCTTCTTAGCAACTATAAAATGGAAAACCAAAAACCAGGGTAGTTGCTGTCTTGTTAGCATTCCTTTAGAGATTGAACTTCAAGAGTGAGTAATAACCAAACCAACTACAGTATCAACTTCTGAAGGGTCTTTATGGCAAATTCCAAATCATTCATCCCTAGTGTGAAGCAATTCACTCTCACGGTGTAAAGTGTCATTTCAGACTTTTTTTTTTTTTTTTTTTTTAACACAACAGAGAAAATAAAACCCCAAAATGCACATTTCTGTTTCTAACTCTTAGAGAACATAGAACATTTACTATAACTTTACACTGGCATTGAGCTACAAATTTACCGCATTGAGAATGCGTGTGTGGGGGGGGGGGGGGGGGGGGAGGGGGTTACCTGCACAATTTTGGGGGTTTAAACACAATACATTGAAATATGTAGTGAACACGGAAACTCAAATTGCAAAATTTAGACTTAAATAACCAGCTGTGACTACAGCAGAGATATTCATTTTAAAACCAGCCATTCAGATCTGAATATTTCATTTTTGTTTTCAATACATTAGAGTTGGGTGTTTACTGAGTAAATCAAATTTCCCAAAAAGTCTTACAGCACATAAAGCAGATATAGATATACTTATTACTACTAAAATACAATTTATAGAATGATGCATATCACTCTTATAACATATATATATCTGTGTCCAGTCAGCCTTAAAAGCAGTGCTGTAGAGGTAGATACAGTTATAGAGGGTGTAAAACTCAGTGCTGTCCCAGCTCCTCCAGTGTCTGTGTGTGATGCTGAACAGGAAGTGGAAGGGATCACTTCCCATCTGCCCACTAACAGTCTCTCATACAGGAAATGCCTTACTGGAGGAGCATGGCTAGCAATGAGTGATGTACACTGTATAACAGCTACTGCAGTTCTACTATCATCAATCTGGCTGGTTTACAAAAGACATAGAAGGTTGAGTACTTTGCAAAAAAAACTTTCTATCTACAGCACTCAAAGCCTAAACTTGAAAATAAACCCTTTACCTTAACCCAAAAACCAAACACCTCATGTACTCCAATACTAAATTTAACCCAACAATAACCCTAAGCCCAATAATCCTAAACATCCCTTATACTACAACTTTAACCCTCTCAGACTGTTAATCTTTTTAACACTAAACACCCTATATAATCTATCTCTGACATTAACCCCTCCATAACCTTCAACCCCCTACACCCTAACCACTTCTAACATTATCTTAAACCTTGCATGCATTTACAAAGCCTCGTACACTCACTGTACTCACAGATTCAAACACAGAAGCAGCAGAGCAGATACATGCACATACATTTATGCATATGCAGTTGTCAAATATTAATTTTTACTGATACAATGAATAGAATGTACATAACTGATACGATGTGCAGGATAGGATGTATATCACTGATACAATGAATAGAATGTACATACCTGATACGATGTGCAGGATAGGATGTATATCACTGATACAATGTGCAGGATAGAATGTATATTAATGATACAAGGTGCAGGATAGAATGTATATCACTGATACAATGAATAGAATGTACATAACTGATACGATGTGCAGGATAGGATGTATATCACTGATACAATGTCCAGGATATAATGTATATTAATGATACAAGGTGCAGGATAGAATGTATATCACTGATACAATGAATAGAATGTACATAACTGATACGATGTGCAGGATAGAATGTCTGTACGACCAGCTCGCGCTTGCAGGACTTCTCGCGGGCGACTCCCTTCCTATGGAACAGCCTGCCTACCACCATCAGACTCTCCCCTAGTCTTCAATCATTTAAGAAGTGCCTTAAAACCCATCTCTTTAGGAAAGCTTATGGCCTCCCAGAGTAATCTCTACCTTACACATCTGTCTCTTGCTCTCTGCTATAGGACAGCACTTTACTCTTTCCTCCAGCTCTGCTTCACTCCCACCTTATTTGATTGATATTTCCTGTCCTAATGTGTTTTATACCCCACCTCCTATAGACTGTAAGCTCGTTTGAGCAGGGTCCTCTTCTACCTATTGTTCCTGTAAGTATTCTTGTAATTGTCCTTTTTCTAGTTACATCCCCCCTCTCATAATATTGCAAAATGCTACGGAATCTGTTGGCGCTATATAAATGGCAATCATAATAATAATAATCACTGATACAATGTGCAGGATAGCATGTATATTAATGATACAATGTGCAGGATAGAATGTACATAACTGATACAATGTGCAGGATAGAATGTACATAACTGATACAATATGCAGGATAGAATGTATATTAATGATACAATGTGCAGGATAGAATGTATATCACGGATACAATGTGCAGGATAGAATGTATATTAATGATACAATGTGCAGGATAGAATGTATATCACTGATACAATGAATAGAATGTACATAACTGATACGATGTGCAGGATAGGATGTATATCACTGATACAATGTGCAGGATATAATGTATATTAATGATACAAGGTGCAGGATAGAATGTATATCACTGATACAATGAATAGAATGTACATAACTGATACGATGTGCAGGATAGAATGTATATTAATGATACAAGGTGCAGGATAGAATGTATATCACTGATACAATGAATAGAATGTACATAACTGATACGATGTGCAGGATAGGATGTATATCACTGATACAATGTGCAGGATATAATGTATATTAATGATACAAGGTGCAGGATAGAATGTATATCACTGATACAATGAATAGAATGTACATAACTGATACGATGTGCAGGATAGAATGTATATTAATGATACAAGGTGCAGGATAGAATGTATATCACTGATACAATGAATAGAATGTACATAACTGATACGATGTGCAGGATAGGATGTATATCACTGATACAATGTGCAGGATATAATGTATATTAATGATACAAGGTGCAGGATAGAATGTATATCACTGATACAATGAATAGAATGTACATAACTGATATGATGTGCAGGATAGAATGTATATTAATGATACAAGGTGCAGGATAGAATGCATATTACTGATACAATGAATGGAATGTACATAACTGATAGAATTTGCAGGATAGAATGCATATTACTGATACAATGAATAGAATGTACATAACTGATATGATGTGCAGGATAGAATGTCTGTACGACCAGCTCGCGCTTGCAGGACTTCTCGCGGGCGACTCCCTTCCTATGGAACAGCCTGCCTACCAACATCAGACTCTCCCCTAGTCTTCAATCATTTAAGAAGTGCCTTAAAACCCATCTCTTTAGGAAAGCTTATGGCCTCCCAGAGTAATCTCTACCTTACACATCTGTCTCTTGCTCTCTGCTATAGGACAGCACTTTACTCTTTCCTCCAGCTCTGCTTCACTCCCACCTTATTTGATTGATATTTCCTGTCCTAATGTGTTTTATACCCCACCTCCTATAGACTGTAAGCTCGTTTGAGCAGGGTCCTCTTCTACCTATTGTTCCTGTAAGTATTCTTGTAATTGTCCTTTTTCTAGTTACATCCCCCCTCTCATAATATTGCAAAATGCTACGGAATCTGTTGGCGCTATATAAATGGCAATCATAATAATAATAATCACTGATACAATGTGCAGGATAGCATGTATATTAATGATACAATGTGCAGGATAGAATGTACATAACTGATACAATGTGCAGGATAGAATGTACATAACTGATACAATATGCAGGATAGAATGTATATTAATGATACAATGTGCAGGATAGAATGTATATCACGGATACAATGTGCAGGATAGAATGTATATTAATGATACAATGTGCAGGATAGAATGTATATCACGGATACAATGTGCAGGATAGAATGTATATTAATGATACAATGTGCAGGATAGAATGTATATTAATGATACAATGTGCAGGATAGAATGTATATTAATGATACAATGTGCAGGATAGAATGTATATTAATGATACAATGTGCAGGATAGAATGTATATCACGGATACAATGTGCAGGATAGAATGTATATTAATGATACAATGTGCAGGATAGAATGTATATTAATGATACAATGTGCAGGATAGAATGTATATTAATGATACAATGTGCAGGATAGAATGTATATTAATGATACAATGTGCAGGATAGAATGTACATTGATGATACAATGAATAGAATGTACATAACTGATACAAAATGCAGTAGAGAATGTATATCACGAATACAATGTGCAGGATAGAATGTATATTAATGATACAATGTGCAGGATAGAAATTATATTACTGATACAATGTGCTGCATAGAATGTATATCACTGATACAATGAATAGAACGTATATTACTGATACAATATGCAGGATAGAATGTATATTACTGATACAATGAATAGAATGTACATAACTGATACAATGAATAGAATGTATATTACTGATACAATATGCAGGATAGAAGGTATATTACTGATACAATATGCAGGATAGAAGGTATATTACTACTAGAAAATGCACAGTACGATCCTTGTATGACTGTTAGAATTCCTAAAACAGATTTCGTATTACTATTATAATGGGCAGGATATAATGCTTACTACTGTCTCAATGTGCATGATGCAAAGCATGCTGATGTTGCAATAATTAAGTAGAATGCATATTACTGTTTCAGTATACAGGACAGACTAATTATATTACCATTGCAGGGTTATGGATAGAATACATTTTATAGTTACCACAGAACAGAATGCACATTATTGTTACAATGAAGGAATATAGTGCATATTACTGCTACAATGTGGAGTTTAGAATCCATATTATAATTACAATATGAAGGACGGAATGCACATTACTGCTACAATGGATGAGATAAAATGCATATTATTGTTACAATCTGCAGGATAGAATGCATATTACCGTTACAATGCACTGGATAGAATGCACATTTTAGTTCTAATTCGCAGGATAGTACTCATAATATTCTTATGATCCTGAGAATGGTGGTAATATGCTTGACGGAGTGTACACAATAGCTTAAATGTGTGAGTTAGAAGGGATTCAATGTGCATGATAGAATGGTTATATCAGCAGAGTTAAGAGCTATTTTTCAGAATCACAGTCTATTGAACCTTTGATGAAAAGCAATTGAATATTTGGTTAAAATGACAATTTAAACCAGGTACAGACAGAAAGAAAGCAGGATTTCAGGCCCATTATAGGGACTCCATATAAAATTCTAGGTCGGTTTACAGTTATACTGTAGATCTTTATAAAGGAGGTACCACTACTTTGCAAGTGCAATAATTGTCTCTATGCGTTTTTTATAATGACATTTTGACATTTGGCTATTAAGGAGCATTTGTTGATAATAGCTTGAAAAAGAAGTTGATATTACCAATACTTGGACAAATAATGTACATTGTCAAAATCAATTGGAAAATCAACACTATGCTACAATATCTAAATCCTGTGTCTCGTCTATTAGAACTGGGAAATTGGATGGAATGAAATGATATTCTTTCTCATTCTCCTGGTTTTTAACATCGATGTTTTACTTGGCAAGTTCTATTGATAAACAATCTGCTTGACATTCAATCCACAAGTTCTGGTGGTCCATGATTTCTCCAAGGTCCACTAGAAACCTTTTTGGATTTGAGTTTAATCATTTAGAATTGCCAAATTAACACATAATAACATTGTTTTTGTTGTGCATGGAGTAATGAGAATTTTTTTCCCCTTTATAAATAAATAAGCAAGCAGATCTCCATATTTTTGTTTTATTTCTTCCCCCACACCCTCACAGAATATTTTACAACCATCACCAACAAGACGAGCACTGGATGTATCACCGCTATTAGATCATTTTAAAGACATAAACTTGAGTTTCTCATAAGTGGAACTTAGCAGAAGATTTGATTAATACGTCTAATTAGTTAGCTAGTTCATAACGCTTTATTGGTGGCATGTGAAAGAGAAGCAGACGGCCCAGAAATGAGATGAAAAAGAGTAATTTAAAACCTACTCAAATCATAGGGGAGAGTAATTATGCAGCATTTTTTTTTTCTGACTTAAAGGGTTAATTCATTACTTTGCAAAAGAGGTATTTTTTTTTTCTATGCATGCATTAAATGTACTTAAGTTGGCACTCTGCCATTATACAAATCATCTGATTTCCTGTGGCCATGATACTTCAATTGCTGCAGTGTATACCTCTGTATGAGTGGCTAGAAGCTAAGGGTAATTCACTCGGAGAGCATATTTACATTCCATTACCCAAAATTCCAATCTGTGTGTGAAAGTATTCAATTTGCTCTATCTGCAACAAACCATTGGCTTAACCCACTCACTGCAACTGTGCTGGCAAGCCGCGTGCCGAATGATCCATATTGCAGTATAGAAATCCTGTATGGGGTCTATTCAATAAACACCTACAGAGTTATTTATTAAGGTAAGAATTCAAAGTGAATTTTAAATTTAATGCCAGAGAAGCTGAATTGAAAGCATAGCCAGTTTAGAGAATTATTCCATTTGAGCTATTTTGACCTTAAATTTAAAATTAACTTTTAAATCTATCTTTAATGAGTAATCCTGTCAGTGTGATATTTTCTTTTTGTGAGGGTCATGTGAAACATTGCTATACTACATATATTATTTTTAATAAATGTTTGCTTGGAGAAGAACATTGTACAAGTGTGAGCAGTAGCAGGGTTATTCATTTACTGCACAATCTGGATACTTTTCACGATATTCAACAATGTCCAGATTTTGAAAGCCAAGCCCCAGGCAGGCATTCATTTGGTTTTGGTTTTAGATGGTCCCAACGCCGCCGGAGGGCTGAAAATTCTGATCCAAATGCTTCAAATCCACACCGGGACTTTTTTAAATCACAACTGGGCACATTTACTATTTAAAAATAACATGGTTAGTTATGTGGTAGCTGCCACATTAAATAATTTCATAGGTTAATATAGACTATTGCGGTTAATAAGACTCCCATATTACTATTAATAATAATGGTGGGCAGATCACTGTCCAGTACTCGAGCTCAATCCATGGCAGTGAGTGGTGGCGATTTAATAAAAAAAAAATAAGGGGCAATCCTAATGCCACCCTCCTCTGCCCCTAGCCATGGGTGGTGTGTAGGGGCTGTTATAATATAAACAGGGGAACCTAGTTACCCCCACCCTAGCAGAGACAGGTGGCAGCTCTAAATAATAATAAAACAGGAGGGGACCTATTGTGTTTTAATAACCTTGCTGGACTCTAATTTTAATATTCTTGGGGAGGGATCTAATAGGTGGCAAGTGGAGGCTCTAAGTAATTAAAAAAAAATGGGAATGGACAAGCCATTGTCCACCCTTTCAAATAGATGCATGTTTCCTCTTTCCCCCATCCAGTGGCAACAAATGAAAATTAGAAAAATAAACGCAATACATGCAAAAACGTTTTAAAAATAAAATGTATCCATGTTTTTTCCACAAGGGCTTGTCTCAGACTGCTCTCCTAGCAAAGGAAGCCATTATGGGCTCTCCCATGCTATGCCAGCTATTACGGTGCTTGGGAAAACGTTCCATACTATGCAATGGCAGTAAGAGCGCTATGATTGCTTGGCAATCAGTATGGGGACATTAGAATAATTCCTTCCTGTTTTCGTTTATTAAATAGCCCCCACCTGCTTGCCACGTTAGTTCAGGAGGGTGGAAAATTATATGTCCAATCAACATTATTTATTTTAACGTTTCCCACCCTATGGAGAGCGTGGCATGGTCTCCCCCACACACACTGTTATTCAACAAGCGTATGGAACTGGCTAGTCGCTAGTTTTAAACTATGAGTACGTACGTTTTCACTTGCTGCATAGCAGGTGAGGGCACAGGGATATTTTAAACCTCGCTGATAGTAATACAGGGGTATTAATGACCCCCCAAGTTTTTATTTATTTATTTAAATGTTTTTTTTAAGTGGCAGCTTGCTACCTTTTATGTAAAAGTACTTAAAAGGTACCCAAAAGTAAGTGAACGAAAATTTGCGAATGTGCACCATGCTGGATGCATTTGGTTCCAAATATTCTTTTGTGAATCTCCTGAACCCTATAATTTACATAGGGTTCAGATGTGAAAGCACAGATTTTAATCCAGGCAATGTGTGCATCTGGATGATTGCTGCAGGTGTTTAGTGAATAACTCTGTAAGTATATTACAGCACAATAGTAGTTACATAGTTACATACCTGAAAAGAGACATGCGTCCATCAACTTTAGCCTTCTGTATATTTGTTTTTTTGCTGTTGATAAAAAAACAAAAAAAAACAGTTTGAAGCGCTTCCAATTTTTCAACAAATTAGGAAAAAAATCCTATTACGCCACTAATTCAAAATAATATCCCTCTACATTATGTTTTTGTAAGTATTTATCCAATTGCTGTTTAAAGATCTCTGTGACGAAGTGCCCTTCGCCACTTGTGCCTGGAGGGGACTACTGGCTAGCCTCCTGCCTTCCGACTATGGCCCCTGTGCTGATAGCTGTATTTTCCCCTGCAGAAAGTTTTTTTGTGTATTTCTGCATATTTCTGACTTTTAGAAAATTGTGTAATTTTATGTCTTTTTGTAACCATGTGGTTAATGGAGTCTTGCCTCTGTCCTGGGAGATAGTTTGATTACTTCCCAATTATCTCCAGGATAGAGAGGAGGGATTGTGATGTCACTGTGGGAGTGTTTTGTTTGTATTGTCTGTGATTGGTTGTACTGTGCCCCACCCTGTGGGATGTCCCCTTGCATTGGGACTTGCATAAAAGCCAGTGTGTGGTCATTAAAATCAGATCATCTTGAACCTTTCTTGAAGCCTTGGCTCATGTTTAGGGGAAGGGATACCTACACTCTGGGGATTGATATAATCACTTACTCCCCAGAGTAAACTCTTGCAATAGCTTGATTTGTTCCTGCTACGCTCTCTGGTTTAGGAGAGGTTCACCCACTGGGAGCTGGATCCTGGTCGTGGATCCAGGGAGGGTGGAGACGGCGAGACCCCGGCGCAGCTGTATCGCTGGAAGTGGGGTCTGCAGTGCTGATGGTGTCGGTTGGAGTGCTTGGAGTCCTCAGCGAGCACTAGGTGCATCGATTGGCGGAGGTACTCAGTCGGAGTGCCAGCGTTCCGTTACAATCTCTATAGACTCTGATAAAACCATCTCTTCAGGCAGATAATTCCACATCCTTATTGTTCTTACCGTTTAAAAACCCTTTCCTTTGTCTTAGACTAAATCACATTTCTTCCAGTCTAAATGGGTGACATTGTGTCCTATGTATAGCCCTGTTTATGAATAGATGTCCAGACAATGGTTTGCATTGTTCCCGAATACAACTCCTGACAAAGTTTTTATTGTTATCTCCATTTTTATTTGTACACTTGTTTCATAATCCTTGTATATAGGTAGTGTGCAGTGTATGACTTTCTGAATCCTTTCCTGTTTCCTGTAATATAAAAAATAGTGGATGTTTTAAATTAGATTCACTCTGCATTGCAAGTTGGGGTCATATTGATATGTTACATAAATAAGCTTTATCTTTCATGAGACCATTTCTTTTTTGACTCTTTTATGACTGAAGGTGAAATGGGAACATCGTATAGACCCTTTCATAGAAACCTATTAGAGGGACTGGGAAGGGTAGTGATAATCTATATCATATGCGTATGCTATGAATGCTCTTGCCATAGCACTTGTAGAGGCCGAGGAATGCATGTGACACCATGTGACACCATTGAAGAATAAGCGCATTTTAGCTGCAGCAATATATAAAATCACTATAGTCCTAAACAATATAATCCAAGATAATGCAAAATATATTTTCATCTGAGTTTATAAATAGTAAGGAATAACACTTTAGCACTATGAAATCCACAGTAACCAAAAGTTCACCCTTCTAGCTATTCTTACCTTAAAGGTGTGCTTTGAGGTTTCCAAGGATACAAATGTCTTACATGTTCTTTAGAGCAGATACAAGTAAGCAGTATCACTTGATGATGGCGGGGCACAGCAACCACAGCAGGTGAGACAGGATATTTACAGCAAACTGATGACTCAGTGTAGAATAAGGTCCATTTTCATATTAGTAAGGTAGAAGTTGTTTTGTCTCTCCACAAAGACAATTCATGTTTCTAACATATGAAATTGTTTTATTTTATTCAACGGTGACCCCAAAATACTTTGCCTAGAATATGACCAGCGATGATCAGTGTGTGTGATGTGATAAGGAACAAAACAAATAATTCATGAAGATTTAAGAGGCAATCTAAGCACCATAAGTACTGAATGCAGTTGTAATGGTCATGGTGCGAGTATTTTTTGGACGCCGTTCCCTAGTTCTGAGCAAACCATTTTCAAGCACCTGCAAGAAAGCCTTATTTTACTCTATTGCTAATGAGTTGTTTCATTTTCGTATTAGCGATAACAGCTTTGTTCTAATTTGATGGCAACGATAAGCTGAGCTTGTCAGCCTTAAAAGGACACTATAGTCACCAAACAACTTTAGTTTAATAAAGTAAATTTGTGGTATAGATCATGCCCCTGCATTCCCACTGCTTAATTCCCTGCCATTTAGGAGTTAAAACACTTTATGCAGCCCTAGTCACACCTTTGAGCATGTGACTTGCACAGCCTTTCTAAACACTTCCTGTAACTAGTCATCTAATGTTTATACTTCCTTTATTGGAAATTCAGCTGCATTTAGAATTTCTTATTCCCTACTCTGTTAATAACTTGCGAGACCTTGCAGTAGTCACATGTATTTAATTAAAGTTTAATTTATTAATTTACAGTGCATGAGATAAAAACTTTTAAACTAAGTAACATCAAATTGAAAATGAAACCTTTTTTTTCATGCAGGGTGTGTCAGTCACAGTCAGGGAAGGTGTGACTAGGGCTGCATAAAAATAAACAACGGTGATTTTACTCCTAAATGGCAGAGAATTGAGCAGCGAGACTGCAGTGTCATGATCTATACACAAAAACTGCTTTATTCAGCTAAAGTTGTTTTGGTGACTATAGTTTTCCTTTAACAGCCTATCATTTCCAGTGACATGCTGATGGGATTGAATTTGTTAATATGAAAGTGGGGCTTCCACATTATCAGTAGGGTAAGTGGGGCTGGAACGTGAGATTGATCTAGAACAGGAGGACAGTGCCATCAGCCTACTAGTTCCATATTACAGCGAATGCGTGCCCCTTTAAGAACATTGTTCAACTGGAAAATGTTGAAAATTCTAGATATTGTAATTATGCTTTAGAGTACTTGAGTTTGGAGAAGGTAGTACAGGCGGAACAAATATAATTCTTGCTCTGTTTCGTCTTTATTGTCCTTGAGTCTGTTCATCTAAATCTGAATCTGTTAAGTATTTTTTATAGTAATACAGGAGCCAGTGTGGTGAAGGTGCAGGTATTGAGAAAACACTGGAGACAAGTGAGATTTGCTGCTGTTGAGATAAGAGTTTTACAGTTTTTGGCATAATAGTATTTTGAAGCTTTATTTCACAAACGAGAATCCCTGTGACAGTTTTGCAATGTGAAACATTCTGTTTTATCTCCATTAGGCAATAAGTCACATTAAATGTCTTTTTTTTTCTGAGAACTATTCACAACTGTCTTCACTGAATTACAAATTAGTTTCAAAAATAAAATATTTTCTGTGTAAAAAAAGAGAGAGACAGAGAAAGACATGTGGATTACGAGAAAATAATTCCATCAATGGGTCCATAAACTATAAGACCAAAGGTCTAAACTCCCATCAATCTTAGGCAATTTATGACATACAAATTGCTCATTTCCATTCTACGCTAATATTTCTGAAACTCATGGTTTACAGATGTATGACATCACACTGTGCATTATGGGATTTGAAAATATTATTAAGCATTAATTATTTATGCTTTGGTTATTGAGGACTGAGTAGGGTTGACCTATGTACAATCTCACAGCCACAGATAGAAGAAATGCCACACAATTTGTGATTTTGTGATCCTCTTTTGTTTTGTTTTTTTGTTTTTTCAGTTTTCCCATCAATAAAAAAAAGAAAATATATACAGAAATAATGAATTGTGACAACAAATAACAGAGTAAGTTAGTAAGATATATACTTCATGCGACAAATACTTGTCTAATGAAAGGCTATAAAGTTGCATGTCCAGCACAACAGAATGAAAGGCAAAAAAGGATGATGGGGAAAAAAGTGTAAGAGAAAAAATAGAGGGGGAGTGTGAATCTGCCATTTAGACAAAAAGGCAAAAACACTTTACAGAATTCAAATATTTAGTTGCATTTCGCAAATAAGTAAGTTGTCAAAGTCAACCAGACTTGCACGCACAGAGTTCCTTTTAGTCATACACTAAAACCAAGGGAACCATACTTGTGTGCTTGTTTACCCTGTTAAAAAGAGAAGCCTTGAGTGATTTCTTAAAGCTTATCTTCTCTACCTGAAATTGCAACTGCAAGAGAATAGGAGCTCATTCCTACCGCCAGAGCTCCAATGTCAAACTTTTGGTGGTTTTTAAGAAAATGTTTGCTCAATAATTTCTTGCATTTAACAAACCAAATAAGATGCATAAACATTGGTGTGAGCTTGAAACAGCAATTTCCGTTATTTTCCCATCCACCGCTCTGCAGAAAAGGACTATTTTTGGATATTCCCACCAGATATGGATCAGTGACATCATCTCTACACAACCCCTCCAGCAGTCCACCTAAAATGCATTTTAAAGTTAGGTTTTGATGGTTGAAGTGTAGACTACGCAGACTGATAATAGGGGAACATCTGCCCGTGACCATCTGGAAAGTGGATATTATCTCGACTTAGTTACAAAATATATTTAGACAGTAACATGGATATTCATTGAGGAAACATTCAAGCTAATTGCACTCATTTTGAAGGCTTTGTCTCCTTCAACCGTGAATGAACAAAATTAAGACCTTTGCCTCTTACCTTTAGATAGTATTATATTAGAGATCAGCTCCAAGTTACCAGAAGGAAACCTTGAATATGTATACAGATATTTTGGCACATCTTACCTGTCTTAGCCTTTGTACCTCAGCCCCTCTTGCTCAGTCTCAAGTACCATGATAAGCAACCTCGCTAGTAGTTGGCCGATTTGCAATGAAGCCCAACATATTCACATAGTAAGGTAACTTTAAAAGCAAGTCTAAATGTAATGAATTTGTGGGTATGTTACTTAGTATAACTCTATACGGAAAGCAGAAGTCTAGTGACCAAATAGCAATGGACAAAAATGCTTCTGCTAGGAACTTCTATTTGGACTTACTAATATTAAATACTAAGATTAAAATATAAACAAGTGTTAGTTTCAATAAGTCATTCATTCCATTGCTATTGTACAAAATATTTTTTTTTAGTTAATATACAATTTCCAAAATTAAAATAGGTCCTGATTACTGCAGTCTAAATAATCAGTCCTAGAAGTATACTAGGTGAGAGTTTCTCAGGTCTGGAGTGGAAATAAATTACTGGTATCATGTAGATTAGAACCAGCAGGATTAGAAAACAAAGCAGATGGGGTGAGGTTGTTAGACAGTATCCAGAAGAGTAAGCCTTAACGCAATATAAGGGCAAAGTAAAAAAAATAAAATTACAAAAATGGGGCAATCCATAGTGATAAGTCGTGTAATAATACCATTACGTCGTTAGTCGAAGAGAATGTCGGATTCCAAGGAATATCCAGTGGCATGAATCCAAAATATAAAGCAAACGGTAAAGAACTGGGTAGTCCTCCCAAGGTAGATTTCTGCAATGGTTAAAAAATAATGTGAGGCAGGTCTTCAGGTGTGTTGTTGTGGCCCAGTGAGGATATACCTGCCAATAAGGATAAACAACAATACACAACCACAGCAAGGGATACATGGGTTGACACGAGTTGATATTTGTGAGATTTAAGTAAAGTGAGATTTAAGTAAATAATAGCCTGGCCTAACACATATCTGTCAGAGAACTTAAAGGAACCCACACAAACAACAATGGTTATTTACTCAAGTGGGAATTGTCTGGAATTTAAAGTAAATTTCAAATTTAAGTTGAAAGTAGCCAAATTGTAAAAAATTCTCATAGTCAGCTGATCTTCCCATCTGGCTACCTTGGCCTTACATTTGAAATTCGCTTTGCATTCACTTTAGTAAATAACATTATTAGTATGGATTCTACCATTTAGATAGTTAGACTCTGCTTTCTAGGCTGTGCCTTTTCTTTATAGGCTGTGCAATTTTGAAAAACTGGCAAGGAAATGATAAATGTGATCTGCTATGTAATCATCTTCACTATAACATTTATGTTTCCTTTTATGAGAATCTTTAAAGATGTAATAGTTTAATACACATAATAATAAAATTTTAGATACACGTTATCAATTACGTCATATATACTTGCCGAAAGAACAGAGCAGAAGGTCTCGGGAGAAGAGAGTGCACATTATCTCAAAGTGACTTGGTAAAGAGAAGAAGATTAAAAAAAGTATTTGTCTTTATCCACTTATTTGGCCAACCATGCATATACAAGCTAGAATTTCCATTCTATATAGGTTCAGATTTATATTGTGTACACGGTTTATGTCCAGTTTAGGTTTCTGGAAGCACCATCTATGATGGAAGGAAGAGACCATGTAATTCTTCCTTTTTATTTGTTTTATTTTGGTGGACACTCCTTTCAGGATTATTCATGTTGAACAGGAGCATTTGTTTGCCATTCCTTTTAAGAAGATGCAACATGATTTAGCTGTACCATTTCCTCTTCTTGCTGTGATTTACTCATCTTTTCACTTACTCCACTATTACCCCCTGTAGCAGAACGGAGACCTCCAAATTCTTATATATATACTTTCCCCTTTTATTTTACATGTTTCATCCTTTTTCTGTTCAGGAGACTTCATACAAACAGAATTTATTTCGTCTCCTGAACAAGGACCACCCCTGTACACCATTAGAACGTTGACACCAACCACTTAAGTGCGAAACCGCAAGGGAAGTAATTAATGAATGCTTCCTCTTGGTGGCCGTCATTTCGTATAACCGAACACGTGGCAGACAAAAGAATGGTGGTCATCTTGTCTCCCGAACGTGGGCAGCAGTACTTAGTAGTCAAGTGCCTGGAACTCTTTTCGGGTAAGCTCTCACGCGAACGCAGGTAAAACTTAGACCGCTGCCCGTTCTATTTCCAGACTACCTACATGAACAACGTTCCGGAGATATGAACTACCGAACAGGGGGAGCATTCGTATCCTGAAATAAAGAAATTCCTTGCATGGTGTTCGCACCTGAACCCTTACGAACAGAGACCGGCCAGGGCACCTATTTCCCTGGAACTGTTTTGGGTTAAAACTTTACCTCGATGGCATTTCCGTTTCACCAAACCGATCTGAGTGATTCTTGGATATGTTATACACTCAGATTGGGGCTATCGAGGGAATGTACTTTTGGTGTGGTTCCTATGTACGGTGAGGGTACTTTTGGGGTACAGTATATTTTGTTGGATTCTCTGTACCTGAGAGATAATTAACTTAGAGGGTTTTTCTCATGCAATTATCTCTCAGGCACAGAGGATCCTGGGATTGAAACCCCTGTTTTATTGCATTGTAAACCCCTTTGTAAGGGACTGGGCATAATAGCCGTGTGTGACAAAATAAAGTCAGTTGTACTCCCAGAACTGTGTGTCAGCCAGTTGCTGGGGAGGAGGTAGGATATTTCTTTGACGTTTTTCTTGTTCCTGATTGGACTTTGGTGGATCCAGCGGAGAAGAGTCCCTGCTAGGACTAGGGCTCTGCTACACCCCCTTCTGTGGTGTAGGATTTTCTCACCTTCTGCACTTTTATTTGAGCATTAATCAGCCCTTTGTTGCCTTCCACAACCAGTTCTCTTCTGTTCAAACTAGGAAATATTTTTCAATATGAGTTTATCAACATGCTTACAACCACTGCCCACCTGAGCCTCAGGCTCTGCATTATTCATTTTTTGAAAAACAGTTTTGGAAAAAGTTAAGGTTTTTGGCTATTGTTCTCTTTATTTTACTTTTACAATAAAATGTTGTTCCTTTTACTTTGGTACTTTCCTATTATAATTTATTTATTTATTATAAATGAATATATATAGTTTTGTGTATTTTTCTACACCATTGTAGCTGATTGGGAGGTGAGAAAGCAGATGTACAGTAATCTGGAGAAGTATGGCCTGCATCACCTGGTCCATGAGCCATGGTAACTGTTCAGCACACAAGAGAGTTTGGCCATCGATGGTTGAGGTCCAAGATTATCCTCAATGTCTCACATCAGATCACTATTCACCTTTCCATCCAGCCTGAACATCTTCACAATTTGAGGGGGTATTTCTAAAAACATTACTGTTGTGCGTTCTGCTCCCTCTTTTATCCCTCTGTGTTGGACACAGTAAATGCCAAAATGAGTGGAAACATCAAATCCACACGATCCAGCAATTGAAATCAACTTCCTTCCTTATTAAAGTCAAGAAAATCCGTGGCATGGATGAGGGAATATGTGGTCTTTACATGACATCTGCATGCGTTTTGCAACGTCTAAAATTGTTGTAAATAAATCTTTTTTTTTTTCTTCAAAGAACAGCTTTTTTCATTGCTCTGGAAAAAATGCAGTCACAATTTTCACAGATGTACCATAGCTCAGACATTATGATCAAATCTACATATAGTTCTTTTTGGGGAAGAAAAATCACAATCGATTCGCAAGTCATGTGAGCCGCACTTCTTGGAACTGAAACAAAATCAGCCTGAACATTTGCTCTTTAAAGAACCGGTAAAGAGCTGATAGGAGGAAAGAAGAGTAAGAGGGAAGAAAAAGAGAACCGAGGAGGATAAATAAATCACAGCGGCCTTGTTATAAAATCCCTTGTGCTAGTATTTTACCTTTGTGCGCTTATGTTCCGACATCTTAAATTAATTTAAATTCTGAGACTAAAAATTGTGTTGAGATAGCTTAGCCGTGAAGCATAACCTTTATATTATGGAAAACGAAGCAGAACAAGTTCTCTTTAAAGGCAAAATGCTATCCTGCAAGCAGGAATTCTGGGTCAGCTAAAGTTTAAACTAATATATGCGTACTTACTGCATGCAGCTGCTATACACTTAAAGGTGCATCATGCAGAATAAAAATCTTTACCGTTTTTTTCCAACCTAAATAAACTAATATAAAACATGCAGATTTAACCTGTACTGCTGTGTATTCTGGTTTTTGTTTCATTTAGCATATGTAAATTAAACAGCAGGAACATACTTAAAGTGGTACATTTAAAAGCAAATAAAGGGAAAAGAATGCGATGTGATATCCTGTAAAACATTTACTAGTACAAAGATCTCTGCCTGCTGTGGAAGTACTGCATTGTATGTGATTATGTATTAAATCAAAGCTATGAACTGGGAACATGCTTATGAATGTATTACATCAATTTAGAAACACAATTTTTTCAAGCCGTTTTATAGTTCATTAGACGAATTACTGAGATTTAGAAATCAGCCAAAAGAATTAAGATCCAAGCATCCTTAAAGGGAAAGTGATCATTTTATACTGGGGGGAAGAAAAATAAAAATGTATCACAATACTGCTGTAACGTAGTTTAACATAAAAAGATTCTGAAGCAAAGCTTGTTAAAAGTCTTCATTTTCTCACAGGTTCTATGAACCAAATGCCCTGGATCCAACGCGTAGCCTGTTTTCTGTCGGTGCAATAAATGTTTCTTATCACCATGAATCTAAGTCAGCGTTTTTCCCAGGCTTATAATGGATGATATTGACACAGCTGTTGGTTGCTCCTTCTCTAATAGACAAAACAGGTAACAGAATTGTTGCATGATGCAGAGGTAAACTATAATATAACGTATTTTCACTTAAAGGGACACTGTAGGCACCAAACCAATTTTAGCTTAATGAAGCAGTTTTGGTGTATAGACGACACCCCTGCAGTTTCACTGCTCAATTCTCGGCCATTTAGAAGTTAAATCACTTTGTTTATGCATCCATCGGTACACCTCCCGGCATGTGACTTACACAGCCTTCCTAAACACTTCTGGCAAAGAGTCATCTAATGTTTACACTACCTTTACTGCAAATTTTGTTTAATTTAGAATTTCTTATCTCCTGCTCTGTTAATAGTTTGCTAGACCCTGCAGGATATTCCTGTATGTTATTAAATTTCAACTTATAGGGTAGGAGATACAAACTTTAAAAGTAAGTTACCATTTTGCTTTCATGTCAGTCACAGCCAGGGGAGGTGTAGCTAAGGCTGCATAAACAGAAACAAAAGCAAGTTAAAGGGACACAGTAGGCACCCAACACGCAACACCACTGGTGAGCATGCCTTTATTTGAACATCTATAGGAGTGTAATGTGAAGGGTACCCCTGATAATTATTGTACCTTGTAGTGAGTAACTTATAATAATCAAGTAACATTGCATTATTCAGTGCATCTAGCAGGTGCTTTTCTTAGGCTGGACATGCATATAAGGTTTATATAAATGGGTCTGTAAGATTCTGTTAACTGAGTATTAATGAGATCAGTAAATATAGTGTCTTTGTACATTATCAGTTCTTCTTCAAAAATATATAATAAAATGTAAAAAAAATGATTTAGATTTTTTCTCTTCGTATAAAACAGTTTTCCCCTTATAAGTTTTTTTTTGTTTTTTTTTAGAATATGTTTGAAAACATCTTATTCCCTTAAGGAACTTTTGTTTTTTTGTTAAACCATATCAGAGTCCCTTTTGTGGATACTTAGGAATATTTTGAGCTGTAATGTAATGTGGTGACTTCTTTATTCATAAAAAAAATTACATGATTTTGCTATTTCATGACGAAAAGTCATGATTTTATGAAAGACACGGAGGCGAGTATTGCTTAACCCTTTCTTTACTGTCCACCAATAGCAGCAAAGTATATTAACAGTAAGAAAAAACAGTAACCATAGAGATAGGACACTCCCATATCCAGTCCCAGTATAATAGGCAGCACCTCCTCCTCCCATTCCTCTTTCTTTGGAGATGCTACCCGCCAACAGCTAACCGGAAGTCAGGAAACAGTCCAGCACTAGAAGGGCCACGGCCCAGAGTCCTTGTTGATACAGGAACAGCAGATGCCCTTGAACATAGGCAAAACCGGGAACAAATGGTGAAACTTTTAACCATAGGGAGTCCATCTCTTTGTCAACTCTTGAACTTCAGCTTACTTGTGGAAGTCCTGAGCATAGAGACGTCCTTCATGCGATGCGCTTAGAAGTGGATCAACCTGTGAAGACATCCCCATGTATGTGAGTAAAGAGTCCCCATGTATGTGAAGTGTCATGAGTCAGATGTACATATAAGTTATACATTCATGGAAGGCAATGTTATACTTACCGCCCGAAGCGAGAAAAGACAGGGGGGGAAATTCTATAAATAAGTAATAGGGAGGGGCAATACTCGCCTCCGTGTCTTTCATAAAATCATGACTTTTCGTCATGAAATAGCAAAATCATGTAATTTTATGTCAAGACACGGAGGCAGGGCCGCCATCAGGGGGTGACAACCATAACGGTTGTCACGGGCCCAGGGGGCCCGGCGGCCCGGGCCCCACGTGTAGCAGCGGAACTGCGGCGCCCGCACGCTGATGGGGCCCATCGGGTGGCCTTAGGGCCACCCGATGGGCCCCATATCTTCAGGGGCCCGGTCAGCGCTGTGGCCGTGGTATAGCGCGACCGGGCCCCTTTAAAAAATAAATTGCCGCCGCAGCGCAAGTGCTGCTGGGAGGAAGTGGTCACTTCCTCCCAGTTCACTCCGCGCGGGAGGAGGGAGCGCCCGCCCGCCCGCCTGCCCGACAATGAAGAGGGAGAGCCCCGCCTGCCCGATAATGAAGAGGGAGAGCACCGCCGACTGACCGTCCCATCAGCCCCAGCCAGCCACCCTCCTGCAAAGACAAGGTAAGAAACAGGAGGGTGGCTGGAAAATGAGCTCTGTGTGTGTGTATGTCTGTCTGTCTGTTTGTGTGTATGTCTGTCTGTCTGTGTGTGTGTGTCTGTCTGTATGTCTGTCTGTCTGTGTGTATGTCTGTCTGTCTGTGTGTGTGTATATGTCTGTCTGTGTGTATGTGTGTATGTCTGTCTGTCTGTGTGTATGTCTGTCTGTGTGTATGTCTGTCTGTGTGTGTGTATGTATGTGTGAATGTATGTATGTGTGAATGTATGTCTGTGTGAATGTCTGTCTGTGTGAATGTCTGTCTGTCTGTGTGTATGTCTGTCTGTGTGTATGTATGTTTGTGTGTATGTATGTCTATCTGTCTGTTTGTGTGTATGTCTGTCTGTCTGTCTGTGTATGTCTGTCTGTGCGTATGTATGTCTGTCTATGTCTGTGTGTCTGTGTGTCTGTGTGTGAATGTATGTCTATCTGTATGCATGTCATTATGTGTATGAATGTCAGTGTATGTATGTATGCATGTCTTTATGAATGTGTGTATGTCTGTCTGTATGCATGTATGTCTATGTGTATGCATGTCAGTGTATGTATGTCTGCATGTCATTATGAATGTGTGTCTGTATGAATGCATGTCATTATGAATGTGTGTATGTATGGATGTCAGTGTCTGTATGGATGCCAGTATGAATGTATGTCTGTATGTATGTATGCATGTATGTCTATCTGTATGCATGTCATTATGTGTGTATGAATGTCAGTGTATGTATGTCTGCATGTCAGTATGAATGTGTGTATGTCAGTATGAATGTGTCTGTCTCTGTATGTCCTTATGCATGTGTGTCTGTATCTATGTTAGTATGTGTCTGTCACTATGTACGCCTGTGTGTCTGTATATGTGTGTATGTCTCAGTATTTGTGTGTCAGTATGTATGCCTATATGCGTATCAGTATGTGTGTCTGTTAGTATTTATCAGGGCCGCCATCAGGGGGTGACAACCATAACGGCCCCACGTGTAGCAGCGGAACTGCAGCGCCCGCATGCTGATGGGGCCCATCGGGTGGCCTTAGGGCCACCCGATGGGCCCCATATCTTCAGGGGCCCGGTCAGCGCTGTGGCCGTGGTATAGCGCGACCGGGCCCCTTTAAAAAATAAATTGCCGCCGCAGCGCAAGTGCTGCTGGGAGGAAGTGGTCACTTCCTCCCAGTTCACTCCGCGCGGGAGGAGGGAGCGCCCACCCGCCCACCTGCCCGACAATGAAGAGGGAGAGCCCCGCCTGCCCGACAATGAAGAGGGAGAGCCCCGCCGACTGACAGTCCCATCAGCCCCAGCCAGCCACCCTCCTGCAAAGACAAGGTAAGAAACAGGAGGGTGGCTGGAAAATGAGCTCTGTGTGTGTGTATGTCTGTCTGTCTGTTTGTGTGTATGTCTGTCTGTCTGTGTGTGTCTGTCTGTCTGTCTGTGTGTATGTCTGTCTGTCTGTGTGTGTGTATGTCTGTCTGTGTGTATGTGTGTATGTCTGTCTGTCTGTGTGTATGTCTGTCTGTGTGTATGTCTGTCTGTCTGTATGTATGTGTGAATGTATGTCTGTGTGAATATCTGTCTGTGTGAATGTCTGTCTGTCTGTCTGTGTGTATGTCTGTCTGTGTGTATGTATGTTTGTGTGTATGTATGTCTATCTGTCTGTTTGTGTGTATGTCTGTCTGTCTGTCTGTGTATGTCTGTCTGTGCGTATGTATGTCTGTCTATGTCTGTGTGTCTGTGTGTGAATGTATGTCTATCTGTATGCATGTCATTATGTGTATGAATGTCAGTGTATGTATGTATGCATGTCATTATGAATGTGTGTATGTCTGTCTGTATGCATGTATGTCTATGTGTATGCATGTCAGTGTATGTATGTCTGCATGTCATTATGAATGTGTGTCTGTATGAATGCATGTCATTATGAATGTGTGTATGTATGGATGTCAGTGTCTGTATGGATGCCAGTATGAATGTATGTCTGTATGTATGTATGCATGTATTTCTATCTGTATGCATGTCATTATGTGTGTATGAATGTCAGTGTATGTATGTCTGCATGTCAGTATGAATGTGTGTATGTCAGTATGAATGTGTCTGTGTCTGTATGTCCTTATGCATGTGTGTCTGTATCCATGTTAGTATGTGTCTGTCACTATGTACGCCTGTGTGTCTGTATATGTGTGTATGTCTCAGTATTTGTGTGTCAGTATGTATGCCTATATGCGTATCAGTATGTGTGTCTGTTAGTATTTATCAGTGTGTGTGTGTGTGTGTGTGTATCTGTGTCCTTTTGTATCAGTGAATGTGTTTGTGTCTGTGTGTGTATTCCTGTGGGCGGGATTTGGAGACGGTCTCTGTGGGCGGTTTTGGAGGCGGGGCCCAGACCCTGAGCTCAGTTAGGGGCCCCAAAATTTCTGGTGGCGGCCCTGCACGGAGGATCATATTGCTAGTTTAAAGCTGATCCATGACCGACGAGAAAACGTGTGGCTGAGGTCGGAAGTAGAATTCCCTGAAGGTGGATTCTCTGGACCAGTCCGCCATCCTCATAAGGTCTTCCAGGCGTGCTCCAGAAGAGGCCATAGACGTAGCTGAAGCCCCACGTGTGGAGTGGGCGCTAAAGATGGATGTGTCCACCCCCGCCTGCGACATAATCCACTTCACCCAACGAGCCAGAGTCGTGCTGGATACTGGGGTGAAGGGTCGACGGATGGAGAGGAAAAGTTGAGGCGTTGTAGCCGACCTATGGGCCTGCGTCCGAAGTTCGTATTCCTTCAAACATGTCATTGGGCACAACATCGGGTTATTAGGAAAACTCGGGTACGAGACTGAGCTTATGGCCGTCTTAGTCCTTCTGGAGACATTGAATGTCACCCCGTCCGGGGTGAAGGATCTCGCATCGTGGTCCAGGGCACGTACCTCCGAGACTCGTTTACAGGAGATGAGGCAGAACAGGCATACCAACTTGGCAGAGAGTTGTTGTAAGGTGAGGTCCGAGTTGGGAGGCCAGGAGGAAAACAGCGATAGGACGCAGGTGACGTCCCATGTGGCTGTGTATGGAGGTCTGGGAGGACGCGAGAGGCGTGCCCCTTTGAGTAAGCGGCATACCAGGGGATGCTGGCCCGCTGGGCAGCCGTTGAAACCATGATGAGCTGACGAGATGGCTGATCTGTATAGGTTGATCGTGCGATATGCACGACCCTCTTCAAATAATGATGTGAGGAACTGGAGTATCGTCGTCACAGGAGCCGCCACGGGATCCAGGTTCCTAGCCAGGCACCAACCAGTCCAAGTTCTCCAAGCGGTCCCGTATGAGCGTCTAGTGCCGGGAGCCCATGCGTCAGCCAAGAGGCGTCGAGTTGCGTCCGAAATTCCTGGGACTTCCCAGGGAGCCCCGAGATTCTCCATGCGAGTAGTCGCATTGATCCGTCCAGTAGGAGTGGATGTTGTTGGCCTATCGGGTTCAGTAGAAGGTCCCGGCTGGGCGGTAGAAGAGCAGGGATGTCTATAGCCAGTTCTAGGAGTTGTGGAAACCACGACTGGGTACCCCAGAATGGGGTTAGTAGGACCATTTCCGCCATCTGGCGACGTACCTGGAGTAGCACTCGGGGGATCATGGCAAATGGCGGGAAGGCGTAAAGGCGCGATTCGGGCCATTCCTGTAGGAAAGCGTCCACTGCCTCCGCGGCCGGGTCCGGGCGCCAGCTGTAGAACCTGGGTAGTTGGGTGTTGAGTCTGGAAGCGAATAGGTCTATGGAAAAGGGTCCCCAGAGGGATGAGACAGTGGAGAACACCTCGGTATCCAATTTCCAATCGCTGCTGTCTGCTAGATAGCGTGAGCTCCAATCCGCATGGGTATTGTGAAGGCCAGGAAGGTATTCCGCTTGGACCGTCAGGTTCCTGTCTAGGCAATAGGTCCAGAAATCTTTCGCCAAGCGGGCCAGCACCGCAGAGCGTGTGCCGCCCAGGTGGTTGACATACCGAACCGCTGAAATGTTGTCCATCCGCAGCTTGATGCATGTGCTGGCCGTGCCGTTCGCAAAGCTCTTGATCGCAAAGGAACCAGCCAGTAGTTCTAGGGCATTGATGTGGAGTCAGGACTCTGCGTCTGTCCACCGACCCCCAGTGGTCACCCCGTTGCAGTGTGCGCCCCAGCCGTGGAGACTCGCGTCCGAGTCCACCGTGAACTCCGGCTGGGAGCCGAAGATGGCCTTGCCATTCCAGGCGGATAGGTTGTGGATCCACCAGGTCATCTCGTCTCGGGATTCCGCGTCCAGGGGAACCAAGTCTGCATACGAAGCCCCTTTGTTGAGGTGTGCTATCTTCAGGCGTTGGAGAGCTCGGTAGTGGAGCGGAGCCGGGAACACCGCCTGGATGGACGAGGTCAGTAGTCCAATGATTCATGCCAGGTGTCGCAACGACAGCTGTTGTCTCGTGAGGGCACGTCGTAGTTCCTTGATGGAGCGTATTTTGGCTGGAGGGAGACTGAGAGACTCCGCTTCCGAGTCGACCGTGAACCCTAGGAACTCCATGTGTCGGGAAGGGGAGAGGCAGGACTTCTCCCCGTTGAGTAGGAAACCCAGTTGACGTAGGAGGTCCATTGTCCATTGAAGGTGTTCTAGGAGGGCTCTCCGATCTTGTGCCATGAGGAGGATATCGTCCAGATAGACTATCAGTCTGACTCCTCGACTGCGTAGCCAGGCCATGGCCGGTCGCATCAACTTGGTGAAGCACCACGGAGCGGATGAGAGTCCGAATGGGAGGCATGTGAAACGCCATGTTTCGCCTTTCCAGAGGAACCTTAGTAGGTCTCTGGATGACTCGGCCACCGGGACAGTCAGGTAGGCATCTTTGAGATCTAACTTTGCCATCCAATCTCCGCGGAGGAGAAGGTCCCGCAGGAGGTGGATCCCCTCCATTTTGAAGTGGCGGTAGCGCACAATGGAATTCAGGGCCCGAAGGTTTATAACTGGGCGCATCTGGCCGCCTTTCTTTTCTACCAGGAAGATGTTGCTTATAACCCCAGAATGTGCCAGCGGGGCACGTTCTATCGCTCCCTTCGTGTGGAGTGACAACAGTTCCTCGTCTATTAAGGCGCGGTCTGCCTTCGAAAGTACCATAGGGTGAGGGGAAGGAATGTGGCCCGGGGTATCTACCAATTCTATGTGGAACCCCTTCACAGTGTTCAAAACCCAGGGATCTGAGGTGATTTCTAACCAGGCATGGAAAAAATGACGGAGTCTGCCCCCTACACAGATATTGGAAAAAACACAAGGTATGTGTGGTCTTACCGTAAGGGCGTCTGGAACCGGGGTTCCCTCTGAAGCTTCTGGAGCGCCATGGTCTTCCACGAGATGGGAAGAAGGGAGACTGGTGTCTTGTGTCCTGATACGGTGGCCTCTGGGTATAAGAGCCTCGTCCCGATCCTCGGGAGTTAAAATTAGACCGGCCGGACAGACGGCTCCTGAATCTGCCGGCCCTGGAAGAAACCCGTCCTTGAAACACCTTCCTCATGGAGGACTGGGCCTTGTCTAGGGCTGTGAAAGCACCAACGAAGCGCCCCAAATCCTTAATAAAGGAGTCTCCGAATAGCTGGCCCTGAGCCTCTTTACCTGCCTCAGTGAGGGCGAGGTTGGCCAATTTGGGCTCGATTTTAAAGAGGATGGCTTTACGCCGTTCTATAGACAGGGAAGTGTTCCTCCGGGTCGACCTGTCTGTTCTCTGTTCCAGCTATCTCGGCCATGTCGAATAATTTAGCCAGGGGGCCAAAAATGTCCAGGTGTTTGTCCTGGCATGACTTTAACGCAGATTCCAGGCCCTTACGGGGATTCCAACCCATCTTGGCCAGAAACTGCGTCATTTTAGGGTCTACAATGGGTGTCTCGCAGACTTTGTTAGGGATAAGGGGTCTAGGACATTCCGCCCTGAGCTTATTGCGCGCCGTCTTGCTAAGGGGGCACCTAAACCAGTTCTCAAGGTATTTCGCTACATGGGCGGCTGGGAGCCATTCTGCTGACCTCGGGTGATGGAGAGCATCCGGGTCAAACATAGGTTCCCCAACCGGGTCTAAGAGGGTCGAACCCGCGGTAGCGGGAGAGTCACTGCGAGAGTCACTGATTACCAATCCTGGTAGGGTAGGGGCAAAGGGGTCAGTGTCCTGCCCGTCAGACTCGTTCTTGGAGTCATCCCCGGACTCATCCATAGCCTCCTCACAAGACCCGATTTCTGAGTCGGAGTCGCTCTCTGTAAGTGCTCTGGCACATTTCCAGTGCCGCGCCCGTTCTGCCTGGCGTGGAAAGGCTCTTTTGCGTGATATAGGCACGCTATCTTTGGTGGATATTTTAACACCAGTCTTAGTGGTTCTGGAGGCGGGCGGGGTCAGCTGCTTAGATTTGGCCTTAGCCTTTCTAGGGTTGTCCCCTGGGTTGTTCTCTGAGGAACGAGATAAGCGTGTAGGCATGGTAGGTGCCTCTGCGGGTATAGATTGTGCCAATAAAGCCTGAGATATAGACTGGGACAAGGCTGAGGACATTGAGCCCATGGCGGCCATGATGGCGTCTGTAACTGAGCGTTGCAGCGCCATGGCCTGGGCATCATCCGGCACAGACATAGGGTCACCCGCAGAAGAAGGGGGACCAGAGCTGGCAGAGTTAGGGCCAGCCAGCGCCTGGGGAATATCCCTATCCTCAGGGGAGAGAGGGGAGACAGGTCCCTTAGGTTTAGGCATAATAATAGTTATATTGAGTAATGTCAAACTCAAAACAATATTTCCCTATATAGGCAAATATATATAGTGTATATAGGGATACAAGTGAAAAATATATATATTCTGTGGTAAAAGAAATAGAGCTGCTAACAATGTGGAGGATGCACTAGCAGGAGTTAATCACCCCAGGCTAGGCAGAGATAACAGGGAAAAAGGAGGGAGCTCACCAGGGTCCAGACCGGCAGATAAGGAGAACGGAGGGAAAAAGAGCGCCAAAGTGACTGATAGAAAATGGACGCCGGGGGAACACATAAAACAGGTGAATCCAGCATTCGAATGAAAAATTCGAATGCAGCAATAGGAGAATAGGCAGGCAGACTGGTTCACATCAAACAGGTGAATCCAGCATTCGAATGAAAAATTCGAATGCAGCAATAGGAGAATAGGCAGGCAGACCAGTTCACATCAAACAGGTGAATGCAGCGTTCACATGAAAAATTTGAACGAAGTAATAGGAGAGAAGACAGGCAGACCGGCAGAGTAATGGAGGGAAAGTTTAGAGCGATACCAAGGGAATCAGAGAAGGTAGAGCAGGATAAAGCCGGACAGGGAAGGTCTGGGACCCTGGGCTCAAACAAGGTATACAACAGACGGTCAAATAAATACAAAATACAATCATACATTAAACAGTGAATGGTACAAAATGTCAGCAGAGAAAAATAATTTGTGAGGTACTTATCTGTCTGGTAGCAGCAAAGAAAGAGGAATTGGAGGAGGAGGTGCTGCCTATTATACTGGGACTGGATATGGGAGTGTCCTATCTCTATGGTTACTGTTTTTTCTTACTGTTAATATACTTTGCTGCTATTGGTGGACAGTAAAGAAAGGGTTAAGCAATACTCGCCTCCGTGTCTTGACATAAAATTTGTGATTATACAATGTTTGGAATATAATAATTATGGTCTGCTGAAGTGTAACACCGTACCACACGTTAGATGATTCCCATATGACGTCAAATGGGCGCGGCCCATGGAAATTGGCACGCGCGTGCCGAATAGAGGCAATAAATAGCCGCTTTATTTTTTATTCACCAGGGCCTTCAAAGGGACGGATGCAGTCTCGAGTGCGCAGCCCAGGCTTCCCCTTGATTACCCGGACCTGATATAACCAGGAACACACAAAGGTCGAACTCGAACTACAATATCTGCAATATTCATATATACAGGACTCAAGCCATACTGATTGGGACCAACTCTGACATCACAACACAGCAAAGTATACTGAATTCAGGACTCAGGAGTGGTGATATCAACCCAATTAACTGCTCATATAGGAAATATTTTGGAACAACTTGAGTGTGTACACACTCGGACTGTATATAAATCTTTTTAATTTTAAGTTTTTTTCAGTTTTTTCCTGTTTTTTAATTTTTAATTTTTTTAAATATTTTTTCACAACATTTTTCTGTTTTTTCTTTTTTCCTTTTTTTGGTCCAGATGATCAGTGTTAATTGCAAACAGGTTCTACTACCTACATAGGGCAGTATTACATTAAAACACTGGTCACAACACTGGTTATACAGAGGTATATCAATTGGGAATACTTGTATTCCTTTTTTGTTAGGATATATCACCTAAGGTGTTGTAGAGTTTACATGCAACTTAATGTGATAATTTGTTTTGTGTTATATTGTCTCTGTACCTAAGAGATACTTACCTTTTAATAGACAGCATAATAAAGATACATTTTACTTTATATCTTTATTTGAATGCGGTATCATATGTATTTTTTTTAATTTTCTAGGGTATTTTATGTGGGCCACCCTGATACCTAGCACCATTGGGATAAAAGAGTGCCGGTGCATATCGATTTTCCACTGTAGGCACCCAGACCACTGCAGCTCATTGAGGTGATCTAGGTGCAAACTCTCATCACCCTTACCTGAGCATATTATTATTGCAGTTTTTATAAACTGCAATAATTACCTGCTAGGGTTAACTCCTCCTCTAGATACTGTCTACCAGACAGCCACTAGAGGGACTTCCTTAATTCAAGCGGACCTTTGGTCCGTTATCTGACATTACAAGTCCTCACGCTCTGCATGAGGACTTCCAGCATCAGATTTTTCACCATAGGAAAGCATTAAATAATGCTTTCCTATGGGGAAATCCTAATGCGAGTGTGGCCATTGCCGTGCATGCGCATTAGGTCTCTCCGCCACCTGACATTGGCGGGGTAGGAGCATGGGTGGAGCTGAGCAAGAGTCAAGGGACATCGGCGCTGGACCCAGGTAAGTGACTGAAGGGGTTATTAGCCCCGTTAGTGCCACGGGAATGGGCTTTGACTGAGAGGGAAGCTATAGTGGCAGGAAAACAAGTTTGTTTTCCTGGCACTACAGTTTCCCTTTAACTCCTATATGGCAGTGAATTAAGCAGTAAAACCTCATGGGCATTTTCTATAAACAAAAACAGCTTAATTAACCCCTTAAGGACCAAACTTCTGGAATAAAAGGGGATCATGACATGTCACACATGTCATGTGTCCTTAAGGGGTTAAGCTGAAGTTGCTTTGATGAAGGTGTCCCGTTAACCTTCTCAATACCATAATAAAAATCCATAATAAAAATGCAATGCACCTAGCAAAAATAAAAAAATACTCAATTTGCAAAAAAGTAAAGCTGCCGAAAACATCAAATACCTGATGCACAAGAACATCGTTCACCCAGCAAGGGCTCCATGCAGAATGAGCTTCAATGTGGAAAAAGCCTTTATACAAGCTTATGAAAAGCTCTTCTGATCAGAGCACTCTGACAAGCAACTCTTACTGATCCACTGTTTTCTACATGTGCAGATTAGGGTATACATATTTTGGAGGGCATATTGACACCATAAGCTGTTTTTTTGTTGTTTTTTTTTACTTTTTTTAACGTGGCAGCTTCTGGGTTCATTTGATTTTATTTGGGTTGACTTGTTTTGTAACAATTTGGTACCAGATTTCGTCCATCCCACAGCTTTTGGTCATTCAGGGACTTGTCTGCAAAACCCAGACAATGTTTAAAAAGCGTGAACAATGCCCAGATGTTTCAATCCAAATGGCCTCATACAGCACAGGATGGTTTTGTTACATTAAGTACGGGGCCGTTTGAACTATGGTGAATACTCCTGATAGTGGTGATGAGCTGACAGCAGTGATACACCATGCAGGCTAACAGAAATAAAATTAAATTTATCAACAAGATTACACTATAAACAGGAAGAAAATGTAATTTCAGTGCCCTTTAGCATGTGGCAATGTTTTTTTTTTCTTTTGCAATGTTTAAAATACACACCCAGAAAGAGAATATACACACGCCATTTATAATATATTACATTGTAGCATGTGTGACATCATTCCCACCAGCATCACAACTTGGTCCCCCGTTAACCCAGAGTGCTAGAGCAGTTTCATTGAATTCAATGGCAATGTTGGTGCACAGTATCACAATACATCCCTTTCTATGAGGCCAAGGGGAAAAATTAAGCTTTCTGCATCTGCAAATAAAAAAGAGAACATGGCTTCTCCATTTCACAATCTATAAATTTCACCTCCAGCTTTTACACCATATAAATGAATCTGGCATCCCCTGAGCCTTTCTCTACTGTCACTTTCCATAAGATGGCATCTCATTATAAATGCTGTGATCAGCAATTGGGACACGTAATGACAGAATACCTCTGTAATAAAGGGATTTGTCTTGAACTTGCTGCCATTTTGATAACATATTTCATGCCATTGCAATCCCTTAGCACTCCAGACTATATATTATTTCCCAGGTAAAGATGTTGTACAGGCAATTAGTAAAACTCTATGCATTTCTACTCCGCTAAGACATTCCAGACATAGAACCCTTGTTTACAGAATGTTGAAGATTTAAGAGAACTAGTCAACATGGCCATTTTTTAATGCCAGGCACCAGCTCGCCTTTTAATGGCACATCAAGGTAGGCATATAGCTAAAGTAGATAACTCAGCAGCTGTCACAATAAAGGAGAATTATCTGACAGCGAATTATCAACACTTCCAACCATCATGTAATCACATCAAAAGTGGATTCACCCGCATCTTAGCTTCCTGCACTAGTCCTACCCTGCTAAGATAATGAGAAGTGATTGTAAAAGTAAAGATTACTGAGAATGATGCTGCTTGCCCAGAGTCACTGCTAGAACTTAAAATGTACCCCGAGGCAACAATAACAGTAACGAACACACATCCTGACCTGCAGTGCTGTATTGCAGAATGTAACACAATACAGCTATTAACTCATCCACATGTTCAGTGAGTTCAGCACATATAATACTGCTTCAAAAACATTAATATAAACAAAACAAAAAATACATTCTCTCTTTAAAAAAAAAAAAAAAAAAAAAGGGCTGCTGATTTCAGGGGCAAGTTTTTGGGAAAGTGTCCCGGTTTGATATTCGAGTCCATGAATGGAGGGGCAGCTTTAGTTTGGTTTTCTAGATGTATACTGAGATGTTAAACCATGTCTAATGCCTGTAGCATATATTTATAGATTTAAATTGTGTGCTATTCATTCACAAAATGTATTAATGCAGTTAATTAACATTTCAGATGGCTAAGGTAGATATTTTTGTTTGGGAAAGAATTGGTAAAAGGTAAGCAAAAATATAACACTGATGGAGTAACAAGGTTATTATGGACCTCATGCACGCTTAATACTATAGAATTACCATTTATCAACAGCTTAGAAACACATATCATTTAGGCTAAAACATTTGTTTTCTTTCTGTATCACCACCTCTAGAGGAGAACACAAGATATACTACATATGGTCAATGCTAAGGATAAACACACACGTACCGTTTCACACTAACTTACTGTAAAAAAAAAAAAAAAAATTTCATGGCATGGTATCAATAAGCAATATTAATAGATTTATTTATAAAGTTAAAGCATTTGCCACAGCTTTGTACAGTGGGTAGACAAGCAAGACAAATATATGCATTAAGGCAAAACGTAAATATAACAGAGGTGAAGAGGGAGCTGCTTAAGTGGGTTTGAACAAATATCACCTGACTTAGGCTTCGATTTAATATTTTTGGATACGCTTTTCAAATGCTTTAATATGTGTGGATAAACTTTTCAAAATAATTTTTTCAAAATAATAAAATATAAAAAATAGATCAACATATATAAAAAAAAATTCAAAATATTTAAATATATATTTTTTTTTTATTAAATAATTTCAAAAGCGTATCCAAAAATTTAAATCAAGGCCTTAGTTTTGAAAAAAAAAAAAAATGCACAGTGATTTTTCAAGGCCATTTTTACTCAGTGACTTGAGCTTTCCCGAATAAGAAAAGGTTGTTGTATATTTTTACAATCCATGGAAAACTGACTAATTTATTCTTTCTCAACGTTGAGTAAATGCCGACTGACCAGAATCAAGAGGTCTACGGGTTTAATAAGTTCAATGCTAGTTATACTGTAGTGGTTTTCCATCTATAATGACCTGACTTTTATCATTTGATTAATTACCTAAATCATCAATTCAAATTCCAATAAAGAGTTACTTGGTAACACAAAACAAGTCCTTCTTTGCCCTTTGCAGCTCTGAATTGTCATGGACTGAGCACACAGTTCTTATCGCGCGGATCTTGCCCTTAATAACGTGGCAGTTTCTAACCACATGTCGAGCAAAGGATAACATGTTCATGGAATCTGCACACAGTGGAAATTTCCCAGATTAAACCTTCAGATAGGATCATCGTGACCTATTCACCACAGTAGTCATGTTTTTATTCTGTGTGGAAATCTTGTCAGGATGATCATGGACCACGATTTTATTCCACATTTTTTTTCTAACTGTTTGAAATGGTTTGGATACAGTTCATGTCGGCAGCATCAGTATGTGTAATGGTCTTCTCTTCAACCTTGTTCATCTAACAATAAAGAGATAAGTGGTTGTTTTTAATTCCCCATATTCTAGTATAGGTCATTTTTTTAGTTTGACTATTATTGATTATAAAGGAGATGACTATTGTTAATGAAGTCTGCATTTGTTTGTGCACAGTTCTGGATATTTCTGGATATTTCCAACCGTGAGTTCTGTTCTCCGAAGGGGTCCGGGACTTCATGATCACTTCTCTGCAACCTATTCTACCAATGTCCTTACTCTATTTTCTCCGACATTTGGGTCATTTGAATGATGCTGTCACAGAAGCAAGTGCTTGGTCTCAACATACATGGACACTGTGGACATGCAGAAGTGGTACAATATATTTTTCCTATTCCATCCCAGATTTAACTTTGCTCCCTTTTGTGTTTGTTTGTTTTTTTGGTGGGTTTTAGAATTATTATTTTTTTGACTCTGCTTGTACTTGTGTTCCTAGTAATCTAATATCTTTGACCCAACTGGCTAATTATATTTGTGATTCTCTGGTTCTCTTATATTTAGACTTTCCTATCAACTATACATAGGTTCTGTACTTAAATCTTGGCCATTCTAGGGATCGATAATATTCGTGTCTTTTCCTATTATCTAGTACTAATACTTTCCTGCATGTGAGATCTATAGAAGCTCTGGACCCTACTACAGGATGATTGAACATTGCACACAACTGTATTTTTAAATCCAGCACAGGTCACATAGATTCTGTACTGATTACAATACCTTATTATGTGGCGCTGACGATGCAAAAACAAATTTGCAAGTAAGCTATTCAAAGTGCACATGAGTTTAACTCCTTTCCCGCTGGAGGTGCAATCCGCTTTCTGCAATATCGTCGGGGCGTCTGTAATTTATAAGCCTTTAATCCCGTGAATATTTCTAAGCACAGATGGAAATTCATTGGCTGAGAGCGATCACTTGATGCACTCAGCTATTGAATGAGCAACATGATTGTCAATGGATGTTGTAAGAGGAGACCTGGCAACTGATTGGAAAATGGCTTTCTGCATTACAGTGGACTGTAGGGATTATGAAGGTAGAGGTATCCTGGCGCCATTCACCCCATAATTAGGCACAAATGGGTTAAACTCAGGAACAAAAGTAATTTAGGGAGGGCGTGGCTTGGCTGCCGATGGAGTAGGACGCAGGAGACCAGAGCTCCTAGGCCCCAACCCGCTAAAACCCGGTAAAACGCAGCAAACTTCGCAGATTATATGGGGAAACCCAAACGAGGGGCCACCCCCAACCTCCGCACACACACGGGGCCCAAACGCCAGGCCCGATGGATGATTATCTCTCTACCCCGCTCACCCTGGGGAGACCACGCGACCAGGGCAAGATGGCGCCCTCGTCACCGGGACCTAGCAGTCCGGCAGACTCCACAAGGAGCTCCCCGAGGGGAGATGCCCTCTCCCAGCTGTCCGCAGACCTCGCAGCCATATCAGCAAACATGCTCACACGCAAAGACAAAGCAGACCTTGTTGCGGAGCTCCGCACCGCGATCCGGGAGGAAATCACGGCAGTCCGGAGGGATCTTGCGGCCTTGGAGACGAGGGTGGACGCCCTGGAGGAACACCGCTTGCACACCACCAATCACTCGCAGGCAGCCGATCTAGCAGCGTCGAGGCAAGGTAACATGCTCCTAGACCTCAGACGACAAACGGAGGACCTTGATAACCGAGGGCGCCGCAATAACATCCGGGTGCGCGGCCTACCGGAAACCGAGGGGGAGACACCCCATGAGCTCCTGACAGGCCTGTTCTCCCATATCCTAGGGGGAGAGGCTCCAGCAGACTTCGGCCTGGAAAGAGCCCACAGAGCATTGAGGGCCCCACGCAGAGATGGCTTGCTCAGGGACCTAATCTGCTGCCTGCAGTCCTTCCAACTGAAAGAAACCATCATGAGGGCTGCCAGATCGCAACACACCATCAGATATAGGGAAGCTCAAATATCCCTATACCAGGACTTATCCACACTCACATTGGATGCCCGAAGAGCACTGAAATCAGTAACCAGCCTCCTGCGGGAGAAGAGGATCCCATACAAATGGGGGTTCCCTTTTAGCCTACAAGCTAGAGTGGACGGGCAATGGCATATTATGAGATGGCCTAATGACACTCCCCGATTTCTACGGGCCGTTGGCCTACCACCCATGACAATTCCAAACTGGATATTGGACTGCCCTCCGACTCGCCCCACCGGTCCCACCATCCCGGCGGAGAATCTTTTTGATGACCACACAGGCCCGCGCCCGAGACGGGGCGGCCCTATAGTTCCAGAGGAATAGACGAGAGACCACTCTGCACCGACCCCAGGCTACTACTACACCACTGGACGCCGGATCCCTGCACCATAAGCGGTGATGAACTTGCCGAACACCTGCCCATCGCCGTAAAAGCCCAGTCACACCCCGTGAAGCAGACCCCAACCGAACTGGTATGTACTACAAACACACTCCACCCCCGCCATTCATACACAGGCCCGGGATATATGCCCACTTGGGAGGGGAGAGGGTATGTGAAGATGGGAGTCCATGGCGGCACCGAGATGGAGACTACCCCCCCACAGTAATAGCTACGATAAGGGGGAACCAGCATAGGTTGGGAGGGGAGGGCCCATAGAGGGGGCTGGGGATTCCACCCGGGGTAATTGGTTGTCACCAAGCCGAGGGGACACTGCTACCCAAATCCAACAGGGCCGTTGAGACCGAAGTTGCCCGATGACCCAGCCAGACCCTGAACTCTCCTTAATGGACCTAACATGAGACACTCGGGACTTGCAGCCGTTCTACCTTATACAAGGCAGCCCACGGGTACTAGGCCCCAAGGCGCGCAGCTCACGTCAGCCTTAACAGCTGGACTGTTCCATAGCCAAAGTTAGTTAAATATGGGTCACCCCGCCACAAAAACTCAGACGATACGCACTAAACTGGCCTGGACTAGAACAGTTGTGCCTATTTACGTTCAAGAAACCCTGTGATCCTGTAATATGGTTAGGCATTGACACATAGGGGGGGGGACCAAGGGGAACGAGAGGGCCTACGAAACAGTACACTACGAGTAAGCAGTGCAGGGAAACGCACCCACCGCACCCCCGGGACCTAGAGGGCCCCCCGCCGCTACCACAGTTATTGGCAGGCTCGGGGCCCGGTTGAGGGGTCCGGCGGCCGCGGCATTTAGATAGCCTGAGAAGGAGGTCACGCAAGGTGTATAGTAATGTCAATGTTTAATGTCTGCTACTTCATGGTTTTCTTGTTTATGTTAAAAGTTGCTCTTGACAGGCCTTGACATGACCAGACAGTAATGGCCCTATGATGTAACCGACTAGACGAGAAAGCTAAACTACCCCAACCGACGGGCCCATGACCCTAGGACTGCCAGAGGACACCTGAGTAATAGTCAGACCAATGGGACCCCGGCGGCCGGAGAGCCGAGACAATGACAGTGAGATGGAATGCGACAGGTGGCCCCTCCAAAGCCTGATCCCCAGCAGACCCCGACTAAGACTCCCCCCTCTCATACGATTCCACTACCTTAACAGTGAGACACCCCACTTGACAGACGATAACGAAAGCTGACAGTCACCCCCAGCGGGTTGGGGGACCTGGGAGACGGACACGGACAAACTTCAGACAACAGTGTGACTGACACCGTTGGCTGCCCTCCCCGCACCTCACGCAACTGACCAGACTTGTACATACCGGTCGGAATTCGGCGGGGCTACAGGTTGGCCCCCGCCGAAGATAGCCTCCGACCGAGGTTCGACGTTGCACCCACTTGACCTAACCACCCCCCCAGACTTCCCCATCCACCTGGTTATACGACCCCTTAACCCCCCCTCACCCCAGACCCGTCCCGCTACCCCGGCCGCAGGCGCAGGGCTCCCGAGGGGGACCCCCGGCCCGCGGGACCATGTCGGGCACTCGCCCAGCACAATTGAAAATATGGTCAAACAACACCCGAGGCTTGAACGTCCCGGAGAAGCGCTCCCAATTACTTCGCCACCTGTGGGCCGAGAGAGTGTCGGTAGCGTTCCAGCAGGAGACGCACTTCATGAGCAGAACCCAGCCCAAACTCGAGAACAACAGATTCCCCCAGGGGTTTTACGCTAACCACCCAGACGCCAAAAAAACGGGGGTCGCGATACTAATAGCACACACGGTCCCATATCAACACAGGGAAACACTCGCTGACCCGAATGGGAGGTATATATTCATCAAGGGCACAATCGCTGATCACACATACACACTGGCATGCGTCTATAGTCCAAACCGAACACAACACACATTCCTAGCCAAGACATTAGCTAAACTGGACCGCTTTAGAGAGGGCCTCCTAATACTAGCTGGAGATCTGAACCTTCCCCTGAACCCATGCCAAGACACCTCGAGAGGTGTTAGTGCCATACCACCACACTGCCTACAGGCAGCTAGGAGATCCCTGCACAAGGCGGGGTTAGCTGACAGCTGGAGGACAGCCCACCCAGATGGTAAGGATTATACCTGTTATTCTGCGATATGAAGATGTAGTCTATGCGGCTGTACAACTTGTGTACAGCCGCATAGACTACATCTTCATATCGCAGGAACACCTGTCGCTCCTCCGGGAAGCGCACATAGGGATAGCCTACCAGTCAGATCATGCCCCAGCAATGATGCAAATCAACTCCCCTTTTTTTAAACCATCGGAACGCCAATGGAAACTCAACGAGTCCATCCTGGCGGACCTGGTGATCCGTACCGAGGCACACCAGACCATCACCCAATACTTTGAACTTAACGAGACCCCCGACATGCCCCCGCTGACACTGTGGGAAGCACATAAATGTGTGGTCCGGGGGCACTTTATATCCAAATGCACCCACCGCAAGAGGGAAAAGACACGCCGCATCACAGACCTGACAAGACGAATCGCAGACCTGGAATGCACCCACAAACGGACGTTAGACGACACCACCTATCTCCAGTTGACAGAGACCCGAAGGGAGCTCAGAGACCTCCTCGCACAGGACCACCTACACATACTGCGGAAATCATCCAGGTTCTTCTACGAATACTCCAATAAGAGCGGGAGGCTCTTGGCACAAATGCTCCGAACCAAGAGGAGGGCCCAACACATACACATGCGCCAGACACGGGCGGGCACCCACACCAGCATGCCCAAAGGGATCATGGAAGCCTTCAGATCCTACTATACAGACCTTTACAACCTAAATCCGCCCTCACAGGACGCCCCGAGTCGGACCCGACTCCAAAATATTGCAGACTACCTATCGAATCACATCACCCGCAAGATAACTCCAGAAATCGCAGAAGACCTGGACAGCCCCCTGACACTGGAGGAATTGACCCTGGCATTAAAGCGCTCAAAAACGCATCGGGCTCCGGGCCCGGACGGTCTCCCGCTCACGTACTTGCGGTCGTTCCAGGACATACTCCTACCGAAGCTCCTCGCGGGCCTTAACTCCATAAGAGATGGCGGGAGCTTTCCCACGGACTCCCTGGCGGCGACAGTCACGGTCATTCCCAAAGAGGGCAAGGACCCCACCATCTGTGCTAACTACAGGCCTATTTCGCTATTGAATGCCGACCTGAAATTATTCACCAAGGCCCTTTCCCTGAGGTTGGCACGAATAATGCCTGACCTGGTCCACCCGGACCAGGTGGGCTTTATCCCGGGAAGAGAAGCCAGGGATGACACCATACGAGCCCTTAATGTCATTCACGTCGCCAGGAAGTCCAACAGAGCGACGGTACTCATATCAACAGACGCCGAAAAGGCATTCGATAGGGTGAACTGGAGGTTTATGGCCGAAACGTTGCGGCATATGGGCCTCGGACCACACATGCGCTCTTGGGTCTCCGCGCTCTATACCACCCCGACTGCGAGGATCAGAATCAATGGAGCCTTGACAAAGGCCTTCCCTATCAGTAACGGCACTCGACAGGGTTGCCCCCTGTCCCCTCTCCTGTTTGCCCTCACCCTGGAACCGTTCCTGGAGGCGGTCAGACGGGACGGGGGTATTACGGGGGTTCGAGTGGGCGGAGAGGAACATCGGGTGGCGGCATACGCCGACGATATGCTCTTCTTTCTAGAACAGCCACTAATATCCGTCCCCAACCTACTGCAGGCATTTGAGACCTACGGACGACTTTCCAATCTGAAGCTAAACATCGACAAGTCCGAAGCCATGACAATATCAAGAGATGAGGGCCTCGAAGCCCGACTCAGCTCCCAATTCACGTTCTCTTGGTGCTCATCCAAACTCCGCTACCTGGGCACCTGGCTGCCGAAAGACCTATCACAACTATACCCACTGAACTTCCTCCCCATCCTGGCGTCCATACAGCAAGACCTGGCACGCTGGACAGATCACTACATATCGTGGTTCGGCCGCATTAATGCGGTTAAGATGAATATCCTGCCTCAGCTGCTCTACTTATTCGCAACCCTGCCCACGAGGATCCCAGGAGCCTTTTTCCGGTCGGCGGAGACGGCCATCCGAAAATTTGTGTGGAATCAGAGACCGACCCGAATCCGCAAAACCACCTTAGAACGCCCCAAAGCCGCCGGGGGGGTAGGGTTGCCTTCCCTCCTCGCCTACCATCAAGCAACCCACCTACATAGAATAGTAGATTGGCACGCCCACCCTAGCCCCAGACGATGGGTACAGATGGAGACGAAACAGTACCCAGGCACCATCCCGTCCAGACTCTGGCTGGGAAGACTAACCTTCACTGAATTACAGACGGGCAACCCCATCATTGATGCCACACTCAAAACTTGGTGCTCTCTTCGATACACCCGTCAACTGACGACCTCCCCAAACCCCCTCACCCCAATCACCTACAACCCCGACCTAGCAGGGGGCCTCCCCCCGCAACCTTCAAAAACATCCAAAGGTCAAACTGGATCTACACGCGGCAATGGAGCACGGGAAATGCACTCCGGCCACTGATGGACCTGATGGAAGGCCGGCCCCCCACACTACTGGACGCGTTTCACTACCACCAGGTGAAGATGTATTATACACTACTGCCCGGTAGAGCCCAACTCCACAGGCAACTCACTGAATTTGAACGAATGTGCACAAACAGGACACATATCGAACACGGGATCTCCCAGATGTACAGTATACTTCAGGAGTCGGAGGACAAGGGCAGGCCAGCCTATGCAAGAAAGTGGGAGGCGGAGACCGAGACCCAACTTACGGACCAGGAGTGGGTGAAAATATTCCAACTCACACACAAATGCTCCATAAGTTCAAAGTTCCAGGAAACAAATTATAAAGTACTGACTCGATGGTACCAAACACCTGACGACCTCAGACGCATGCGAGTCACCGACACAGGGGAATGCTGGAGATGTGGGACCGAACTGGGTACCCACATACACATATGGTGGGCATGCCGGCACATCAAGCCATACTGGCAGATGATCCACTCAAAGATCAGGGAGATCACAGGTTCGGACATTCCCCTACAACCCCTACAGATGCTCCTACACCACACACCCACACCAGTACGCACATACAAAAATTCCCTCACCATTCACTTACTTACAGCAGCGAAAGCCCTTATACCACTACATTGGAAACGCACAACGGTCCCCACATTCCAACAATGGGTAGATAGAGTCGAAACCATCTATGACATGGAGATCATGACCGCCTCCCTGCAGGGGCGCTCCGACAAGTGTGCTCTTAGGTGGTTCCCTTGGAAATCATATCTGTCAAACAGGACGGCATAAGCCGCCATTAGAAGCCACATAAGGGTGAGACACTCGAGACGTGGCCTCCAGCGGCCCACGAGTTGACCGCTGCTGGGGGGTGCTGTTGGCATGGTCGCGCGGGCCGAGGGGTCTAAGGCCGGACACCCCCGCCCCCCGTTCCCCCTGCCTACCCATCCTGATCCCCGCAACCCCCCCCCCAAAAGAAAACTACTTGGACTAAAAAACCATAGAGACACCCCAACTTACCCTGTCCTACACCCCATCCTACGACTGCACCCGCTAGCCTCTGGGACTGACGGGACCACGACCCACCCACTGTAAGCCCCGACATAAGGAGCTTCTCTACTAAGCCCCTCAGTTCCACATACAAAGATGGGAACTAGTTACGCAAACCCCAGACCTCGATATCGCTCTCTTAATTTACCCACAGTTTTAACCTAAGCTGTTGGAATTACCTATATAGTTATACAGTTACATAAAAATTGGATAGAATGGTAACACGACTTATGCCAGGAACTAGACACTGAAAGAACACAGCTTTTATGTATAAACTCAGCTGTACACGAATATACTGTTGTAACACTTGAAGACACGGCTCTTGCATGAGCCTACAATTTGTCTATATTTCAAATACTTGTAGTAATTGACTGTACCATTCGAAAAATAAAGAATTACAAAAAAAAAAAGTAATTTAGTTCCAGAGGACTGTAGTGGTCATGGCGGTTGGAGAAACCCTTTAAGCACTCCTTTTGATCTATGCCATTGTGACTATTGGATCTTTTATATGTAGTATATTTTATGTTGACAGTAGATCTTTAAAAGAAGACAAGCACAGGCAGCACTCCAGGATATAGAAGGTGAATTTATTCGTGGGTTTACCAACTCACCAAAATAAGTGCAACATTTCGGCTCCTAAGAACCTTAATTATGCATGATTTATTTTGGTGAGGTGGTGAACCCACAAATAAATTCACCTTCTGTATCCTGGAGTGCTGCCTGTGTTTTTCTTCTTTGATACTACATTGGTGGATTCAGTGGTGTCCATCCTACACACAGAGCGCCCCCTTGGTGAAAGGTCGGAGCATATGTGCAGGACCTGAGTGCAGGGTATTCTGTTTTTTTCAGTAGATCTTTAAAAATCAGCTTGTGACAATGTCATTGAATATTTATTGGTAATAATGGGGGTAAGGTAGCCTTCTTCCTATCAGGTTCCAAACTGCTAGCAGGGTCTTGTTTTGTCTAATCGTATTCCACCAAGACAGAATAAGATGCATTATGCCCAGACTTTGCATTTCTTTTTCAAGCTGATTCTTTTCTCCTGCAATATTTGTGATGCATCATAGCAGCAAGCCTCATATCATTCCTTTGCTTTAAAAAAAAGCATTTTTTTTTTCTTACTTGGATTTCAGGCATTGGCGTTACTTTTAAGTTTTTCCTGTTCCTTCATTAAATTTGACTTTTGGATATCCCTGAATGATTACTTACTTGAAAGGACAAACAGAACCATTGCACGTGCCCATCAGGAAACGCAGCCTTCAAAGGCCACCCTTGCTTTTAAAATAATAACATCCAAACCCTGGAGCTTAGCAGAACTTTTTATGCTGTTCTGTGACAAGAGTAGAAGAGAAAGTGATATGAATGCCATGTGAAATATCCTTATATCCTTAAAAAGTATACATACTATACTACTACTATATAGGTTGCAAAGCTATTTATATAACTGTGAAAGCAGTGGATGTTTTCTGATTGTCTGAATCTAGGCTAGGGTTATATGTTTCATTCCATGTGAATCTCCGGTTTATTCTGGTTACTTAATCTCTCCACGGTCTGGCCTATTCTGGCTATTCCTAACCAGTAATGGCTCGTTCATGTGAGCACTTAGGGCAACACTGCGCCAGATAACGGTCTATTGATTGCAAGGGATTAAAGAGTAAACTACTGACGTTTGAACAGGTTAACTTGCAAACAGTGGCGACCCTAGACTTTGTGAGGCCTTAGGCAATCTCAAACATGAGGCCCCACTATCACCCAAAGTGAAATAAATAGGAGTTGCATTGTGTGTGTATAAGGAGCTGTGTTATATTGACGAACGGCCTTGCAGCACTGAATATAGAGAGATGGTCTCTGCATTCATCGTTCAGAGGAATGCAGTGTTGTGGCACCCTTTACCGCTGTGCTGTGAGCTCTTAGTTATTGCAAAATTTGCAAACAAAAATTAATTAACAATAAACAAATCTAATTTGCAACTATGCTTTTAAATCATTTAAACACGATTGTGGGGTATGGCTGTATGGCCTTGCAGTTGTGTATACATAAGTCCTGGTGTGAAAGGGTTATTGGAAACAAACATGAACATTTTGATTGGGCAAAAAAGTTTTTAAAACATAATTAACCAAATAATAAAGTTACAAATAAGAAAACGGTCTGATAGACATTTCTCCACATATTCTGTAATCATTTCACATATATATCCTATATAATATATATATATATATATATATATATATATAGTGCGTGTGTGTGTGTTGCCTCATGTATTGTATATGTATGTACAGTATCTCACATATCTCTAATTTTTGTAAATATTTTATTATATCTTTTCATGTGACAACACTGAAGAAATGACACTCAGTGTTAGTGGGAGGGGGTGACAGTGTGTCGAAGGGGTGACAGTGTGGGGGGATGACAGTGTGTGGGATGGAGTTATGTGTGGGGGGTGACAGAGTGTGTGGAGAGGATGACAGTGTGTGGAAGGGAGTGACAGTGTCGGGGGTGACAGTGTGTAAGATGGGGTGACAGTGTGTGGGATGGAGTTATGTGGGGGGGGTGACAGAGTGTGTGGAGAGGATGACAGTGTGTGGAAGGGAGTGACAGTGTCGGGGGTGACAGTGTGTAAGATGGGGTGACAGTGTGTGGGATGGAGTTATGTGGGGGGGGTGACAGAGTGTGTGGAGAGGATGACAGTGTGTGGAAGGGAGTGACAGTGTGGGGGTGACAGTGTGTGATATTGGGGTGACAGTGTGTGGGATGGAGTTATGTGTGGGTGGTGACAGAGTGTGTGGAGAGGATGACAGTGTGCGGGAGAGGGTGACAACAAGTGAAGAGGGTGACAGTGGCGGCCACCCGGATAGGGATACGGATCTCCCCGCCAAGGATGTCCTTTTCCTTCTTTCAGGATCTCCGCTGCGCCAACTTCAGTTATTATAGCTGCTGTGTGATTATAGCAGAGCTGTGTGATTATAGGTTTTCCCCACAGACATTAGCTGGGAGTAGACTGGTTTATTGATGCAGAGAGTAGACTGGTTTATTAGGGCATGGTACACGCAATTTATACACAGACCCCCAGCAAGGGGTATTTATACAGTTCAACACAAACTTCTCCTTGGCGTACCTGTGTCTGGGTTCAAGACCGGTAACTCAATTATCTCTCAGTTACAGGGACCAGGGCCGGATTAACATAGGGGCTGATGGAGCTGCAGCTCCAGGCCCAGGCCCATGGAATAGGCCCATTAAAAAAAAAAAATAATAATAATATTTTTTTTTTTTTTTTTTACACACTACTCTTAGGTTTGCCACCTGACTGATATTTTAAGGCACAGCCGGTATTTGAGGCTGCCTGGCCATAACAGCATTGCAGTAATACTGGCAATACAAATGCAAATATTTTTCTCAGTACAAACGGAGATCACTCTGCAATACCAGCACCAGCCAGTAGGGGTCACTGTGTGTGGAGAGAGGCAGGGATAGGAAGTTACAGCATCTCCCTGCCTTTCTCTACTCACTGATCCGCGGGGAAGCAGCTACACAGCACAGAGAGTCCAGACAGCAGCTCCCAGCCTGCAGAGACAGACTACAGCTCAGGTATGTGAGGGATGGGGGGAAAGGCAGCAGAGAGACATGGGGACACTGAGACACTAGGGGACACTGGGAGACCTGGGGACACTTGGAAACATTGGGATACTGTGAGACATGGGGACGCTGTGGGACGTAGGGAGACACATTGGGACACAGTGTCTTCATGTCTCCTAGTGTCCCCATGTCTCCCAGCCAGTGTCCCTAGTGTTCCAGTGTCCCCATGTCTCCCAGTGTCCCCATGTTTCCCAGTGTCCCCAAATGTCTGTGTCCCCATGTCTCCCAGTGTCCACATGTCTCCCAGTGTCTCTATGTCTATGATACCAGGCTGGCCTTTGGACAGACATGCCCCATTTTTGGGCATGTTCTTCCTTATGGCAGTTCTGGTCACGTGATTTGCATCAGTTACCCCACCCATTGCCTTCCTGCTTCACTGGACACTCCTGTTAGGGGGTATGGATTTACTTGAAAGATAAAAACATTAATTAGATGAAGAGATTAGCATATAGTATGTGTTTTCTTATAGCTGCATCCTTTGAGTTTCCCTCCAACACCAACTCCATCAGATACATAACGCTTTAGAGGTATGACTGTTTTAGTGTTTTTGGTCGATAAGATTCTGTAATTAGGCCCCATCATAATTGTCAGCACCAGGCCCACTGAACTCTTAATCTGGCCCTGACAGGGACCCACACAGAAAATACCCCAAAACACAATACATTTTTCCAGGAGCCCTCATAAGTCTTATATCCCCAGATAGCTTGAATCCGAGCACCCAAGTTGTTTAAATAGTTTGTTGGAATGAAATCGCCATCCGGGGAAAGTGTTGACCAAATGGCCACGAGGTTGGAGCCCAAAAGGGATCCAGAGTGAAATAGGCTGTGGCAGGTCTCCGTTCGGGAGTTCCTGTATTCCTTTAAATTAATGTTCTTTCCTGGTTCCAGGGAGCAAATGTTCTTTCTGTTTGTGCGAACAATTTGCCTGAAGAGCGCTTTCCTTGCTCTCTTGGAAAAGAAGCAGGCGGTGGTACAAGTTCAGCGGTGTTCGTGACATAGTCTGTCCGATTTTAGTTCCATGCACTCGACGTTCGAACACCGCTGCCTATTTTTAAGCGACAAGATGGCCGCCACCTCATTTCCCATGTGTTCGCTCATGCGAATGGCAGCCACCTAGCAGAACACTTGAGTTAACGAGGTGTTGACGAATTAACGAGGTGTTAAGAGAGGTCAACAGGGTTAACAAGCCAAGAGGTGGTCTGATTACGGGTGGTATAGAAGGGGAAAATCAGGACTTTGTTCGGTTACTGAACCATAAGGGAAAAAATAACTGCCAGAATATGCTCAGTGACAGGGTGTTCTATCACAGTTACATTGTGTGAAGAGGGTGACAGTGTGTGAGTGGGAGTGCAGTGTGTGAGGGGGGGTGACAGTGTATGAGTGCGGGTGGCAATGAGTGGAAGGGGGTGACAGTGTGTAAGCGGGAGTGACAGTGCGAGTGTGACAACGTGTGAGTGGGGGTGGCAGTTTGTAGAGAGGATAACATTGTGTGAGTGGGGGGTGACAGTGTCTGGAGATAGGTGACAGTGTGTGAGTGGGGGTGAGAGTTTGTAGAGAGGATGACAGTGTGTGAGTGGGGGTGACGGTGTGTGGAGCTGGTGACAGTGTGTCAGTGGGGGTGACAGTTTGTGGAGAGTACTACATTGTGTGAGTGGGGATGACAGTTTGTGGAGAGGGTGACCGTGTGTGAGTGGGGGTGACAGTTTGTAGAGAGGATGACAATTGTGTGAGTGGGGGTGACAGTACATGGGGATACTGTGTTTCAGTTACCAGCCTAGCCACACTGAATACCTTTAAATACCTTACTTTTTTAATTGAGGACCTGGTGGTCCGGTGTTCTCTCTCCCTGGAGGTCCGATGAGATAGCTATCTTGTCTGCAGCTCCGCTGAGTGCAGAGCTGCAGACTGTCAAATAAGTGTCTCAGGATCTCCAGTCAGGGCGTTGCTGTGTTAACCCGGGTCAAAGCTTTGATTGGCTGAGACTGCGAGACACTTACTTGACTGTGTGCAGCTCTGCACCTAGCAGGGCTGCAGACCGGAGACTGTTGTCATCTTCACCCAATGGCATACAGGGCAAGGCACCGGACCCACTCCTGTTTCGAATCTCCTGTCATGGACTGAGGATACGATAAGTCATTGTGCACTAAGGCGAGTTAGGCCTAATTAGAGATCCGCCTCTGCTTGCAAATACCCATTATAAATGGTTCTTATACTGCAATACCATAATTTCCTCTTCTATTCTTCCACCTTATCACAAACTCACTCATTGATAATGAAGAATTTTTTTTTTTGCATGGAGACACTGACCTTACCTCATGCATTGATTCAATGCTGATTGGCTAGGGAGTGTTTGGCTTGTGCTGACTCTGCCCCTGCTCTGTCATCATGACAGTCTCAGCCAATCCAAAACTATCCTATGGGGAAACATTGAGGTGGTGTTCTGAGTGGCTCAGAACACCACTTCTGATTATGTCAGCCAAGCAGGCAGTTCAGGGGCAGAGCCAGCAGCAGCAGCAGACTACAATAAAGGTAAGATTTTACTATATTTAGGGGGGCAAGGTGAGGGCCAGGGGGCTAGATGGTGTATTTAAGACTATAGGGTCAGGAATACATGTTTGTGTTCCTGACCCAATAGTGTTCCTTTAAATAGAATCGCACTAACTTCAAATAACACTACTATGAAAAGAGTTAAAAATATATAAAAATATTTGAATACTTGCAATTGTATTGATGCAATTTTGATGCAGTGTATGAGCTTGTGTTTATATATGTTAACTGCAGATCTATAAAGAACAGCCTTAAAGGGACTCTCCAGTATCAGGAAAACAAACCGTTTTTCCTGCCACTGCAGGTCCCCTCTCCCTCCCACCCCCATCCCATGTTGCTGAAGGGGTTTAAACCCCTTCAGTGACTTACTTGTATCTAGCGCCGATGTCCCTCAGCGCTGGGTCAGTATTCGCCCACGCTCTAGTAGACAGCCACTAGAGGAGGACTTAACCCTTCAAGCTAAATATTGCAGTTTATGAAAACTGCAATAATTACACTAGTGGGAGTTGGCACCCAGACCACTCCAATGGGCAGAAGTGGTCTGGGTGCCTGGAGTGTCCCTTTAATGTCAAGCCACTCATAGTAAATTTCTAGAATAAGCCTGCCTTAACTAGCGCACTGATCAGTCATAGCCCTGCTTATCATTGCTCTGAAAAACTTTGAGTCTGAAACTCCTGCCAAGTGCAACAATGTCCGACAGTGTAACATCAGTGAATAAAACCATACAGTAACACAGAAATAGAGAAGCCACCTCAAACACACCATATATAACATGATTTATAGTATGGTTTATAAATAAATGTTACCTAGAAGGGGAAGACAAAAACCTAAAATATAAACATTTACATAGATAAAAGTAAAAGAAATATATTAGCATTGATTCTCAGAGGTATACCCTTGTAACTGTTTCATATCCCTGTCCGGGTCATATTCTTCTGGAAATGTGTGTGTTTGTACTGTTTGCACGCACATGTGAAGAAATTCGCTAGCAAATGAATGCAGTTTCAGTCTCTAACGTGCCCTAGTGTCATAGCCTCACAATCAAAGAGTGCATTCAAGTGCGTCAGACAGGATCGTTTTAAAGTAAATCTGCAACCAGAGGCAGGACTTAATGATGGCATTCGCCATAAATACAGCAGACATTCAGGAATTCTTATTATTATCATCATTATTGTTATGTATTTAGCAGACATTCATGAATTCTTATTATTATCATCATTATTGTTATGTATTTAGTAGACATTCAGGAATTCTTATTATTATCATCGTTATTGTTATTTATTTAGCGCCAAATTGTTCCACAACGCTTTACAATATTATGAAAGGGGGAAATTTAACAATAAATGAGACAATTACAAAATGTTACAGGAACAACAGGTAGATGAGGACTCTGCTAGAAAAAGAGCTTACAATCTAGCTATGTGGAGGTAACTACTGAATTGCAAACATTAGGTCAAAACAGATGGACTGGAAATGTTCACATTGGGGCCACCTTTTTAAACGACATGGTAAATTCCCATATAGCTTTGTTATTAGCCCTGGATAATTATTGGCATTTATTGTTACCTTTAAGAAACGTTATTGTTGGTTAAAATGTTCACTTGACGAAGAGCAAGGCATTGGATAAAATGCCTATTTTGCGTGTGTATTTGCCACATGCATGACTTGTTATATGGATTCCGGTGTTTTTTTGTGTTATAAGGAATTGTTGAAACAATTGTCTTCAATCTGAAGAACACAATGTTACTCTGTAGCAATGGACTCTGGTCAATTCATTTTTTCCACCTATTCTGATGTGATGTCAGCTAGCTTAGCTTCAACTAATGCGTTGAGGAAGGTCTAAAATTGGTGTAATGGCTGTGTTGATTACTCATTTCTAAAGAACCTATGGCACTGGACATATATCTAGCCAGTGGTCAAGCTCCAGAATTCTACGCATGTGCTTGCAAAGATACAAATAAATGGGATAATTTGAGGGCAGTTCATTGCTGGTTAATGTACTGAATATCTATAGTTTGTGTTCATGGAACTCAGACATTTTCAGTGCTAATATTTTGTTATATACAAAACAAATTACAACACACATATAAACATAATGCTAATCTGTAAATGTGCCTCAAACGTGCCTGTGGGGAACAGTCCTACTGCAATTTTGGGTCAAAATCTAGGATTTTTTTCTAGGATATTCTCAGAAGTTTGAATCTCAGAGGTACGGTCAGTCAAGTTTTGTGAAAAATTATTTTTTACCAGTGTGCAGCTGTTCGTTTTGTCTACGTCTTGTATGTTGGTTGTCAGCATGCAACAACTCACTGTTTAGTGAATAAATCCTTAGCTATCCCTTAACTAGAATACACATGATGCTTATTTTTCTGCGTTTGTGCACAGATAACTTAATTTATATTCATGTTTTTGGCTCACGATACTTAGCAGTTAAGTGACTGTCAGAGTTTATTCTGCCTAATCTTCCAGCAATGTATCTTGTCACACCTCCGAATCAATGTCTTTACTCACACGGCTCCGCACTTCTCAGCCTCCCTTATTTTCTGACAGTGACACTCTGAAATTCACTGCAAAATATTTCTTGCCAAATTACACGCCTGCTTGATTTTTCTGCACGTATACACATGCATTTTGTTTTTAGGTAGACAGCATCAACCACATACATAGACAGCACCTTGAAAATAAACAAAATACAAGAAACAAGAGGTAGGGATTCAAAGACGATAAGCAAGAAGTATGTACATGCTGGAAGAAATACATTTTTACCCTAAGGAACTGCCAGTCTTCAAAATCAAATAAAAGCATCTTTGCTGTCACTGCTGTCTACTGGGCCTCAGGTACTCAAGCAATAGGTTATTAACTATGACCAAGCCAATTAAAGTTCGGTACAAAGTAGGACTGACGTTGGAATTCATTCTTCATTTTACATTACGAAACCATTTTTTACACAGCCATTAGGTTGATTAATTAACGGAACACTCCAAACACCATAACCACCACAGAGCATTGTGCCTCCTCCCCCCCATGCAAGTAGTCAAACCATTTTAGAATGCCGCTCTGGAGCTGGAAGCTCTTTGCCCGGTAATGTAGGCCTTAGTTACTGAGCATTACTCTCATTCTAGAACAGATTCATCACTTACATTATGGAGGCGCCAGGACTATCCTGGCAACATAGCAACTACAACATGCTAGAATGGTTATGGTGCTTGGAGTGTTCATTAAATTGTTCTGATTAAACAGATTGTATTGTGTTTGGCTTTTTTCTTTTTTTATGTGTTAAGACTTTAGGATTATTTATTCTGAATGGGTTTATCCAATGAGCAAAATAGGAGGACACTAATGCATCATCATAAGATGTTGTCAATTCTTCCCACTGTTGATGATATCTGAAATATGCAGCGAATGGCCTAAGGGATACCGGATACGGGTGAATACTAATCCATCTTAGACTGAACCCTTGGGTTTAGAGCCAGAGCTAATGATTAAATAGGAACTAGGTGACCAGTAGTGATGTCGCGAACATAAAATTTTCCGTTCGCGAACGGCGAACGCGAACTTCCGCAAGTGTTTCGCGACCGGGCGAACCCGGCGAACCGCCATAGACTTCAATAGGCAGGCGAATTTTAAAACCCACAGGGACTCTTTCTGGCCACAATAGTGATGGAAAAGTTGTTTCAAGGGGATTAACACCTGAACTGTTGCATGCCGGAGGGGGATCCATGGCAAAACTCCCATGGAAAATTACATAGTTGATGTAGAGTCTGGTTTTAATCCATAAAGGGCATAAATCACCTAACATTCCTAAATTGTTTGGAATAACGTGCTTTAAAACATCAGGTATTGTGGGGTGCTGGAATGACGTGGGCCAATGGGAGCCTGAATCAACTTTTGGCTCCCACTGCCCCTTTAAGAGTGAGCTTGTGACTCGAGCCGTGCTCCTAGTGCCAGGCGGGCCACGTGACCGATCACTGTGGTCAGTGCACTTGGCTAAGTCAGAAGAGGAGATCAAGCCGCACGCGGCTCGTGTGGAGGCAGGAGTGATCCAGCCACGCGCGGCTCAAGCTTAGGAGCCAGGTCGGTCCCAGGATAAAGTAAATACAGCCACAACCACTTATCCCAATCACACACCTTTCCTAACGTCCTATCCCATTAAAAGCATATTACCACGTATTTAATAAAACAGATAGACCCCCTACTTCATCCAGGTTACCGATCGATGGTTCGATATTCTGAGCCCTCTCTGATTTACTGTACACGACTATTCGATATTCCCACAAATTTTATATAGCATTTTATGTTTGTTTGAGACCACCTTAAAAATATTGGATATCGCTAAAAATCATGATCACTATATGCTTTCTCTACAAACCTCTAAAACGAACCAAACTACTCATCCATCCGCTATACCACTTTATCCCACCTAGAACTAGTGCCCAGTTAAAATACTTGACTCTTACTTACCCACACTCAGTCATGCCACACACATTTCACCACTACTCTCACTGAATCCCTCTGACTACGGCTAAATTCATCTTCTACATCAGAACACTACTCCTAAGATTGGGTTGTATCCATGTCTCGGGTCTTTCATTTAGAATAGGGGCAGCTTCGGTCTCCTTCAACACTGACACTTCAGTGCATATTATTAAAAGATTGGGCAGATGGAAATCCTCAGTCTACACCCGATATATTCCTCATCCCGAGAAATAAATGAGGAAAGTTTTTAAAAGTTTGGCTTTGTAAATTTGATGCAATAAATGTGTTTTTCTTTAATACCTTTTCACCCTCTTTGCATGAACCCGATTTACACATATTACTAATATGTTTCTGAACATATATATTATATTATTCACTCACTCACTCTCTGGGCCGGCCTAAGACATCATGCTGCCTAGGTCCAACGATAAATGACTATGGGGGATAATGTATAATAAACACAGGTTACTGGCTATGGGAGGATAATGTATACTAAACACAGGTTACTGGCTATGGGGGGGGGGGGATAATGTATAATAAACACAGGTTACTGGCTATGGGAGGGATAATGTATAATAAACACAGGTTACTGGCTATGGGAGGGATAATGTGTAATAAACACAGGTTACTGGCTATGGGAGGGATAATGTATAATAAACACAGGTTACTGGCTATGGGAGGGATAATGTATAATAAACACAGGTTACTGACTATGGGAGGATAATGTATAATAAACACAGGTTACTGGCTATGGGGGATAATGTATAATAAACACAGGTTACTGGCTATGGGAGGGATAATGTATAATAAACACAGGTTACTGGTTGTAGGGGGAAAATGTATAATAAACGCAGGTTACTGGCTATGGGAGAGATAATGAATAATAAGCACAGGTTACTGGCTATGGGGGGGATAATGTATAATAAACACAGGTTACTGGCTATGGGGGGGATAATGTATAATAAGCACAGGTTACTGGCTATGGGAGGGATAATGTATAATAAACACAGGTTACTGGCTATGGGAGGGATAATGTATAATAAACACAGGTTACTGGTTGTAGGGGGAAAATGTATAATAAACGCTGGTTACTGGCTATGGGAGGATAATGTATAATAAACACAGGTTACTGGCTATGGGAGGGATAATGTATAATAAACACAGGTTACTGGTTGTAGGGGGAAAATGTATAATAAACACAGGTTACTGGCTATGGGAGGGATAATGTATAATAAACACAGGTTACTGGCTATGGGAGGGATAATGTATAATAGACACAGGTTACTGGCTATGGGAGGGATAATGTGTAATAAACACAGGTTACTGGCTATGGGGGGATAATGTATAATAAACACAGGTTACTGGCTATGGGGGATAATGTATAATAAACACAGGTTACTGGCTATGGGAGGGATAAAGTATAATAAACACAGGTTACTGGTTGTGGGGGGATAATGTATAATAAACACAGGTTACTGGCTATGGGGGGGATAATGTATAATAAGCACAGGTTACTGGCTATGGGAGGATAATGTATAATAAACACAGGTTACTGGCTATGAGAGGATAATGTATAATAAACACAGGTTACTGGCTATGGGGGGGATAATGTATAATAAACACAGGTTACTGGCTATGGGAGGTATAATGTATAATAAACACAGGTTACTGGCTATGGGGGGGATAATGTATAATAAACACAGGTTACTGGCTATGGGGGGATAATGTATAATAAACACAGGTTACTGGCTATGGGGGGATACTGTATAATAAACACAGGTTACTGGCTATGGAGGATAATGTATAATAAACACAAACACAAAAAAAAAGAATGCAGCTTCAGAATTAATCTAATTCAATATTCTAAAACAATATGCTGTCTAGGAGGTGGGAGGGTCTGGGAGAGAAGGTCTGCTGCTGATTGGCTGGAATGTGTCTTCTGACTGTGAGGTACAGGGTCAAAGTTTACTCAATGATGACGAATAGGGGGCGGACCGAACATCGCATAAGTTCGCCGTCCGTGTCGAACGCGAACAAGCTATGTTCGCCAGGAACTATTTGCCTGCGAACCGTTCGGGACATCACTAGTGACCAATGATAAGAGCATAGTTCATAATCCAATTTTAATCAACAGCCAGGCATTAGTTGGAGAACAGACAGAATGCACAAAGACATGGCATGGACCATAGTCTAGATAGAACATGAAGCCAGTTGAGAGTAGACATCAACGTATTACCAATATATTTAGGGAAAGATCTCTGTGTTTCTATGATACCTCAACTTCAAGTTTAATATCCTTAATATCCTGATTTGTTAATATCCCAAGAATATCTAACTCATCACCTTTTTATTATTATTTTTTTCACTTATTTTTCAACTGTAAGCTGTTCCAGTTATTACCCCATCTCCCATTCTCCAGATTACCGCCAGATTTGCATTCTGTATCATTGAACATGCACAGGATACTGACTATTGTAATGTATACTATGGCTATTATCAGTAGTAGTAGTAATGGCATTTATATAGTGACAAAATATTCTACATGTCTTTTCAATATTGGTGCAGGAATATAACAGCAAATAAGGGGCATAGATGCTATTGAGGACCCTGATCACAGTCTATGAGCTTCCAATCTAGAGGATATACCTGTATATTGAGTTAGTTTGTAGAACATTATCATACTGTATAGCTGCTGTCTCTCACAATGCAACTTTTTTTTTTGCAGAATACCATTCTCCTTATCCTTTATTCCTGGAACTATTGTTTTTTCCTCTTTAATTCCTCCTACTATTATTTGTATTGTGCTTCTCTGTTACTTTTTCATTGCCTCCCATATTTTCTTAATAAAATAATGTTATCTCACTATCACCTTTATTTAATATTACCAGATAAGATTTCCAAATGATTTAAAATGTTTGGCTAAACTTTAAAAATTATTTAATATTATTTTTAATTTAAAAAAAATATTTTAATTTTGTAATGTTTTCACATTTTTTCATATATTGAATACAAATTATATATTTTTAATATTTTAATATTTAAAAGAAAAAAATTGAGAAAATTGAAAATGTATCCAAAAATATTAAATCATTTGAAAAAGTTTATCCAACAATATTATATTGATGGCTTTGTTAGGGGCATTGCTAGGAGGATGCTAAAGTGTCTGGAGTTCCAAGTGGGTTCCTGAAAAGCCGCAGTCTAATTGTATCTCCATGTCATAGTTAGCCCCAATTCCATTAGCAGATGCTCACATAAAGATTAATATAAGTAATTTGTTTAGTTTCAAACAAAAAATATGTTGTGCTTTTTCTGTGTATTTCATACTACATTAATTCTGGCATGTATAATACTGTTGTTATTATTATCATTATTATGTTCATTTTTATAGAGCAGGGGCAGGTTCTGTAGAATACATTTAACAGAATTTAAATAAACAGAATTAGCGTTTAACAGAATTTAAATAAACAACAACTCTAATTGCAAGGGACAGTGCACGTTAAGAAGAAGTAGCTATGGTGAAGAACAAAAAAATAATCTAACAGGGCAATAATCTAATAGAGAGAGAGGTAGGGCATTCCAAGAATTGGTGCAGCATGGGAGACAGCGAATGAGAGACGAGTGGCAAAAAAGGGAACAAAGAGGAATGATTGGAGAACATTTGGGAGAAGAACAGAGATGCAGAGGGTTACAGCATTAGTTCAAGAGAGGGAAGGGTCCAGAGTTTTAATAACAATTCCCTTCTGGAACTAATAGGGAGCCAGGGAAGGGACTGATGAATGTCGAGAGTAGTAAATGAGTCTCCCAGAAGTATTAATGATGGTAATGTGATAGATAAAATGAGAATAGACGCACCATTCTAACATGGAGGAAGGAATATAGAGGGGCAGACCTTGTAAAACTGAATGGCAGTAATCTAGACGTGATGTTGAGGGAGAGTAGATTATCATTTTGATTGTTTTTGGTGAATGGAATGGAGATCCTGGAAAAGATCTCCAAGTGAAAGCTGCAGGATTTAGTGAGAGATTGGATGTGGCTGAAGCAGAAATATTGAATATACTTTGGGCATTACTCCCTAAATCAGGAATTAAGGACAATAACACGGAAGGTTTTTAGAACAAAATAGCCCAATTGAAAAATATAATCCAACATAGCTATTTTTCTGACTCGGTTATACTGACTTGTATTTTTTAAATCCCTTGTAATTTCTTCATTATTTCTAGTTTGGTGAATAAACAGTAGTATATTCACATATATAATTCAATAACATTACAGGGAAAATGAAATTTCTGTAAATAATTTAATTAAGCAAAATGAGTTCAGGATGACTATTATATTATTATTATTATTATATAATGTTTCCATAAAAATCAAATAGCACTCCAAACAAAGCACAGTTAAACAGCTCTATTCCCACATCCAGAAGTATTGTTGCGTTAGAAGCATTGATGCTATTATTGTTGTTGTTTCAGTGTTCTTTTCGTTGCCATTGTCCTTTTTAAAAAAAAATGTAACCATGCTGTCTTGTGAGCGAGAACGTGAAGTATAAAATGACAAGGGATACGCCATTCCACCTAAATAAACTGCTCACACAATCTCTGCCCCAGGAGAATCTGCCATTTGGGAACTGAGCATAAAAAACAACAAACAACAAATTAGCATGATCGTACTTAGCTAAGGTTCTAGCTGCAGCACCATGGCTACTGTTCTCTGGAGAGTGCTTGCCCTTTGCAGTGTTCTAATTAGTATCCCTTTCACCTGTGGTCTTGGGATTTGACATTCATTTGGAATTGTGTTATTTCCTGGCCTTACCTGTATTGAAATGATCATTGACTTGGTCCCCTTGTTTTGGAAGATATCTATGTAAGTAATATTTATAGGCTTTGACTCACTCACCAGTTAACCCAAATTATTTAGTATAATCCTTCCCTTCAATTCCTTTAAAATGCACTTCATGAATTGTCCCTGTTTTTTTTGTGATTATTAGCATGTGGATTTTTTATTTTTTTTAATTCTTTATTTTTTCTGTGCAAGAAAATTACAAGCATATGTGAAGTGCCACAACAGCATGCATAGATTAATCAACACAAATATCAAATTGGCACTTGGAAACTGCACAATTTTTGTTATGTTGAAACAAGCTAGACACCATTTTTAGGTATATAGTGAGAAGAAGCTCTAAGTGCTCTAACTGACAGCATGGGAGTGATTAGCCAAGGTGAGTATCCAGGATGTGTATGCATGATAAGGTAGAGTAGATAAATGTTAGCTTAAACAAAAGTAGCAATATAGGTATAAGCAAAATTCGCTCAGGGAACCATTGGGTCTCACTTTTCTACAGTGGCACAAAACCTCGTTAAGGCATGGAGCACAAAAAGTTATATAATGGAATTTAGTAAGGCAAGGGGAATAGGAATGCAAAGGTAAGCATTTAATCCAAAGGTCAGTCCTCAATTGCAAACGTCAGTTTAGCCGATGCCTTGGTCATGGTGGGAGCAGCAGTAGTTCGGGCTTGACGTCGGACACCTCCCAACCCACGGATCGGCTTTCTGGATGGCGTCTTTGAATCATGAACTTGCAGGCTCACAGAGTCCCAGTCCTTCTCCGATGGGGTAAGACAGAAGGCCGTGACGGTGGTAAGCCGCAACTTGCAGTTTGTTCTCTGCCCGCATGGTTTACGCTGCAGGGTCTTTTCTCCTGCGGCCCCTGGTCTGAGTGAGCGGACAGCAGAAGATACTTGCGTTTTGCTAGGAGGGAGGCCTGAGGTGGGCCCAGGCGCCACCAGTCCCCCGCTGCTCTGGTTGTTTGTTTGAGGAATAGGCGTCACTTGAGCTTGATATGCAGCTAGTGAAGCCCAGAAATGGGTAAAATGTGCATCCAGTTGCTTCAGGAAATGCTCAACAAGGTCAGGGCACTCCCTTCTCGGCTGCAGGGTTTCTTTACTGTGGCCAGAAAGCGTAGCCACCATCTTGTTAGAGCAGGATGCCTACGAGGTACCATACCAAAATGAATCACACCGGTGTGTATTAGAGTCCAGTGGGGACCGGGATAACCCCCACCGGTCCAGGGGGGGGGGGGAGGGAGAGAAACTGGGCTAAAAGATGATCCTGCAGAAGTACAGCTTCACATCGAATGTTGGAGCGGCCGCCTCACCCGTCGGGCATAGGCCTCACAGAAGCCTCTGATAAACGCGCCCCACACGATCAATTAAAATAATAGGAGGCATTCCGATCGGCTCCTGGAGCAGGTAAGTCTCAGATTAGGGCTTTTTGGTGAGCTGGGAATCTGTTATCTCACTTAATGTGAAGATCTGGCTTGGAGCTTTCACGATGTGCATCCCGCCGCCATGAAGAGCAGGCTCCGCCCACCGTAAATTTTTTTAGACAGTACTTACCTACCGTAGCACATGTTTAGATGGAGAACAACATTCAGCATTATTTAAAAAAGTTTAGTCAAGGGTGGCACATTTTAGTCAGTATTACTGGAGTAATGACTATGATGATGCACAGTATCAAATCATACCAGGAACATGCATGAATCTCGTACATCTGGCAGGTAACCTGACTTTAGGCCCTTACAAAATCATGTGACCTATAGAGAATCATGTGACAGGAAGTCTATCAGTATACGTTGATAACGATCTTCATCATATGTTTATCATTTAAGTTACTGTTACCAGGGTAAATAATAGATGTCCTCTTACATTTTGTCAGATGAGTTTCTTAAGACCCTTTAAATGTGTTGGATTTGCACAATTAAGGTATAAGACAAAATGTTTCTACTCTGTTGGATACTGAAATAACAAATGCACTTCTTTAACCACTATATGCTTCCTACCTTTTCAGAGAAGAAAAGTTGGACTGGCTTAGTGGCTTCCGATATTCAATAAAGGGTTCTGTATATTTCATGTGTCGGCCCAAAAACAACTTTGCTCTACATCAACTTCATTGATATAGTGGAAGTTAGGATGGTAAACAGTCATTGACCTTGTGGACAGGACAGCATTACCTTAACTTGCAATTCAGTTTTAAATCCTCTTTTAACTTCTGCAGGTTATAATATGAATTTTAAAAAAATTCTACCAACAGCAGTGCATAATTTTACAAATTCCAATTTATCCTTCAGAATCAAAAATCTTTATAGAAAAAAGTTGCATTGGTATTCTCTTTTTAGAGGTTTTGTCTCTTAATATTGCTTCACGATGAGAGAGGCGGATTTTTGTTTCTGAGCTGTTGATTTTTGGAGCCTCGGTAAATTATATTTACAAGCAATTTATCAAGATTCATGAGTTGTAAACAGAAACCAGGCTTAACCTGCTGTTGCATTAATGCATTGATGTTTGACAGGGTAGGATATTAACTCAAGTTATTTTGATAAATATGTTGAGGGGGCGAATACAGTTTTTAAAAATCCATTTCCTCTATAAAACATCTGCTTTAAAGCAAACCTTGCTTGTTCCCACTCCTGTGCCTTCCGACACCCCTTCTCACATACAGAAACCAACTTATGTCTACAGTTTGTCTACAAAAAAAAACTATGGCAGAAAATCTAGATATGGAGATCCAATAAAAATATATATGTAAATCTTTCCATACAATTATAGATTTTCAGAGATGTTTCAAATCACTTAGCTATTCAGAAGCTAGAAGCCAAATGGAAGATATTAAATTCTACACTCTTTGTGTTTGCTCTGCAATACTATCATAAATGTGTTGTCCAGTGGCTCTCGGAGCTAAACAGATTTAAGAATCATGTTTTTAATAGAACCTTCCTAAACGATCATCCACCTCTCTTTTAGGTCAATATGTTATGTCAGGGCCTTCAGTTCTCGAACGTCAGATTAAGTGGATATTACGGATATCAAATGTGCCGACACAGATCTTTATTTCAGTGATACATCAGCTAAAGTATTGTGTCAAACCCAGAACACATCTGTAGAACAAATATATAGTTTATTTATATAACCCCAAAACAATTTGGGTTTCCCTTTCATTGTTTCAAGAGTCTCATTGCTAGAGAGGCCAGCAAATGTCCTTTCTCCGGTCACCAACAGTGAAAACCACTTTGGATAACCTGAAGAAATACTCTAGTATAGATACAAAGTTTATCGATTTTGACTCAGCAACTCCATCAATTGTGCAACCAGATGCTTTAAACCTCACTATCAGTACAATATCCTTTCTGTCTGAAATACTGTTCTCTCCTTGTGCCTCATTCTCCCTCAAGTTAGCATGGTAGGTAAAGAAGAGTTATTGGCCATTAAGCAAAATTAGAAAAATGGTGATACTTACTTCAGTTGACACCTATAAATGAGAGCTTTTTTTTAAACTGAGAATGCAAGCACCTGTAAGTGTTTTTAAACTGAAACAATGCATGGCCGTTTCAAGTTTTCACTAACAAAGAAGCAAATATAAAATAGATTTTGCCATTTTGTATCCATTGTGATGTTGGAAAACATATTACACCCATTTTCCTAGACAGTTATTCCTTGGCAATATAATGATTTTGTCTTCTTATATGTACTCTATTACTAACTGTTTATCATATTATCCTGAAAAACTAACAGAATTTATGATTTTCAATTAAAGCCTTAAAAATAATCACACTTCATGATACATAAGACCCATTTTTAACCTTCACCCTCTCTTCTATTCTTCAAATTCAATAATTCATTCTGTTACCCGCCTCTAAAATATATTGTTCTCAGTTTGGTCCTTCAATTGACAGAACACTATCCCTTATACCCTCCTTTATTACTGTCATAAAAGGACACTACACTGCATGAGAAGCACTGAGTGAATGTTAATTTGTTTTGAGAAATTGCAAAATTGGAATTGAAAAAAAAAAACTTCCCTCCTTGTTCACTGTAGTAGTCAATTTTGGTCTTTCAGCCTTTTGGTAGATGACTCCCTAATACCGTGGGATTGAAATTCCAATCCGAACAAAAAGTACCGAATTTCGTTCTATCACGAATGGACAAACTGTACTCGTTCTGTTAGGGCGAAATACTGTAGTTTCGCCAGACGAACGGCCATTCAAACAGCGAATGAAGCAACACAAGAACACGAAGGAGAGGTGAGTATTGTGGGAAAAGAGAGAGAGGAGGAGAAGAGAAAGGGATTGGGGAAAGGTAAGTATGACATGACAATGCCACTTTAAGTTTTTCTTCTTAGCCAGTTCTATTAACCACCTACCATTACGCTATGGTAGGTTGTTAAGAAGGTGAGTTGTGTCTGATATTATGGGTACAAATTTAAAGTGCCTGATTTAACATGAAAGACAGGAGCCATATTATACCACAAACAAATGTGAAATAAAGTTAATGTAGAAAACACAATGTGTATGTAGTTTAGCGTGATTATGTTCCCTGAACCAACAGGTGCTTGGTATGATCGCCCAAAAAGTCGGGATAGATTTAGGGTTAAAATATGAGACAATCGAGGTCTCATTCAGAGCAAAATGTACTGCTTTAACCCCTTAAGGACACATGACATGTGTGACATGTCATGATTCCCTTTTATTCCTGAAGTTTGGTCCTTAAGGGGTTAAAATGCAGATGGCGTTAATACTACCAAATTTCTTAAAATTATATTTTCAGCTTGCTACATTCAAGATTAAGTTGTAACAAACCTTCACACATGTGAATCTACATTTAGAAATGACATACTTATTTATAAAATAATGTTTCTAGCGTCAAAAATACACAGGATTTGATCCCTGAAACATAGTTTGAAGGCCCCTACCCAAATTGCCATTCCTGGCTGCAGGGTGTCCATGGTCTGGTATAATGATTTGAGAGCACAACAACAACAGTGATAACATCGCTGCCTAAACCTAGTTATACCAACTTACCAGTAAAAGTTATTTTAACCCCTTAAGGACACATGACGTGTGTGACATGTCATGGTTCCCTTTTATTCCAGAAGTTTGGTCCTTAAGGGGTTAAAAAGGCAAAACATCTAACAATTAATATTTGCCTACCTCAAATCCTTATATATTTTAAGCTTGTTTGAGCAGGGCCTTATTCATCTTGAAATATCCCCTTTCTATAATTGTAAAGTGCTGTAGAATATGTTAGCACTATATAAATAAATGCTAATTATAAACATGTATATTTCCCACCCCTCATAGAATGTCACCGCATTTTACACTCATGGAGACATTAAAACTCCAGATGTTATTTAACCTTTCTGTTTATTTAAGCAAAAGCCTATTGAAAATAATAAATTCACTTCTAAAGATGACTGTCTGATTCTAAACACTTCAAACTGATGTCAACCCGTGAATTACAGTTTTGATTAACAGCAAATAATGGGATGATTTATGCAAATCGTGAAACTATTTAGATTTTTTTTTTTTTTTTTTAATGAAATTGCAGCTTGCAGAGTTCTGCGGAAAATATTTCAGACAGATTCAAAAATAAATGACAGATTAGTAATGTATTTTGAATGGCACCATGCAGTATTATAGGCATGCTGGCCAGTGCACTGATCAATAATACAATTAACTAGGTGGCTGAAGTTCACCCAAATTTTTCTTAGTTATCAATAGATGTGTTTTGTACTTTCATACAATGTTCTCTTCAAACAGCAGAAAAATGAATTGTGAATGCAAATGCAAAAGTTATATTTTCTGTTTCTCAATTACTAACGTTTGGTAAAAAAAAATGTGCAATATCTGAGTTACCATCTGCAAGGTGAAGGAATTGTAGGTTGTAGATAGACAATGATTAGCCACTGCAAGCCTAGTGGGTCCACGGCACACTTGTCAGGGGTAAATGTCTTCTTGCCAGGGTTGAATTTTTACTCACTAGTGGTCAGTGGGCAGCAAAAAATGTTAAGCCTTGAATTAAATGTTATTCATTGGAGGCCAGGGAAACTTATTATGATGATAAGAAAAGAAAATCTGATTTGTTGCTGAACTTTGACATGGATGATGCATGATACCAAATGAAGATGAAATATGGAAGTACGGTAGATTAATTGTGAAAAAAGGGTCTTTATTGACTGGAGATCAAATAAGGAAATGGGAATGATAAAGCATTGTTGCATGCGGTATGAAATAGTACAAGTGGGATGAATTATGGTGCAGGGATGAAATATGGCAAGGGGGAATTCATTATTGTAAATATTATAGTTTTTTTTCTGCGCCAGTAAAGACAATTTAGAGATGTCCATATTTACCCATGTTCCATTCTGGGCTGACTTTGCACATGGACTACACTATGTTAGATGCCTGGGGCAGTCCATGCCCACTGGAGGGGGATTTGGCAATGCCTATGGCAAGGATAGACAACCTTTGACACTCCAGATGTTGCTTTGCCAGCATTTCAGCTGTAAGTGTATTATGGGAGATGTAGTTCACAACACCTGGAGGGCCGAAGATTATGGCTAAAGACAGGTCTGTTTGGAATTATTTGAGGCCGTAAGATATGAGCATCAGGGAGCTGATCTTTTGCTAAGAGTGCAGTGTTCTACCCTTTGTCATAATATTCTGTTACCACCGAATGGGGTGAAAATGTATCAATACAAATCAATGTTGTGGAAAGAGAACTCCTGTCATCCCCAGCCAGCCAGAAGATAGACATTAATAACATATTTTCCTAAGGGTAGAAATAATAAACTTCTTTATGCAAGCTGCTTTAGGGCATAGCTTAAGGTTAAAAAAAAAAGGCACAATTTTAACATGCTATTTCTAACTCATGTTTGCTTTAGTAAATCTACCCTATGAGTCATTCAATCTGTGCATCAATCTAAAAAGGTTTAAATCTGATTTAATGAATTGAAGCGATGACACCAGCTTCTGACATTTAAGCTCAGCAGCTATATCACAAGATATATCACTTTGTGCTTACAACACTTTTGTCCAATGAAAACCTTGTTTTACATTGTGGCACTTTAACCATGGAAGCTTCTGTCTATAGCTCCCTGATAGTCTATTATATTTGCATTGTATCGCCTCTGTCGCCTCTGTGTTTTAGTCTAGAACACGCAGTCTCCTGCCTACAGATTCAGAAGTAAAATGGGCATTTTGTGACATGAACTTGGGAATAATGGATGCACTAATAATACTGATTATTGTTTCAATTCTAGTTCTTCTCTAATTGAATTGCGTGGAAGAATAATGCATGTTGCAGAGAGAGATCTCAGTTCGGTGGATGATTATAATAGAAAACATCCCTTTCAAATTTTGCCAACAAAAATCTAATGTCAAAAGATGCAAGAGTGGTTGTTTCTTACAAAGAAGAAATAATTTTGGGCTAGATCCAAATCTCAGTGAAAAAAAAACGTAGAGAAACAATAAACAGTGGCAATTCACAAACCCGTTCACCTATATCTCTATATACACCTAATGCAAGACTATATAAGTATAAACCGCGTGCACAAAACCTTGAGAACACATCATTTTTTTAACAACCATAATGATAAGATAAAAATCCGGATCCAGGTTATTTAACCAGTTAATCAATTTCTTCCTTAAACGTTGATACATTTGAGATTTTTCGTGTATGTCAATCAGAGGTTAAATGGGCAAGAAAAAGAGATTTAAATGTAACATAGCAGGTGCCAGGCATGCTTGGTTGAGTGAGTCAAGAACAGCATCTCAAGTGGGTTTTTCATTGTCAGGTGTTTCTTGTCCATCAGGAGGGTAGTATTGATACCGGAGAAACTGACGGAAGCCAAGCACAGAGAGATGGACACAGGTTTCTTCAGGAAGGAAGAGATTCTTTATTGGATCACCGATCGGGACTCAGAGGGACTAATGTCACCAAAATACAGCAAATTCTGAGCCCCGGACAATAGTGCAGGCTCCTTATATAGGCATATAACTCCTCCCATATTAAGCTCCACCCGCACATTCTCTTGACCAATCAATACAATATAAGAATTAACTTCCTGTTTGACCGCATGGCTTGTCCAGCACAATGGAGGAGGGGGAATACTATATCCTGTATTCTTGCACATGCTCCGTACACTACTGATCGTATCTTGCCTCGTGCAACCAACTGATCGATACGTCAGCATATGCACGTACACATGCCACGTGGTAATCTCGGCCTACTAAATTTATTTTTACCGAGATTCCACCACATTCCCCCCTTTGATGCCTCTTGATATTTTACAATTACTTGAGGCATCACATAACCTTGGTTTTGCTTACACCGCAAGTTACCTTGAACCAGACCAGACTTATCTTATGATGTGAATCTTCAACATTCATCTTCTTGCATTGGTTCTCCCTGATCTAGAGCCTTATATTTATATATCGCCATTATCTGTGCAGCAGCCTTCCTCTCTGCTATACTTCCTATCAGGCTTTGCACCGACCTAACTACTAAGGGTATAAGACACGGCAGGAGTAGACACAACAGTAAAATCAGTAGGACTCCACCTACCACTGCCTTAAGCCCTCCAAACCACTCATACCAGCTACCAAACCAACTACTTGGATTGTACCCTTTCCATACCTGAGTAGGCACATGCGCTAGTTTAACCATATGGCTAGTAAGCTCAGCTATTGCTTGCCCTTCGTCATCTATTTGAAGACAGCAATTGCTTAGGTTAAACTTCCCACATACACCTCCCTCTACTGCCAAAAGGTAATCCAAGGCTAATCTATTCTGGTATACTGCTGTCCTCATCCTGGTATTATGTTTCACTAGAAGATTGAGCGCTTGTGATGTCTCATTTGTGATAATCTCAACCACCGCCTGTAATCTTATAATACGGTTGAGCATATAAATAGGGGTTCTATAACCAAAGGTACCATCCTCAGCCCACGTGGCTGGCCCATAATAATCTATGATACGCTGGGGAGGCCATTCATTATCTTCCCAGGTACCTATCTCTAAGGGTCCCCTTTTCTTCCTATGATTCACATCATACACTTTAACACCTAAAGTCTCACCTGTTTCAATCGGTAACAAGAAGAAGGATGGTTTGAGCATACCCAACACACATGCCCCTTCCCAGTCCTGTGGCAGCTCCGAATAGGCTTTCTTACCACAGATCCAGTACAAATTTGCTGGGGCTCTCCAGGTAGATGTGATGGATAAATCAAACCACACATCCTTTAAATTGGCGTATCTAGCAAACGGGTTAGATGGTTCTGAGACATTTGAAGCCGACCACCAAGTTGTATTCTTTGTATCATCATCATAAGCTTTTTGCCCTAGACAAGTTAATTCTCCTACAGAAGTATTATACATTATTCCTTTCCTTGCTATGCAAACATAACCTATGATGGAGGTCTTTAATCTCCACTCAGATTTACCTCTAACACTCAAATGATAATCGGCTGGTGCAGATATTAGTTGGTCAACTGCCTCAGAACCGGACATTACCTCCTTTGCTTCCCAAGGCCATTGGTCTCCCATGTTAGTACCTCCACACACATAGCAGTTGGTAACATTAAGACTACCGGCAATACTTTCAGCTAGGTCAATGAACAAGTTCTTAGCGCTATGGGGGATCTTATTATCTATACTCATCTCTTCATAAAAGGAGTGGTATACTTGATGAGTCTGGGAGGATACCGTATCAGTCTCTATCCCTATAAACAATAATGTCCCAGGATCTAAACCCGTACCGTATATCTGAAACCCAAATAAATTGCCATACTTATCTAGGAACTTGTCGGGGTTATTAATAAGTATATGGACTGGGTTGCATTCCATAGACTTACAATATGGGCTAGTCGGCAACTTAGTCACTATCATGTCTTTATCTACTGTCTGTCCCCAAGTCGCCCACCCCACACAAGACCAATATGGGCAAAAGTTATAGTCTTTATTTGGGCATCTAGGACTCACATATTTATTTTTACTACTGGGACAAATATATTTATCGTTAGATCCATACGTCCTCTCCCATCTAAGATCCCCACATACATTCCACGGCTTTCTACCACTTGATATCGCCTTACATGCATCAAATAGCAGAACACCCGAAGAATGTACGGATTCTAACACCGTCTTATTAATTAGGGTCCCCTGAGGATCTCCATTCCTGAGAGTCAACCAAATTGTACGAGGCTGATACTCCGGACTGAAGCACTTAGGTTCTCCTACTCCTAAATGGCATACACTATAGTCTATATTTAAGTATCTACATCTTGATACATCTCCTTTACATTCGTATTGTGAATGCCAAATTAGGGTTTGGGAAATATGGTTACCTGTTCTCGTAGTCTTAATGCATACCTCACAGCTAGGAGTGTCGGTACCTCTACCTTCCTGAATATAAAAACACATATAAATAAACACAATCAAAAGCACATCTTTCGCCGTCATCCTCAGTCTTCGTCCGTGCGATGGAACCTCAGCTTCCAGGATGTGAGGGCTGCAGGGAATGGAGTTCTGCTCGTCTTCACAGGTGTCCCTTCGGGACTTTCCTGGCTTATACACTATGTGATGGTAAGAGGACAGGCTTTATTATGGCCTTCTCACTTACACCTGTAACAATAAAATTTGTAATCCACAATAATTCCTCGTTACTCCGACTGAGTAGTGCGTTTCAACCGGATCTTGCAGGGATTCTCTGGATCTGCTGTAACTTGCCAAGAATCGACTGCTGCTGGTTTAACCCTGGAGTGATGTATCCACGGAGTCACTTCTGCTACTTTTATCGCTGTAGGGGTAGACAAAAGAACAACATAAGGACCTCTCCACTTGGGCCCTAACGGTACATTATTCCACTCTTTAATCCACACTTGGTCTCCTGGATGATAATTATGAACAGGGGGATAAATATTCACAGGTAATCTATCTTGTACCCATTTCTGTACCTCCTCCATAGTCTTACCCAACTCTACAACCTGCTGCCGGGTAATTCCTTCTCCCAACTGACTCAAATCCCCCCTTAAGTTACCAAGTACGGGAGGTGGTCGCCCATACATAATTTCAAAAGGAGAGAGGCCCATCCTTCTGGTAGGGGTACTGCGGATTCGCAATAGAGCTATAGGTAAGAGAACGTTCCACTTAAGTTGGGTTTCCTGACACATTTTAGCCAACTGGTTCTTAATAGTTCTATTCATTCTCTCTACCTTACCAGAACTCTGGGGTCTATATGCAGTATGAAGCCTCCACTTTATACCAAGCATATGAGTCAGTTGTTGTAGGCACTGGTGAACAAAAGCTGGACCATTGTCCGATCCTATAGAACAGGGTAGTCCATATCGGGGTATTATTTCTCGTAGCAGGAATCTCACAACTTCTCCTGCTTTCTCTGTACGAGTAGGACATGCTTCTACCCAGCCTGAATAGGTGCACACAATTACCAGCAGGTAACGATGTCCACCCGATTTAGGCATCACTGTAAAGTCTATTTGTAGATCGGACATGGGGAGTCCCCCCATAAACTGGACTCCTGGTGGCTTTACTGGTCCTTGTCTTGCATTATTCTTAGCACACGTTACACATCTGCGTACAATGGCCTGAGTCAAGTTGGACAATCTTGGTATGTAGAAATGTTTCCGGAGAGATTCTTCAGTACTGTCTCTCCCAGAATGTGTCCCGTTATGATAATTTTGGACAATTTCTACCGCTAGCGATGCTGGTATAACTATTCTTCCATCTTCTAGCTGATACCACTTGTTCTCCAAATACTTTCCCGGTTCAGTCTTTAACCACTCCTCTTCTTGAGTTGTATAAACTGGAGTCCATTGAGACAGTGGGGTTGGTATTAGAGCAGCTATATGCCCCACATACTCCTGTCTTCCTGATTCAGCAGCACGCTTAGCTGCACTATCTGCCATCCGATTTCCCTTAGTTACATCACCATCTCCTCTCAGATGCGCTCGACAATGTATAATACCGACTTCTTTCGGCTCCCACACTGCTTCCAATAGTTGTAGGATTTCAGCTGCGTACTTGATTTCTTTGCCTTCTGAATTCAGTAGTCCTCTTTCTTTATACAGAGCTCCGTGGGCATGAGTGGTTAAAAACGCATACTTAGAGTCCGTATAGATATTTACTCTTAAACCTTCAGCCAATTGTAACGCTCGTGTTAGTGCTATTAATTCTGCCTTTTGTGCTGATGTTCCTTTCGCCAGTGGCCGGGCTTCTATCACCTTGTCTATTGTTGTTACTGCATATCCTGCATAGCGGATCCCTTCTTTCACATAACTACTGCCGTCGGTATAATATTGAACATCGGGGTTCTGGATGGGAAAATCACGAAGATCTGGTCTACTTGAGAATACTTCATCCATTACTTCCAAACAATCATGTTGACTTTCAGTAGGTTGTGGCAAAAGGGTAGCTGGATTTAAGGTGTTTACAGTCTCTAAATGCACTCTTGGGTTTTCACACAACATTGCTTGATACTTGGTCATACGGCTGTTACTAAACCAATGATTTCCTTTGTAATCCAACAACGTCTGTACTGCATGTGGAACTCGTACATAAAGTTCTTGACCCAGAGTGAGTTTATCGGCTTCAGCTACTAGCAGGGCGGCTGCAGCTACGGCTCTTAGACAAGGTGGAAGTCCGCTGGCCACTGCATCCAATTGCTTAGACATGTAGGCAACAGGTCTTTGCCATGATCCCAAGTACTGTGTCAATACTCCCACAGCCATTCTTCTTTGCTCGTGTACATATAAGTAGAATGGTCGTGTGTGATCAGGTAGACCTAATGCTGGGGCACTCATCAAAGCCTTCTTCACATCTTCAAATGCCGTTTGCTGTTCTTGGGTCCATAAGAAGGGGTCGTGCTCTGTACCTTTGATGGCTGCGTACAGAGGTTTTGCTAGTATCGCATAGCTGGGAATCCATATCCTACAGAAGCCCGCTGCCCCCAAGAATTCTCGCACTTGTCTTCTATTCTTGGGTATTGGTATTTGGCAGACAGCTTCTTTTCTCTCTGGCCCCATAATCCTTTGACCTTCAGAGATATGGAATCCCAGATACTTGACAGTTGGCAAACACAACTGAGCCTTCTTTCTAGACACCTTGTATCCTGCCTTCCAGAGAATATGTAGTAGATCGTGCGTTGCTTGCTGACATTTTTCTTTTGTAACTGCTGCTATCAACAAGTCATCTACATATTGTAACAATACACATTCTCCTGGGATAGACTCGAAATCCAATAAATCTTGACTTAGGGCTGAACCAAATAGGGTAGGTGAATTTTTAAACCCTTGGGGCAGTCTTGTCCAAGTCATTTGGCGTTTTGAGCCCGTTACAGCGTTCTCCCATTGGAAAGCGAAAATACATTGACTTTCTGCGGCAATTCGGAGGCAAAAGAAGGCATCTTTGAGATCTAAGACTGTGAAGTAAGTAGCCCCGCCCGGAATTAAAGCAAGCAGGTTATATGGATTGGGTACAACTGGATGTATACTAACAACCGCATCATTGACTGCTCTTAAGTCCTGTACAGGTCGATACTCATCTGTTAGGTATTGGATCAGCGCTGAGTGATCTAATAGGACTGTGAACAAATCGAAAGCTGCAACCTATGGGTATGAGGTTCCCTCTAATAACCTCAAAGGAAAAATGGCAAAAACACAATAATAGGTCGCGCTAAATACAAATGGATGTGTAATAACAATGTAAAATAGATAAATAAAAATATAAAATATAACAAGATCAGAAAGACAAAATGAATAGGAATAAAATTACTAATATTAATATCGCTTGCATACACTCTTACAGTAAGGAACGGAACAGTTATAATGAATAGTCCCAATACTTAATAGTCTGCTTGCATATTCCAATAAATAAGTAAGTGGAAGGCTTGGTATGTAGGAATTTCCAATGAAGAGAATGAATCTTCTAATTCATGGGGTGTCTTGACTCCGTGGTATACATGGAAAGACAAAACAAAGAAACTCCAATAGTGCAAACTGAGGACCAATAAGAGCAGGATGAATATAGGGGAGGTATATTACTCACCTATTATTGAGCATAAACTAGCTCAAGTATAATACGCATTCAGTGGCGTCTGCCCCCCACTGGCGGGATAAGGTGAAGGTAATTCCTCGGTATAAAAAAAGGGGAAGAAAAACAACCAAATATAGTGCTCACTGTAGATATGATAAAAATGAGTATAAACAGTAGAAATGCAGGTACTCACATTTAGATGAGCAGGATATACTGCTCAATCTATTCGTTTGGGTGGTATAGTCCCCACCTAGGATTCTTTAGCAGGTATCAGCTTCACAGTAGTATCTCTGTCCACTGCAGGTGTAATTGCTTGTAGATATCACAGTACCTTTCCCTTTAGAGTATTAGGGTCTCAGGATTAACTGCCTCCAGTCTAAGAGCTGGGATAGAGGAGGCAGTTAATCCTGAGACCCTAATACTCTAAAGGGAAAGGTACTGTGATATCTACAAGCAATTACACCTGCAGTGGACAGAGATACTACTGTGAAGCTGATACCTGCTAAAGAATCCTAGGTGGGGACTATACCACCCAAACGAATAGATTGAGCAGTATATCCTGCTCATCTAAATGTGAGTACCTGCATTTCTACTGTTTATACTCATTTTTATCATATCTACAGTGGGCACTATATTTGGTTGTTTTTCTTCCCCTTTTTTTATACCGAGGAATTACCTTCACCTTATCCCGCCAGTGGGGGGCAGACGCCACTGAATGCGTATTATACTTGAGCTAGTTTATGCTCAATAATAGGTGAGTAATATACCTCCCCTATATTCATCCTGCTCTTATTGGTCCTCAGTTTGCACTATTGGAGTTTCTTTGTTTTGTCTTTCCATGTATACCACGGAGTCAAGACACCCCATGAATTAGAAGATTCATTCTCTTCATTGGAAATTCCTACATACCAAGCCTTCCACTTACTTATTTATTGGAATATGCAAGCAGACTATTAAGTATTGGGACTATTCATTATAACTGTTCCGTTCCTTACTGTAAGAGTGTATGCAAGCGATATTAATATTAGTAATTTTATTCCTATTCATTTTGTCTTTCTGATCTTGTTATATTTTATATTTTTATTTATCTATTTTACATTGTTATTACACATCCATTTGTATTTAGCGCGACCTATTATTGTGTTTTTGCGATACTCATCTGTACCGGGCTTTTGAACAGGCAGCAATGGGGTGTTCCAGGGGGAAGTACAGAATTTTAGGATACCATACCGTATGAACTTATCCAGATAGGATTGGATGTTCTTCTTAGCCTTCTGTGGGATGTGGTATTGTCTTAGGCTCACTGGATAAACCCCAAGTTTCAGTTCAATTTTTATAGGTGGAATATTGCGGGCCAGTCCTGGTGGGTTGTTCTCTGCCCAAACTCCTGGTATGTTAAACAATGTCTCATCACTCCTAGGGTTTTGGCTAGTCAACACTGTATAAAGTCGCCACTCTTCTTCCTTAGGTACGGATAAAGTCATAATACCTGAAGGTCCATTAAACTTTAAAGATGTTGTTCCATTTGGTAGGAACGTAATCTGCGCTTGTAATTTTGATAGCATATCACGTCCCAGCAATTGGACTGGACATTCAGGCATATAAAGGAATTGGTGTTTTACTACGTGGCCTCCCAATGTACAGAGTCGACTTTTAAGAACCGGTCTTTCAGCACTTCTTCCAGTTGCTCCTATCACAGTAATAGTCCTTCCAGATGGAGGAGCAACTAGATTAGTCACCACTGAATGTTCGGCACCAGTGTCGATCATGAACGCACTCCTTTTCCCCCCTATTGATACATCGACCATAGGCTCCGCTCGACCAAGGGGGATGGAGCCCGGTCGGTATCAATAGTCCTCCATGACCGTGTCAGCCAATCCTACGAAGTCCCTACCTTCTCTATCGCGGGACCTTTGCGCTGCTGGAATATATCTATCTTCCCTAACACTTCCTCTGTTCCCATTACTCCCTCTATAACCATTACTCCCTCCGGGGCCTCCTCTACCTCTCGCTCTGCCTCTAAAATTTCCATAACCTGTCCTAGGTCTGTCTTTCTCAGACTGTTCTCTTCGCGGACACTCATTTCTCCAATGCCCTTCTTCCCTACAGTAAGCGCACTGATTTCTACTTAGAGGTTCCTCATTCCACTTACTATCGCCTCTATCTGGGCCCCGTCTATCTACGCCTGCGATCGCTACCGCTAGCATATCAGCCTTTTTACGCATCTTGCGCTCCTCCTCTTTCTTACTTTCTGTATCCCTGTTCATATAGACCTTATTTGCTACCTCCATTAGTTGGGTGATGGACATACCTGCAAACCCTTCTAACTTTTGTAGCTTGCGCTTAATATCTCCGTATGCTTGGCTGACAAAGGCGGAGTTAACCATTCGGGAATTGTCTGCGTCTTCCGGATTAAAGGGGGTATACAAGCGGTATGCCTCCAATAATCGGTCATAAAAGACACTGGGCGCTTCATCGCTTTTCTGAATCACCTCAACTGTCTTCGACATGTTAATGGCTTTCTTTCCTCCTGCTTTCATGCCAGCAATTATAGCGTCTCTATAGGCTCTGAGTTGAACCATATCAGCACCATTTACGTTCCAATCGGGATCGGTATTGGGATAGTGTGTTGCGGCCCATGCTGCTGGATTAGCTTGGTTCAAAGCACGGGCTCTATCTTCTAATGCTTTAATGGCTGCTTGATTTATTCTTGTCCTTTCCTCATTGTTAAATAAAGTCATTAGTAACTGCTGGCAATCAGCCCATGTCGGATTATGCGTCTGTACTATTGAGGTGAACAGATCAGTCATGGCTTGTGGTTTCTCAGTATACGAGGAATTATGGGTCTTCCAGTTTAAAAGGTCGGTAGTGGTAAATGGGACATATACGAAGACTGGGTCAGCGTGTGCCATTTGACCTGCGGCATCGATATAAGCTGACCCGGGATTTAGGCGAAGAGGCATCTGATAATGCTTTAATTGTTGGGCACCAGTCAACTGTCGGGTTTGGATGGGGCTACGTAGGGAAGCGTCAGTCATGGTTTCCGGTCGGGGAGAGATAGGGTATGGGGATGTGGGAGGTTGGTTTTGGGAAAAGGTCGTAAATAGAACACTTCGAGCCGAGCTAGATGAAGCTTGACCGGAAGTCTGAAGTGGCGCCAAATCAGGATATTCGTTTCTAATGGGGGTGGGTTCTGGTTCCGGAAGGGGAGATTTAGTACGAGGGGGGGTGGATCCTGTACTGGAGGAGGAAGCGGAAGTGGATGGGGGTAATGAGGGGAGGGGTGCAGGACTTCCTGCGTTTGCGTCACTTCCTCTTAACGGAAAGTAAGGGGGCGGCAAAGGGATCTCGGACTCAGGGGGCGTGTCCAAAATGGGCCTAACACCAGTCCTAGTGGACGAACAAGTCCTAGCTACCATGAGGCGACACTGCTCCTCGTGGCATGTCTGGAGCCATTTTGGCGAGTCATTTACGGCCTGTCTCCAACAGTCAATATAAGGAAACTGGCCGTAAAGTTCAGGCCTACCTGATACAGCCACGTGTAAGCGCTGTACCAGAGTTAGATCCAAACTGCCACGTGGCGGCCATGCCGCAACCAAAGTAGGCCACTCCCTAGTGCACAAAGTAACTAAACGCACAGAAGACATCTTAACCCCAAAATCACAGGTTTTGAATCCCTTTTTAAAATTCTTAACCATACATCCTAAGGGATCCGGAATCGTTGACTGCGACGCACCCATTTTTAACAATGGAACGTCGTCGACAACGATTACTATACATGCGTACTATTCAACAGTCACACCCGTTTCCTTTGGCAACAGCACCACGTGGTACGGTTACCAAGTGAAACGTACACAATAACACAATAAACACTCAGGGAATTCCCGTACACACACAGCTGCTACACCAGTCACTATATAATCAATATTATGCCCTTTGGCGTAACTATACAGTCACCCACGCTATAATTCTCTATATACGAATTACCCGTCTATAACACACCCCAGTAACATCGTCTTTTACAAATAGCGGTTACAGTACGGTTAGCATAGGTCAAAGCACAAGTTAAGGTCACAATACAATTATTAGTGGTTATGGTGTTAAACATGCAATGGACGACAATGATTAGTACTTATTATGCAATGTCAGTAAATATACAGGGTTATGGTACCGTGCACTATGATACAGCAACACACTATTAACACTCTCGCTAGACGGCTGAGCTCGCGCTATCTAACAAGATATACACTTTACTAAAACAATCGTTAACACATTTACAATTCCCAACTAAACTATTGGCCAGTACCTTGAATGGACTACCTAAAAACAATCTACATACGTTTTGGTTAGCCACACTGCCCAATCACCACATATATAGCGAGCTAGAGGACCGAATTTACACAGACGCCTCTTAGTCGCACTATACAACGAGCTAGAGGACCGAATTTACACAGACGCCTCTTAGTCGTACTATCAAAAGTCTAGTGGGTTCCAAATTTACACGCCTTCCCACTTAGCCCAGATAGGATGAGAACTAGCGAACCGAATTTACACAGACGCCGCTTAGTCTCCCGGTCCCTCCGACCTAGCGAACAAAATGTACACCCTAGAACGCTAGTCTAGACAAGACACCGGTGTCCGGCTAGGGCTTATTTTACACCAGAGCGCCCTGCCTGACTAACAGAATCAAACGGTCTGACTAAAGAGCGTTCGATCGAGCGGTGCGCCTTCGCTCCTTCCCTCCGACAGAGGGGGCAGATACAGATTCAAAAACCCCTTTGGGCCTACCGCACAATCGGTATACCCCTAGCGGGTCCTGCCGTCTAAAACAGCAGTTGTCTTACCTCCTCGTTCCTGAACCTGAGTTCACACTCATCGACGGGGACACCCCAGCACTTCTCACGTAGAGGCCGATGATCTCCTGGACAACAGACCAGTGGCGCCGAGACGAAGGGAGGTCCACGCAGAAGTTCAGGGGTGCAGCCGTAGAGAACGTGGGCAAAGATAGACCGTCTCACGCCTCTGCCTCTCAGCTACCGTTGAACGATGAGCTTCCCGGCCAATGCACCAAATGATACCGGAGAAACTGACGGAAGCCAAGCACAGAGAGATGGACACAGGTTTCTTCAGGAAGGAAGAGATTCTTTATTGGATCACCGATCGGGACTCAGAGGGACTAATGTCACCAAAATACAGCAAATTCTGAGCCCCGGACAATAGTGCAGGCTCCTTATATAGGCATATAACTCCTCCCATATTAAGCTCCACCCGCACATTCTCTTGACCAATCAATACAATATAAGAATTAACTTCCTGTTTGACCGCATGGCTTGTCCAGCACAATGGAGGAGGGGGAATACTATATCCTGTATTCTTGCACATGCTCCGTACACTACTGATCGTATCTTGCCTCGTGCAACCAACTGATCGATACGTCAGCATATGCACGTACACATGCCACGTGGTAATCTCGGCCTACTAAATTTATTTTTACCGAGATTCCACCACAGTATGATGCAGGAAAAAGTCTCTGTGGATAATTACTAAAGTGTCCTATTCTAAACAATATGGGTAATTAGAGGAAAAGAGATAAGTTGTAACACAGGAGAACTATATAGACCACTGGTCTCTAAGTACTGTCCCAAAGGCCATTTCTACCCCCTTAATAGGTTATTGCATCCTACAGCCACCTATCCCACTATGTCTGTGTCCTGTGCATACCTCTCTAAGTCCAGTTTTGCTGCTTGCTATTATGGCCATGCCCTTAATTGCGGTGGTTGAAGGGGTCATGTGCTTCTGTAACTGCTTGCTGGCTGACACACACAGTGCAGAAAAGAAGCCTTCGTCAAGGAGTTTGTCATGCTCCAGATGTTGTGGGTGATTTATGTAGCTGTGTGTCTCTGTGTGTAAGGGTGTAAGGATTGTGTGTTTCTGTGTAAATGGGAGCACAGATTTGTGTGTACAAGTCCACTTCTGGCAGTACGGATCTGTGTCCGTTATGACTACGCCAGTGGCACCCAGATAGAAACATAGAAAAATAGAATGTGACGGCAAATAAGAACTGTATGGCCCATCTAGTCTGCCCAATTTTCAAATACTTCCATTAGTCTCTGGCTTTCTCTGAAGTCTAGGATAGCCGTATGTCTATCCCATGCATGCCGAAAGGCCCTCACTGTGTTAACTTCTACCCCTTCGCCTGGAAGGCTATTCGATGCATCCACTACCCTCTCAGTAAAGTAATACTTCCTGAAATGATTTTTAAGTACGATAAATTTGGTGTGAGACTCCTGACATGGGCCTAATATGAAGCCAATGACTGAACAAAGATATAACAGGCTGCCTGAATGAATATTTCTGCTTTTATTTTATCGACAGGCATGAAGGCAAGTGACCTTAAGTAAAAAAAATAAAAAAAGAAGAATTAAAAGGGGACTGTATGTTTATGTATGTCGGTTACTGTTTGGCCCAACTAAAAGTTAGCTCTGGATTGTGGTTTTTTCTCAATACAAGTTTTTTTTTTAATCTTTTGTGGTTTTACACATCCTGGCATACAGTGCAAATTGCATTCACTCTAATGATGTCATGCAGGGGTGTTGCTAGGGTGGGAGCTGACAGGGGCTGAAAAATCCCAGGGTCAGGGTCACCACTTCATTGTTAGCTGCCAGGCCACTGAAAAGAGAAATAACACCTCCAATTGCATAATAAGTGACAGTGGCACTTTAATGCACAATATTTCTAGTTAATTAAACAGCACAGTGTGAGGGCAGTGCTGTGGGTGCAGGGTTTTTAATGCAGTGGAGTGAAGGGTTTGTACATAATTGTTTGAAGTTAACAAAGCAGGTGTGTGGTTTATAAATACGGGTCTATATAATATGATTTTCCTGTCATGATGAGATTTTTAGAATGTGTTAGGGTTACTGTTAGGGCATATACGGTGGACGGTAGTTTTGGGGGGACTTAAGTCAATACATATGGGAGGGGTAATAAATGTACCCTTGGTCTGAAGGCCCAATTATTGGAGTGGGGGAATAAGTGGAATTGTCAAAGTGTTCATTTAAAGCATTTGCTCTTGGTCATGAAAGGGGCAGATAAGGTTGGCCAATAGCCTTTTATCTGCCATCACAATATATCATTATATATTTAAAAATAAAAAAATTAGACTTGGCAGCAGTGAGTTTGACCTGCTAATTAGATATTTTTTCCTCAAACGCATTTATATATACATATATATATATCACACTGGTGCAAAGTTTTAACCCGTTTAGTTTCATTGCTTTGTTATGCTTTGTATTCAACTCATAAACAGTTAAATGATTTGTACAATGACACAGGCAGCAGACTGTCTTATCAATGCTTGTACAGAATTTTGCTGCAGAGCTCCCCAATGTAAAGTTGCAATAGACAAATTGTAACCATTCCCAGGAATAGACCATTTACTGTTTAATCAAGGACATCCCTTGTGAAACCTTCCTCACATTATGAGTAGTAATTAGGATAAATTGTCTCAATTAGAAGGTAGAGAAATTTTTACTGGGAGATATTTTCATCCCTTTCGCGTTTTGCTTTCATACGGAGCATTAAAGCATTGGGGCCATTCAGTTCAAGTGTCTTCTCTGTCATTAGCCAGGAAAGAACTGCAGCTTGATACTGCCACTTAATACCAGTCCTCCATTAGGGCATGGCTGTGATGCTGTTTTGAGGCTTTGAGCCAAGGGATACGGCCTTTACCCATGCTTGAATGGACTTACAATTTAAAAACCAAGCTCCAAAGGCCAAGACAGAAGAGGAGGGAGTGCGTGGAGGGAGTGCAAAGAACACATTGAAATGCTCTTGGTTAAATACTTTACTGACAGGCAGTCAGGAATGAAATCCTTTACAGCATCCTTTATCCCTGTTGCCTTTCTATATAACGCAAGTGCAAAGAGTGTTTTAATTTGTGCTAAAGCAGTAAAAAAACAATTTTTAAATGTCTTGAGTTTATATGCACGAAGGTAGCGTGCCACAGGTTCTTCAAGAAAAATGCACATGGCTTATGGAGCATTTTTTCCAAACAGGAGAGAGATTTATTTATTTATTTATAAAAAGAGGTTGGCTTATGAATTTCTTTCTAAATGTGCAAAGTTTTAAAATGATTGAAATGTCAGCAGCAAAGGTTCTTTAATTTCTTTGCTGATACAGAGATGACCGTTGTCGAACTGGTACGGCACGATTCCCTTCTGTCCTGAGGAGCTTCTACTGGAGTCTATAGCCAGAATTTAGTTAGTCTGAGAGGCTGAGCATGGACTACAATGAAGTTAAGAAAAGCTTTCTTGCATCCTTCCCTACCAATATGTGCAGAGCGGAAGAGAGCAGCAAAGGGTAGAGAGACTTGTACATCTCGTCTACGATAGATGCACTCAGATTCAAATTATTTGAAGACCACAAAGCAACATCCTAGGTTTAGCTTTCTCAGTCTTGTATGGACGTAGCGGGGAATGTGGTGCATCTATGAATAAAGAACTTACCCCAATTTTTCCCCCTAATAACGACAGACAACGAATATTGGATGAAACAGGCCACAGCACAACGTACAACTGTAGGACTCATCCGAACTTTATTAATTTCCTTCAATTCAAATATAAATAAGTGTGTGTGTGTATATATATATATATATATATATATATATATATAATTTGTGGTCACGGCATAAAGTCGTAGTATTAGTAAAATAAGACAAACAGGGAATGGAAATGTCAGTTGTGGTGTGCCAGAACTGACGAGGAAGTAGGCCTGAAAAAAAAGAGGGCCTACCTTATGAAATGCTTATAAAAGGAGGTGTAGTGGGTGGGACAACTCGCCAGACCTAACAGGTAATGAGGGAAGGACTGGTTCTCCTTAAGAACCAAGCCTCTCCCACAACTTCTGGCCACGCCTTCCACTTGTGGTCACGGCATAAAGCCGTAGTATTAGTAAAATAAGACAAACAGGGAATGGAAATGTCAGTTGTGGTGTGCCGGAACTGACGAGGAAGTAGGCCTGAAATAAAAGAGGGCAAAAAGATATAAACCAGTTTATTCATCCTACAAATACAACATAGCATATCACATATTCATAGTCTTGAATGCTAGGTGCACCTCTTGTATTGGCTGAGGGATGTATCTGGTGTACGCCGTGGATTTCCATATTTTAATGATGTGAGCCGGGACATTCTTTTTAGAAGCTGTAGTGGCGGCTCCTATTCTAAATGAGTGACCAGAGTAGTTGGCCGGGTTCAATCCTAACCGGACCAACAACATTCTAACATACACCATGAACTTACTCGTAGTGAGCTTATTACCGTGTAAGGTCAGGAGTGGTTGTGTTGGAGCCATTGTACAGAAGGCAAGAAATTCGTTGAAAACTTCCACCGGACACCATTTATTACTAGTGGGGTAATAGATGATAGTGACCGTCTGTCCTTTGGCGCTAGTTTTGGTATGGTGTAGGGATAGCAGATAGTGATCTTGTACCTTCACCAGGTTTGGCCTTGTGATGAAGTTGGGTGAGTTATAGTTAGTAGTGGTGAACTCTTTGGGCCGAAGAAAACCGTAAAAGGCCAAATAGATGGCAGTTTTAATTATACGATTAGTATGGCCTTCGAATGGTGAGGTGTCTAGCAGATTTGACAGAGACTGAAACAATAGATCGTGGATGGGTAGTCTGGATGGTGAGGGTAAAGGGGTGTAGTCTTTAATACCTTTAAGTATGGCTTTAACTTGGTAGGATGTCTTTTAGGCCAAGTGGTGAGGATGTGATGCAGAATACCTGTGATATACAACTTAATGGTATTGAACGATAGTGTTAGATGAAGGTGGCAAAAAGAAATGAATGCAATGATGGTCTCCATGGAAAATTGGTCAGTGATATTAAAGTCCAGCAAGAATCTATTGAAAACCTGAAAAGCCCTCCCATATGCCTTCCTGGTGTTATCGGAAAGACCGAGTTGCGAGAGTTGTTGCCTTTGATAGAGCAGTTCTTTGAGTCCCAAACCATCTCCTGCCACTGCGGTACCGGAGTTGGTATCAGGGTAGCTGTTGGTAGTGCTGCCCGGAACTCCTGAAACCGAGACTGTGATAAGTGATCAGCCGCAATATTGAGAACCCCAGGCACATGAATGCAAGTTAAAAGAAAACTGTGTTTTGCAGCTAGCCATGTGAGAGTCCTCATGAACCGCATGATGGCCAGGGAAGAGGAACGTCCCTTGTTTACAATATGGCACGTTGCCATGTTGTCCGAGAAGCAACGCACCGTATTCCCGGACCAGCAAGCTCCCCACTTAACTGCTACTGCCACAATTGGATAGAGCTCAAATAAGGCTGATGTGTCCTTGAACTTGGGGATTTCAGTAATTTCCCCCGGCCATTTACCCCACATCCATTCATTGCCACAAATAGCGGCAAATCCTGAACTGGCAGCGGCATCCGTCCAGACTGACACCGACTTATCTGACCATACCGGGATAAAAATGCTTCTCCCATTCCAATTGAGCAAAAATACATAGGTCAGCGGTGGCATGTACATCTAACGTAATGCGGGAGGCATCAGATTGCAACAGGGGGAAAAGGCTAAGCAACCGGGATATGAATGCTCTACCCTGTGGAATAATTTTCATAGTGAAATTTAGTGAACCCAACAGGGATTGTAACTCCTTCCTATTACATGAGCCACCTGCTAGGTAAAGTTCGATGGCTGCCAGGATGCGTTCAATTTTCTCCCCGGGGAGGCTAGCCTGCATATGCACAGAGTCCAGCACCACACCCAAGAAGTTGATGATCGTATCTGGACCTTCAGTCTTTGTTGGTGAAATAGGTACTCTTAGTTGTGTGAACAGTCGTGTTATGGACAGGAGGCTACTAGGAGGTACCAGGTTACTTTCTATGGTCAGGAAATCGTCCAGGTAATGGATAACGGTGGGGCATTTACAGATGTTAAGCAGCATCCAGCACAACGTCTCAGCAAATATATCAAAAATCCTGGGGCTGCTCTTAGAACCAAACGTGAGACGTGTGAAAAAAAATTATGAATAATATGAATAATATTAACACCATGTAAATGCCACAGGGATGGATGGATAGGGAGTAACTTAAAACCGTTTTACTCAGCCATGCCCCTACCCTGACCGAGAGGATGGCAGTGACAGCATTATCTATGGTAGCATATTGGAAGATTTATTAGTGACCAGTCCTATGGGGTTAGTTCTCCAAACCGCGAAAGGCGGGGAGTCGAAAGGGCCTAATAAGAAACCTTGGTCAATTTCCTTCTGGAGAAGTAGGTCAATAGTGTCGGGTGCTGCTTGGGCTGTCTGTAAGTTTTTACATTCCAAGATTCCTGTAGGCATGTGAATAATACCAGTGTGAAACCCCAAAGTAAACCCTGCCACCTAAAAGTCAACGAGATGTTGTGATGGGTGACCACACAAAAGCTCTTTCAGTAGGGAGACATTAAGAGACGATAAGTACTGCTTAGGATATAATTTATTGGGGCACATTACTTTGGAGTGAGCCCTGAAACATTGGGAGCAGACATGCAGTAGTCTGCAGGCACTGTATCCGCAAGTGCCAGTGTTAAAATTGTTACAGACTTGCGATTTTCCCAAAAACACTATATCACGGCCTAGTTTATCTTTAAGCACCCTGCCTGTTCTCCCAGTGGGCATCACATTAGTAGGAGAAAATACAGCATTCACCTCTGGAGAATTAGGGCACAGATTAGCCGTGTGGGAGTTGGATGAGCAAATGGCACAAGCTGGGGTTTTGAGGCCCGCAAAGTGTCGACAAAAAAGCTCTGTATCAAGCACACCCCAATCAGCTTGATAATTGAACTGAGATAGGGCGGCCGACGCCTTTGCGGAAAAGGCACGGTGGTAGTCGTAAAAAGATGTACCACCGTACTTGTGCCCCAAATCCACCAGCTTGTGGAGATAAAGGTCCAATTCCTCCCTCCTATCCGGATATACAGAGCATATCACATCTCTGTATATCCCGAAAGCCAACACAAATTCGGGAATAGATAGCTTCCGATTCAACCTAGGGTCTCTAGATTTCAACACAACCGACACATCCCCATATGCATAGGTCTTATTTTCAAGTAGTAACCTGCTAGCATAATATCCACTGCAATATACTTCATTGTCTATAGCAGATAGAGTACTCCTTTAATGACCCTTCAGAAAGAAGTCCAATAGGGTAAAATAGCCCCTACGTTCAGTCATTTTAAAATAGGAATAATTTTGGAATAGCAAATAATATATAGTGTAAAGACATCTTTCCCCAGACTGTAGATAAACATGTTTTTGTTTTTTTATACATTTGTATTTACCACCTTGGCTGGTTCAGGACACCAAGATATTTCATAGATACAGCTTCATTACATTGTGTTCATGACCACAATATTGTTACTCTTGAACATTGTCTAAGACAACTAAGGCTTCTTTAAGTCTTGTCATGGTAGCTATCATCTTGACTCTTCTTGGTCACTTGGTTCTGTATTTATTGCTTTGTGTTAATATTTTTGGTTTTTCATTTATTTATTTGGGATTTTTCTTAGCATACTATAGTTAGCACATTTTAGATCATATTTTCATTTTCTGTGGCTATAACTGGTGATCTAATCCAAGTTGAGATGGTCTATACCGGGGGTAGGCAACCTTTTAGCAGCACTGTGCCGAAATAGGATTGTCATGTCCCGTAGCATGCCGGTCCGATTTTTTTAAATTGAGGTGTGTATGTTGCCGTATTCTGCTTGTGTTATTTATACTGCAATTGCTTTGTATCGTTGTATTTGTGCGTATATGAGCTATTATGTTGTATATGTTCATGAGTAGTTTCTGGTATTGTGTATAAAACCTATGAATAGGGGCTGGTTATGGAATTGTGTGTGTGGATGGATATGTCACATTGTGTGTTTGGTAGTGTGTGGGGGGGGCTGTTTGGGGTATTGCATGTAGGGTTGTGTGCATGTATGTGGATTGTTAGTGGTGGTGAGTTTGTGTGGATTGTGTGATGTGTTTGTGTGTGGGCTGTTCCTATTATTTGTATGAGGGGAGGGTTAGTCTTCAGTTCTGTGTATATCTAGCAGTGTGGGTGGCTTTCCTGGGGTCCAGTGGGGACCAGGCTGGCCAGGTACCGATCAAGGACAGGAGCTGCAAGAGCAGCAGTGGCTGCTATACTACAGTGTGGATTCCTATTCACAAGTGCTGAGAGGAAGTGACCTGAGGTCACTTCCTCTACGTGCTGCAATGCATAAATTGAGGATAACCCTTACCACTTTTTCGTATTAGCAGATACCTGAAGTTTCACTGTGACTCCTGATAGGCCAGAGCCTGTTTGGCTCTAGCAGCCTTGAGTGCCGTGCAAAGGCACCTCGAGTGTCGTGCATGGCACATGTGCCATAGGTTGCCTACCCCTGGTCTATACTGTAATATTTCCTTCAATAGATATGGCAATATTAAACTTTGCAATTTGCTTCTTACCCGCCCCTAACGTCTACAAATGTCTGAAGCAATGAATACAATGTACACTGGAGTACTCGTGTTTTTTTTTTTTTTTTTTTACATAGTGTCTTTTTTTTGTGTTTAAAGGCTGTTAAAAATACCGTCAGCAGCTCCATGTTTTTTTTTTAATGTTTATCTCTCAAGGATTTCGTAGCTTTTTGTTAATCATTTAAATGTTGCATTCCTAATGCATTTTGATACTTTAATCTAACATTTAGCTGAAAATTTTACGTTATTTTCAAAATGTACCAGATGACACACTTTGAATAGTATTTCAAGACTGGCTGCATATGCTGAGTGATTCTTTCATTGTCACAATAAATATGCATCTTGGATTCAGAGGGTGACAGCATGAGCAGACAAACACTCGCAAAACACCGCCTAAATTTTAGCACCATTTTTACAGCTATTTACCTTATGCAGGGTGCTTAAAGGTGAAGGAAAACATGTCCTAAAGTAAATATTCCTAAACCATATGAGAACCATAGATTTGAACATTCTGAGCTTTAAAACATTGTAGATTACATTGAGTATATCCATCGCTGTTGCATTTACAGTATATGTCTTTTTTTTCAATTGTTTGTTTATTAACTGTTCTACTTAAGCAATGGTCACGTAATAAAAGGTATTCAACCCCCACGTTGCTGTTTCCATATTTTGTATTGTTACAACCTGTAATCAGAATTTATTTTATTGGAGCTTTACTGGGTCATATACAGTTGTGCTCAAAGGTTTGCATGCCCTTGGCGAATTGGTAATGAATGTACCATTTTTAAAGAAAACATGAGTAAGCAGGCAAAACACATTTCTTTTATTTCTTATGGGATTCATATTCAACTGTAGGTTATAACAGAATGGCACAATCATAAAACAAAACATGGCAACAAAGAAAAAAAGTAAATGACCCCTGTTCAAAAGTCTGCATACCCTTAGTTCTTAATACTGTGTATTGCATCAATGGCAGCATGCATTCTTTTGTAATAGTTGCCTATTGTGGCCCCTAATTCTTGCAGGTGGTGTAGCTGCCCATTCGTCTTGGCAAAATGCCTCCAGGTCATGCAAAGTCTTTGGTTGTCTTGCATGAACTGCATGTCTGAGTCCTTCCCAGAGTGCCTTGAGGATATTAAGGTCAGGAGACTCTGATGGCCACTCCAGAACCTTCACTTTTTTCTGCTGTAGCCAACTTGGCCTTGTGCTTAGGATCATTGTCATGCTGGAAATTACAAGGTTGTCTTACGTGCAGCCCTTATGCAGAAGAATGCAAGTTGTCTGCCAGTATTTTCTGATAACATGCTGCATTCATCTTGCCATCAATTTTCACAAGATTCCCCATGCCTTTAGAGCTCGCTCCCACCCCCCAAAGTATCAGTGAGCCACCGCAATTCTTCACAGTGGTGATGTATTCTTATAGACCTTGTTGACCCCTCTCCAAACATAGCACTTAAGGTTGTGACCATAAAGCTCTATTTTGGTTCCATCACTCCAGATTACAGTGTGCCAGAAGCTGTAAGGTATGTTAAGGTGTTGTCGGGCATATTGTTACCGGGCTTTTTTGTGACATTGGCACAGTAAAGGCTCCTTTCTGACAACTCGATTATGCAGCTCATTTTTGTTCAAGTATCAACGTATTGTGCTTCCTGAAATAACCACGCTGTCTTTTTCCAGAGTGTAGTATTTCTCTTGAGGTTACCTATGGGTTTTCTTTGTATTCTGAACAATTCTTCTGGCAGTTGTGGTTCAAATCTTTCTTGTTTTTCCTGGCCTTGCTTGGTATCAAGAGATCCCCGAATTTTCCACCTCTTAATAACTGTTTGAACAGTACTGACTGGGATTTTCAAGGCTTTGGATATCTTTATATATCCTTTTCCATCTTTCTAAGATCCATTACCTTGTTACGCAGGTCTTTTGACAGTTCTTTTCTGCTCCCCGTGGCTCAGTATCTAGACTGTTCAGGGAATCCACGTGAGAGCTAACAAGCTCATTGACTATTTATACACAGACACTAATTGCAATTTAAAAAGTCACGGGTGTGGGAAATTAACCTTTAATTGCCGTTTTAACCTGTGTGTGTCACCTTGTGTGGTTGTAACAAGGCCAAACATTCAAGGGTATGTAAACTTTTCATCAGGGCCATTTGGGTCATTTCTTTTATCATTGTGATTTGAAAAGGAGCCAAACAACTATGTGATAATAAATGGCGTCATACGATCGCTATCCTTCAATAAAATACAGATTTTTTGCATGATGTGTCTTATTTTCAAAATGAATGCCAAAATTGCCCAATTTCTGCCAGGGTATGCAAACATTTGAGCACAACTGTATCTAATACTTTGAAAGTGCAAAATAGTTATTATAGTGACATGCAGTAGCATAATTACCAGGGTGGCTCTTGGATTTAAAGTCATTCTAACCCAGGCATCAGTGCTGTGATTTGAGGAGCTGGGTGATCAGTACAGAAACTGATCCCAGCAGCAAACCAGTGATGAGGTCCCACTCCAGCTTTCCCTTAAAAGGTTGGAAAATAGAGGCTGGAGGACCCTAGTGTAAAAAATAAATAAATAAATGTGCGTTCAGTGATGTAAGTGTGTGTGTGTATAAATGTCTGTATGTATGAGTCCATCTGTGTACATGCATCTGTGTGAGTACATGAATGTGTTTACATGAAAATGCTTGTGTATGTGTATCTATATGAACTGTTTGTGTACATTTGTCCATGTCTGTGTATATGACTGTAAGTGCATGCAAATACATTTCCACCTTGGGGGCAGTGGTGTATCCTGGTTTTGTGCTGCCCTAGGCAGGACAAAACTCAGGTGCCCCCCTCCCGCCCGCGCCACCCCCATCCAACCCTTCCCCCGCCCGCACCACCCCCACCCTTCCCCCACCCCGCCTTCTAAATACACACACACACATTCACTTACAGATACGCATACACTAGATAACAGAAACACACACTCGCTAACAGAAACACACACACACTTACAGACACACTCACACTCACTAACAGACACACACTCACACTAACAGACACACGCACTAACAGACATACATACACACACACTAACAGACATACACACTAACAGACATACATACACACACACACTAACAGACACACACTAACAGACATACACACACACACACACACTAACAGACACACACTAACAGACATACACACACTAACAGACATACACACACACACTAACAGACATACACACACACACACTAACAGACATACACAGACACACTAACAGACATTCACACACACACACACACACACTAACAGACATTCACACACACACACTAACAGACATACACACATACTCACTCACTCACATATTTAACACATTTTTTAAAAAAATTTTTTTACATTTACCCCCCCCCCCAGCCTCCTTACCTTTGGGAATGCTGGGGGGGGGGTCCTATTTCTCCCTGGTGGTCCAGTGGCTGCTGGGCAGTGCTGGCGGGCGGCTGGCGAGGGAGCACTTCCTCTGAGCTGTCTGCTCAGCTCCCTCGCGCGCCGCACAGTGAGGCTGGGAGGCGGAGCCGGAATATGACGTAATATTCCGGCTCCCAGCCTCACTCTGCGGCGTGCGAGGGAGCTGAGCAGACAGCTCAGAGGAAGTGCTCCCTCGCCAGCCGCCCGCCAGCACTGCCCAGCAGACCGACCGCCCGCCCAGACGGCATGCCAGTTAGCCGCAAGGCTAACAAGGCATTTGCCCTGGGCGTTTGGGGGCGGCTTTTTTTGCCGCCCCCTGGAAAATGCCGCCCAAGGCAAATGCCTTGTTTGCCTCGCGGCTAATACGCCCCTGCTTGGGGGCCATGCCACCTTTGTTTGTTACCTAAGCATTCCCCCGCTAGTCAACAATTAGTAGAGCTAACAAAAGAAAACTGTGAGTGATTGGGGGTAAGTCTCAACCAGCTTTGCATATTTGGAACATGCTATTTCTCTTACCAAAATCACTTCTTTTCTGCTCCCCGTGGCTCAGTATCTAGACTGTTCAGGGAATCCACGTGAGAGCTAACAAGCTCATTGACTATTTATACACAGACACTAATTGCAATTTAAAAAGCCACGGGTGTGGGAAATTAACCTTTAATTGCCGTTTTAACCTGTGTGTGTCACCTTGTGTGGTTGTAACAAGGCCAAACATTCAAGGGTATGTAAACTTTTCATCAGGGCCATTTGGGTCATTTCTGTTATCATTGTGATTTGAAAAGGAGCCAAACAACTATGTGATAATAAATGGCGTCATACGATCGCTATCCTTCAATAAAATACAGATTTTTTGCATGATGTGTCTTATTTTCAAAATGAATGCCAAAATTGCCCAATTTCTGCCAGGGTATGCAAACATTTGAGCACAACTGTATCTAATACTTTGAAAGTGCAAAATAGTTATTATAGTGACATGCAGTAGCATAATTACCAGGGTGGCTCTTGGATTTAAAGTCATTCTAACCCAGGCATCAGTGCTGTGATTTGAGGAGCTGGGTGATCAGTACAGAAACTGATCCCAGCAGCAAACCAGTGATGAGGTCCCACTCCAGCTTTCCCTTAAAAGGTTGGAAAATAGAGGCTGGAGGACCCTAGTGTAAAAAATAAATAAATAAATGTGCGTTCAGTGATGTAAGTGTGTGTGTGTATAAATGTCTGTATGTATGAGTCCATCTGTGTACATGCATCTGTGTGAGTACATGAATGTGTTTACATGAAAATGCTTGTGTATGTGTATCTATATGAACTGTTTGTGTACATTTGTCCATGTCTGTGTATATGACTGTAAGTGCATGCAAATACATTTCCACCTTGGGGGCAGTGGTGTATCCTGGTTTTGTGCTGCCCTAGGCAGGACAAAACTCAGGTGCCCCCCTCCCGCCCGCGCCACCCCCATCCAACCCTTCCCCCGCCCACACCACCCCCACCCTTCCCCCACCCCGCCTTCTAAATACACACACACACATTCACTTACAGATACGCATACACTAGATAACAGAAACACACACTCGCTAACAGAAACACACACACACTTACAGACACACTCACACTCACTAACAGACACACACTCACACTAACAGACACACGCACTAACAGACATACATACACACACACTAACAGACATACACACTAACAGACATACATACACACACACACTAACAGACACACACTAACAGACATACACACACACACACACACTAACAGACACACACTAACAGACATACACACACTAACAGACATACACACACACACTAACAGACATACACACACACACACTAACAGACATACACAGACACACTAACAGACATTCACACACACACACACACACACTAACAGACATTCACACACACACACACTAACAGACATACACACATACTCACTCACTCACATATTTAACACATTTTTTAAAAAAAATTTTTTACATTTACCCCCCCCCCCCCAGCCTCCTTACCTTTGGGAATGCTGGGGGGGGGTCCTATTTCTCCCTGGTGGTCCAGTGGCTGCTGGGCAGTGCTGGCGGGCGGCTGGCGAGGGAGCACTTCCTCTGAGCTGTCTGCTCAGCTCCCTCGCGCGCCGCACAGTGAGGCTGGGAGGCGGAGCCGGAATATGACGTAATATTCCGGCTCCCAGCCTCACTCTGCGGCGTGCGAGGGAGCTGAGCAGACAGCTCAGAGGAAGTGCTCCCTCGCCAGCCGCCCGCCAGCACTGCCCAGCAGACCGACCGCCCGCCCAGACGGCATGCCAGTTAGCCGCAAGGCTAACAAGGCATTTGCCCTGGGCGTTTGGGGGCGGCTTTTTTTGCCGCCCCCTGGAAAATGCCGCCCAAGGCAAATGCCTTGTTTGCCTCGCGGCTAATACGCCCCTGCTTGGGGGCCATGCCACCTTTGTTTGTTACCTAAGCATTCCCCCGCTAGTCAACAATTAGTAGAGCTAACAAAAGAAAACTGTGAGTGATTGGGGGTAAGTCTCAACCAGCTTTGCATATTTGGAACATGCTATTTCTCTTACCAAAATCACTGAAGCTTTGCAATCCATCAGTCAAAAGCATGTTTGAAATCTTACACAAGTGGATTGTTTGGCTCATTCTAAGAATTATTTTTTTTTTATATTCATTTTTTTTATTGTGCGGCAAACAAAGCAGATAGATTACATGTAGACATGTCCGTGACAACATTAAGTAAAAAACAATTGGGGGGCGGGGCCTGACTGCCATGCCGGGTAGACGTGTCTCGTAAGAGCTCTAGGACATTAAGCACAAAACTGAGGATTTCTGCCCAAAACAGGAAAACTAGTCAAGAAGGCAGCTCACCCTCTTAAGCAGTACCAGAGCTCAAAACGAGAGGCCCTGGGCTCCTGCCAGCAACCACGTCCTTAAGCCGGCGGCACCTTAACAAACACCCTCCTGCTGCGAAAAATAAGAAAGCCCCAGTGGGAATACCGACACTCAAGCGCAAAGGAGGACAGATAAAAGCACCAGGATATCGACCACAGACAGCCCGAGCATACACCAACATACCTGCACGAAGAGTAGTCACCAGACGGCAAGCAACGGTGTGCACCACTACTGTGACTTCCCCTCGCTACTTCTCCACAGGCACAGGGACACTGCGACAGCACGGAAAGCACCTGAAGGATCACCCAGCGAGCTACGGTCCAAACATCACTCTGGTCCAGACCATGTCAGCTGTACAGCAGCAACAGCATCGAGATCACACCGGGAGGCACACTCTAATCGATTACCGAGAGGAACTCTGACTACACCGAGAGGCCTACCTCACCGATCCGTTGTACGCCGGGACAGCCAGCAGCGCTTACCCTGGTCACGGGACTCTGTCTGCCCCCTAGAGGGCATAGGCTAAGCAGGGGTCCACTGGTCATACACTGACCCTTGGAGGAGATAACATGCAAGTCTCACACGTGAGGGACGCTACCCTGCCATTTCTACATTGTTAGATTTTTCTTATTTAGTTCTCTCAGGTACAAGTCTATTTTATTCATGTTACACACCGTGTTTTCTAGTGCATACGCTCTCTCACCTAGCATCTACACACACGAGCTGATGGATAGGATGTTATACCATAAGTAAAGTTGTAAACCATGTTATATGAGCAGCACTTTTTCCATATGTCTAAATCTACCCGCCAAATCAATAACCAAGGCAGTATCTCACACTGATGCCGGTCAGCACACTGCGATATCACGTTAAATATAATTAACCACTGGTCTCCGACCCGCTCATGCATAGATTAGTCTCACCTAACTCACTGCCACTGAGCTGATCTTGTGAAATAAAATTAAGCCCTAGCCTGAGTACTACTCCCATGACGTTCAGCCAGTCTATCTAGCATACTACTCAACACGTCTAGCATACCAAGTTTATTAATCTCTTTATCCTTTTACTGCTGGAACCTTCTCGCAGACATGTGCAAATAGCCTGTTTAACTCTACTTGTTCTTTAAAAAAAATGTGCTTTCACTTTAATGCCATATACGTGAAATTTTGTGCTTTCAATGTACTTGCATACGCCGTTGTGGCTTTGTAAGAATTTTTGTTACCTCATGCACAACGAAAAATAAAGAATTTTAAAAAAGAAAAAAACTATTAGAAGAGAACAATACACGTCAAAAGGCCTAGCACATTATATATTTTGTATTAAGAGTAACGATAACAGGATGTAAGGCAATCAGCATTGGCATCAGGTGTACTCCATGCTTGTGTATGCAGTATTATGGGCTGGGACACAGGTAGGTGGAAGACATAAGCTAGCAGTCTGCTATAGGCTTGTCAGCTGTGAGTAAGGTAAGTAATGTAGCTTAAAACTGAATGCCAGCCATCCCATCAAGAAAATATGTTAACTGTCGGTGGTCAAAGGTGCATTGGGTTTTGGTTGGGGGAATAATGCTGGGTATAGCCAGTGGTGTATCCTGGTTTTGTGCTGCCCTAGGCATGACAAAACTCAGAAGCTCCCCCCCCCTTTCCCCGCCTTCTAAATACACACACACACATTCACTGGCAAACACGCATACACTAGCTAACAGACATACACACTCACTAACAGACACATACAGTCACTAGCAGACACACACATTCACTGACACGCATACACTCCCACTAACAGACACACACAAACTAACAGACAAACACACAGTAACATACTCCCTGACATACACATACTCACTAACAGACACACACACACTCACTAACAGACACACACACACTCACTCACTCACTAACAGACACACACACACTAACAGACACACACACTCACTAACACACACACACTAACAGACACACACACTCACACACTAACACACACACACACACACTCACTCACTAACAGACACACACACACTAACAGACACACACACTCACTTTTTTTTAAAATTCAATCCCCCCCAGTCTCCTTACTTTTGGGAATGCTGGGGGGTTCTCCCCCAGCATATATAATAAAAATAAAAGTAAAAATATATCTATATATATTTTGCAAGCATGCGTTGGACATAACACAATGTGAGAGCCCTCTTCAAGTTGGCAAGTCTCTTGGACACGATGAAGCTGCTCTGGGTACAAACGGGGTTATTCAGTCAACTGACCTCTGCTGACTAGTAGCCGCTGGGAAAGATCATGCCGGTAATCCCAGCTCCTGAAGGAGGGTGGTTGCTTCGGAGAGAGGTGCGCAGGGGAGCAGTGGGAGCAGGTTCTGCCATTTTTTTCTGCTATGAGCCGATTCATGTCCCATCTAAACGGCACGTCGTGTTTCTGTGTTGGGTAAGTTGTGGAAGGGATTGCCTTACACAGGACAGTGTGTCTGGACAAATTTCTGTAAAGAGTAAGCGTATTGCCTTCAAAAATCGTAGAAGGGGTATTTCTCCTCGCCCTCATGATCAGCCCTCTATCTGTTTTTTGAACATATTTAATGATCCCTGGAAGTGTTCGGGGGGCCCTGTTAGGCTTAGGCAAATGAAAGCAGTAGTGCACCACTACTTGTTTAGCTAGTTTCAGTGGCAGCAGTGTGGCAATGAGACACTGTACAAAGTGGAGCAACTCGCTTGTTGGTACTGTCTCAGAAACCCCTCTGAGTCAGAGATTCCTTGCCTTGGTTCTGTCTTCCAGGGCAGCCATGCGTCGCTTCAAGCCAGCGTTTGCCTTTTGCAGCGAGCCGAGTGCCAAATCAGTGCCCATTTGTACTACCTTTGAGGCCCCCAAATCTCCTTCCGCTGTGGCAATTATATTGACAAGTGCAGGAACTTCCTCCTCCACTACTGCTACATTGGCCTAAAACATGGCTCTGAGCTTTAGGAGCAGGGCTTAAATAATCTGCCTTAGTGGAAGGGGCCGTGTCCAAATCAGCAAGGGGTCCCTGTGGCATTGCAGATGTCTTTGGAAAGGTGGACAGGCTTTCAGGCGGGCTCTCCTCATCCGAGGAAACAAATGGGGGTGGTGAGCAGGCCTAGCAGGCTGGCGCAGGAGAGTCCCGATATCTTGGGAACCGTGGCTTGATTCAGCTCGCAATTTTTTATTTTTCTTCCCTATCTGCATTTGTGTTCTATGTTTTAACCTATACCATTGTCGTGTTGGCCAAGTGTTTTGGCTATTTATCCACCTGGAAGGCGAAACTCCAATCCAGTATCAGGTATCCTGCAGATTGAAACAGATGCTCTTCTAGAATTGCTCAATATTCTGCCTTTTTACTTAATTTGGTTGTGTCTCCCACATGCAATTTGGCAAACACCATAAACGATTTTGAAAGAGTTTTTAGCAATGGCTTTCTTTTCACCAAATATCCATGAAGTCCAGGTTTGTGAAGCTTCCACGTTACAGCGGTTCAAAGAATTGTTCATCCCATCTCAGCTGTGAAACTCCCCAGTTATAATTGGCCTCTTTTAATTTTGGACTAATGTCCTCCTTACTTTGTCAAAGATGCCCTCCTTACTCTGAAGTTTATAATTTTTTGTGTTCACACTGTTGTTGGTTTAGATACTCAGACAAATTCTAGGGCCTTCCAATATAAAGTGTATTTATTTTGGAGATTATCAAAGATAACATAGAGGTAGAATCCATTTAGTTAATTGTGTGAGCTCTGAAGGGATACGTTTGAATGTTTTGGGTTTTCGTAAAGTGATGGAGCTCTTGTACTCCAAATGAGTACCTCCGCCCAATCCGCTTCCTAGCCGTTTGCAAGGACCCTGGAACGCTCCCGCCCCAGTCGCCGAAGCTTGACTGGAGTCTCTCAGGAGCTCTTCCGCCCAACCAGGTTTCAGCTCTCCTTCCAGGCAGGTATCGTCCCATCTGCCTATTCTGCTGCAGCCCTTCTGCCAGGCAGGTATCATCCCCTCTGCCTATTCCTCTGCAGCTTTTATTACAGGCATGTATCCACATCTCTTTATAAAGACACTTGTGACTCTTAGGCCTAGCTCTCTTGATTTATCCCAGGGCTAGAGGAATCTTGCAACCAGCCAAGAAGTCCGAAGACATTTTCACTGGGATCCATAAAAATCCACACAGGACACCAAATTCCAAATGGTACTAACATGCAATACTTTATTACTTAACTCGGGACTAGCCCATGTGATCATTACACTTAGATTGCTGTGACAAACTTTATAAAATACAAATAACCAAAACATGTCAGAAAACATACAGGGAATTATAATAACATAATATCACATTTATAAAGGGGAGGGAAAGACATTTAACACAAAATATCTCTCCTGCCTGCAGAATTTGCAATGTGCAAATCTATCTCAATATGCAAATTAACAATCCTTGCTATTTAGGTAGTGCATATAGCTGTTGTTACCAACAGAGGGCGCTATACAGGCTCCATAGCCAAATCCACCTAGTTGGTAGCAAGTATCAGCAGGACAGGAGAGCACACAAACAATTAACAATAAATACATAATACACATACATTACACACACCCTGCACCTACAATGAGCACAGGGTGACTTAAACATAGGAGTCATCCAGGGATCTAATTGAAGTGTCCATCTTATGTTCCTAGTGATGGTGACTACCGTCACACGTAGCAACTTGGGTAAAAAATCATGTTTTTTTTTTCTTCTAATTAACTTAAGTATTAGTATTCAGACTGTTAAGTACACTATGTAAGTCAAATGGCAAAATTCTCAATACAATTAATTTCAGTTTTAAGTTGTAACACTACAAAAATGGAAATGTCCAATGGTGTGAATAATTATGCAAGATGCTGTATAATTTGATCCATAATTATTTTACCTATCTGTATTTAATATCAGTTGTAGGGGTCTTTTGAATGTTTTCAATAAAGCTTGGTTCTACAAGATATGTGCATAACATAAATTGTTGTAATATATACCACGTTTGATTGGTTGTTTAAGAATGTGTTACTGCTATCAATAAGATTGTCTGCGTTTTTATATATTCATTTTCTTGCTCCTACCTTTTAATAGTAGTTTACAGAAATTTACAGTCACAGATTGAAAGGGCTTGGATTTTTCTAATGAAAAATAAAAACATAATGATAAATGTAAAAATATCCATTTTATTATTGCTCCCAAAAGATTATTATTCACTCTAAAGGGTATTTCTAACCTCCTGCTGGTAAAATATCGCTCTGGGGTCACATTCATTACAAAGGTCATTTATGTAGCTTAAACATCTAAGCGGAAACAACTGAGTAGCTTAAAATATGTGTAAATAAGATCCTAACTTAATTGTTATTAACATTACAAGCAGGAAAATAAATATCACTATCTGTCTGTCTGTCTGTCTGTCTGTCCCTTTATCTGTCTGTCTAGCCCTTTATCTATCTATCTGTCTATCCCTTTATCTATCTATCTGTCTATCCCTTTATCTATCTATCTGTCTATCCCTTTATCTATCTATCTATCTATCTATCTATCTATCTATCTATCTATCTATCTGTCTATCCCTTTATCTATCTATCTGTCTATCCCTTTGTCTATCTGTCTATCTATCTGTCTATCCCTTTATCTATCTGTCTATCCCTTTATCTATCTACCTGTCTGTCTGTCTGTATGTCTGTCCGTCTGCCTGCCTATCTGTCTGTCTGCCCATGTGTCCAAACTTAAATAAAAATTCTGATAGAGATCCTTGCACTCAGGTTATGAATAAAAAATGGCCGGGTGCATAAACCAAGCTGTAATTTATACAAAAACACTATACCACAAAATGAAAAGAAAAAATGGTAGCACTCACAGACTTTTAAAATGCAATTATTTCTCCTTTATTATTCCATTTCAGAATATTTCACTGTGTGATAAAACATGCCGGTCGACGTTTCAGTCCCGACTTAAGACCAAAAAGATAATATGTATTATATATACAGTATCCCAATCTATATAATGTTAAATTTAAGGGCAAAATAGCCAAACTCAACTATGCTTCCAGTTCCGCTACTTTGGCCTTAAATTTGACATTTGCTTTGAATTCACTTTGAATTCTCACTTTAGTGAATAACCCTGTGAGGAAATAGGCACATTCAGGGACTCTTTGATTCGACTCAGAGACTCTGTTTATTAGAACCAGATATGACAGTATTACATAGCTCTCGTGTGGTATATTAATCATGCCAACGTGGATTTCGGCAGAAGGAAGGATTTTTATGGTTGGTGTTCTAGGCAATCCCCAAAATATTTCTCAGGTGAGGTGTCATTGAGTCAGTCTTTCCCTAGTTTTTGCTGTTAGTGGGATTTTTGTAGGTGGCCCTCTCGTAACAGAGCAGTGTTCCCCCCACCCCTATTTTTTCTTTTTACATAAAGTTTTTGTTGTTTCAGTGCTGCCAAAGAGAGCTCTGTTTTGCTGCTCTGTTGCATCTTTACGCAAAGCTAGATTAGTCATACTTCCTAGGTAACAACTGTGGTTTTAGTCGATGATAAGCACTGACTAGTACTGAGCAAGTTGTAGAAACACTCTGGGAATGATAACAACTAAATCTCTATGAAGTCTATTAGGGATCGACTGATTGTTGGTTCCGCCGATATTATCGGCCAATATTCCAGTTTGGCAAATATCAGTATCAGACACTATTGATACCGATATTGTGAGAGGCGGCAGTGGCCCAGCGCAAGCAGGGCCGGCGAATCCATAAGGTGGCACAGGAGGCCGCCTTAGGGTGCACCGGTTCTGGGGGTGCAATAATAGAGTGACCCCAGTCACTCAGTGTAGCATGGTAGAGCGGAGCGCGGTAGAGGAGCTTCAGTTTTCTGTACTTGGCCGGACTGACATGAAGTTCTCATTGAAAGAGCACTTCCTGTCAGTCCAGTCGGTTATAGGAAACAGGAGCTCCTGTACCTCGCTCCCCTCCGCTCAGCCATGCTACAAGAGAGGTAATGAGGCACACCAGGGAGGGGAGAGGACCACTGGGGCGAACTAAAGGACAGGAAGGGAGAGAAACACAAGGTGTGGGGAGGCGAGAGGACCAATAAGTGACAGGGAGGGGAGAGGTACACTAAGGGACAGGGAAGAGAGGGGAGAGGTACATCAAGTGACAGGGAGGGGAGGGGAAGGGAGAGGAACACTAAGGGACAGGGATGGGAGAGGTACACTAAGGGATAGAAAGGGGAGTTGAGAGGAACATTAAGGGACAGGGAGAGGAGAGGTACACTAAGTGACATCTGGACATACAAGACGAATTAGAAGACTTGTGACATTATTCATTAAACAGTAAATTAAATCCAGAGTTTGCTTATTTTAGGCCTTAATATCTATAATGAAATGAAATTGCCAGCTCAACTATATGCCTCAATATTCTCTGTTCGGTGAATGAACTCATACATATCATGGTTCTATTTGACAATTAGGGGTTTCAGTCAATTAAGAAAAATCCTTCGCTGTTCTTCAATAAAACTGTTTCAATTTCTGGGACACTATAGGTCTGCCGTTTTCTTTCTTAAAATCGTATGCCTGTTCCATTTCTGTTCATTATTGTTTAGTCATCTTAAATGAGTGCAGACATCAAAGCTAAAACTGTACCTGTTCTTTTTGTATAATTATATTGTTAGCGATTTATCCGAAGTTCTAGGTGCCCACAGGAATTGGTATGATTAAAGAGACTCTATCAACGGCAATTTATAGAATCAGATATACATTCAAACACATTCTCATGCAATGGAGGGTAACATTATCTTTCATATACGTGCCAAATTGCTTGTAATCCTATTTTTGTAGTTGCTGCTGTATTATGGGAACAGGCCTGTTTCTGCAGCTGTGCATTGAATACTTTTTTGTCATTCTACAATATAGTCAACATATCAGAAACCACTGTAATAACACACCGGGGCCTTTCCATTTCAAACGACTTTTGTAAGAAATTCAGCTAAAAAAAAAAAAGGAGGCATCAGCCATCTACATGCACCTTGAGTCGGACATGATTTGAAAATTGACTGCTAGTCTCTATGATCTTCCATGAATTACTTCCTGCCCAGAAGGAGGGAAGACCATAGAGACTAACTCTCGGTTTTCAACCTCTCTCTGACCCAAGTGCTTGTAAACAAAAGAGCGGGTTAGCTTATGACTAGACTTAATTGTGCGATTTAATTCGTTTCAATGCCAGCTCCATAAGTATGCGGCATTCATAGACTAGAAAGAAACTCTAAGCTAGCTACTTCTGACCTTGGGAAAGTCATTTTATCTCTGTGGACATCAAAATGATTTTGCAAGTCTGAAAGTACAAGAACTCGCACATGACAAATTCTAAACAAAGTGCTGTGAAAACTCTCCACAATGCTTGGAAAAGATAAAACAATATTATTGTGAGGGATAGAGATAGGGACATTTAGAAATAAAACATAAATATATAAATACTGAGTAGCAAGTGCACTAGTGTTTAATTTGTAGACGTTAAGACTAACTCATCTAAGCAGCAGTCATGTTATCTGTGAAAGCTGTCATTTTATTGGTAACAGAAGCTCCTCCAATTACTATACAGGTACACTAGGGAAATGGGGAATTAAAATAAAATGCCTCAAAGTAGGAAAAAGAAAAGGATATTCTTAGCATCAGATTCTAGAATATAAATTGTTCGTTATGAAATAATGTTCAACGCTGTACAGCAAAACAGAGCAAAAACCTGCTCAATATGCAGAATTCCCTGTTAACACCACATCTGCCAAATAATTTAACTGTGTGTATTCCATCAGTTAGTGGTGGGAACAAAAATCAATATGGTAGGATCTCCAGATAGCTCTATATAAATGAGCTTTAGCATTGAGATAGGAAGAGCTGTGAACTTTAGGTGTTCCTGCACTACAACTCCCATCATCCTGTAAAGATGGGGGTAGTACCCTAAAACTGGCATTGCAGGCACTCATCTGACATCAGTGTTGTTATTAAGTATATACATCAAATTTATGTTGTGCATGTTATTATGTTGTGGTGCTTGGTAAAAGTACAGCCGCTCAGCTGGAGTCTGCATTGTCATTATAATAGAAAATCAAGTTTGTTATATTTATATACCCCGGTGTATGACTTCATATTTTCATAGTCTATATGTATTTATTTCTTACGCATTGAACATATAGAAAAATACCATGGCTGCTCATCAGAATATTTGCGTATGCTAAACATCTATGTTAACGCAGGAGTTATCGTTAATGAATGCTGCCTCCCCATGGCCTGAATGTAATTGATCAACTTTCAACTAGACTTTTTTTTTTAGGTGGACCTCATAATCAGAAGCCGTTTTCGTCACTAAGATGGACATTGTGAAGAACTGGTAAGGAGGTTTTTTTTGTCAATCTTTGTTTATTAGAATATTTTTCAAAACATTAGGTGATACAGAAAGAAAGGAAAGAGTAGTATTTAAATAACGCTCTAAAGTACATAACGCTTTAAGGTACATAGATCTGAGTGGGTACATTTTTCAGGTTGCTCCCCCCAATTTAGGCATAAACATCGTGAAATAGGTGGCTGGGTATGTTCATGCATTGGTGCTTGAACTCAATTTTGCATGACCCCTAGTTATCTGACTTGTTGCGGATCACTGCATCTCAATTGGAGGGTGAAGGGAGTATGTAGGTGTTACAATCTTATATTGTAGCCTCTGTGCCCCCTTCTTACCTTCCCGGGGACCCCAGCCTTTTCCCTGTGTTTGATTGGAAAGGAGTTTAAGCCAAAATAACAGAGTAGAAAATGATATCCAGTTATGTTATTTTTGACCAAAATGTGCAATCTAACAGCAACCAGGGTTATAGAGGCAATTTACAGGCAGCAAGTTAGATTATAAAGCTGTTGGCAAGTTGCACCATACTGATACCGGTGAAACTGACGGAAGCCAAGCACAGAGAGATGGACACAGGTTTCTTCAGGAAGGAAGAGATTCTTTATTCGGTTCACCGATCGGGACTCAGAGGGACTAATGTCACCAAAATACAAGTTCTGAGCCCCGAACAATAGTGCAGGCTCCTTATATAGGCACATAACTCCTCCCATATTAAGCTCCACCCGCACATTCTCTTGACCAATCAATACAAATAAGAATTAACTTCCTGCTTGACCGCATGGCCTGTCCAGCACAATGGAGGAGGGGAATACTATATCCTGTATTCTTGCACATGCTCCGTACACTACTGATCGTATCTTGCCTCGTGCAACCAACTGATCGATACGTCAGCATATGCACGTACACATGCCACGTGGTAATCTCGGCCTACTAAATTTATTTTTACCGAGATTCCACCACAATACCACTCTTTGCTTTACTGGGGTCTATTTGTATTTTTTTAATTTTTTTTATTTTGGATACTGTACAACATGTACTCCTTTAATTAAGGATTTTGACTTAAAGGACCACTTTAGGCACCCAGACCACTTCAGCTCAATGAAGTGGTCTGGGTGCCAGGTCCCTCTAGTTTTAACCCTGCAGCTGTAAACATAGCAGTTTCAGAGAAACTGCTATTTTTGCATTGAGGGCTAATCCAGCCTCTAGTGGCTGTCTCCCTGACAGCCACTAGATGGCGCTTCCGTGATTCTCAGTGAAAAAAATCGCATTGAACTCACGCAGCGTGAGTTCAGATCCCCATAGGAAAGCATTAAGTAATGCTTTCCTATGGGCGGGTGAGCATGCGCATTCAGCTCAACTCAGAAGCTGACATTGGCAGGGGGAGGAGAGGTCACCAGCGCCGAGGGAGCCCGGCTTTGGATTAAGGTAAGTGGCTAAAGGGGTTTTAACCCCTTCAGCCCAGCGAGAGGGGGGCTCCGAGGGAGGGGGACCTAATAACCCTATAGTGCCAGGACAAAGTTAATGTAGTCATTGAAAACCACAAGGTATGTGGTAATAACACTGACTGCCCCAACTGAGGTCACATGATTTACTAATAGGTGCAGCTGTAATACAGGGTGATTTGCTGGATTAGTAAAAAGGTTTGTACTCTCAAAGTTATTTTTAAACAATGGGAGGCACATGATGACAAAGGGGTGTGGACTTGATGGGAGACTTAAGGGAGGAGCAATTTACACCGATCTGAGAGCCCTTTTCTAGACCAATAGAGGTATTCTATTCCCTGAAAGTACCGTAAAGCAGGAGATTGTTTGGAGGAGATTACAACACAAAAGTAATGGAAAAGGCAACGGCCACAGTTTTATTAAGTAACATAACATATCCCAATAAACCAGCCAGCATAATCTTTAAATTACCTGTCAGCTGGGGATAACCAGCAGACAGTTCTCCCTTAACGTCTCAATGAGTGCTGAGCAGCAGCATTGTGGTGAATACTTCACCAGGACACTTCCAAAAACCCCAAAGCTGCCCGAAACACCCTAGAAAATGGATACTTCATGAGAGAAAAGAAGTTACTTTAAATTAGAAAGGAACCTGGTGACGCAATTCGAACTTGAAGAAATTAACTTATTAGCACAACAGGACAAAAGAGACTCCCCATAGAACGAATCCTAACAATGGGGACCAAAACAAAATTGATCTGTCTTCAAACAGTGAACTCAAAGGTCAACACATTGAGAGGAAAGTAACATAATCGAGATGTCTTGTTTCCTAGGCCCTACTATTTCCCCAATACGAAACACTACATAAAAACAAATAGAAAAAGCCACCCTAAAGAGAAGAGTCTCATAAAGAGAGCAACAAACATCCTGCAAATCTCCCAGTAATTTACACAGTTACTGACCTACTGCCGTGCTGACCAACAAGCCTAAGAGCCCACTGCCAACCCTCTAACCTCCCTGGCGGTATGATTATGTCAGGAATTTTGTACCAAAAGCGGTACCATTTTTTTGCATGGAAATTTGGTGTTATGTATTGTAGGCCAGTAATTACTTTCTTAAACCTGACCAAAAGTACTCTCAGATGTGATAAAGTTCGAAACATAAAATCATGAATTATAATCTAATAAATAATATAATTTTATTCAATAATGTAATAAATAATGAAATTTGTCAAACAAAGAAAATTCAGTAAACATCCTGGGTGTGGTAAATTTTGAAACATGGGACTGCACATAGACCAACATCACAATCAGGGCAATGGAATCTGGTTTCCTTTCGGATTTTTTTTCCATTGCTATCCAGTGGCGGATCCAGAACCTGATCTCGGGAGGGGCACTTGTAGATTATTTAAAGAAATAATCCAGGCACAATAACCACTACAGCTCAGTGTAGTAGTTATGGCGCCAGTAGTGCCAGGATCCCATCCCAGAGTAAGTAGTCAAACCGTTTAAGAACAGTTTGATAACTTACCTGGGGTCTGCTGGGATATTGGGCATAGGAGCAGTGGTATGTGTTAGGGGTGAAGTGTGTGTGAAAGGTGCAGTGTGTGTGTGTGTAAGCGGTGAAGTGTGTGTGCAAGTGCGTGAGGGCGGCAGTGTATGTCAGGGTTGCAGTGTGTGTGTTAGGGGGCATTGTATGTGTGGGGCAGTGGGTGTGTGAGAGAGAGCGGCAGTGTGTGTGTGTGTGAGGGTGGCAGTGTGTGTGAGAGTTGCAGTGTGTGTGTGTTTGGGGCGGTGTGTGTATGGGGGGCAGTGTTTGTGGGGCAGTGTGTGTAGTGTGTGTATGGGGGTAGTGTTTGTGGGGCAGTGTGTGTAGTGTGTGTATGGGGGGCATTGTTGTGGGGCAGTGTGTGTAGTGTGTGTATGGGGGCAGTGTGTGCAGTGTGCGTATGGGGGCAGTGTTTGTGGGGCAGTGTTTGTGGGGCTGTGTGTGTAGTGTGTGTATGGGGGCAGTGTTTGTGGGACAGTGTGTGTATGAGGGCAGTGTGTGTAGTATGTGTGTGGGGCAGTGTGTGTATGGGGGCAGTGTGTGTAGTGTGTGCATGGGGGCAGTGTTTGTGGGGCAGTGTGTGTAGTGTGTGTATGGGGGCAGTGTTTGTGGGACAGTGTGTGTATGAGGGCAGTGTGTGTAGTATGTGTGTGGGGCAGTGTGTGTATGGGGGCAGTGTGTGTAGTGTGTGCATGGGGGCAGTGTTTGTGGGGCAGTGTGTGTAGTGTGTGCATGGGGGCAGTGTTTGTGGGGAAATGTGTGTAGTGTGTGTATGGGGGCAGTGTCTGTGGGGCAGTGTGTGTAGTGTGTGTATGGGGGCAGTGTTTGTGGGGCAGTGTGTGGTGTGTGTATGGGGGCAGTGTTTGTGGGGCAGTGTGTGGTGTGTGTATGGGGGCAGTGTTTGTGGGGCAGTGTGTGGTGTGTGTATGGGGGCAGTGTTTGTGGGGCAGTGTGTGTAGTGTGTGTATGGGGGCAGTGTTTGTGGGGCAGTGTGTGTAGTGTGTGTATGGGGGCCAGTGTTTCTGGGGCAGTGTGTGTAGTGTGTGTATGGGGGCAGTGTGTGTAGTGTGCATGGGGGAGTGTGTGTATGGGGGGCAGTGTTTGTAGTGTGTGTATGGGGGGCAGTGTGTGTAGTGTGTGTATGGGGGGCAGTGTGTGCAGTGTGTGTATGGGGGGCAGTGTGTGTAGTGTGTGTATGGGGGGCAGTGTGTGTAGTGTGTGTATGGGGGGCAGTGTTTGTAGTGTGTGTATGGGGGGCAGTGTGTGTAGTGTGTATGGGGGGCAGTGTGTGTAGTGTGTGTATGGGGGGCAGTGTTTGTAGTGTGTGTATGGGGGGCAGTGTGTGTAGTGTGTGTATGGGGGGCAGTGTGTGTAGTGTGTGTATGGGGGGCAGTGTGTGTAGTGTGTATGGGGGGCAGTGTGTGTAGTGTGTATAGTGTGTATATGGGGGCAGTGTTTGTAGTGTGTGTATGGGGGGCAGTGTGTGTATGGGGGGCAGTGTTTGTAGTGTGTGTATGGGGGGCAGTGTGTGTAGTGTGTATGGGGGGCAGTGTGTGTAGTGTGTGTATGGGGGGCAGTGTTTGTATGGGGGGCAGTGTGTGTATGGGGGGCAGTGTTTGTAGTGTGTGTATGGGGGGCAGTGTGTGTAGTGTGTGTATGGGGGCCAGTGTGTGTAGTGTGTATAGGGGCAGTGTGTGTAGTGTGTATAGGGGCAGTGTGTGTATGGGGGGCAGTGTGTGTATGGGGGGCAGTGTTTGTAGTGTGTGTATGGGGGGCAGTGTGTGTAGTGTGTATAGGGGCAGTGTGTGTAGTGTGTGTATGGGGGGCAGTGTGTGTAGTGTGTGTATAGGGGCAGTGTGTGTAGTGTGTGTATGGGGGGCAGTGTTTGTAGTGTGTGTATGGGGGGCAGTGTGTGTAGTGTGTATAGGGGCAGTGTGTGTAGTGTGTGTATGGGGGGCAGTGTGTGTAGTGTGTGTATGGGGGGCAGTGTTTGTAGTGTGTGTATGGGGGGCAGTGTGTGTATGGGGGGCAGTGTGTGTATGGGGGGCAGTGTTTGTAGTGTGTGTAGGGGGCAGTGTGTGTAGTGTGTATGGGGCAGTGTGTGTAGTGTGTGTAGTGTGTATGGGGGGCAGTGTGTGTAGTGTGTGTATGGGGGCAGTGTTTGTAGTGTGTGTATGGGGGGCAGTGTGTGTATGGGGTGCAGTGTTTGTAGTGTGTGTATGGGGGGCAGTGTTTGTAGTGTGTGTATGGGGGGCAGTGTGTGTAGTGTGTGTATGGGGGCAGTGTGTGTAGTGTGTGTATGGGGGCAGTGTGTGTAGTGTGTGTATGGGGGGCAGTGTGTGTAGTGTGTATGGGGGGCAGTGTGTGTAGTGTGTGTATGGGGGGCAGTGTTTGTAGTGTGTGTATGGGGGGCAGTGTGTGTATGGGGGCAGTGTTTGTAGTGTGTGTATGGGGGGCAGTGTGTGTAGTGTGTGTATGGGGGGCAGTGTGTGTAGTGTGTATAGGGGCAGTGTGTGTAGTGTGTGTATAGGGGCAGTGTGTGTAGTGTGTGTATGGAGGGCAGTGTTTGTAGTGTGTGTATGGGGGGCAGTGTGTGTAGTGTGTGTATGGGGGGCAGTGTGTGTAGTGTGTGTATGGGGGGCAGTGTGTGTAGTGTGTGTATGGGGGGCAGTGTGTGTAGTGTGTGTATGGGGGGCAGTGTGTGTAGTGTGTGTATGGGGGGCAGTGTGTGTATGGGGGGCAGTGTTTGTAGTGTGTGTATAGGGGGCAGTGTGTGTAGTGTGTATAGGGGGCAGTGTATGTAGTGTGTGTATGGGGGCAGTGTTTCTGTGGTAGTGTGTGTATGGGGCAGTGTGTAAGGAGGCTTTTTTTTTTTTATTTAATTAAATTAAACTTAATATATTTATGTCCCCCCTCCCTTCTTACCTTTATTGATGAGGAGGGGGGACATATTTCGTTCCCTGGTGGTCCGGTGGGGATTCCCTGGTGGTCCGGTGGTGGTGAGGTGAACTCTAGCCCAGCTACAGGGCTAGAGTTCACTCTCGCGAGATTTGGAGCGTTGCCGTGGTTACCGCGGCAACGCTCCAAATCTCGCGAGAGGAGGACCCGGAGGAGCTGCAGGTAAGAGCTCCCGGGTCCTCTCTCACTCCCTCCCCTGCCGGCTGTCAGCACAGTGCCTGCGGACCGGGGAGGGAGATCAGAGATCAGAGATCTCTCTCCCCGGTCCGCAGGCACATTGCAGGGCTGGCACTTGGGCAATGCCAGCCCTGCATTAGCCGGCAGGGGAGAATCTCGGGGGGGGCAATTGCCCCGTTGCCCCCCCCCTGGATCCGCCACTGTTGCTATCTCGCTTTGAGCAGCAAACTACGCACATCCTTGTAGGTGCTGCCTTTTTTGCGGTTGGCGGGATGTAATCCATAAAGTGACGACCAGTCAGGCGTTCTGGGTTGACAACGTCAACAGCACGACGTCCAGATCTGTTTACGGCCACTGATGCCGTTTGGTAGTTCACAAAAATCCGCTCCGCCACCTTCCAGATAAAGTCAGAATGAACAAGAGGCATGTCACTCTTTCCTCTGTGCAGTATATAGGCATTCCAGAGGCATTGTTCCAGTAGATGCCTGAAGATTTTTTTGTAATATTTTTTTTGTTGTTTCCGCATAGCCGGATAAAATGTCATCGCCTGATCAGCTCTATCGACTCCTCCCATGGTGTTGTTGTAGTCAATCACAAGTTGTGGCTTCATGACATCTTTCCCACCTCTTGTGTGGACCATGGCAGTGGAGGTGTTATGCACTGTACTCATTAGGCATACGTCTTTTTTGTCACGCCAACGCATTGCCATCATCTTTCCTTTCTGCCAGGCAACCATTTCTCCTGTTTTCAGTTTTTTCTTGGCAAACATAGATGGCAGGTCACGTCGGTTGGCCCTAACGGTTCCATATCCATCAGTCTTGTGTTTTATCAGAAACTCGTACAGCTCAGGCGATGTGTAAAAGTTGTCCGTTGTCACACAATACCCCTGATTCAGCAATGGTTCAAGCAGTGTAAGGACTGATGACGTTGCCATCCCATAGCCGCTGTACCTGGGGTTGAATTGTGTTCCTTTACCGGTGTATATGACGGAATTCCATATATAGCCAGTGGCACACTCGCAGAGCATATAGGATTTTATTCCAAACCGTGCTCTCTTGGATGCGATGTATTGAATCCAGCTGAGGCATCCCTTGTAAGCCATCAGACTTTCATCAATGCTGATGTCTCTATCTGGCACATAGGCCTGCTGGAATTTTTTTAGGATCATTTGGTATACTTCCCAGATCTTCTTGAGTTTTGGCGCTGGATGTGTGGCTTCGTCAAATTCCTCGTTGTTGGTGAAGTGCAAATTCTTCATTATGAGGGAAAATCGGTACTCGGACATGATGGTGCCAAAAAATGGGGTTGCCAGCCATTTATTGGTAGTCCAGTACCATTTCTGCTGGGGTTTCCCCACCACCCCCTGAAGAAGTATTAGCCCCAGAAACTTCCAGATGTCCTCTTTAGTCACCGGTTTCCATTTTCTGTTCCTGGAAAACTTGCTATGCAGAGTAGCTGATTGCTGCTCGTTGTAGCGATTTGTCTCCGTGACAATCTTTTCAATGACGTCATCTGTGAGAAATAATTTTAGGTATGCCAAAGGATCATTGTGCTCAACGTCTACCTTCATCCCAGGTGATCCAGTAAACGGAAATCTTGGCGGCGGTACCTCATCCATACCGCAATCAATAAGGCACCAAGTGCGCACATCACTGAGCTCGGGTGCAGAATCGTCGCTGTCGCCACTACTCTGGTCACTGTCAGAGTCGGATGACGAATCTTGCCACGAATCGCTATCGCCGTCGCTCAATTCTGCGAGGGGCTCTGTGTCGCTGCCGCTGTCACTCATCTGATCCAAACCCGCTTTGGAGATGCTAAAGTGACGCTTTGATGCCATGGTAAAAAAATTATTTTATGGGCAGCAAAAAGGGCAGGCAGGGCAGTGTAGGATGATCTGAGGTGATACTGTGTCAAATCTGAGGTGATACAATGTAATCTGACAGGATTTCACTGTATCACCTAACTTTGTGTGTGTGTCACTTTTATACTTTTATGCATTTGAATTACCCGCCCAGTTCCGCCCCCAGAGACGTATCCAGGAGGGCAGATGGAGGCATCCGCCGGGGCTCTCACCGGCAATCACAGCGGGGACATCGCTGGATCGCAAGGAGAAGGTAAGGAGACTCGGAGTTATCTACCCCGAGCGTTACTCGGGGTTACCGCTTCTGGCAGCGAAAATTAACCCCGAGTAACGCTCGGGAATACCACTAGGGAGGCTAATACCCTCTTAGCAAAAAAGTCCTTAGTGACATCCCTCAAACCCAACATTTGGAATAAAAATTACCAGATGGCTAAACTCTTCTCTGATGATGAAATTAAGGACCCTGATGCCCGATGACCAGATAAAAATTATAAGGTAATCAACAGTGACAGCAACCATCAACTTGACATTACTGAATAAGACGGCCAGGTAGTCCTGGATAATGAAACCTGAACCAGCCTCCTCAGGTTTCCATAGCAAGGGTCCACCATATCGGAGATATCTAGAGCCAACTGCCAAAATCAATCCAACTGAAATCGAGAAAGAGTTTTCAAGAGTTGTCAATTACATTTCAAACCCCGGGAACATGAACAATCCTGACCCAAACATTATGCTGTAAACACTTAAAAAACAAATGGTGTAACCAGGGCTCGAGTCCTGCAGGAACGCGTGGGAACGGCGTTCCTGCACTTTTTTCACAGGAGGAACGCCGTTCCCCCTGCAGGCACTCAGGGGGCGGCATTTTTTGCCCAAATGCCCTCCGTTCCCCCTGTCAGGGGGGGGCCACCTGATTGCCCCCCTCCTCCCCCCCGGCGGGCGGCTCTCTCCCTGTCACACGCGGCGAGGGAGCTGTGTTCTCTCTGCTCCCTCTCGCCGCGTGCCGTTTGCTGATGCAGGGAGCCGGAATATGACGTCATATTCCGGCTCCCTGCATCAGCAGACAACCCACGCGGCGAGAGGGAGCAGAGAGAACACAGCTCCCTCGCAGCGTGTGACACGGTGGCCGGTCCGGGGGGGGGGCTTAATATATGAGCATATTTATTTTACCCTTTGTAGTTTCTCCAGTTTACAGCAGCACTACTCAGCTGCCAGAGAAACTACAAAGGAGGTAAAATAAATATGTCCATATATTAATATCATTGGTGGCAGTGTGTGGTGATCCCCAGCCCGAGAAGGAGAGAACGCACTTTCATATTCTCCTTCTCGGCGACAGAACGGCAGAGCTTCCCATGCTCAGGGCTGCTAGGCCAATCAGAGGAGAGGGGGCAGAGCTATGTTGGCGATGTCATAGCCCCGCCCATACTCCTCTGATTGGCCTAGCAGACCTCTTCCAAGTAAGGGAGGCAATGGGGACCATTAGAGGACACGGTGAGTGCAAAGCCCTAACCCAGCCCCAGCCTAATGCCACTGCCTGTTCTCACAAGCCTGCTGGCATGCATTAGTAGCCACCAGCCTGCACACTACACAGGCCTTCTTTACTGTCACCATGTGGCCAGTCAGGTGAGGAACAGGCTGACCAGCTCTGCCCAGTTGCTGTTTAGTGACTACAGCCACTAACCCAGGGGCCAGCTGGTCATTGCCCACCCAAGCCAAGTTGGTGCCTGCCTAGCCAGTTAATGCCCACCCAGATAGTTGTCACCTGTCAAAACCAGGGACCAGCCTCCCATAATTCAGCTAACCTTCTGGTCTGCACTCAGACCAGACAGTGGCATAAGAAAAGCAATTCAGTGCCAGTCAAGACCAGGGGGATAGCCACAGTAAAACACTGCCCAGTGTCCACTCAGGCCAGCTATCTGGCATTTAACTGCCATGCTGTGCCCCCCAAGGCCAGGGGATAGCCATCCAGTCCCTGCCAAGACACATTGGCGGATCCAGGGGGGGTCAGCGGGGTAACTGCCCCATCGAGGCTCTCCCCTGCCGGCTAATGCAGGGCTGGCACTGTCCAAGCGCCAGCCCTGCAATGTGCCTTCCCGGATCGGAGGGGAGATCAGTGATCTCCCTCCCCAGTCCGCATGCATCATGCAGGCAGCCGGCAGGGGAGGGAGAGAGGACCCGGGAGCTCAGCCTGCAGCTCCTCCGGGTCCTTCTCTCGCGAGTACAGAGCGTTGCCACGGTTCCCACTGCAACGCTCCGGATGTCGTGAGAGTGAACTCTAGCCCTGGAGCTGCGGCCATCACTGCGACCACCAGGGATTCCCCACGGACCACCAGGGATTCTCCACGGACCACCAGGGATTTAGAAATGTCCCCCCTCCTCCCTCAGTAAAGGTAAGAAGGGATGGGGGACATAAATGTATGTAAAAGCCCCCCTACCCTCCTCACCACACATTCACACACTGCCCTCCGTACATACACTGCCCCCCACACACACACACATTGCCCCCCATACATACACTGCTCCACACACACACATTGCCCCCCCATACAGCCCCCCCATACATACACTACCCCACACACACACATTGCCCCCCATACACACATTGCCCCACACACCCTACACATTCACACATTACACACACACCCCCACACACATGGAACCTTTCACACACACTGCACCCCTCACACATTGCACCACTCACACACACCACTGCTCAGGGGCGTATTAGCCGCGAGGCAAACAAGGCATTTGCCTTGGGCGGCATTTTCCAGGGGGCGGCAAAAAACGCCGCCCCCAAATGCCCAAGGCAAATGTCTTGTTAGCCTTGCGGCTAACTGACATGCCGTCTGGGCGGGCGGTCGGTCGGTCTGCTGGGCGGCGCTGGCGGGCAGGCGGCTGGCGAGGGAGCACTTCCTCTGAGCTGTCTGCTCAGCTCCCTCGCGCGCCGCAGAGTAAGGCTGGGAGCCGGAATATGACGTCATATTCCGGCTCCGCCTCCCAGCCTCACTGTGCGGCGCGCGAGGGAGCTGAGCAGACAGCTCAGAGGAAGTGCTCCCTCGCCAGCCGCCTGCCCGCCAGCGCCGCCCAGCAGCCACTGGACCACGAGGGAGAAATTGGACCCCCCCCCCCCCAGCATTCACAAAGGTAAGGAGGCTGGGGGGGGGTTAAATTTTTTTGTAAAAAAGGGTTAAATATGTGTGTGTGTGTGTGTGTGTGAATGTCTGTGTGTGTGTGTGAATGCCTGTGTGTGTGTGTGTGAATGCCTGTGTGTGTGTCTGTTAGTGTGTCTGTGTATGTCTGTTAGTGTGTGTGAATGTCTGTGTATGTCAGTGTGTATGTCTGTTAGTGTGTGTGTGTATGTCTGTTAGTGTATGTGTATGTCTGTTAGTGTGTGTGTGTATGTCTGTTAGTGTGTGTGTGTGAATGTCTGTTAGTGTGTGTGTGAATGTCTGTTAGTGTGTCTGTTAGTGTGTGTGTGTATGTCTGTTAGTGTGTGTGTGTGTGTGTGTGTGTGTGTTAGTGTGTGTGTGTATATATGTCTGTTAGTGTGTATGTCTGTTAGTGTGTGTGTGTGTGTGTATGTATGTCTGTTAGTGTGTGTCTGTTAGTGCGTGTGTGTGTGTCTGTTAGTGTGAGTGTGTGTGTATCTGCTAGTGAGTGTGTGTCTGTTAGTGTGTGTCTGTAAGTGTGTGTGTGTTTCTGTTAGCGAGTGTGTGTTTCTGTTAGCTAGTGTATGTGTATCTGTAAGTGAATGTGTGTATTTAGAAGGCGGGGGAAGGGTGGGGGTGGTGCGGGTGGGGGGAAGGGTTGGATGGGGGTGGCGCGGGCGGGAGGGGGGCGCCTGAGTTTTGTCCTGCCTAGGGCAGCACAAAACCAGGATACACCACTGGTGGCCTATGCCCTACTAGAGCCCCATATCCCAGCAGACCCCAGGTAAGTTGTCAAACTGTTCTGAAACGGTTTGACTGCTTATTCTGGGAGGGGGTCCTGGCACTCTTGGCACCATAACCACTACACAGAGCTGTAGTGGTTATTGTGCATTGATTATTTCTTTAAATAATCTACAAGTGCCCCTCCCGAGATCAGGCTCTGGATCCGCCCCTGGTGTGACAGGGAGAGAGACGCCCGCCAGGGGGGGAAGGGGGGGGGCAGGTGCCCCCCCATGACAGGTTTCCTAAAAGGTAGGAAGGCTCGGTGGGTGGGCAATGTTAGTGTATGTGTGTGTATGTCTGTGTGTGTCTGTTAGTGTATGTGTTTATGTCTGTTAGTATGTATGTGTGTGTATGTCTGTTAGTCTATGTATGTGTGTGTATTTCTGTTAGTTTATGTCTGTTAGTGTATGTGTGTTTGTGTCAGTGTGTGTGTATGAGTGTACTTACGTCTGTTAGCGTATGTACGTTTGTGTATGAGTGTATGTGCTTCTGTTAGTGTATGCATGTGTATGTTTGCGTGTATGTGCTTCTGTTAGTGTATGTTTGCGTGTATGTTTGCGTGTATGTGCTTCTCTTAGTGTATGTTTGTAAGTGTCTGTCAAATCATTGAGAGTCTGTCATTTAGTGTGTGTGTGACTATTAGTGTGTGTCTGTCAGTGTGTTTGTGTGTGTCTCTCTGTCAATGAATTAGTGTGTGTCAGTGAATGTGTGCGTGTCAAATCAGTGACGTCTGTGTGTTTGTCATTGAGTGTGTGTGTTACTGTCATTGTGGGTGTCTGTCAGAGAGTGTGCTTAAAGGGACACTATAGGCACCCAGACAACTTCAGCTCATTGAAGTGGTCTGGGTGCAGTGTCCCAGTCCCCTTAAACCTGCAAGTGTAATTATTGCGGTTTCTCAGAAACTGCAATAATTACCTTGAGGGGTAACTCCACCTCTACTGGCTGTCTACCAGACAGCCACTAGAGGGACTTTCGGGTGGTTAGGTGACCAAAATTCGCCTAACTGATGCTGGACGTCCCCACCCTGTGCATGAGGACATCCAGCATCTGCTAATTACCCATAGGATTTTAACCCCTTCAGTGTTGAGTGGGGGAGGGGGGAACTATAGGGAATTATAGTGCCAGGAAAACAACTTTGTTTTCCTGGCACTATAGTATTTCTTTAAAAGGAGCAGGAAAAGGTGGAGTCTTAAGAGGAAGGGTGGGTTCTTAATCAGGAAGCGGTGCGCCCTTGACAGGAAGGGGTGGTAAATTTAGATTAGGGGGTGCTCAGGTATAGTCATGCCTAGGGCAGCACAAAATTAAAATACACCACTGTGTGAGTGTCTGAGTATGTGTGTGCGTCTGTGAGTGTATGTGTGTGCACGCGTTTATATATGCATACAAGTGTTTTGTTTTGTTTGTTTTTTTGGGGGGGGGAGGGGGGGGGAGTTCCCACACTTTTTTCCCCAGGACTTGACCCCTGGGTGTAACAATGCCCAGAAAACTATGACAACACCCATTCAAAAACTGAGGCAAACATTTAAAACTATGAACATGAAATCACACAATCCAACGGCAGGCACATATCATAATAATATTTCTGCTGAAACCTAACAAAGGAAAACAATCTAGGTGAACTGGTAACAGACAAAATGCAAATTCAATATCAGATTTAGCTAACAACTCTTACTTCGCATTCCGAACTAATTCTAAAGTATGATCAAAGGACGTATCCCGAACTCCTTGGGAGAAATATCATCACTGATCAGCCCGCCCACTGCCCAAGTCACTGCTTTGCAACATTGAATCCCTTAGGGATGTCCCTATCCCCCATTTTGTGTGGCAATAATAGTCCCCCTTCCCGGTATGCATAGCTACAGTATGTCACATACTGCACTTGTTATGTTTGTGACTCCTTATCGTATCCATGGCATTCTTTGATAAAAGCTAGGTGTTAATAATAAGCTTGCAGCTTTGATTACTGCCCCATCTCACTTTACAGCTGGGCTATAGCATAAAAACCATACATATTAAAATGTTACCCACAGCAGCAGGATTTATACTACAAATCAATTCTCTTCTCTCACTATTTTGCCAAACAAGCCTTGATGCCTGCACTTTCTTTCAATTTTAAACATCTTCTCAATACATTTGGTGTCATGCTGCACTCGACCATTCCAACTTCATTGCCCACTTGAAAAAATAAATCAATACAATCATAGGCTAAAACTCATTACAGCTGAGATCTCCCAATAAACCTTGCGTGATCTTATCTCCCAAACGTACCCTTTGATCTTCACACCTGTAGCAAGGAATGAGATATCTGCACTTGTATGTTGCCACTCCACAAACTCCTGTCATGCCTGTCCACTGGGGACTTTTGATTCGACACTTATTTTTCCTCTAACTGCAATATTATATCTTACATTACACAAGTACTAATAAAACACATCTTGATGACATTTTTTATCTTCCCTGAAGATGTTTTAATCTTTCTTTGTACTCCGTATTGAGCTGGGTTTTTTCTTTGTCTGAATTCCAACCATTTGAACAGCAATGCTATACTTAGAGTTAATATTTTCACTACAATTATCATTAAAGAACCAAACAAGTGCTACTGGACTGCTGCTCACAATTGTAGCAGTCCATGGAACAGCAGACTATAGCAATTGCACATTAAAGATATTGCAACAGTTGTACAATACAAAAGGGCTGCCTTCAGAGCTGTTTTCCCAGACAAGAAAGACACAGAGACATTAGCACTCTGTGATGACTTTGTTACATCTAAGGGACTTTGATCTGTGCATGGCCTTGCCCCCCTCAGACTGCGATCTACCAGAGATAGGGGAGAAGACCTGGCAAGAATGTCCACCTCATATAAGGTACACACACTAGCCACATCTGCACTGTTACAGCCACTCCCTAACTACTACTCACTTAAACACACACACTACCACACATGCCGCTACACATATCTACACTGTTACACGCTCTATTACACAAACTATTACAAACACACACATTAAGACACACACTCAGTCTACATACACAAACGTATGCATACACTCACACATACACACAGTGTATGTGCATATACATAATTTTCATTCACAATTATGTTGGGAATATTTGTATTTTTTTAGAAGATTGGTAAGTTTGGAGGGCGCTCAAAATGGACACTGTAGTCACCAAAACAACTTAATGAAACCGTTTTGGTGTATAGATCTGCCCAATTATTTGTCATTTAGGAGTTAAATCACTTACATACTCTTCCTAAACATTTCCTCTAAAAAGTCATCTAATGTTTGCACTTCCTTTAAAGCAAATTCTGTGTAATTTAGAATTTCTTATCTCCTGTTCTCATAATAGCTTGCTAAACCCTGCATGAGCATCCTGTGTGTGAATACAGTTCAATTTACAGAGAATGATTTAAAAACTTTTGAAGTAAGTTTTCATGCAGGCTGTGTCAGTCACAGCTAGGGAAGGTGTGGCAAGGGTTGCATAAACAGAACCAAGTGATTTTCCTCTTAAAGGACAGTGAAATGAGCAGTGAAACCAGTGGCGGATCCAGAGCCTGATCTCGGGAGGGGCACTTGTAGATTATTTAAAAAAAATAATCCTAGCACAATAACCACTACAGCTCAGTGTAGTAGTTATGGTGCCAGTAGTGCCAGGATCCCACCCCAGAGTAAGTAGTCATACCGTTTAAGAACAGTTTGACAACTTACCTGGGGTCTGCTGGGATATAGGGCATAGGGGTGTTAGGGGTGATGTGTGTGTGAAAGGTGCAGTGTGTGTGAGCGGTGAAGTGAGTGTGAGTGCGTAAGGGTGGCAGTGTGTGTGTTAGGGGGCAGTGTGTGTATGGGGGCACTGTATGTCTGTGTGTATGTCTGTGTGGGGCAGTGTGTGTATGGGGGGCACTGTGTGTATGTGTTTGGGGCAATGTGTGTATGGGGGGCAGCAGTGTGTGTAGGGCACTGTGTGTGTATAGGTGTGCAGTGTGTGCGGGGCAGTGTGTGTATGGGGCAGTGTGTATGGGGACAGTGTTTGTGGGACAGTGTTGTATGGGGACAGTGTTTGTGGGACAGTGTTGTATGGGGACAGTGTTTGTGGGCAGTGTGTGTTTGTGGGCAGTGTGTGTTTGTGGGCAGTGTGTGTTTGTGGGCAGTGTGTGTATGGGGGGCAGTGTTTGTATGGGGGCAGTGTTTGTATGTGGGGGCAGTGTGTGTAGTGTTTGTATGTGGGGCAGTGTTTGTGGGTCAGTGTGTGTATGGGGTCAGTGTGTGTATGGGGCAGTGTGTGTATGGGGACAGTGTGTGTATGGGGACAGTGTGTGTATGGGGACAGTGTTTATATGGGGACAGTGTGTATATGGGGACAGTGTGTATATGGGGACAGTGTGTGTATGGGGGCAGTGTTTGTGTGTATGGGGGCAGTGTTTGTGTGTATGGGGGCAGTGTTTGTGTATGGGGGCAGTGTTTCTGTGTACGGGGGCAGTGTTTGTGTGTATGGGGGCAGTGTTTGTGTGTATGGGGCAGTGTTTGTGTGTGTGGGGTCAGTGTGTGTAGTGTGTGTATGGGGTCAGTGTGTGTGGGGTCAGTGTGTGTGTGGGGTCAGTGTGTGTGTGGGGTCAGTGTGTGTGTGGGGTCAGTGTGTGTATGGGGTCAGTGTGTGTATGGGGTCAGTGTGTGTATGGGGTCAGTGTGTGTAGTGTGTGTATGGGGTCAGTGTGTGTATGGGGTCAGTGTGTGTAGTGTGTGTATGGGGTCAGTGTGTGTAGTGTGTGTATGGGGTCAGTGTGTGTATGGGGTCAGTGTGTGTATGGGGTCAGTGTGTGTAGTGTGTGTATGGGGTCAGTGTGTGTATGGGGTCAGTGTGTGTATGGGGTCAGTGTGTTTGTGTGTGTATGGGGGCAGTGTTTGTGTGTACGGGGGCAGTGTTTGTGTGTATGGGGGCAGTGTTTGTGTGTGTGGGGTCAGTGTGTGTAGTGTGTGTATGGGGTCAGTGTGTGTATGGGGTCAGTATGTGTATGGGGTCAGTGTGTGTATGGGGTCAGTGTGTGTATGGGGTCAGTGTGTGTATGGGGTCAGTGTGTGTAGTGTGTGTATGGGGTCAGTGTGTGTATGGGGTCAGTGTGTGTATGGGGTCAGTGTGTGTAGTGTGTATGGGGTCAGTGTGTGTAGTGTGTGTATGGGGTCAGTGTGTGTAGTGTGTGTATGGGGTCAGTGTGTGTAGTGTGTGTATGGGGTCAGTGTGTGTAGTGTGTGTATGGGGTCAGTGTGTGTATGGGGTCAGTGTGTGTATGGGGTCAGTGTGTGTAGTGTGTGTATGGGGTCAGTGTGTGTATGGGGTCAGTGTGTGTATGGGGTCAGTGTGTGTAGTGTGTGTATGGGGTCAGTGTGTGTAGTGTGTGTATGGGGTCAGTGTGTGTATGGGGTCAGTGTGTGTAGTGTGTATGGGGTCAGTGTGTGTAGTGTGTGTATGGGGTCAGTGTGTGTAGTGTGTGTATGGGGTCAGTGTGTGTAGTGTGTGTATGGGGTCAGTGTGTGTATGGGGTCAGTGTGTGTAGTGTGTATGGGGTCAGTGTGTGTAGTGTGTGTATGGGGTCAGTGTGTGTAGTGTGTATGGGGTCAGTGTGTGTAGTGTGTGTATGGGGTCAGTGTGTGTAGTGTGTGTATGGGGTCAGTGTGTGTAATGTGTGTATGGGGTCAGTGTGTGTAGTGTGTGTATGGGGTCAGTGTGTGTATGGGGTCAGTGTGTATGGGGTCAGTGTGTGTATGGGGTCAGTGTGTGTAGTGTGTGTATGGGGTCAGTGTGTGTATGGGGTCAGTGTGTGTAGTGTGTGTATGGGGTCAGTGTGTGTATGGGGTCAGTGTGTGTAGTGTGTGTATGGGGTCAGTGTGTGTATGGGATCAGTGTGTGTAGTGTGTATGGGGTCAGTGTGTGTATGGGATCAGTGTGTGTAGTGTGTATGGGGTCAGTGTGTGTAGTGTGTGTATGGGGTCAGTGTGTGTAGTGTGTGTATGGGGTCAGTGTGTGTATGGGGGCAGTGTATGTGGGGCAGTGTGTATGGGGGGAAGGGGAGGAGGGAAGGGAGGCTTTTTAATAAAAAAAAAAAAAAATGTATTTAATAAAATATATTTATGTCCCCCCTCCCTTCTTACCTTTATTGAGGAGGAGGGGGGATATTTATGGATCCCTGGTGGTCCCAGTGGGGAATCCCTGGTGGTCCAGTGGTTCCAGTGAACTCTAGCCCGCGCTCCAGGGCTAGAGTTCACTCTCGCGAGAGTTGCCCCCCCCCTGGATCCGCCAATGAGTGAAACTTCAGAGGCATGATCTATACACAAAAAAACAGCTTTGTTAAAGGACCACTATAGGCACCCAGACCACTTCAGCTTAATGAAGTGGTCTGGGTGCCAGGTCCATCTAGGATTAACCCTTTCTTCTATAAACATAGCAGTTTCAGAGAAACTGCTAGGTTTATATTAGGGTTAATCCAGCCTCTAGTGGCTGTCTCATTGACAGCCGCTAGAGGGCTTCCGTGCTTCTCACTGTGAAAATCACAGTGAGAAGACGCCAGCGTCCATAGGAAAGCATTGATAATGCTTTCCTATGAGACTGGCTGAACCCTGCATCAGCATTCAGCCGATGACGTCGCTATGGAGGAGGAGAGGAGGAGAGTTCCCCGCCCGGCGCTGGAGAAAGAGGTAAGCTTAACCCCTTCCTCCCCCTAGAGCCCGGCGGGAGTGGCACTTTTCCTGGCACTATAGTGGTCCTTTAAGCTAAAGTTGTTGTGGGGACTATAGTGCTCCTTTTAATTCTCTGCCTACAGGTGCTCCAAATATAAATTCAGCCATGATAAAGAACCATAGGGTGTATGTCAAATGTCAGAGCAGCAAACTAAGTAATACAATCCAAAGCCCTTGAGCTATTTTTTTATTTGTTTCAATGTAATATTGCGAACAACTTTGCAGGTTAGTAAAGGCTAACCTAGGTGCCCAGATAAATCTCAGTTATCATCTGAACATCACGGGAAATAAAGATCTGACACATGGGTACCAGAGTGAGCATTTACTGCAACAGGTTGATAAAAAAAAAAAAAAGTTCTTCTGTTTTTTTTTTGTTTGTTTTTTTATGGGTATAGAAATCCATAATCAAATGTCAGGATTTTGTACTCAATGCATCTATAGGTAGGTGTAACGCACCATTGTAAAGCACATTCATATTGATGTGAGCTCAGTAAACATGAGTTGTTATATCTGCAAATCCATTAATTATGGTTATCATATCCCACGCTGAAACATGAGTTAAGGGCTTTGCATACATGATGCAATCAATAGACGTATTGGTGTGATTTTACCGGATTGAATGCATTTTAAAATGCTGCCAAGCATCTACTCTTATCAAAAGGAATATACTTTCTGTCAAATTTTTAGATAGATTTATTTTTTTAATCTTTCTCCGAATAAATTGCTAAGCCTTTAGGTGCAATTAAATGTAAGTGACACAAACAGAAGACAATATTAAGTAGCATGGGCTCTTTCACTATTTTCAAATTGGAGTTGTCATTCAATCTTGCAATTAGAACAATGTATCAACAGAATTGTAGTTTTACCTTATAAGGCATTTAGGTTTTAAACCAGGGATTTCTTTGGCACTACGTGGTGCTGGTGTCATTCTCCCCCTTTGGACCAGTGAGGGTGATCACGGTCCTCACCTCTGGGGCCCAACTCAAATTCGCAGTTATAAACCAAGCTGAACAGGAGTCCTCTCTAAAAGGGTGGATGCCTCATGTCAAGCTGATAGCAGCAGGAAACAAGATGAACTTACCTGCAAACTTGACCAACTCTTCGCAGACTTCTGGATCAAACTGGACAGACGTCTGCAACAGCCTGTCAGGCAGTATAATTTAAAGTAACTATATTACTTTACAGAGAGGGAAGTGGACGCATGGAATAGCTTTTCAGCTGAAGTGGTAGAGGGAAGTGGACGCATGGAATAGCCTTTCAGCTGAAGTGGTAGAGGTTAACACAGTGAACGAGTTTAAGCATGCGTGGGATAGGCATAAGGCTATCCTATACAAACACAAAGATAAAGCACCGCGCTTACAGCAGCAGTAGTTTACTATCCAACAGCTTAAAATACATAGTAAAAACAAAGAGAACGTTACCTGCACTCTGGCCTAAATCCCCATGTACATTTAAACAAAATGGAGGCTCTTTAGTTTTATTCCAATGGCCATTTGAATATATAAGCTCACCTGCCATGTCAAGGCAAGCCTCAATAGGTGAGTCCTACTCTAGTAATTAGATTTGCTGATATCAGCCAAGAATCTCCAATAAGACAGGAAGGCGTATTTTATAAACCCTTTCACATAAGGCTATCCTAGACTTAAGATAAGGCCAGGGAGTAATGAAAGTATTTAGAAAATTGGGCAGACTAGATGGGCCGAATGGTTCTTATCTGCCGTTATATTCTATGTTTCTATCTGAGAGCTTACCGACCAAGGTTCAGCGGGAGGTGTCTGCTCTGGTAGAGAAACGGACCTGTAACAGGTGGCAGTGGTTGGAGCATCCTGGAATGGCGGCTTCAGTGAGACACATGCCTGAAGACCGAAGCTTTTAAGGTTCCGAACAGGCATTAGCCCAGAAGATTGGCACACATTGGGAGATACCATCACCATCACTAGACTTGTGTGTCGCGATGCACCTGGCTCTGGTGTTTACAAGCAGCCAGACCAAATCGAGACTGTCCTATTGGCTGAACCGTAGCTCTTGCTGCTAATGTTTTCCTGCCTTCACTATGTTGTTTGATCTTTATGCTTTATTGTTTTATCTGGCCTTTTGTTTATAGCTACTGATGGGCATTCCTCACCTCTTGCATAAGCGCTGCGGTTCCCTGGGGGAAATACGTTTCTACCATCCAGCTCCCATTATAACTTCTCTGTATGTGGCCTTTCAAATGTTGAACTTTTGTGTCTAATAGTATCAATCTCTTGCACCTGGGATAATTTAATCAATATTTCATTTTACTGTGTAGATACGTATACTTAGCCTGAAAAGATGTTATCCCAAAAAATTTGCAAAACCCTTATGCTTTGGTTTTGGGTATACTTGCATATGCTGTTGGGGAATGACAAGCATGCAAAACAAAATTAAAGAGTTTTTAAAAAGGAAAAATACAAATGCCTGTATTATTGCAACACTTACAATAACATCCTTTAAAGTTCTTTAAAGTTATAAGAGCAGCCAACACACATACAACTTCAGAAAACATTAAAGGACCACTCTTTTTCCAACCCACTCTCCAAAAAAAACACACCGTTTAGTAGATATACCCCACAATGAATACAAGCATGCATATTTTTATGCATGTATTCATTGGGAGTGTAGTCTAAAATAGATTACAAATGCTCCAGTTTTTATGACTGCAGCCTTTGTAAGCCCTTCCTCTTTTTTCCCAAAAGAGACTTTCAGTCTCTTCACAGGGAAATAACCAATCAGAGGCTTCTCATTGAGAAGCTTCTGACATGGTCACCACGTGCACGCGTGAGCTGGCTCATTTGTGCACGTGTGTCGGCTCACTCACACTCGCGCACCCCGTCGCTTGTTCACTGCTAAAGCTGGTCTGAGGTCAGTTGGGGAGGGAGAGGGAGGCTGGCATGTCAAGTACAGCGTGCCTGCCACTTCTGTTAACTCATTTGATTGAGTTTGATTGACAGCCAGGGGGGAGTTCCCTAGTTAATTTATAAAAGTGCTGATTTGCTTTTGGGGTGTGGAGTGGTCCTTTAATCAAATAGATGTTTTTCTTACATTTCCCATTATGACCGGGTCTTGTGTTTTGTTACTTTTTGTTATTTTTTTTCTGAAATCCTGGATATATAAACTGTGGTTCTGCCCCAGTTTTGATGTAGGCATCCATGACAATTAGAAAGGATTATATGCCATCAGCATTCCATAAATCATAACATTAGGATGAAGCCGGTATTAAAGTAGAAGGATATTGTAAAACCATCAAATAATAGTAATAATCTTTTACTTTATTTAAAGCCCGGCATGTCCACTCCTTTTAGCTAGGTTTTTCATTTTTCTTCCTAATTCACTGCAATTCATTGTTTGTTGAATAAGTCTCAGCCAGGATTTTTTTTTTAGCGTATCTATTTTGGGCTATATTTTCCAATTCCCTGTGCTTAATTCCAAACAATTCACAGTTTAGGGATGAGTTATATTTGTGTTTTTTATTGGGTAAAGACCACTTGTAATCGTCAATGGGGCAAGGTCTAGTAATAAGCATCTAACCAATTTCGCTTTCATCTACCTAATTTGGTGAACAATCGAACTGCAGTGGTTCCAGCTTTCAGTCGCTGCTGTCCATCCAATGGCAAGAAAACCTTCAATAATATGTTGTGAGGAAGACAAAAATTGAAATCTCCTTCGTGAGATGCAACCGAATGTAGGAATAAGTGCCCCAGAGATGATTGATGTAACTCACTGAAGATACACTGTCCATTCAGAGCAGAATGCAACAGTTAGTCCAAAGATGGGCAACCACCGGCTTTAGGATCTTTGAGCACCAAGGAGCCGAGCTAAGTCCACAGAGGCGGCAAGTGAATTGCCAAAGCCTTCCCCATCATAAGAACCTAAGGAACGGGTGGCTGTTGATGTGAGCAGGGACGGAGAGGTAGGCATTCTTTAAGAAAAGGCTTGTAAACTAGTCGCCGTTTTGGAGCAGATCCCACGAGATGTGTACACCCATCATCTTGAAGTAACAGTAAACAACATAAGCGTTGAGTTCCTGCAGGTTGATTGCTGGGTGAAAATCATTTCTTTTGGGAGTCCTCCATATTCTACTACAATCACACACCACTGGAGCTCACCCAATGCATAAAGTACCACAAAGGCAAAGTATGTAGGCAGACAGACCACAGCAATACTTAGCAGGCACAAAGGGCAGTAGTTGGGACCAGGTGTAGGAGGTATGAACCAAAGTGTACAGACAGTTTAGATATATAATATCAGGCACAGTAAATACAGGCCGTATAACAAAGGTGGTCAAACAACTGGGGCTCACCCAGTATAGGAGACAAAACTATCAGACTCCCCTCAGCAGCACAATGACATGTAAGTAATAAGGGAGGTTACCACATAAACAAGTAGGGCAAGCACCAGCTACCACTCAAGTAAAACCTCTAGGGTCAATGCACTGACCTTAAATTCGGTCCCCACACCCAATCAGGTAGAATTGATTGCAGTGGCGTACACACAATCCATCGGGCCCCGGTGTGAAACTGATCCATGGGCCCTCCCTCTTCCCCACCTCTAACGCCCCGGCAGACACACACACACACAGACAGATACATACAGACACATACACACACGACACATACATACAAACAGACAGGCACACGTACATACAGACATTCCAGGCACAATAACCACTACAGCCCTCCGTAGTGGGTATGGTGCCAGGAGTGCTGTGGAGCCCTCCCAGAGTAACTAGAAATACTGTTTGGGGTCTGCAAGGATAGGGCCTGTAGTGGGGGATAGGGCAGGTGCAATGTATTAGTGTGTGAGGGGAGCAATGTGTGTGAGGAGTAGAATGTGTGTGTGTGAGAGGTTAGAGTGTGTTTGTGTGGTGCAGTGTGTGCATGTGTGGTGCAGTGTATGCGTGAGGGGTGCAGTTTGTGTATGTGTGGTGCAGTGTGTGTGAAGGATGCTGTATTTGACAGGTGCAGTGTGTGTGCGGTGCAGTGTGTGTGAGAGGTACAGTGTGTGTGAGGAGTGCAGTGTATGTGTGAGGGGTGCAGTGTATACATGAGGGGTGCAGTGTTTGTATGTCGGGTGCAGTGTGTGTGAGGTGTGCAGTGTATGTGTGAGGGGTGCTGTGTGTGTGATGGATGCAGTGTTTGTGAGAGGTGCAGTGCATGTTTGAGGGGTGCAGTGTATATGTGTGGGGTGCAGTGTGGGTGTGTGATGGGTGCTGTGTGTGAGAGAGATGTGCAGTGTATGTGTGAGGTGTGAGATGTGCTGTGTGTGTGAGGAGTACAGTGTGTGAGGGGTGCTGGGTATGTGTGGGGTGCAGGGTGTGTGGGGTGCACTGCTCTCTACAGAGGTATTTGGATAAATTGGAGGACTGGGCAGGCAAGTAGATGAGTTTCAATACAGATAAATACAAAGTCATGCATTTTGGAAAAAGGAACCCACAAGCCATTTATACATTAAACAGGATAGAATTAGGGATACAATTAAGTGAAAATGACTTGGGAGCAATTATAAATCACAAACTGGGCAACAATATGCAATGCTGTTCTGCCGTAGTAAAATCTAGTAAGGTGCTTTCATGTAGGAAAATGGGTTTTGATTCACGCAATCCAAATATAATTGCGGTTCAACATGCGATTCAATTTTGGGCACCAGTTTTAAAGAAGGATATTGAAGAACTAGAAAAAGTTCAGTGGTGAGCTGCAAAGCTAGTATTGAAATAGGGATTTTTTTTTCCCTTTTTGTGGCGTAATTACAAACGGCTACAGTTTTGATTTGTTTTTTTAGGGGGTGGGGGGCTATTTTAGCCTTTTTTAGATCAGCAGCATACGAGAATGGGCTTCACAGTTGAACTTGATGGATTTTAGTCTTTTTTCAACCTAGACAACTATGTAACACACACCGTGCATGTGCAATAACATACATAGTCACATAAATGCATGCTTAACATATACATTCAAATAGTTACATAGGCTGAAAAAACATGTGTCCATCAAGTTCAGCCTTTCTCACATCTGTTTTGCTGTTGATCCAAAACAGCATCCCCTTTCACATGCATAAATATTGTTTTACTGTACGTGATATAATTGTGTTGTGTCTGTTGTAAATTACGTAAAGAGTGCTTTAGAAACGGGCACATATATACTTTGGATGGGTCTGGTGCAGCAAAATAAAAAAAAAAAATCTAACTTGAGATACCAAAAAATGAATTCTCACATTATTTCCTGTCTATTCAAACCTTTACCTTAATTGCCTTACTGGCAAATATTTGACTCAACTCCAAATAACACAAAATGCTTCTACAAAGCTTTTCAGTGGACCTTCATGCAAACAATGCAATTTAAACTCTTCTACCTCAGTCACATACCTTTCTACAACTCTACTTCCTTTGATCTGCCCTTATTACTGGAAACACCCCTACTTATCGTCTTACTTTTTATAACCCTTCTCCCCTCTTCTTCTTCTTAATAATATTGGCAATTATATAATGCCAACTTACTCCACATAGTTTTACAATGTTATAAAAGGAGAACATTTTACAATAAATGAGACAATTCCAAAATGTTACAGGAACAATAAGTTGATAAGGACCTGCTCAAACGTGCTTGCAAACTAAATAGCATCTATTCTATTTACTAGTTTCTATTTTACAATTTTTCTCTGCTGCTCAAAAATTCTGGGACTCACTTCCATTTGGTTTGCCCATCATAAAATGTTTCCTCAAAACTCATTTTTTAAAGAAGCTAATGGTTTTATTAACCTTAATATTTAGATCCCCATAATATCTACAATATAGCCCACACACGTCTTTTGAGCTTAGTCTACTATATACATCCATTTTCCAGTTAAGGTTGGCGTTAGGGCTTTCGAAGCATATTGTGATAGATTGTGTCTGTCAAACTAAGGCCTCAATCACAATCCTGTCCTTGTTTTCATTTGATAGCTACTTTTGAACCTCGACTACTACTGTGTATAAAACATTTCTTAACCATTTTCTGTCCGTAATGTCTTTGAAATAGAAATTATTATTAATTTAAACCATGGTTAACTTTTTTCATCACTCATTCTTCAGATTGCTATGCCAAGATCATGAGGTTCATGACAACAAACTTAAGAAACAATATATTCTTAATATTAATTAATATAAGAAATATAGTGAGCGCTCAACTGCAGTAGGTAATCCCCTGTGTCATCCACGTGCACTATTTAAAGCTGGGTGCTAGAATAGGTTAAAAACCTTGTTACGATATCAAGATCATACATACAAATACAAGAAACCCACAGCACACCATTTCATGCAAAAATATTTAATCAATTAGATACAATATATCATGTCACAAGTGTACAATCAAAAATGCAATAAAGATAAAGTGCAACGTATCTACACCTTAGTCCACATAAATAAAGTGCAACAAGGTTACCTTCAGAAACTGTATACTGACCTAGGGCTGGAGACAAAAATACCCCAACGTTTTGGCCACTGCCTTGGTCACAGGATTCTCCAGGTAATTTTTGTCTCCAGCCCTAGGTCAGTATACAGTTTCTAAATGTGACCTTGCTGCACTTTGCACTATTTATGTGGATTAAGGTGTAGATAGTTACTTTGCACTTAACCTTTATTGCATTTTTTTTTTTAAACATTCTTTATTTGTTGATTTTCAGTGAGAAAAGAAACGTTGGGGTACAAAAAAGAAATAGGGTAGGGGTGGTACAGCCAAAATGGTACAGGTGTGCGGTAGTTTCACATTCAGATCTCAATTTCATAGGGTTTTGCGAGAGCGCTATGAGTACCTGGCGTGGTCTGATGGCTTAGAGTTTGCTGTGCGGTTGTGGGGGTTACAGTGACCTCATTTTGGTCTCTCTCTTTTCATGCGGTTTGTTTGCTCGCACCTGTGTTGGTGGCTGTTTGAGGTGTGCGGTGTTACTCAGTAATGGTTAGTTTAGTAGGGTGGGTTACCCTCTTTTCTGGTTATTTTGTTTTGTCGTTGCTTGGTGGTGGGTTCCCGTGGGTCTGGGTGGTCGGTTGGGGGGGGGGGGGGGTTGAGGATCTATGTACAGGGGTAGAGTACCATGGCGGGGTCGGTCTCGAGTATCCCTTGGATGTCCAATATATCGGGTTGGAGTTGTGCTACGCTTGTTGGGTTTCAGTGTATTGGTGTTTTGGTTACTTTGTTGGAGTGTTGGGCCTGATTGGTGATGTGGTGGCCGTCCGTGGGCCTTTATTGTAGGTGGGGTTCAGATAGCCAGGGGTACCATATTTTGTGGAAGTGCTTGGTGGTCTTGTGTATTATGGCTGATATCCTGTCCATGTGTATGGCTTCTTTGGTTTTGCGTATGATTGTTTGTAGTGTGGGGGTGTTTGGTGTTCCCCATACTTCAGCTATTGCCCGTCTGGTTGCCAGGGCTATCCTAATTGTCATTTTGTTTTGGGCTCTGGTCAGGTCCTCTCGTGGTCTGGAAAGGAGCCATGTCCAGGGGTCTAGTGGTAACCTTTATTGCATTTTTAATTGTACACATATGACATGATATATTGTATCTAATGAAAAAAATATTTTTGCATGAAATGGTGCGCTGTGGTTTCTTCTACTTAATATTAATCAGGAAACGTTTGTATATGTTTTTGTCATCAAATATTGCAAGGTATGTACTGGTTGAATTGCTTATGCAAATTCCGTTTGATCATTATTATTAATGTATTGATAATTGTGGTCAGTGGTTTCTCAAGTCCTATTGGGTGTTAGATTCAGAGAAACACTGTCTTTGTTAATGTTTTAATAAATGTTCTCTGGAATGACCAAGACTACTTACGCTTTCCTGTTTAACGTACCATATAAGGACTTTTTTTGCTGAACAATTAATGCCAAAAGTGTTGTAAAAAAAAATCAGAAAATTGTGATTGCAATTATATCGACATTATTAGGAGCTAATCATTAGCCGCAATTACTAAACAATAGGTTGTGATCAAAGTTAAGGTTTAGTTAATACTCAGTTTAGCCATCACTACTTAATTTTTGGAGGATATACACACAAATGCCAATAATACCTACCAGTCTGGGCATATTTTCAGAATGCAAACTCACTTCTAAATATTTTGGATACATACTGAGTCATGCTATTTTAAGGAAGCTTTGGCTCATGCTCTAGATTGGCATCCTATACGGTCATGACACAAGCTGGTCCCAAATGTAATGAACTAACTGAGTGACCAAAGTGGTTACTTAAAATCACACCTTTTAAAAACTGCAAATATACAGCATTCTTTGTATGTGTATGTGGCAGCAGAACCACTGCATATTTGTGGAGTTCCTTCAATATTGTGTGTGTTCCCCTGTAATTTCTGTATACTGTGCCCCACTCCCCGTTCAGGGAGCTTGCAAGAAAGAAACGCATTTGTCTCCTGAATGGGGAACGCCTCCATAACCCATTTTGAACGTGAGTTAGAACGTTCCATTAGAGCATTCTCACTTCGCTACAAAACTGCAAGGGAAACAATTAATGAAGGCTCTCCTGTGTGGCCGCTACAGTACAGACGAATGCCAGCCAGGGGGAGCGTTCTTGGATTGTTTCCCGACTCGTTTGTCTCCCGAACGAGGACCTCCCCTGTGCCCCATTAGAACGTTCCCAGCAATTAAGCAGAACATTTGTACTTGCAACATAAGTGTGAAATCGCAACGTTTGCACTGGCAACATAGTGTGAAACCGCAAGGGAAGTAATTAATGAGTGTTGGGTGGCCGCCCTTTCGTATAGCCGAACGCAAACCAGGGGGAGCATTCGTACCCCGAAAAGAGACTCTTCCCTTGCAGGTTTCAGCACTGGAGCCTTGCGAACAGAGAGTGGTCAGGAAAAGTGCTCTGATGGGGATGCCTGAGGTTGGTGGGGACACTTTTGGGGCACTGGCTACTTTGGCGGGCGTTTCTGTGCATGGGAGACAAAAGAACAGTTTCCTTTCCCGCACCTTGGCTCCAAGACACAGAGGATCCTGGGATGAAGACCCCCTGTCCGATCAGGTGGGAGACCACCTGTATGTGTGGAGGGCTTTCTGTACCTGGGAGACAAAGGTACAACGACCCCCTTTCCCGCGCTTTGGCTCCCAGGTGCAGAGGCTCCTGGGATCTGACCACGTTGGTTTGAGAGGAAACCCCCTTGCACAGGGATATGCATAAAAGCCGAGTGTGGCTTAATAAAAGTGTGTTGTACCTCTAGGACTGTGTGTCATCCAGTTACTGGGGGGATATCGGTCTCATTATACTCTAAAGTGGTTCCTGAGCGGCTGAAGGAAGTTAATAGCGAAGGTAACCGATCAAGTTAACCGGGGTCCGCTACATTTTACCTTTTTTGTTTGTTTGTTTTTTATTCATGGTGTTATTTACTAAAATTTGAATTCACTTTGTATTTACTCGAATTCTTACTTTAGTGAATAACCCTGTACATTTACCAGCAATAAAGTTTCCTTCATAGTTCTGCATGGGATAGGAGACTGTTTTCAAGCAAAGATCAAGAAAACATTAACAACTGACTACAGCAAACGGTTTCTTACCCACAGAACGTATTCATATACTTATAACACTATTTCTTATTTCGTCTAGATTTTCTTCTTTTTTTTTTTTTTTAGAGAAGACACCGCAAGGAGCCACAGCTTGGGTTAAGTCTGTCTGTAGAACTGAGCACGTATCTTTCAATGCGTCTGCTAAGCAGCAGAGAAGTGCCATTCTCCAGGGAACACGGGGGGAGAGAATACCACTTCAGACCTGCACAGCAAATCGCTTTATTTTGTGTAACAAAATTCAAAGAGCACAAGAGCAGAGCTGTTTTCTAACATATTGTCTCTGTCCAGCTTTACTCCGAGACAGCATATTAATTACAAAATCAATAACAGTGGCTTTCATTAGTATATTAAATACCATAATCAATAATATTTATACATTGCAAAGACAGACTTCCCCAGTGGAAAGAAAAGCATTTTTTTTCTCTTTTGCCCTGACAGTTTAAGAAGTCATTGCTTCGCGCAGGAGATTGGCTAAGCAGTAACGGGAGATACATAGCATTGCCTACACAGACAAATACTCCATTAGGTATATTCTTTTCTATCACCTGCAAAATGAGGCAGGAGGGGGGAACAACGCTTAACATGAAAGGCCGGGTGATCACGTTGCATTTTTAATTGCCTTGTTATTTTCTCATATAGGTCTAAGTTTCCTGTTGAAACTGCTCTGTAAATTCAGCCTCACAAATAATCCACAACGCGACTTGACGGTGATGAAATTAAAAGCAGAAAAGAACGCTGTAAACAGAGCTGAAAGATTGAGGAGAGTTCTCAGCTACAAAAATCCGCTCGCTATCTAAATAGAGAGAATCACGCTCAGGCAGCTAGATTCAATGTATACCAGTGTTATCAGCTGGCCAATACTGTAAAGGGCATTTTCTGAGATTATTGTAGTCAGTCTGCAGAGGGAAAGCGCTGATTTGTCTTTGCATTGTGGCAGCAACCCATCTTTTCGTTTCTTCAAACGCACGGTGGAAACGGCTGGATACGAGTCATCGTGGTAACGGTTTTGTAATGTGGAATAAGATAAAATAGCAAAGAGTAAATAGTAAAAGAGACAACACATAAAAGAACAGTAATGCCCACACTATACAGGTATCTCAATAACAGTCAGAAATGATGGAGCGTTTTTTTACCTGTTCCAGTCAAAAATGATAAAGTGATTCATCTTATTTTGTGAGTATGCTTTTGTTTCTGTATTGATGTAATATGAACGCATTACACCACATTCATTTCACTGAGTGTTGCTGCTGCTCTGTAAACAACCAATGTCACCTTCGCATGACCTTGGACCTTATAGACGTTATTAGCCAGAGGCACAAAATCATGTTCTGCTATCTGCAAGGCAGGATGCATCATGTAATGTCAAATCAAAGTTTACAAATTATGAAGAAGATGTAATATGTACGAATCACACATTAAAGGAACCTGGCATGATAGCTTTATCAGTCGTTTGATGCATTATAGTGGCTGTGTGATAAAAACATTAAATTAACCCCTTAAGGACACATGACATGTGTGACATGTCATGATTCCCTTTTATTCCAGAAGTTTGGTCCTTAAGGGGTTAAATATTAAAGGGACACACAAAACACCATAAATAGTAGAATGCACTGTAATGGTTATGGTGCCAGGAGCGGCTTGGTGCTCCCCTCCATTGCAAGAGTCGAACTGCCAAGTGACACTGTCCACTTTCACTACTGCTCAGTGAGAGCCAGACTCTCCATCTCAGGAGCGTCCATTATTTCTCCTGAGTTAACTCCTACAGTGAAGAGCTAGGTTATTGGCTGAAGTCATCAGCTGACTGCTCTCAGCCAATGAGCTATGGCGTACACAACTGGGCTTATTTCAAAGAAGAACGCTTCCGGTTCTCACTGAGCAGTAGAGGAGGTGGGGAGTGGTGCCAAGCGGACCCCAGGTAAGAGGTGAAACGGTTCTAAAATGGTTTCACATCATACTATTGGGTGGTGCCTTGCACCATAACCACTGCAGAAAGTTGGCATTCAAACTATTCTCATTCATGAAAATACACTCCATTGGGGTTATGATAAAAATAACTGTACATTAATTGTACAGTTTGTATAAAGTACAACTTAGTTTTTAATTTTTGCAAAATTGGATATTTTTTATGATGTTAATTCACACTGGTTTTTAGCAACATCTCAAATTATATTGGCAGCCCAATCATACATTTTACTATAATAAAGCCATTGTGAAAAAGGTCTCCATGGCACGGGGGAATGCAGTGGCGTTAAAATAAAATACTATTGTTGGCAGTTGCCTGGGGCATACATAAATATAATGTGCCTATTCCAACTAATAGGGACCCACTAAAATAGCAAGGGGATTTAATTTCGGGTCCCTGAGCCAGGTGATCATGAGCCGCTTCAGATGCATTCTCATTTTTTTTTGGTGCCATGAGTGTCTCTTTAAGACTTCCTTGTTGCACTAAAGGCGATAATCCATCCACAGAGAAATTATGTTGCAGCTTCGAGAGTTCCAAGCTCTTCTTCCTATTCACCTTGTGGCATATCATAGGGTTTGCATGTCAGAGATGTAAAGGGTGTTTGTACTTTGCAATGGCACAGATAAAACGTGCCATCCATCTCCTGGGACAGGGCTGTGGTAGTCAGGGCAGAAAGCTGTCACCGTGAATCCCAGCTTTGCAGCTGCCTCTGCTGTAAATTGGAGGTTGGAAGGATTAGAAAGAAAAAGGTAGGTTTCTACAATAGAAAGACTGATCGCTGCTTTTCAACCTATAATTTGTCAATCCTGGAGAGCGTAGAGGATCATTGTGCGCTGTAGACTTGTAAGCGAGGTCAAAGCAGCTAAGTTCTCAGCAAGACATTGAATAGGGGTGTGTGAGAGGTTGTATGGAAGGAGGGCGGTTAAAGCAGCCTGCAATTCTACGTACCTTAAACAAAAAAACAAAAAAAATAGTGGAGAAAAAAAGATGGATGCAGAGAGATGGTATTTCAAGAGCATAAGAATCTAAGAGGCAAGCGGGGAGTTTGCTAAAGTGCAGATTCGACCTCAGATGCCATTCTGTGAACTGCAGAGAAAGAAGAAAGCAGAATTTCTCTCTGAACATCAGTCATGCTCTCCCCTAGAACATACTGTTCAAAGCTCATTTCATTCAGATAGACAAAGATTATATTTACCCCATCAAAAGCTTCAAAGTCCTGTCACACATGGCAAACGTATACTGGAATTGTAATTAAGTGAAAGCACTTAGCCTTGCAATATCTTCCTTTGCCACGATGGAAGGTAGCATTATCATATATCATATATATTTAATTATGTTTAAGTGAATAACAAAATTGCAACAACAAAGGAAAAGTGCAATAACAAAATTAACACAGTTCCCATCCCTATTGTTTGGATGGGTCAGAAGGCAGCACTATAGCAATTTTAAAAAATAAACAACATTAAAATTATTATTATACACTGATCAGTAACAACTGTAAAACCACCAGAATAATATCGTATAGGTACCCGTCATATTGTCAAAACAGCTCTGATGCATGGAGGCATGGAGTCAAGAAGACCTCTGAATGTGTCCTGTGGGTAACGTGTCCTGTGGATAAAACGTTAGCAGCAGATCCTTTAAATACTGCATCTTGCGAGGTGGGTCGTTCATAGATCAGATTTGTTTTTCCAGCACATCCCACAGATACTCAACCAGACTTAGCTCTGGGGAATTTAGAGGCAACACCTTGAACTCTTTGACATGTTCCGCAAATCATTTCTAAACAATTTTTGCAGTGTGGCAGGGTGCATTGTCCTGTTTACAGGGCCAATGCCATGAATGGGGGTACGTGGTCTGCAACAATCTCTAGGCAGGTGGTATATGTCAAAGTAACATCCACATAAATGCCAAGACCCAAGGTTTTCCAGCAGAACATTGCCCAGAGCATTGTCCCCACCTGCCTACCTTCTTCTTATAGGGCATCCTGCTCCCAACTCTTCCCAGGTAAGCAATGCACAACGTAGCCATCCACCTGATCTAAAAGAAAATATGATTCATCAGAGCAGGCAATTTTCTTCCATTGCTCCATCATCCAGTGCTGAAACTCATGTCCCCATTGAAGGTGGTGGACAGGGATCATCATGGGCACACTGATGGGTCTGCACTCTGACTGATCTGCCCATACACAGCAAACTGCGAAGCACTGTGTGTTCTGACACCTTGATATCATGGCCAGCATTAAGCATTTCAGCAATTTGAGCTACAGTTGTTGTGTGATCACACTAGATGGGTTAGCCTTCACTCCCCACATGCATCAATAAACCTTGGGTAACCATGACCCTGACACTGGTTCACCTATTGTTCTTCCTTGCACCACTTTTAGTAGACACTAACCACTGCATAAGAAAAACCTTGTAGGGATCTACAATTGAAGTGTTACCTGGAGGGGCAGATGGCGTAAAGGATTATTGTCTAAATATTGCTCAATCTGTATCAGGGTATTTTAACCCCTGAATGTACAACAATAGAGAGAATTTATGACAAACTTACCGTAATTTTCTTTTCCTGGCTATTTCTCATGGCAGCATCACTTATGGGTAGATCCTCCCTTAGCAGTCACAGGACATGAATTCATTAGATTAATTAGACTGATAGGTATAAAGAGTCCCTCCTCCCCTTACACCACAGTCCAATTATAAAGCTGGAAAAATAAAAGAATGGGCGGGAACCCTGATGCTGCCATGAAATATAGCCACGGAAAGTTTGTCATAAACTTTCTCTATTCCTGGCTAATCATGGCAGCATCACTGATGGGTAATACCCAATCTCACAGAAATATAGGGTGGGAATAAAGAAACCGAGAAAAAACACTATACAGACATTAATGCTGCAAAGTAATTTAATATCAGCGGGATAAAGAAACCATAGACAGAATACTCTTCCCAAAGGAGGTGGAAGAAGAGGCCACGTCCAGTTTGTAGTGTTTTATGAACGTCATCGGGGAAGACCAGGTGGCTGCTCTGCAAATATCATCGTATGGAACCTCTGCCCAATTAGCCTATGAAGTCGACAATGCTCTGGTAGAATGTCTTCACATCTTTATTGGAGGAGACTGACCTCTAGAGACATACGCTTTCCTGATTATTAGCGAAATCCAACTTTTCAATGTAGATAAAGAAGCTGCCTCACCTCTCCTAGCTCCTGAAGGTAGAACAAAGAGTTGGTCAGTCTTCCTGTATGACTGAGACTGAAGAAGGTATTGAGACCGACAGTTCTTAACATTCAAACATTGCCACTTAACTTCTTCACTAGAAGTTTGATTGGGATAGAATAATGGAAGGACCACATCTTGAGAGAGATGAAACTGAGAGACGACCTTAGTCAGAAGGGTAGTATCAAAATTTTCAAGGGGAACAAACATCATCAGTCAGGTAGTTGAGAGGAAGGTCCCAAGGAGGGGTACCGGATCTGGAAGAAGGTCTCAACCTGAAAGCTGTCTTGAAGAATCTTGATATCAAAGGATCCAAAGCCCATGAGATATTGCATAATGCTGAAAGACCCTAGGACTAAACTCTAAGAGTGCTGAGGCTAAGGCCTTTGTCCAGACCTTCTTGGAGGAAATCCAGGATCTGAGTATTGTGAAGTTGCAAGAAGTCAATGTTCTTGGCCAATGCCCATTCTCTGAATATATCCCAGATTCCATGGTAGCATGAGGAAGAAGAACCCTTCCTAGGCTGCAAAAGGGTATTAACCACTGCTTCAAAGAGGCGCAAATGACGTAGTCTTTCCTTTTCAAGACCCATACACCCAGCTTGAGGTGTTCTGGATGAGGATGGGAGATTTAATTTTGACTCAGCAGATCTATCATTACTAGGAGAAGCAGAGGTCATTCCTGACTCAACTTGATTAAGAGAGGGAACCATGGCCTTCCTGGCCAGATTGGGATAATAGTAATAACTTTTTTGCCTTCTGTCCAAATCTTTAGCAGAAATCTGGGTATCATGGGTAGGGAGGGAGGGAACCCATACCTCAAATCGAATGACCAAGGGAGAGAGAGAGCATCCTGGCCCATCACCCCATTGTCTGGACGGAGAGCATAGAATTCTCTACCTGACAGTTCCTGGACGTCGCCATAAGGTTGATCTGGGGTATGCCCCACCGATGGGCAATCCATTAGAAAACCGCCGGTTGAAGCCTCCATTCTCCTGGAAGAATTCCTGTTCTGCTGAGGAAGTCCGCAGTAACGTTATCTGAACCTGGAATATAGATTGCTTTTAGGCCTCAAAGCCTGTTCATGGCCACTTAATGGAGCCAGTTTCTTCAAGAGCAATTTGTTCCTTTGCCTCCTTGGTTGTTCACATACAAATCTGCATCTTTTCAGTTGAATTGAAGAAGGAAGCAATTCTGAATAGGACGAGACTTCCATTGGTCCCATTTTACCAGCCTGATTGTTGATGTCAGAGAACCTAAGAGGCTGAGGACTTCTCTCGCTGAGGCCTTTTTGAGACTTTTTTTTTCCTTTTTTGTCTCGAATTTTCAAGGCTCTGTCTGAAGAGAAAAACACATGGGCTGAGATCCTATCTATCACTGCTCCAAGGAAGACAATTTATTGAGAAGGGATCAGGTAACTCTTCTCTATGTTTAGAAGCCAGCCATGATCTCGAAGAATGTTCATCGTCACTAGAGTATGATGAGCCACTATCTGGTAAGATGAGGATATCGTCCAAGTAATGGAAGATTTCGATTCCCATTTCTCTTATAAAGGCTCTTCAAGTGACAAGAACCTTCGAGGACGTTCTTGGTGCTAAGCTGAGACCAAACGGAAGGCCCCTGAATTGGAAGTGTTTTCCTAGATCCTTCAGATCTATCGAAGTCATCCAATCCCCTTTTTTGATGTTTTTCATAATGGACTCCATTTTGAATGTTCTCACGTCGAGCATGGAATTTACTCCTTTTAAGTTGAGAATTAGAAGCCACTTTCCTTGTGGTTTTGGAGCCAAAAACACTGTGGAGTAAATGCGTTTGAACCTCTCTATCTTTGGAACTTCTTCTATTACCCCTTGTAATAGTAGAGATGCATTTTCTCATGGCTTTTTGTTTGGTGCCTGACAATACCCTCGCCTTCCTGAAGAGAGCGGATATTGGGTAAGAGGAGAACTCTATCCTGTAACTTTCTTTTAAGATAGAATTGACCCAGACGTCTGTGACATTTGCGGCCCAAACAGGGTAGAAGAACCTTAGTCTTCCTCCCACAATCCCTGAAAGGGCCTGAAGACCTTCAGAAGTTCTTCCCAGATGTTCAAGAACCTCTCCCTCTGGAGGCTTTATTCGCCGATGACTGGGAGAAGCTTCTCCAAGAGAAAGTTCTCAAATATTCCCTTCCTGGTTTACAGCTTCTGCTATCCCGAAAGGACCGATCCTTTAAACGTATGTTCTTCCAGGAAGAGGAAAAGGGCTTGTGGCGGAACCAACCTCGCCACTGAGAACTGGAGAAGCCTGGTTGCTAGCCTCCTGCCCAGTGATTATGGTCCCTGGGAGATATTGCCCTTTAAGGGACTGAATTGGGGCTTATGGACGGCTACCATAATGTACTGACCCTTTAAGAACTACTTTTGGGCAGGTGGATTGTATTATACTGTCCCTAGCTCTTTAAATACTTTGGGGACAGATTGGTACTTTTGTATATGGCACTTTGGACACATTCGAAGCTGTCGAAGCTGTCGAACTGTCGAAGTTACCGAAGTTACCGTAGTTGTCGAAGTGCCCGTTATCGGACAAAGGACCACGTGGCGGCGGCCATTTTAACTTCGAACACTGCCGACCCTTAACATCAACTCCACTTCGACACTTCGACTAAAGTCGAAGTACAGGCACACTTCGAATGGGACTTAGCCGTTTTTATGCCAGGAATTGACCGACCGCACAGCCCAAACCTATGGAACTGTTTTGGGCAAGAAAATGTGCTTGCGGTCGGTCATAAAAGGACTTCCATGTAACTTTTGATCCACTGGAGGGATTTGCCTGAATTTTGGAAGTGTTTATGTTTAAAGTATGCTGAGTCTGAATATGTGATTTGTATGTGAATGTGATGTATGGTTTTGAAGTTACAGATATTGTGTAAAAGTTATGTTTTAAACTGTATAATAAGTGGATTATCTCTCAGGCTAAGGATTTACAAATTGAGGGCAACGCTAGCAGTCGTGCAGCGCCCCTGGGAGCAGACAAGTATGGAAGGTTCTGGCTCTGGAGATGATTGGCTGGCCGAGGTGAGGCAGCGAGTGGCCGAGTATGGGGATGATATACCCATGGAGACACGCCGGGTGATCTGGAACCAGGTCATGGCCGAGCGAAACACAAGGCTGGACCGAGAATTCCGGCTGGCGAAAGAGAGGAAGTATGCTCAGCAGCAGGAGCGTTACAGCAGCCGAGTAGAGGCTGCATCCGAGGAGGTTAGCCGTCTTTCCCTGAGGCGGCGGGAGGAACCCGAAGTGGGGGTCCTCATAGACTGGTCCTGTGAGGAACCACAACAGGCAGGTAGAGATGGGACCAAGGTCTCTCCACCGGGCCCACCGGGATGCTGGGCAGCCGGCCCAGATCCCCAGCAGCAGCCAGAGTTGCCAGGTGGGGAAGCAGGTGGCCCTTACTCACAAATGTTGAGGGGCCTCACGGATTGGTCCTGGGAAGACCCACAGATGGCAGGTGGAGATGGGACTGCGGTCTCTCTACCGGCCCTACAGGGATGCTGGGCAGTCGGCCCAGATCCCCAGCGGCAGTGTGCGTTACAGGGAGCTGAAGGTGCCGTTCTTGCTCCCCAACGGCAGTCTACGGTGCAGGGAGAGGAGCCTGTTATCCCCTCTCCCCAGCGGCTGAAGGTGTGTAAGGGAGAGGAGTTTGTTATTCCCTCTCCCCAGCGGCAGCACAGCTCACCAAGGGGAGACAGTAAGCCCCTCACCAGCGCAGATGGGACCGTGGTCTCTGCGCCCTGCCTACAGGGAGTACAGAGGGTCAGCCCTGCTCCCCAGCGGCTGAAAGTGTGTAAGGGAGAGGAGTTTGTTACCCGCTCTCCCCAGCGGCAGCTTAGCACACCAAGGGTAGACAGTAAGCCCCACACCAGCGCAGATGGGACCGTGGTCTCTGCGCCCAAGTTACAGGGAGCTGAAGGGGCCGTCCTCCCTCCCCAGCGGCAGTGTGATTTGTTGGGAATTGGAAGCCCAGTCTCCATTCCCCAGCGGCAGAGTATCCAGCAGGGAATGGAGAGCCCAGCCCCCTTTTCCCCACAGCAGGACTCTGTGCTGGGAGGAGAGACAGTCGGTCTCCCTCTGCAGAGATGGGAAGTATGTATGGGAGAGGAGATTGTTACCACCTCTCCCCAGCAGCGGATCATTAATGTACAGGGAATAGAGAGCCCAGTCTCCATTCCCCAGCGGCAGAGTGTTCTAATGGGAGAGGAGCTGGTTACCACCTCTCCCCAGCGGCAGCTTAATGTTCCAGGGGGAGACTGTAAGCCCCACACCTGTGCAGATGGGACAGTGGTCTCTGCACTTCCAGCACAGGGGGTAGGGACGGCCGGTCCTGCCCCCCCACGACAGGGCTGTTTAACCAAAGGGGAGACAGTCTGTCTCCAGCAGCAGAGCTGTGTAACTAAAGGGAAGACAGTCGGTCTCCAGCAGCAGAGCGGTGTATTTAAAGGGGAGACAGTCGGTCTCCAACAACCAGGCTTCAACCCGACTACTCCCGTGGTAGTGCTAGCATCCGGGCAGAGTACCGCTGGTCTCTGCCCACTCAGCAACCCACCAAGGCAGTCTACCAGCCCCCAGCACAGCCGTGGTGAGGCACCTGGGCATGGACAAAGTTCTCCTCTACTCAGGTGTAGTAACCAGTTATTGTGGGTGAGCTGTACTGCTGTTCCTGTTTTGTGGGTGGGTTGCTGGACTAACCAGGGCACTGACCGGCAGGAGGTCAGATACCCTGTTAGTCTATTTGGTAAAGGGGAGAAATGTGGCGGAACCAACCTCGCCACTGAGAACTGGAGAAGCCTGGTTGCTAGCCTCCTGCCCAGTGATTATGGTCCCTGGGAGATATTGCCCTTTAAGGGACTGAATTGGGGCTTATGGACAGCTACCATAATGTACTGACCCTTTAAGAACTACTTTTGGGCAGGTGGATTGTATTATACTGTCCCTAGCTCTTTAAATACTTTGGGGACAGATTGGTACTTTTGTATATGGCACTTTGGACACATTCGAAGCTGTCGAAGCTGTCGAAGCTGTCGAACTGTCGAAGTTACCGAAGTTACCGTAGTTGTCGAAGTGCCCGTTATCGGACAAAGGACCACGTGGCGACGGCCATTTTAACTTCGAACACTGCCGACCCTTAACATCAACTCCACTTCGACACTTCGACTAAAGTCGAAGTACAGGCACACTTCGAATGGGACTTAGCCGTTTTTATGCCAGGAATTGACCGACCGCACAGCCCAAACCTATGGAACTGTTTTGGGCAAGAAAATGTGCTTGCGGTCGGTCATAAAAGGACTTCCATGTAACTTTTGATCCACTGGAGGGATTTGCCTGAATTTTAGAAGTGTTTATGTTTAAAGTATGCTGAGTCTGAATATGTGATTTGTATGTGAATGTGTTGTATGGTTTTGAAGTTACAGATATTGTGTAAAAGTTATGTTTTAAACTGTATAATACGTGGATTATCTCTCAGGCTAAGGGGAGGGGATGTGTGGGTTGTACCATATCTCGGATTGGTTATTTTATGCCTCCCCCTGGGTGTGGCCTGTATGTGTGAGATGGAAATAAAAGCCAGGCTGGATGAGCCAGTCCAGAGTTCCTGTTTTACCCTCAAAGTGATGTGTCGTCTCATTATTGGGGGGAAGGATTTATTGCATGCTGTTCCAGTTGACTGCTAGGAGTACAAGCCTATTCGTATGGTTCCTATTCAATGGTCTACAGCATTCATATGCTTGGGAGAATTTAAAAGGTTTCTCGGATTCGGTGATTGTGGTGTCTGCCAGAGTGCTTGGAGTCCTCAGGAAGCACTAGGAGCATCCATTAACGGAGGTACTCAGTCGGGGTGCCAGGTGATCCGTTATAGGGCTTCCTTCTTTCTTGTGGCAAAAGGTCTTTTTTGCCATCTGCAGCTTTTTGTATGGCTTCTTCCAGGGTTTTACCAAACAATTAATCCTCCAGAAACGGAAGGCCACACAAGGATGCCTTGGAGGCATAGTCGGCATAGTTTTCTGAGCCATATGAATCATGGCAGCGTCTATAATAGGAATCGAATTCCAGACTTTGCTGTCTATGGCTGAGTAAGGATAAATTGGTTTACAGTCCTATACACCCTCTAAACATTTCAGCCAACATCACCATCAAGGTCCCGATGGATTACATTTCCTAGCTATGAAAAAGGTAGATATTCATTGGAGAAGGAGCGAGCTAGAAAACGATCTTGATAAAGCTGAAGCTAAATGGACATATTGCCTGAATATTCCTAATGGCTTGAATGTTGACTTCGAGCTGAATGCCTTTTTATAACATTTGCAATTTTTAATTATAGCTTTGTTTTGTTTTTTTTCCACTCAGAATAATTTTACACTTAGGGGATCTTTAGTTAGTCTAATTGTTCTATTTTAAATTCAGGGAGATGTACCACTTTGCACTTAAGTTGTTTCTTAAATTTAGCAGCACCATTTTGCATTGAAAATATTCCAATCTGTTTTTTTTTTTTTTAGCTATTCTATGAGTTTTAGCAACACCACTTTTTCATTTAGATTACATCTATGTATTTTAATATTTTCAGTTGCTCTATTATTTTTTAAAGGTTTTATGTTTGGTTGTAACAATGCAACATATCATATTCTAACAACCCTTGTTTTGGGATGAGATTTTGCTTAATAATATTAGTTTTTTTATCGCAATCCATAGGCACAATCCAATAATAGTTCAACTCTCTCACTTAATTTGAATTCTTCATGAAGTCCATTATCACTGTATATCGGTGAATAGCCTCTGTGATGTGGAGTATTACTCCACGGAACACGTAAGGTTGTATCTGACCGGTTGAAGTTAATGTTCATACAGTCTCTGATTCCGAAGTGGACAGGTATATGAACTGCAGCTCCTGTCTCTCTCTTCTAGGAACAGATTACCCTATTGGAATATTTTCAATGCAAAACGGAGCTGCTAAATTTAAGAAACTATTTAAGTGCAAAGTGGTACATCTCCTTGAATTTAAAATAGAACAATTAGACTAACTAAAGATACCCTAAGTGTAAAATTATTCTGAGAGGAAAAAAACAAAACAAAGCTATAGTTAAAAATGGCAAATGTTATAAAAAGGCATTCAGCTCGAAGTCAACATTCAAGTCATTAGGAATAGTCAGGCAATATGTCCATTTAGCTTCAGCTTTATCAAGATCGTTTTCTAGGTCGCTCCTTCTCCAATGAATATCTACCTTTTTCATAGCTAGGAAATGTAATCCATCGGGACCTTGATGGTGATGTTGGCTGAAATGTTTAGAGGGTGTATAGGACTGTAAACCAATCCTGATATTCCTAATGTTTTCAGAAATTATTCTTCTTATTAGAGATCACTTGGTATGTCCCACATGTGGTTTGGAACAGGGGCATGTTAATAAATATATCACTCTTGATATGTTGAATTTCATCTTAGAATAACTCTTGTAACTTTTATTCTGTATATGTGATGTACAACATTTTGTAACCCTTTCTGGGGATGAGTTGTTCTTGCATCCAGGACTTTTTCCACATCTAGAGAAAAGTCCTACCCGTCTACTCCTCTTGCCATACTACTACCATAGTTTTAATTGCAGGTGCCGACATGAGCTTCAGATTCGGAGTTCTGGAATATATGATATTCGGAGTAACACCTAATGTTCTATCCAAGACTGGATCACCTTTCGGGATATCCCTAATAATGTGCGTCTGGGAACTATATTGAGTGATAAAAGCTGGTGTGATTTTGTTCTCTGTAACGTGGTGGTCTTTTGATATGGGGATTTCCTTTCTTGGTAGTGCTAAGAACAGAAATATCCTTAAATTTAAAAAAACAACTATTTCTTCTGCCTTCAAACCTCTAGTTCGGAGGTGTTCCTCTTGATCCTTTTGAATTGGCTGAATGGTACGTTATCTGGCCACGAGCACTTGGGTTGTTTCTCAACTTTAACAACATTTTGGACTGAACATATTCCAGAGTTAAATATTTGATTGATTTTTTTGGTGGGGCTGATTGTTGTTTTCAGCAAGAAAAACTAGGAATTATGGGAAGAAGACTTGATTGGGAAATGTATGTTTTATTACCCTATTGAATGCAAATGACCCTCTGTGTGTATAAATACCTCTGCACAGCTTCAATAAAATGAGTTCTTGTGCACAGCACTATGTGTCATCTAGTATATGTGGCAAGCTATAATCACTAAAGTGCAAATTTCTCCTGGAATAAGAAAACCACAACGGAGGTACTCCGCCTGAGCACTGAGCTCCGCTACATGCACAATCCAATAATAGTGAGACTGTCACTTTAAGTTAAATTAATCTGCGAAACGCATAAGGTGCCTGTTTGAAGCTGAGAAACGCACACCGAATCGGTCTCTGACGCCAAAGTGGAATGGTAGATTGAGCTCCTATCCCTCGCTACCTGGCTGAGGAACGTATTACATAATGAAAGGTAGACGTCCACATTGGGGTCTTTCCCCTGTAAGGCTGTTTGTGGTAGTTATATATATATTTATCATTTTATATATATATTTATCATTTTAATAACGTTTATGGACAGTGTGCACCATAGATTGCTGTTTCTAGTTCTAGGTGACCTTCATTATCAAGGCACGTTTGTTGGAATTGTTTTGATTTATATTTATTCATTTTCCCATATGAATATATTCTGGTTCTTTCCTGTATTAATATTGGTACTAACAGCTACATTTATTCTGCATCTTAGTTAAAGTGACTATGAGAGAACTACATCTTATTGTATTTTATGGACTTTGATATTTAGGACTTTTTTTTTTCTTAGCTGACCTGCAAGTATTACCATCTATACTTTCTATGCTTATAAGTGCATATGCGACATTTGTCTTACCCTTTATAATTTACTACTTATTTACGGTTTTATTTTATTTATTTTTGTTTTATATATTGTATTCTTTCTAGATATTTGCTTCTGGTTATCCTGCTAATTTTTTGTTTGCTATTACTAACTACTGTACTTCATACCAAGAAGACCCCACAAGACTTGCTGTTTTGGAGATGCTGTGGCCCAGCCCTCTAACCTATCACTATAAGGCCCTTGTCAAAGTCACTTAGGTCTTTTTTCTTGCCAATTTTTCTTACTTCCAACACATGAAATTCAAGAACTGACTGTTCACTTGCTGACTTCAGAGAAACTGCAATAGTTGCATTGTGGGGATAACTCCACCTCTAGTGCATGAGGATGCCCAGTGTCTTCAAATCACTCAGAGGATAACTTTGGAAAGCCGTAAATGTTAATAGTGTTTTAAACCCTTTCAACATATGGGGGGGGTGGGGGTGGGGGGGTGGGGGGAGGGTGAGGAGCAGACATTCCACTATATGCAGAGGGGCACTATAGCGTTGAAATGTTCCTTTAACCCCTTAAGGACCAAACTTCTAGAATAAAAGGGAATCATGACATGTCACACATGTCATGTGACCTTAAGGGGTTAAATTTCAGGTGCCAAATGAAACATAAAATAAATATAGTGACTAAAAAAAATTATTAAAAACTATGTTCTAGGTTTACCAAGTAGTTATCTCCGGACTCTTGATTTGATTAGATGTGACATAAATAAGTGTGACCCTAGTTTTGAAATTAGGATTTTATACTTAATTACCTGCACTCAAGTAGCAGCACTGCGCACAAAAAAAAACCTTTCATTACTTTCACAGAATTCCAGACATAGACAAAAGTAAAAATGGGATGTCACATTTTAAATGGTTAAAATATATATTGATATTATAAATCATAATGTAACTACCTGTATTATACAGTGTGCAACACGAATCAAGAACAGTCTGCTGAAAATTAATGTAACACTCACAATGCTACCTCCACATATCTAGAACACACTCGGTTTAACTCTATCAACTCCCGAAAGCTTTTAGAAATATATATGAAATTTAGATAATTTTTACCACAACAACCTTAAACACATTAATGACAAATGCACATGTTCATATTAGAAAATTATTTTTGGCTGAATGATTTTTTCCCATAAGTAAAATATTTCACAGGACTCCTGAATTTTGGCCATATGTACATTTTTTTTTTTTTTAATTCTTTATTTTTCATTGTGCGGGTAGGTACATAATTTCAGCAGTTTGCTACAACAGCGTAGACAAATGCAGATACGTACATATTAGCTTGAGTGTTCGCACATTTTAGTTATTAATTATTACATTTTGAACATGCATCTAGACTCCAGCATAAAGCAACAGTACTGAAATAACATGAGAGATGTCTGGCTGGTGTGCTGCGGGGTCTATGGATGTAGTAACCGTGGGTGTCTCGCATAGGTGTTCCAGCGTGTGTGTGGTCTTTGACCTGTGTGTGCGAGGTGTGACCCCCCCCGGTAGAGGGTTCGGCTTAGTCTACGCTCAGGTCACGAGGCCATAAGACCAGTTAAAATTGGTTAAGAGAAGCAAGAGATGTAAACTAGTAGAGCCGCTCAGAGAGTGTGAGTGTGGCATATATAACGCAGATATTTTGCAGTTCAAATATAGGAGCATTTTCCTGCCATATGGTTAAAAGATCAAGAAAAAGTAACCACTAGAGTGGAAAAAGGCAAGTAAAAAAAATAAAAAAATAAAATTGTATTACTTATATACCGTATATTTGTATTACCGTTCCTTCCCCCCCCCCCCCCCCCCCCCCCTATTGTTCACTTTTTACTTAATCTGTAGGGGCTGGGGACCACGGGCACAATTTACAACCAAGAATCAAAAAGAGCATACTAGTTCATTACATTTTTCGGTAGGTTTTTGATTCGGCTGAATTTCGTCTTGGTGTTTGGGAATTCGGAAATGTCCAAGTGTACATCATATAAACTTATTGCATTGCTATGCCCCTGAACACAAAATCTCAAAGCACTTTAAAACAAAATAGAAACCCAAGCACCCTACTATTTAGAATTTCTGAACAGATGGGTCATGGAGTGCATGTCAATAAAGGTGTTTTTGGCTTAAACACATGTGCAACTCTCTAAATACCAATACACTAATTTATGCCTGTGTTAAAGGAACACTATCGTGTTAAGAGTACAAAACTGTATTCCTAACACTACAGTCCCTCTGCCCCTCCTCCTGGCAGAAAAATAATTAAAAACCACTTTGTACACTTAACTGATTGAAGTAGCAAGGCACCTCGGTGCTGGGTCCGGCTCCTCCTTCGACATCAGCCAATGGGGGGTGGGATCCTAATGCGCATGCGTGCACGTTAAGCTTTCCCCATAGAAAAGCATTGATTCAATGCTTTTCTATTGGGATCTAGAAGACGCTGGACATGCTCATGCAAAGCATAAGGACGCCCAGTGTCGTTTCACAGAATCAAACTCTGAGAAAGACCAGGAAGCCCCTCTAGAGGCAGTCATGAGTGGCAACTTAACCGTGCAATGTAAACATTTGTAGTTTCTCTGAAACTGCAATGTTTGCAGCTGCACGCCTGAAATGACATACATAGTGTGTACCTTTAAAATAAAAAAATAAATAAACCACATGATGAAAAAAAAAAAAATATATATATATATATATATATATATATATATATATAGAGAGAGAGAGAGAGAGAGAGAGAGAAGCAGACATTCTGCCATTATCTTTGTAAAGCCCTGCCATGTTTGTCACACACAGTAGATGCATTTAGAATGTTATATAAGAAGCATTGGGCTGCCATTATATCCTATTCTCAGAGGAGAATTAATTGCTTTATGTTAGTCTGGCTCACAGCATTTTTCATACAGTATATTTTCTAGTTGCCATTGTTTTTCTCATATTTCATTTGAACTGAGCTGTTGTACAAAAATGAATTAAGATTCATGAATATATATATTTTTTTCTTCCAAGTGTGTTATGCAAAAGGATTACCCACAAATTCAAACTACAACAGGTGGTTTAAAATGTGTACGTATTAATCAATGTTTTCAGCACTTCAGCAGAAATGCTGTAAGCACCCCAGACCTTATCTATTTAAACAACAATCATTCTAGAAACATAGAATGTGACAGCAGATAAGAACCATTCGGCCCATCTAGTCTGCCCAATTTTTAAATACTTTCATTAGTCCCTGGTCTTATCTTATAGTTAGGATAGCCTTATGCATATCCCACACATGCTTAAACTCCTTTACTGTGTTAACCTCTACCACTTCAGCTGGAAGGCTATTCAATGCATCCACTACCCTCTCAGTAAAGTAATACTTCCTGATATTTTTAAACCTTTGCCCCTCTAATTTAATAAGGTGCCCTCTTGTTGTGGTAGTTTTTCTTTTAAATATAGTCTCCTCCTTTACTTTGTTGATTCCCTTTATGTATGTAAATGTTTCTATCATATCCCCCCTGTCTAGTCTTTCCTCCAAGCTATACATGTTAAGTTCCTTTAACCTTTCCTGGTAAGTTTTATCCTGCAATCCATGAACCATTCTCTAATGTTGTATGATTGTACGGGCCATGTACCCAGTTTTCTGTCAAACCATTTTGAGCAGTTTGGCAAAACGGTGACCCCTTCTGCAGCTCTATGGCTTTAGATTTTTGTGCAGTGGCAGAGGGGTCAGGTTGTGTGTGCCAGAGAGAATCATTTTTATCAAACCAGAACAGGGAACTGCACCTATAGATTCTTTGCTGTAGTCACTATGGCACTTAACGTGTCCCTTTAAAGATCCTTAGAACGATTGCAGCAAATAAAGCAGGCAACTGCTTATAATCATTATGTACTATCAATCACTGCAGTCACGATGTCTAATTGATCCTGAAATTCAAGAATTTTACTTGGGTGGATGTAGAGATACCGTTTTACACATCGATCATATGATGAAAATGCTCCAAACATTCAAGACACAATAAAACCATTCTTTCTGCAACCAACATGCTAATATCATTCACCTCACCATAAACCAGGTGGAGAAAGGGGCAGGATATTTGTCAAGCTCCACTACAAAATTGGGAAACATGAGAACACTGTTTGGAAAGAGGGTGCAGCAAAAACCTCTTATTCATGGGGCCCATATTTGCTTTTCTTTTTCTACATTCTAAATCCTCTTGTTCTTTAGTAAAGACTACCAATTTGTCTGTAAAGGTATTTAAATACACATTCTTAAAAACACAAATAAAAAAAACTAACTAAAGCAGAAGAATGCTGTTAAAAATCCCTGTCACAAGACCATGCCAGTCCCTCCCTATCTATCGTCAATACATTAAACACCAATCTGCACCCAAGTCAAGCCATAAGACTTGCTTTTTCCCAATGAAATCTTGAATTTACAGTGATATTACTGCAAGGGATTCTGGGAGGGCATATGCAATTTTTTTCAATGAAATCATATTTTTGCCTCATTCCATTTTAAACATGGATTCCTTGGAATTTGTTTGCTGTATACAACAGCTTTGAAATGACTCAGGAAAAGATGCAAAGCCAGTGAAACCCTTATGGCGTGACTTGTGTGCAGATATGTTTAACAATGTACTGACTTATCCACGGACCTCAGGCGGAAGGAGTTTTTAAAATCCCAATTTTTGTTCCACACCATAACTCTTGGTTTCTGCTCTCTCATAAATAAATACCTCTTTGGATACCAGAGCCCTGTTTATTTAGCACGTGGCAATAAAGGGACATTTAAGCGTGAGTGCAAGAGACTTTCTTCTTTGATAGATATATATATATATATATATATATATATATATATATATATATATATATATATATATATATATATATATATATATCTATGTGTATAAGTTCAGGTAAAACACAGGGCAGAGGTTTAATATTCTGTCTTTGGTCTGTAAAACTGAAAGCTCTTCTTGCCAACATTTCATGTGGTGAAGCTAAAGGGACATTCTTACTGTACTTTTCAATGCCTACTGTTTATGACAACATATACTAATGAGTTAGTTCCTCCCCTTACAGTCAGCAGGCAAGAAAAATAGCTTTAAATGGTACCTCTGGTCATGTGATCTGCACTCTGTGTCAAGATCCAAAAACATATTGAGACCTTACTAGTAGTACAAGGCTAGGAATTTTGAGCCATGATTTAATAGTTGATGTTTTATATGCTCAGTGACCGTTACACGGCTATTATTTCTAAAAGGAGTACTTTTTCAAAGTCGAGAGAGCTTTGTTTTGTTACTATGGTTAAATATTGCTATTAAATATAAATGCTATCATTTTTAACACTGACAGAAGACAGGATAAAGTTACATGTCTGGCCATAACCAATGTAGTTCTTAAATATACAGAATTTTTTTTCCATACTGCCTACAAATTACAACAATCTTCATCTGTTGAATTGTTTGCTCAATGTCATTACAAGAAAAACTATACAACCACAGCAATTTCAGTGTGCATGTGATGTTTTATTACGATTTATTCCACTATATTGCGAGAAGTTGAAAACAGAAAAAATATATTTTAAGGCAAAACAGCTGTATTGGGGAGTTCTCACCCATTGTATAAAACAAATTTGCAGTTGCCATGACAATTCTCCCCAACTTCTACGCTTAGTGAAAAAAGTGTGTTTAAGCACTAAAATATTAAAAGAAACATGATAACACAAACACAAATTAATTTGTGTTTTGACTGCCATGGACTCAAAAAGTTGGGAAAGGGTAATGTTATAAATACAATAGTGGTAGCTTAAAAAAAAATAATAAAAAAAATTGTATACAGTCTTAATTGTCCAGTGTTGAATACACACTAGTCACAAAACTAACAAGCATCTGTGAAGACACGTAACCAACTAATGTAGAACTGATCAGAAATGGTGCAGTCCAGATTTCTAGACTACAGACTTCTAGAGGCAAGCAGGTCTACAAATGCAGGAAGCATGCTGTGAATATAATGAAGCGCACACATGGGCTTTAACAGCTACCGAATCACCTCACCAGCAGAATTACAGATTTCTAGGCAAATTTTAAACCCTGCTTGGTTTCAGAGGGTTGTGCACATGTCAATAAAAGCATAAAAATGTGCTGCTTCAGCTTTTTAAAACAGTGGAAGCCGAGAATCCTATCTTAGAAGTGTGAATGGTAATAAGCCTTGGAAATGTCAGCTTTTCTGGCCTCATTTTGCTAGTACCGTTTAAAAGAAAATTGATTGCTTTCTAGTAGAAATAGGTTTATACAAAGCAAACACATGCAAAACTAAACTTTTTATTCAGTTCACAGGGAAAAAAAAAAAAGTATGTTATATCTGCAATCAGTTGTTTTTATTACATTTCAATGAAAGGGGAGAAAAAAAAAAAAAGTTAAAAGGGAAAGCACAGAAGTCCCCTCCCCAAAAAAAACAAAACCAAAAAAACATGTATAAAGCAGCTTGAACATCAGAAATGCTGTAAATGTACAGAACACACACTTCTGCAATTACAACTGTCAAAAAGAGAAGAGTAGGAAATCACAATATTAATTTAAATGAAAAATAAAGCAAAGCTTTGTAGTTGGCCAGATTTCCCCAGAGGCCACAGAGTCAATGCTTATCAGAGCTCCTCAGAAGAGACAATTTTGATTAATATCAGGACCATCTGACTCAGTCTATTAAACCCCGAAGGAAAGTCTTCAGATAGAAGAGATAGGTCTTTGATTAATAATTCTTCCATATTGTCATTCCCAGCATTTGCAAACAGTATGGCACATCTACCCATATCAAGCAGAGACTCACAATAGAGACAGGAAGCCCCAGGTCTTTGGAGGAGGAAAAGGCATTCTGAATTGGCAGATAGCGTATGGAACCTTTAAATGTGCTAAGAGGGGTTGTGGGTGGGCATCAAATTGCTCTGCGGCAGCCAATTACTTCTCTGGATGCCAATTAAGTCCTGTTTGATTGTAATTAAGCTTTAATAAAAATTAGCATAAGAAGAGAGGAGCTCAGGAAGTCAAGTTTAAGAGTTACAATTAGATAAACATTGACAATACTGGATCAAGGTACAAGCACTACTCAATCTTAAGCTCTTTTGTAAGTGAGCCATTACATTCTGCACATTCTGCCTCTCGAATTTTTGCCTGTCTATACTAAATGTAGGTAAAAATATATGTTCTTTTCATATGAAAACATTTAGTCTTCTGTGTTGTGTAAGGTGGATTCAGAGCCCATGTATATGTTTTTATGTGATCCAGTAGGGCCTTGCATGTTTTCCTTAAAAGGTATGTAATGGCATCAATACCAGGGATTTTTGCCTTGGTGGTGGTAACATGTCTGTTTAGTAATTTGCCTCCTTCACGTCAGACCACTTGAGCGCCTAATTTTCTTATGTTCAGGATTAAACGTCTGGAATAATCTTTATGGTCGACAGGCTTCACATCCATAGAAGTGGCCTTTATACGGGATTCATCCTTTAAAAAGGAAAAACAAATACAAAAGGAAATAAATTATTATCTGGTTAACAGGATAACAAAATGTTTTATTTTGTAACAAAGAAAAGGTAGGTATTTATCATTAGATTACCAACAGATTGCAGGTCTGTATGAAACACTGCAAATAGTTGTAGCATATTTTGGTCAAACTACAATGTGCATTTACTTATATACATACACACATATACATACATATACACACACACACATATATATATATATATATATATACATATATACATATACACACACATACATACACACACACACACACACACACACACATATATATATATATATATATACATATACACACACATACATACACACACACTTATTTTTTTAATAAGCATTTATAAAAGCGCCAATTATAGAAAGGGCATATTTAGAGGTGAACTAGGCCCACTCAAACAAGCTTACAATCTATGAAGATTGTAGATAGACGGAAATATATCATTGGGTATTTTGCCATCTGAAGCTAAAGCAACGAAACATTGGGAATATTATGTTAACTAATAATACAGCAAAATAACACCAGGTACTCACCTTTACCCAACTATAAAGTTACCTTAGCATGTGTGTGTGTGTTTGTATAGAGAGAGACCTAATATCGGTAACCTAACAGATTATAAACACTACAGTGTGCTGAACACATATCCCACACATTCTTCTTAGATCTATGATTCGGGTTGCTTTTATCTGTTCATATTCTGGACCTTCTGTGTTCTATTTAGTACATTTATATAATTGCATGTTCATTATCCATGTCATCAAGAAATAAGTTTAGAGTGCATAGTCACATATTTAAGAGTTAACACTCCCTTAGATATTTAAGACAATGTGAGGTATGCCTTCTACATGTGCGACTCCCTGAGGAAGCTGGCCATGTAGTCCTGGTAACATATTAGAACACACAGCCAGAGGCCCATGCTACATTATACTTTTGCTTTGTGCTCTCCTAATCAAGTCACAGCGGTTTACAAACATGCTTTCCAGTATAAAGTAGTAACTGAGGTAATATTACATCTGTGTAAATGTGAGTAAACAGTGTTATTTACTGCAAAATAAAAGTTTTAAGCCTACCTGCTCCACAGCAAATTCACCACTATTTGTATTTTTGACAGATATAGAATTTAATCATCATAATGGACTAATCTGAAACATCTGCTGCACAATAGCAGCACACTTTCTTTCTGGAATGTGTTGCCATTTCAGGTTTGAGTTTTTAGGGGGCAATATCTTTTTTGTTCTTCCCCCCATTAAAAACAGATTTGGATACTACCCAACCTCAACTTTGTGGAATGCTTTAAGTGTACAGACTTTATATGTGTCCAGATAATATACAGAGAACGCGTTTTGCCACAGACACTTGCAGAATCCAATCTGAATTTAAAATGTAAGGCCAAAATAGCCAAATTATATTTGATTTAGAGAATATTTCCAAGTTCGGCTGTTTTTACCTTGAATTTGAAATTCACTTGGAATTCTCACTAAATTAGTTTGCAACATACACTAGCATTGCAGCTACTGTCCCATGTAGCATTTTGCGAGGTTGCAACTTCCTCACAAAAGCTCAATTTCCACTCACAAATAGCGAGAGGGCAAGTGGAATTTGTAGTGGATATTTTGAGCAGAAGGGAAATGAGATAGATATAGACAGAGCGAAAAAAAATGCCAATGAAAATAAAAGTTTCTTTTTCAACACCAAGTATTTCCTACGCTACATAACAATGGTCATTTTCTGACTGCTTTTTCCTACTGTTTCCTTGTTCATACACACTCACGCCAAGCATTCAATAAACTACAACAAAAAGAGTGTAGAAAGTAAAATGAAGTTAAATGTACAAAAATTACATATTACTTGAAAACAAGCAAAAGCAGAGGTTATTACCATTTAGCATGCAGTTAAAAACCCACTTTGTTTTCCAAAGCTTCGACAAGAGAGCAGTGGGTATCCATCTAACTAGTAGGCATGTTTTAAAATTATTTCTTTTGTGCAAGCGCATAGGAGCTGTACAAAATACCATTTGAGCAGGTATAATTGATGTATATCTTTCTCTTTATTATATTGTAGTGTTTTCCAAGTCACATGCTTTGATATTGTAATGTAATCCATCAAATGCACAAATTACCCGTGAGCCATCATTACAGGTTTATCTCAGGCAATTTCAGTGCAAAACAGCAGTTTATATGAGGACAACTATGTTTACTGACTAAACATCCACAAAAAGGAGAAAAGGAGCAGCAGACTACTAAGGGCATTGTATAGTAAAGTAATTTGGGGAAGAAAACATAAGTCATAAAAATGCTGAGAATCATGTCAATTACAAGACACCATGGAGGAGATGCTATGTTGAGTAGCAGTATAGAAAATAAAAATATCTTACTAATTAACCAAGAAACGTATATATTACATATATTCTGCATGCTGTCCTATACGGTGCATGGTACACAAGTTATCATTATGGGTTCCAGATTATGCATAATGTATATGAAAAATATATTAATCTAGCTTTCAAAGTAAGGTGAGTAAAAGGAAGTTTAAGGGGACACTATGGTCACCAGAACAACTACAGCTTACAGTTCTGTATACTATGTCCATGCAAGCTGTTTGCTGTAAACACTGCCTTTTCAGAGTAGTAACCTCTACTGGCAGTCACTTAGACGACACTAGAGGTGCTTCCTGGGTCAGTGCTGCACAAAGTGATGTTCAGCGTCTACAACCTTTGCATGGAGGCGATGAACATTCCCGATAGAGATGCACTGAGTCAATGCATCTCAATGAGGTGATGCTGATTGACGCAGCGTAGCATTTTTTCCAGTGCATTCGAATTAGCCTCACAATGCTTTCCTAGGGGAAAGTTTTGGATTGGCCAAGTCATTTTTGATGCTCTCAGATAAGGGGGCAGAGTGTGTGCGGCGCAGAAATAAAAATGAGTTTTTATTCTTTTTAGGGGGGCTGGGGGGATTTTAACACTATAGAGTCAGTAATACTTTGTATATTGTATTTCTGACCCTACAGTGTTCCAAAATAAAGTAAACACCAGGATCTAGGTACTTCATACCACAATATAATCTGAATCTTCCAAATAGCACCCATATAACATGCTTCACCTAGCACATATATTGCACTATAGCATATACAGCATCAACATAATACTGATTATTTAAGTGCCCCCACTTAAAGGGACACTCCAGGCACCCAGACCACTTCAACACATTGGAGTGGTCTGGGTGCCAACTCCCACTACCCTTAACCCTGCAACTGTAAATATTGCAGTTTTCATAAACTGCAATATTTACATTGCAGGGTTAACTCCTCCTCTAGTGGTGGTCTACTAGACAGCCATTAGAGGGCACTTCCTGGTCTATAGCACAGGTTTTCTGTGCTATAGCGTCGCTGGACGTCCTCACGCTATGTGAGGACCTCCAGCGTCGCTAAAATCCCCACAGGAAAGAATTGAAAGAATTTTCAATGCTTTCCTACGGGGAGGTCTAATGCGCGTGCGCGGCATTGCCGCGCATGCGCATTAGGTCTCATACCGCCGGCGGCCGCACAATCGTCTCCCCCGCCGGCTGACGTCGGCGGGGGAGGAGCGTGGGCAGACCCTAAACAACCGCCGAGGGACATCGACGGTGGTCTCAGGTAAGTCACTGAAGGGGTTTTGTGCGAGGGTATTTTTAAATGGGATTTCCACTACTTTTTATTTTTTATATATACAAGCCTGAGATGCTGATTTGCAACTCTGCAAAATATGGTACTTTAGCAGAAGATATGAATGTGAGAGAAACAGATTTGAACTCAGCAGGATCTGTGATTTATAACCAGTCGACATTCTTTCCCAGAATCACCAGCATGTACTTACATTGTAGGTCTCCAACTTGACACGAATCTTAAAGATATAGGAGCGGAAGTTGGCATTTTGAAACACCTCCTCGTAAGCCTGTTCATTCTGAAAGGAGAACACAGCAATGTACAGAGTGAATAGACAAAGAAGTTGTCAGATGAGAGCTACCGCGGTCCAGGAACTAATTGCACCTTTAAACTTGTCAAAATAGCTCAGCAGTCACCTTTGCTGGGGAGGGAAAAAAAAGTTATTTTCTTCCCAAAGGGAATTTATTCATCAAAGAATGTACTGGCTGTAAGTGTGGACACCCACAGACTACTTTTAAATGAAAAGCAGCAGAGAGCACTTTTTCTGGTGATGAAGAAAAAGCAGTTAACATTCAGATAGAGACAAAACCTTCAAGATGGGCAAAGAGCTCGTAAGAGTAATTTATACTCAATAGCAAACGTCTGTTACATCATCATGAAACTTCTACACTGTGGAATAGAAAGCAAACTAAGCCCTTACAAATAAAACAAGAATGACACCCTTTGTTAAAGTTTTGTTTGTCTTTTTTTTTTCTTCAATGATTCATGTAAACACTATTGAGGCTTTTACAAAGATTTTACAAAGATCAGATATTGAGCAATGGTAAAACCTTTGCTGCAACCAAAGAGGGGAAAAAAATAAAAAAAATAATAAAAACCCATGTAAGGGAATCATGAGACATTAAAATGTTTTTTTTTTGGTTTGGAACATTACATTGCTTTTTGCAGACTGCGCCTCACATTCCTGTACAAGAACTTGGAATTATTGGATATTTTTGTTGCACCTGCACAAAAGCAAGTAATTTACTCATATAAAACTTCCTTGTCCTTTTTTATTCTTCTCACGTCATCTCTTATTTACCAGTTTCCCTTGCGGGATTAAAAATAAGTTAAAATAGAGAAGTCAGCGCATATCATTTGGTTACTATTGATCCACTTCGTTGTTGACAATGATTATTCATAGTGTGTACCTCTTTCTTGAACGTATAATCTCTCATTATTAGTTTTTCTTCAACCCTGTAACTTCTTTTAACTTATATATCATCCTTACTTTGTCTTAGGCCTGTGACTATATGTTCAATAAAATACTTTGAAAATTAAAAACCTATATACTTGTAATCAGAAATACAATTCGCTTACACAAGAGGAAGTGGTGGAACACCACGTAACAACTATTATAATCCAGTATATTTAAAGATGCATGTTATAGCCAAGACCTGGTATAGGCCGTAAACTAATATAAATTCTGTATTCTGCAGTGCAAAGTTTATATGGATTAGAAGCACAACTACACATTGCTGTATCATTCAAGTGAGGATAATCTGAAAAATAACAAAGCGGCCTCTGTATCAACACAAAGAGAAAGAAAAGGGTATGAGAAAACATGTAAGAGTAAGAAGGCAATAAGATTACAGTGCTGAGGTTACGGAAAGTCGAATATACAAAGATGACAAATTACGGAGGATCTGACAGACACCCCATGCTTTCAGATTGTCGTATTCTGTTTCCCCAGATGTCGTTCACTATAGTGCAAGCAATTTTCTGTCGGCTTTAGGCTCACAGACAATTAAGTGGAGTTGTTGTCCAGCATTACAAGATTTTAGAGTAAAAGTAGACCACAGGATGAAAGGATTATTGTGATACAGCACTCATCACCACTTAATCCTTCTCGAAAAGACTTATTTCCCCCAAGACAAATAGCATCTCCAGGTAGCTGGATGCTCACATGAGATACTTACAAACATCACCACCATTTCTGAAGCTTCCAACATTAGTTGTACCATGAGGATTAAAAATAAAAAACAAACGTACTTGAAAGCTCAGATAAGAAAAAAACCACAACAACAACACACAAGTTGCCAGGTTATGAGTTAGAGTATTACCTTTGATTGTGCTTCTATAGAAATATGTTAATAAATAATAAAAACCTTAAAATTGGCCACTCAATGGTAACTATAGGCAATGAAAAGGTCTGAGTGCCAAGTACCTGTCTGCTAACGGGACACTAAAGAGTTACACACACATTTGCACTACTAAAACTATAGTGTTCCTTTAACTACAATGCAAAATGCATACACAACTGAAATCAGAATTCTAATGCTCACTGTGGCTAGTAGGTTTGTAAACTAAAAGGAGAATGAGTAGGTGAGCACTTGGGAAATAGTGATCACAATATAGTGTCCTTTGAAATAAACTCAAAAAAACAAAAGCACATGGGGTATACTAAAACATATAATTTTAAAAAGGCCAATTTCAATAAGATATGGGAAGCTTTACAATATATTGACTGGCATAAACTCTTTAGTGAAAAGAACACTGAGGATAAATGGATCATCTTCCAACAAATATTAGAAAGGTACATTTCTCAGTATGTACCATTGGGAAATAAGTATAAAAGAAACAAATTAAAACCAATGTGGCTTAGTAGAGAAGTAAAACAAGAGATTAAAAATAAGAAAAGGGCATTTAAAGCATTTAAATCAGACAAATCAGATGCATCTTCTAAAAGATAAAAGAAAGCAAAAATTGCGTGCAAAAAGGCAATTAAACTTGCTAAACTTCAAAATGAAAAAATGATAGCTAAAGAGAGCAAAACCAACCCCAAAGCATTTTTTAAGTACATAAATTCCAAAAAACACAAAAATGAAAGTATAGGTACACTTAAAACTGAAACGGGGGTGTTCGTTAATGAAGACCAAGAAAAGGCAGGAATTCTAAATAACTATTTCTCCTCCGTATATATTAAAGAAGAACCCATGGCAATAGATGTGCAAATGATTGCTACTAAAAACTTGCAGAATAATTGTAATTGGTTAACTCAAGACAATGTGCTGCAGCAACTAAAGAAAGTTAATATAAACAAAGCTCCAGGGCCTGACGGTATCCATCCACGTGTACTTAAGGAACTAAGTGTAGAAATAAGTGAACCTCTGTTTTTAATCTTTCAAGATTCTTTTCTTTCAGGAAGTGTTCCGGAGGATTGGAGGAAGGCAGATGTGGTTCCTATATTCAAAAAGGGTTCAAAATCCTTGCCTGGAAATTATAGACCTGTGAGCTTAACTTCTGTGGCTGGTAAAATATTTGAAAGGTTATTAAGGGATAATATTCAAGAATTCCTTGAGAAGAATATGGTTATCAGCAAAAATCAGCACGGTTTTATGAAGCACAGGTCATGTCAAACTAACTTGATTGCGTTCTACGAAGAAGTAAATAGAAGTATAGATCAGGGTGTTGCAGTGGATGTGATCTATTTGGATTTTGCCAAGGCATTTGATACAGTTCCACACAAAAGATTAGTGTTCAAACACAAGGAAATCGGTCTCGATGAAAATGCTTGTTCTTGGGTAGAACATTGGCTTAAAAACAGAATACAAAGAGTTGTCATTAATGGTAAATTTTCAAGCTGGACAGAGGTGGCAAGTGGTGTCCCTCAGGGGTCTGTTCTGGGACCCCTTCTATTTAACATTTTTATAAATGATCTTGAAGACAGCATTGAAAGTCATGTTTCAGTGTTTGCAGATGACACAAAACTTTGTAAAATAATACAATGTGAGCAAGATATTACTTTGCTGCAGAAGGATTTAGATAGACTGGAGGACTGGGCACTCAAATGGCAGATGAAATTTAATGTTGAAAAATGCACTTCGGCGTAAAGAATACACAAGCAACGTATACCCTTAATGGAAGTGAATTATGGATAACAACACACGAAAAGGACTTGGGGATTGTTATAGACAACAAACTATGCAACAATGTGCAATGTCAATCAGCAGTGGCCAAGGCCAGTAAGGTATTTGTCATGCATGAAAAAGGGCATTCATTCTCGGGACGAGAATATCATTTTGCCTCTCTATAAATCACTGGTAAGACCACATATTGAATATGCTGTGCAATTTTGGGCACCTGTTCTAAAGAAGGATATCATGGCACTAGAAAAAGTGCAGAGGCGGGCTACAAAATTAATAAAAGGAATGGAACATATCAGCTATGAAGAAAGGTTAACAAATTTAAACCTATTTAGTTTAGAAAAACGTCGCCTGAGAGGGGATATGATAACATTATACAAATATATTCGGGGCCAATACAAACCATTGTGTGGAAATCTATTCACAAACCGGACTTTACATAGGACACGAGGCCATGCGTTTAGACTGGAAGAAAGAAGATTTCGTCTAAGGCAAAGGAAAGGTTTTTTTACTGTAAGAACAATCAGGATGTGGAATTCTATGCCTGAAGAAGTGGTTTTATCAGAGTCCATACAGATGTTCAAACAGCTACTAGATGCATACTTGCAAAGACAGAATATTCAAGGATATAATCTTTCAATGTAGGGTAATAACTGCTTGATTCAAGGATAAATCTGACTGCCATTCTGGGGTCAAGAAGGATTTTTTTGTCCTAGCTTGTTGCAAAATTGTGCTTCAAACTGGGGTTTTTTTTTTTTTGCCTTTTGGATCAACAGCAAAAAACAAGTGTGAGGAAGGCTGAACTTGATGGACGCAAGTCTCTTTTCAGCTATCTAACTATGTAACTATGATCAGAACATGGTGAAAGACCTGGCATCAGCACAGGTACCTTTTAATGCATAACAAATGGCCGGTAAATTCCACACGTGACACTTTTGTGTTATTTTCAGATTCATCTTACATGTAAAATAATATATTGGAAAGGCAAAGTGGAAGAGTCTATAGGCTAAAAATAGAACTCCTGCAATGAATGGGCAAAGATTTCCTTTTTACATAGCAGTTATTCAAATAGTTTTTGTTAGTGGGTTAGTACTAAACTAATGTTACATAATGAACTGTAAAGGAGGTTACACAGAATTGTGCAGTAAAAACGGTAGTGTTCTGCTCAACACACTTCGCTACACAAGTTTAGAAGGATACCTCTCGACACTGTGAAAACTGCATACCTTATCTTTTAGTTCTCCTAGATAAGCAGCATTCTGGCCAAGAATGGCTTCTGCAGACTCCTGAAAACACGTAATCCACTGATTTTCTCCAAAGTCTGCGATGTTTGCCTAGAAGAAACCACAGTAGTGTTAAAAGCGTACATCCATAAAAGAGTTTTAGCTGGGTGACAATCCACACAGTGTTAAATGTTTACAAATTGTAAAATAATTTATTTCATGCACGGTTGAAAAGTCTCTAGACATGATGCTAAAATACACTAAAAGAAATGCAGTGGCTAAAGCTGAAAGTGTCATGGCAGTAGTAAATTTACAGGAAAAAGCAAGTTGTATATTTGCCAATAATGAGATATAGAATTCTATAATAATATCTCAATAACTAGAAATTTAAATTATAATATATATTTATTTAACTCAATTGTATCAAGGTTCTGCCAAGCTAAAACCATCTACCCTCTCGTAAAAGTGTAACATTTCTGGTTGTAAATATTAAAAGAACAAACACATAACAGGAACATATGGAAAAGTTGGAATTGTGTAATCTGACAGTTAAACCATTGACAAAGTACAGGATTAAAGAAGAAAAACGCCAAGCAACCTGTAGTTGTTATGGTTCCCCTCCCATGCTACGTATTTAAACTGATTGCAAACAGTTCAACAACAAACCCAGGGACCGTAATCCGCTATCAGGCTTAATGCAGGGGAGAAACAGAAGATTCTCCCAAGCTCCAGAGGTTGAGGTGACAGGAGCCAAGAAGACCACAGGCAAATTGTGAAACCGATCTCAGACATTTTGACTTACACAAGAAGGCCATAGTGGTTATAGTGTTCGGAATGTTCCTTTAACAATTTGGCACTTAATAAAGGGACAATCAAAGAACCATTATCAGTGTCACTTTTTGTTTTTTTTAAAGCAATTTGGGATTAACTGTGCATCTCCAAGGCTCCCATGGTCAAGGCCCAAAGAGATATTGCTGAAAAGGAAACATCACTTCCATACTAGCAATATCAATTCCATTAATACTTGGACAAAACTGTTACTGAAGATGCAGAAGGATAATTTCTGCTTTAGTGATATTTCTAATGAGGGGGCAAACCACTTATTGTCAAATGATGTAAAAAGGGTTGAAAAACAACAATGAGATGGTGCCAGTATAACTACAACAGTGGGCTATAGTGGCTTTGGGTGCATAAATTGTCACTGCTCTGAAATGGAATGTGTCAAGATATATATGCCATTTTAGCAATCTGATAAATAAAGACCCTTCATTGATATGGAATGTCCTACTTATTTAGCATGGTTCTATAGAGATGCAAATGTGCCATTCACAGAACATTGCACACGGGCAGGCATATGGTTTTTATAGCCTAGATTGAGAGGATGGAATGACATACTTTGATAATTAAGGAGTTCAAGACATTACTCCAACTCAGTGTCTTGAGCATTTAGCATCAAGTAGAATCTTCAAAACTGCTGATGGACCATAAACCAATAAAAAGATAGGATTGTAAAAACTGGTCCGTAAGCAGTTAAACACACAATGTGGATTTTTAGAATATAGCGATATACAAATATAGCAACTGACATCACTGCCCATTATGAGAGCTGCACATCTAATGCTTGTGGTCTACCGAGGCTCTAAGCTGGTTAACAGAAAAAGGGCTCTCAAGCCTTGCCACTAATGGAAGCTCTGCGATCAGGGCAAGGGGAATCCAGAAGTCAGAAAATAAAACAAGTGCTCAATTCAAAATTTCGCCAACAGCCTGTTATTTATACGTTCCACAACATCCTACTGCCATTTTAGATCATTAGGGATTTCGACAGGCATTAAACAGCTTGATTGTAAGTCGTCACAGCTGCTGAGGGCTGATGAATATAATGAGCCTGAGAGAAGAAAGAGCCGCTCTGTACGCGTCAGGTCAGGGCCAACGAGCACTTGTATGAAAGTGGTGAGACCACATGTGGAGAACTGGCAGCCTTTTGCAGGAGCTAAAATTATGTTTGCTCTCCTACATATAAATTCATCTCACAGGCACACGCAGAAATAGGCTCTGCTTTTGATGCCGGCGCCAGTTATGCAGGAGGAGCAGGCCATGGCTCATGAGAGCAGACTAAATATAGGCTCCTGGCTGTAAGAGCAATTTCAGCTCTCCACAAAAGTCTTAACATTAATTTATCTTTGCTTTAAATGTAATGCATGCTGCCTTGTAAACAAGAATTGATAAGCTACACGGTTTCACCCTGTATCAGTAAAAACACTGCATTTTAGCCAGAAAACAAGTTGGGAATTTGTGTTGCTCTCTAGAACAAGTTTTTTGATAATTTAACTGCACAAAGACACAGCATGGACATCTGTACCAATACAGTGCACATTTCATTTTGTGGTCTTAACACAAGTACAAAGACTTCTCAGAGGAAGAACTTGGCAGGAGATTTGAGCTTTATATCTTGTATTCTGGATCAATGTCAGCACGAGTGAGGCGTATTTAAGCAAAATCATTTAACAGTTACAACACGCGAGAAAAGTTAACAAGATTTCAGCTGGACTTTAATTCCTAAAGCAGTTACTGCAGCTGTAAAATGACAAGTGCAGGTAGTGTCAGGGTCTGGGAGACAACAGCTATTTAAAACACATTCGAATTACAAGTTCACTGGCATCAAAAGAAAAGATTTCCTCAGTTCAATGGTTAAGGCTTTCGCTTAAATTTCTGGTAGAAATGTTTGCAGATAAAGAATAAAAAGATGAGCAATAAAGTTGTGTTTGCATGTGCAGACAAATGCATAAGATCCTGTATCTGATGTGTAATGGGAAACATAAAAGGTAAACATATACATAATGGTAATGTATAGAATAATGATATTGGATTGGAAATCAGACTAGAAGTGCTATTGCAAATGTAGAACATCCATTGGATACTTTGGCTGCACATGGTGATCTCATATACAAACTCTAAACACTGTAAAAGGCTTTCCAATGAGGGTTAGGGTGACGCTGGATGTCCTCATGTCGGGCCAGCATCCGTTAGGCGACCAAAAGTCACCTAACCACCCGGAAATCTCTCTGGTGGATGTCTGGTAGACTGCCACTAGAGGTGGAGTTAACCCTGCAAGGTAATTATTGCAGTTTATCAAAAACTGCAATAAATTACCTATGGAGGGTTAAGGGACCTGGGACACTGCACCCAAACCACTAAAATAAGCTTAAGTGGTCTGGGTGCCTGTAGTGTCCCTTTTAGATTTTGAGCACCTGAAGAATACTATGGGTGCCATTGATAGCTGGATTAGGTTTTTCTGATTTGGCAAGCACAGTAGAAAAACACATATGCACATATAATAACTCCTTAAGCACCAAATGTTACACTTTGATAACACAGTCCTTATGCTAGCATGAAATCCCTGTTTTTTTTGTAAGACTGCAAATTTTGAAATAAGGTCTTTAAAGAAGAATTTGTTATGACAGCAATAATTGCTCACATTTCTATGACAGCTCCTGGACACACAGCACACACTAAAAAGTGCATTGTGATGAACAAGGACAGACCTATGTGGAAACCTCCATTATGAAACAGGACTGCCTGCAACAGAGGACAGGGAAGCAATGTAACAATAACATTTAATCCCACCATCCCCTCATTTTGGAAGATATTTTCCCATATTAAAAAAAGTCATCAATCTCCTCTGGAAACAATGCTGATTGTTTAAATGATCAGGCAGAACCTGCAGGGCAACCACATTACTTGAGGAAAAAAATAAATATAAAATCAATACTTAGAAAGTAAAACCTGAATGTCATAACACCTTCAAGGACTTATTTGAAACCAATCTGACAATTAAATCTATTAAACCAAACAAGTTACAATATTTCTGTTTGCCTTTTGAATGTTTTTTTTTTTTTAACGTAAAGGTGCATTCTTGTGTAATAGGTTTACATTTAGATGAGAGCAAATAAAAGGATTCAGAATTACAAGATACAATTTTTTTTTAGATTCTAACAGATACCTACAATACCATAACTTGATTGATGGGGCTGATTGCAATTTGTTATGTGAAACCTATTTATTAAAAATGTTACGCTTTCTCAAAAAAATTAGTAATAAAGAGAATCTATATTCATGTAATACTCACTGACAGTATGAGGCGATATTTGAAGTTTGGAAACTCTTTGTCACATTTCTCACATCGGAAAAGTCCATTTTGCTGATCTATCACCTTCTTATTGCAGTCCTGTGAAGGGCAAGCCTGATACAGGCAATTCTCCTTTCGGAGATATACAATTGTGGCCACGCTGGTAAAATAGTCAGCCTGAAATTTAGAGAGAAGAAATGAATATTGCAAATGCCTCGGTCCTTGTGTATTATGTCATCTGTGTTGTCAGAGTTCCTGAAAATGTATCTACTACATTGAAATAAGAGGTTGGGTGTGTGTAATACACACATATATACATACATATACACACACATACATATACACATACATACACACACACACACGCCATTCCAACAACACAGAACAGTTAACCCTTCACCTTCACCCCTCCACACTCTCCTAGGTCCTAGCTGCCTTTATAATTTTCTCATCTATAACAAAACACTACTTTATGTTCTCTCTACTATTAGTCTGTTTCATCCTCACTTCTCTCATTACTAAAATCACTCTTTCAGATTACCTGTTCCTAGTGACACATTCTTAATTTCTCCTGGTTTACTACCCTCCTCTCTTTGTTCATCACATACACTATATTCATACCTATCCACCCTTTCCCCTCCAACTCCTTGTAAATCCCCAAAACATTTAAATCTTACTCCCACCTTCTCTTACTTTCTACACTTCTGCTCCTGGCAGCTGGCGATGTCTCTCCAAATCCTGGTCCTGCCTCTACCCACCTACCTTGAGTCCACCCTAGAAACCACTCCCCATCTTATATCCATCCCATGTAACCCTCCTTCCATTCTGCCCTCTGGAATGTACGCTCTGTGTGCAACATAACTAAATCTACTTCCATCCATTACTTTTTCATCTCACGCTCCCTTCACTTACTTGCTTTAACTGAAACTTGTCTCTCTCCATCTGACACAGCTGCCTCATTATCCTATGGTGGTCTACAGTTTACACACAATCTAAGACAGTCTGACAGTAAAGGTGGCGGTGTAGGGTTTCTCCTTTCACCTCACTGCTCCTTCAAAACTCTACCCAACTCCCCTTCCCTCTCTCCTCCTTCGAAATTCACTCTATTCGCTTATTCAAACCCTTCTCTGCTAACATTGCCATTATTTATCGCCCCCCTGGTTCCCCTCTCCTCTTCCTTGACCACTTTGCTACCTGGCCACCCTACTTTCTCTCCTCTAAAATACCATCCCTAATTCTTGGGGGACTTCAATATTCCCGTTAACCCACCTCTGACCTCAGCAGCCTCTAAACTACTTTCAATTATTTCCTCCCTTGGGATATCGCAGTGGGCTAGTTCTTCCACCCATGTAGCTGCCAATACCCTCTACTTTGTTTCCTCTTATGTAAGTACAGTGTCTAATATCTCCAACACTCCATTTCCTCTCTCTGACCAACACCTTATTTGCTCTCGAGAACCCCCTCACCCAACAACCTAAGCCTAACCCCCCCCCCCCCTCAACTCAAGAGGAACCTTCATTATATTGACTTAAAGCAGCTGTCAGCTGATATTGATTTGAAACTCCTATCCATCCCTTCACTCTCCTGTCCCTCACTGGCCATCTCCACATATAACACTACCCTCACCTCTGCCTTGAACGTTCCAAACATGCACCTCGAGGAGGAAATGCCCCCAATCGTGGCATAATAAATCAACACGCTACCTGCAAAGATGTTCCCATTGTGCTGAACGCTCCTGGAGGAGGTCTCGCACCCAGAGAGACTTTCTGCATTATAGATTCATATTGTGTTCATACAGTGCAGCCCTTGTTCTCGCCAAACAATCATACTGTCCACTGTCATTAGTTCATGCTCCGCAATCCCATGCGTCTGACACTTTTAACTCTTTTTCGCCCTGCTGTGAGCTTTGCATGCTACTTTACCGACAAGATTGAACAGAATAATTCTCCCCACCCTGCCTCTCTCTCTCAACCACAGGTACCATGCCTTTCCTACTCTTCAGACTTTCTCCCTGGCTACTGAACAAGAGGTGGCTGCGTTTCTCCTTTCCTCTCGCCCCACCACTTGCCCGCTTGATCCTGTCCCATCTCACCTTATCAGATCTCTCTTCCCTTGTCTTGTGCCTTTCATAGCACACCAACTACTCTCTCTTCTGACATTGTCCCTGCTGACCTTAAACATGCTACTGTAGTACCTATCCTGAAAAAACAATCCCTCGACCCATCCAACCCTTCTAACTATCGTCCCATATCCCTGCTCCCTTTTCTCTCAAAGCTTCTGGAAAGACTTGTCTTTACCCGTATGTCTCACTTCATCAATTCCAACTCTCTCCGCCCTCTCCACTCTACTGAGACTGCGTTTATCAAAGTCACTAATGACCTAATCGCAGCTAAATCTAAAGGCCACTACTCCATACTAATACTTCTTGACCTCTGTGCTGCCTTTGACACCATTGATCATGCTCTCCTTATTCAAACTCTTCAATCACTTGGTCTCTGTGACACTGTTCTCTCTTGGTTTTCCTCCTATCTCTCCCAACGCTTATTCAGTGTCTCCTTTTCTAATGATACCTCCGATCCCTGCTGCCGCCAGATTGATTTTCCTCTCTAGTCGATCCTCTCACTCCTCACCCCTCAGTCCTTACATTGGCTTCCTATATCCTATAGGAGTCATTTCAAAATGCTAACCCAGACCTATAAAACATTGACCAATTCCAGCCCCTCATATCTCTTCAAAGATCTATAGGTATGCCCCTTTTAGGTCTCTCCGCTCTGCCCGTGACCTTCTCCTGTCCACTACTCGAACCCATACAGCCAACTCACGCTTGTAGGACTTCTTGCGGGCGGGGCTCCCTTCCTATGGAACAGCCTGCCTACCGCCATCACGCTCTCCCCTAGTCTTCAATCCTTTAAGAAGTGCCTTAAAACCCATCTTTTTAGGAAAGCTTATGGCCTCCCAGAGTAACCCTCTACCTCACATACCTGTCTCTTGTTCTCTCCTGAAGGGCAGCACTCTACTCTCTCCACCAGCTCTGCTTCACTCCCACCTATTTTGATTGCTATTCCCAGTCCTATTGTGTTTTACACCCCCACCTCCTAGACTAAGCTTGTTTGATCAGGGTCCTCTTCAACCTATCGTCCCTGTAAGTTTTCTTGTAATTGTCCTATTTATAGCTAAATCTCCCCTCTTATAATATTGTAAAACGCTACGGAATCTGTTGGCGCTATATAAATGGCAATAATAATATTATATACACACACACATGTGTGTGGGTGAGTGCACATGTAAAACTTGCACAGACGACAAATATCAACCCTTTCATTAACACTAACCTAACATACATAAGTGAAATCCCTGTGCATTTATAAACCCCTTGAACACCAGCCTTTGTTTTTGATGTCTCCAGAACACCTCAATGGCATTTTCCTACATGACACAATAAATCAGTGTGTGTATATATTTATACACACACTATATATATATATATATATATATATATATATATATACACACACACACACACACACACACACACAAACAAAAGGTCAAGAGTAACTTGATGCTCGTAAACTTGTTTATTTCCTGGCCCATGTACTAACTCCAGACGCTGCTCCTGGGCTCCATTAACTCAAATGAACTACCAGAGCAGACCATTTCTCAGAAGCTAATTGCATCACTTTCTCAGGCTGAACAGTGTCTGCAAGCAAAAGCTGAATGGATTTGGTTCCCCTTCCTGTTGCTCTGGAGGAGAATATTTCATGCTCTTGCACTCAATTACTAAAGTTAAATTTTACCTAAGGAACTCTTGCAATGACCGTATCAAAGCTATTTTGCTTATTTTAAGTGTGCAGCAAACTGAATCCAAATACAAGCGTTAAACACACAATTCATACATTCTACATAGAAAAATCATGTATTACTGAAACAATCATACTTTGTCACTATGGCCCAGATTTTCATTCTTTGCTTCCAATAAAGACTTCCAATTTGTGTTTCCACCACCCATTCCACCGCCTCTTGATTCAGATATGGATGTGCCTTCCAAAACCTGTCCCTCGGAATCAAACCTTTGGAAAAGAAAGATGTTCAGATTTGTTAAATTCCAAAGTCTAAGGTGCAAATGGGACCACACGTATTTTGTCCTGGTGAGATGCCATCCATATTTATTAAAGAAATAGAATTACAAATAATTATTTAGTAGTATTCATAGGATGCAGTCTTCTTCATTGCATCAATAAACCATCAAACGGCTATTGAATGGATACATATTTCAGAGGGAACACATTGTTTTAGGTAAAATCTTAAAGAGATTATATGGAAGGGCATATGTAATTAAAACATTACAAAAACCCTCAAACAAAAATATTTTATTGCAATATTAAAGTTTATATTACAAAATAAGAACTGGAAAGGCTAGTCCCCGGTACTTTTATTTTTAACGTATACTCAATCAGGGAGCGACAACAGAGGAAATGCAAGCGACTGACATGACCTCAAGCCAAGAAACCACCCTGCATTATATTGTTATTGTGACCCAACTCCCCTTGCTGCCTTCAAAAAAAAAAAAATAGGAAGGAAAAAATATGGAAAATTTGGAGTTTAAAATTGACAATTTACATTAAAACAACAGAGATAAGAGGAATCCATTTTTATTTTTTTAATAAACCATTTCCCCTAGATAGAGTATCTGTCATCACAAGACACACAATTATTGAGGAAAATAAAGATTAATGGACAATTTAACTTATGTGATGAAAAGTTATATTGCGTATGAAAAAAAAAAAGATATATAAAAAATATGCTTACAGAATGTACAGGACATAAAAAAATAAAAAAAAAATCATACAGGTTCATTTGTATGTTTCTACAAAAACTATAAAAAATAAAAAACCTGTATTATAGTTTTCAGTTTTGCGTACTGTAGAACTATTTTATATTGTCCTTTTTAAGAAACAGAGATGTGTCTCCAAGACGCTAGGCATAGGAATCCATGTACATTGCAGAGACTAGCATAGTACCAGTCAGGGACTTCTGCAAACAGTAATCTATGCTTCTGTTCTGAGCTCCTTATATGCAAGACTTGCAATTTTACCTTCAACTGGGTTTTGATGTTTTGGCTCTGGGAAATCATTAACAGCTGCAGTTCCTCCAACACCAAATGGGTTAAAACTACAGCATTTAAATGATTCAGCATTGACATAGCGCCCACTAGTGTTTCAGTTTAAAAAACAATTTCTAAGGAAGGTTTGTAAAAGTGTAGAACTTTGGAAAGGCTGCTACTTCTAAACAAAACATTTATTTGCCCATATCCTACCATCCTCGGAGTTTGAATGCTTCAGGAATATCTGGATTTATCATTAGAGTGCTGGATGACAAAACAGACAAAGATCGACCGCCAAAGTCAGAAAGACGGGCTCCTTTAATAGCCACAACAGGCTGTCTGGAGCCATCAAATTTATCTGCCTGAAACAAAGAAAAATAAACATAATTTTTAATTAAAAGTCTTGCAGAAAACTAGCAAGGGAGCAACATTTCTAGAAGTAAATGCTAATTTCTGCAATACCAAGTCTTGCACAAAACATAACCAACGATAAAGCAAAACAAAGCAAATAATACTAATAATGAACAGTCACACAAAGGGCTTGCATTTCTGTTGATCCTCGCAGATCTCAACTAGTTTTAGTTAATCTGGTGGCAAATCCAAATCCTAGCCAGCTCCAGTCTCCAACAGAAATCTGACAACGCCAGAAGATAATTTTGGCCTTGTTTGGGTCTTACCATTGAGGTATAGATGTTACCCCTTTACACACAGTCTAGCATGGAATTTCAAATCTAGATTGCCCTTTAACCTTTGGGGGACCCTAGGCGATATGCAAACAGTTCAACAGCTAGTTTTAGCTGAACCTGTGCCATTATAGACAGTACCTTGAGATGAGAGTGGGAGCAAGCTATGTAAATTGACTGTGCTCAGTATTTTCTGGGGTTCAGTTTTGACATTTCCCATTATGATCGCACGGTAATCAGGTTACCTGCGAATCTTGGAAAACACAGCGTACACGAGTTGCAATATAAAAAAGCTAAACTTCCTTGCTTGCTTTCATATTATTACTTTAGCTTTCATAGTGAAGTTTTAAGGAAAGATGCAGGAGGGAAGATTTGTTTTTATTTTACACACAATATGCTTTAGTGGATAAGTGACAGAAAGCTAAATCTACAGATTGCAACATGACTATTATTGAAAAGCATGCCACAAGCCTCCCACAGGTTTTTGGAATATGTTTCAACCTCCAGAGAGTGATAATTAGGAGGATGCCAATTGTGGCATTAGCACAATGTGTAATTTTCTCACAGACCAAAAGTGTTTGTACATCGGAGCACAGAAAATTGTAGACTCGGGAATACACTGGTATAATGGCAATCAAGAAAGGTTTCCACTAAACGGTGTATAACATGGATCGAAAAATTAAAGAGCACATAGCAAGTTATTTAATTTTGATTAATACTTTCTAGTAGGACAATGACTATAACTAGCCTTTGTAAACACTGGCAGCACCAACTACTACAATATTTTAAAACATCCTTACATCTTCGCCCCACAGAGTCGTTGAAACCAATTTGCCCGAGGTGTCCATTAGATGAATGGTCCGCTTGGATACTTCTCTGTTGTTTGACTTTATTGTAACCTTCGTTACATCATCGAAGCTCTTACAAATTCCAATTACATCTGCAGATTTGATAAACATTAAAAGAAAGACAATGATTATGAAATCCTATGAATTAAAATTCGATACACGGTTGATCCAATGTTGAACAAAATACTTGCCTAGCAGAGTGTCTTTATTCTTGCTTTCCAGGTCTCCAATAGGTACAAATTCAAACTGCACCGTCGGAACATCAGAAGAGTCCTCACAGGGAATAACAGAGGTCTCATTGTTGAACGTCATCTCATAGTCGTTTTTTACAGATGTATACTGTTTGTTGGCAATCTTTAGAGTTCCTTTAGAGAAGTAATATACCTAAAACAGAGGATATTAAGGTATTGTATTGTTCACAGAGCGTAAACGAAAATTTTATTTTTACATTTTTTTGTATTAATAGCCACCTTGTTCAATTCTAGGAGGGAGAAAAACTTGTCCACTTGTTCATTGAAACCAGTAGCACGGATCTCACCCTGTATTAAATAAATACACACACACAAAAGTTAGATCAGCATATTCACTAACTATGCTTAAAATCAAAGTACAAATGTGAACATTTATCAAATTTGAGTGTGCAGCGAAAAACCCTTTCAGTGCCATGGAGTGGCTAAAAGCTTTAAATCTGTCATAGAGCCTTGTTGTCCAATGTTATAGGATAGGGATAAGGCTACCCCAGATGTACAATAAGGACAGGGACTAATGATTTAGAAATTGGATAGACTAGATGAGCTGAATGGTTCTTATTGCCGTTACATTCTCTATTTCTATGTTATAGACTATTTAACGGACCAAAAAAAAAAACAAAGTTTAATAGAGACACTGTCGGCACCATAACCACCTCAACTAATTGAAGTGGTTATGGTCTCTGAAGACCATTGGCACATGGTCCCAAATCACCGCTAAACTGTTTGCTAACCATTTAGTAGAGATGGTCTGTCCATAGTGGCAACCTGCAGCACGGCCTCCAATGATGAAATGGCTATGCTCTGCTACATGACACACTGTGGGTAGAGGGCAGTGACTGGCTGAGAGTATTGGCTGGGGGCTGGTATGGACTAGTATGGTATGAAGCAGAAGCCTAGCTCCCACTTCTGCCATATCATAACTGGAGGCTGGGTTACTAGGGAGTAGACATATCGGCTACATGGGAAACCTTTTAGCATGATGAAGGATCGGGCGACAGACCCCAGGCACCATAATGACTTCAAATCCTTTCAAGTGGTTGTGGTGCCTAGAGTGTCTTTTTTTTGTAAATATAATTTTTATTTCCAGGATATAGGAGGGAAATAGGGTCATTTCTGCATAGACTCGCAGGTCTGTGTAATTTTCAACAACATGTTAACATAGAACGGGCACGCAGGCCCAACAAGGCTGTCGGACACGCAGGTCCCAGATATCAACAGCAATAAGAGCTCATGAAGGTGAGTCCCCCCCTCCCTCCCCCAAACTCTTCCCGTTTGTCTCTTGCATTGTGGTCATCCGAAGAGGGGTAACCACCCTTGGCTAAGCTGTTGTCCCCTCAGGTTAAGACAAGATCCCTCTAGTTGGCTACCTCTAAGGTGTCTAATGAAGAGTTCTCTATTACCTCCCTTGTGTCCCTTGCGAGAGCTTTTTGTGATCTGCCTGTGCGAGAGGGATGAGTACCTGATCTGTTAATTTGCATTTGTGGGGGTTCGCGTCTGTGGAGGTTCCCTATTGACAGCTTACTATGACAGTGGAATGCCATTTTGTAGGGAGGTAAACATGTAAGGGTTCCTTTCCAGTGCCTTTATGTCGTCGTGACCTTTGGGTAGCATTTCTCGTTTGTGACTCTCGGGTAGTGGGGAAGGGAGAGGGTTAGGAAAGTGAAGGGAAGGAGGAGGAGGGTCTGTCCGTCGTCCCCTAAATCATTTAGGCAGAGTATAGTCCTATATTTAGTTTTGTAGCATCGTCAGGAAGTCCTGTTTCGTCGTAGTCAGTATCCAGTGAGTCCAAGTATGTCTGACGCTGTTTTTCAGTTGCTAACATGGAGAGCTCCTCCACCGCTCTCAGCTCCTCCATGTGGGTGAACCATTTGAGAAGGGAAGGAGTCTCACTCTTTTTCCAGTATTGTGGTATAGTTTGCTTGCCCATGTTTAGGATGCGGATTGTAAGCGATTTTTTGTACCTAGAAATCGGTATAGTCGTGTGGTGGAGCAGCATTGCTGCAGGTTCTAGTGGTGGTGGGTTGTCAGAGAAGCGGGATGTGATTGTGTGTATCTTCCTCCAGAATGGTTGGATGAGTTCGCAAGCCCACCATATATGTATGGGTGTACCCGGTGCATTTGTGCATCTCCAGCATATGTTGGTCCCATGGGCATGTATGTATTGAGTTGTGTCTGGGGTGCAGTACCATTGCGTGAGTATCTTATAAGCTATCTCCTGGCTCTTACTAAATATGGAGCAGTGGTGTGTGATCTCACATATCTTTTCCCATTCCCTTGCGCTGAATGTATGGTCAAGGGCCTCCTCCCATTTACCCATAAAACGTGGTGTGGCCGTGGGTGTGTGTGTTTGAAGGAGGGTGTAAAGCTGCGAGATACCATGTGGTAATGGGTCAGGGTCTACACAGAGTTGTTCAAAGGTAGTGAGTCCCCTCGTGAGGGCTACTGCCCGTGGTAGGGTTTTGGTGTAGCTCACTAGTTGTGCGTATCGGAAGTGGGTCGTGAACGGCTGGTTAGGGTCACCACACAAGTCAGTTAAGGACCTCAACCCCTGACCGGAGCACACGTCTCAGCCTCGGCATTGGGCATTGCACCAGGGCCCTCAGTGCCCTAGGGTCCTTGCCTGGTGGGAAGCCTGGATTGTGTGTGAGGGGGAGCAGTGGGGACGGGTATGTGGAGAGTGTGTGTCTACCGACACTCCCTCTCCATACCTTCAGCGTCGCTTTCGTGTATGTGGAGTAGTGCGTTTCCTTTCCGTCGGTCCCCCCGGGGAGCCACGGGATGAGGGCGGCTGGGATCCCAGCCAACCCCTCCTCCGCCTGTTTCCATAATTTACTGACCCCAGTTTTAGACCACTCCACTACCCGTTGCAGATGGCATGCCTTGTAGTATTGCCGGAAATCGGGTAGGGCTAGGCCCCCTTTGTTCCTAGGTTGGGTAAGTAGTGCGTATTTTAGTCTGGGTCTCCTCCCGTCCCACACAAAGGCTCCCATCGCTTGTCGAAGTGTGGTAAAAAATGAGGTGGGGATCGAGATGGGCAGAGCCTGAAAGAGGTAGAGTAATCTCGGTAGCAAGTTCATTTTAATTACTTGGATTCTGCCCAGCCAGGAGATGTGCGGTAGGGCCCACTCCCTCATGTCTGCTTGGAATCTAGTCAGTATCGGGGCAAAATTTGCTGTAAAGAGCTCCGATTCCCTAACCGTCAGCCAGGTGCCGAGGTAGTGGATTTTATCAGCGGCCCACTGGAACGCGAAGCTGCGTTGGAGCTGCGTCGTTCTCCTTGTGGGTACGCTGACATTTAAAACATATGACTTGGAGAAGTTGATCTTGTACCCCGATAACCTGCCGAAGGTCTGGAATTCCTGCACTAGATTGGGGAGGGAGATCTCTGGGTGTGTTATAAAGAATAGGAGGTCATCTGCGTACGCGGCAAGCTTATGGTGTGTATCTCCTATGTGTACTCCCTTGATGTCTGGGTGGTGGCGGATAGTAGAGAGCAGGGGTTCCAGGGCCAGGACAAACAGCAACGGAGATAGGGGACACCCCTGTCTCGTTCCATTGTGAATTGGGAACGCCTCGGTGGGCGCCCCATTGATCAGGACGTGTGCTGTCGGATGAGTGTACAGGGCCTTGATCCATCCCTGCAGGTACGGCCCCACACCCAAGTGTGACAGTGTCTGGAACATATACGTCCAGCAGACCCTATCAAAGGCCTTCTCCGCATCCGTGGACAGCAGGAGAAGGCCCGTGTCAACCCCTGGTTTTTTGTGCATTATAGTAAGGGCCCTTATGGTGTCATCCCTGGCTTCCCTGCCCATCACAAACCCCACCTGGTCCGGATGGACCAGAGAGGGTACGTGCACCTGGAGTCGGGTCGCCAGGACCTTCGCTAGCAGTTTGATGTCGTTATTTATAAGGGATATGGGCCGATAACTCCCGCAGTGCTCCCGGTCCTTACCCTCTTTCGGGATTATAGTGATGTGTGTCATGAGCGCTTGTGGGGGCAGTTCGTGTCCCTCCCTGATGGCATTGAACATGTCTAGGAGTGGGGGGTATAGGGTCTTGGCATAGCTTTTGTAATATTTGATGGGCAGGCCGTCTGGACCCGGTGTCTTGCCCGGTTTCATGGATTTAATAGCTAGCGCTAGTTCCCCCATAGATATAGGTTCATCCAGCTGGTCGGCCGTGGCTGCCGTCAGAGAAGGGAGCGTATGGGTCTTTAGGTAGTCATCTATTGAGGTCTTGAGTGAGCATGACTGGGCGTCGGTGTGGGGGCGTGGGAGGGAGTACAACCCTGCGTAATATGTGCGGATGATTTCCTGGATCTTGGCCGGGTGTCTGTGTAGGACCCCCGCCTTGTCTCGGATCCTGTCTATGTACGTGTCGTGGCGCCTTTTGGCTAGCATGCGCGCTAGAAGTTTCCCACTTTTGTTCCCATGGATCGCGAAGAAAGCCCTATTTCGCAGAGCGTCCCTTTGATGAGTGGAGTGAATGAGTGTAGTTAGTTCCCTACGCAAGCTGAGGAGAGTGGCCTGGTGTGTGGGGAGTTGGTGTTGTTTGTTAAGTGTGTCTGCCTGTGCTATGTCCGATAGTAATTTAGCCATGCGGGCTTCCCTCTGTTTTTTCAGGAGCGCACTTTTTTGGATCGAGTGGCCTCTTATGACACTCTTATGTGCCTCCCAGCGTATGGTGGGGGAGGTCTGTTCGCAGGTGTTATAGGCGAAATATTCCCTTAGTGTCTCCCCTATGTCCGAGGTGATCGTAGGGTTTGTAAGCAATGATTCATTCAACCTCCACTTGGAGATCTTGGGCCTGTGGAGGGGGGATTGTAATTTGATGATCACTGGGGCGTGGTCCGACCACGTCACAGTGCCTTGGTCAGCCTGTAAGACTAGCGGTATGTGGTAGCTGGGGACTAGTAGATAATCTATGCGGGTGTAGGAGTTATGAGGGTGGGAATAAAAGGTGAAATCCTTTTCGTCGGGGTGGAAGGCTCTCCAACAGTCTACTAGCTTAGTCCCGGCCAGAAGAGTTTTAATGGCTGTAAGGTATTGTGAGGGGATGTGTGTGTGGCCCGAGGAGGAGTCCCACTTGGGGTCTAACGCTACATTTAGATCCCCTCCCACTATTAGTATGCCTTCCTGGAAGCCCGCCAGTGTGCGGAGCGTCTTAGCCAAGAATTTATATTGCCCCTGGTTAGGGGCATAGAGGTTGGCTAAAGTATACATAGTACCTGCGATCGTCCCCTTGAGGAACAGGAAGCGGCCCTCCGGGTCCGTCAGGACCCCAGTTTCTATAAATGGGAGGTGTCTATGCAGGAGTATTGCCGCGCCCCGGGATTTACCTCCCTGGAAGTCACTATAGTACCCCCTGGGGTAGTGGTGGTTCGTCAACGTGGGTCGTGAGCCTGCCCTAAAATGGGTCTCTTGCAAAAACACTATGGATGCTCGTGCTGTCCTAAAGTCCTTATGAGCTCCAGCCCTTTTTTCTGGCGTGTTTAGTCCCCTAGTGTTCAATGTGAAAATGGTGAGTGGGGCCGGTATTAGAGACATACTGGGTGTGTGTCAGTTGCTCACAGGTGATACAGTCACTTCTGTCCGGTCGTCAGGTATAGCGAGTACTGGATAGGGTAACTTGGGGAAAACCGGGAAGGTCAGAGGGTGAGAGGGGAAGGAACGTACCCACTGGGTCTAGGAACTGGGTACGGATGTGTAACACTATGTACTACGAAAAATGGAGTTGAGCGTTGGAGGGCAGCAATCACCCCCCCCTCCCGTAGGTAGGAGGGGTGCACCGCACACCTAGGGTTAGAACGCTCCAACCAGTAGGGTAGCAAAGGAGTCCAAGAAGCCCCAAGTGGGCAGAACCCAGCGGGCCCAGGACGCTCCCAGAAAGATCGTCACGTGCCTCTGCGAGCCCCCGGAGTTCCGCCCAGTCAGGACATCCCGTCTCCCCGCCTCTTGGCTCACTACGCAGGGAGTGTAGCCTATGAAGTACCTCTATAAGCAAATGTTTGCAGGGTCTGTGTCATGACCGCAGTTCGTGGACTGATCGGCCCACCGATGTATCATGGTGTCCTTCATCTAATTGTGCCTCGCCCGCCACCCCCCCGGTTACTGAATGATTCCCAATTATCTAGGGTCAAAGAAAACCACTTAGCTTAGAGTAGTGAGAGTTTTGCCTTGGTCTCCCCCGGAGGTCGTATGTATCCCCTTACTCCCCCCCCCCCCCCACCTAGGCTCCGTGACCTGCCTCCACCCAAGCCCGGCCCTGTCCCCCAACAGCCATCCGGCCCCTGTACTACATGCTACAACATATGTCTAAATGGCCCCTAGAAGGCCTAGCACAGTGCTCTCCTGTAACCCCCTATAACCCGGCTAGGGTGAAATCAAGATAGCCGGGAGAGCAGCAATAGTCCATAAAGTCTGAGGGGACCCACTGTGTAACTGCGTGGGCCGCATCACCCCTCTACTGGTGCTGATGTGGCTGGCTTCCCCGTCTCGTGTGGGTGGTATAGTGGCATTTGCCGGTTGGCGTCCCAGTTTGTCCTGATAGGTTGTGCCTGAGGGCTGTAGCCTTTCGGGGTGACTATAGGGGTGGTTCATGCAGTCCTCCCTAACTCCTCGCATATAAAGGGGGGGACAAGTCCAGGGCTGAAAAGTGTCTGTCCCCCTCCCTCCATGCCATGATTAGGCAGGGTATGCCACTCAGTAGAGCCCGGGGCCACCCCCTCTCCCCCTCCCCAATTATTCGGCCCACTGTCCTTATGTTGTGGGGAAGCGTATAGACCCGTACCCCCCTTGTCCCCTTAGGCATACTTGCGGTAATGAAGCGGGAAGAGGAAGGTTGTCCCCAGACTCCGGGTCGTCCGTCCGTTGACTGCTCCACACGGGCCCAGGGTTTGGAGGCGGAAAGCCAACTGTAAGTCCCAGGAATGGAGTGGATAGGCTCAGAATAATGGTGACGTTCGAAGCGATATGGATGCAACAAGGAGAAAATAGAGGGTGAAAAAGGCATACAAGTCCTCCCTTTCAAGGCTTGGTGTATTTCGTCAGAATCCCAGGGAGCGGCAGGGCCGGTGATACAGTTAGTTCTGTGTTCCCGCTGGTCTTATCGTCTGCATGCGGGGGTTCCGCAGACGTTGGGGTTTGGGGCCCATGCCTTGAGGCCTAGGACCTTCCGTGTAAAATCTGAGCGGGTTCGGCCAGATTAGCTTCTCCGGCTGCAAATGTAACTCACGTTGAAGCGTCTCTAAGTCTTCTGCACCCGTGACCACGAAGGGGCCTGAGGGTGTCGCTACTTGAAGGCCTGTGGGGAAGCACCATCGGTACCTTAGGTTGGCGGACTGCAATTGCCTGGTGAAAGGTTTCAGGGTTCGCCGGTACGCCAGTGTAGCAGGGGACAGATCTGGGTATAGCTGGATGTCCGACCCTTCTAGTAACACCTTGTCCGCGGCCCGCGCTTTGCGTAGGATCTCTTCCTTAAGCTGGAAACTCTCCATGCAGCAAATGATGTCTCTGGGGGGTCCCCCTGGGGGCCCTTGGGGTCTCAGAGCCCGGTGCGCTCTAATAAAGCCTATGTGCGTCAGTGGCGGCCTAGCTAGGAGCCTATTGAAAAGCTCCATCAGTGTACTCTGTACTGTGGCCTTGGTATCCAACTCCTCTGGGACCCCCCTTACCCTAATGTTCTGGCGTCTGCCCCGGTTGTCGAGGTCCTCTATATGCAGGGCCATCTGTCTCATTCACTGTGGTATGGTGCTGCAGCATGTCTGTATTAGCAGCCTGTGCCACTGCCATGTGGTCACAGTCCGCTTCAATCTGCGATACTCGTTGGTTGAGGCCTTGTAAGTCCTCTCTCAGAGCGTGGAGTTCCGCCGTGATCGAGGAGTGCAACTCAGCGTTGGCTGTCTTGAGGTCGGTTTTTGTGGGTAAGTCTTTTAGCAGGGCCATCAGGTCCGGCATCGCTGGGTCTCTTGTCACCCGCGTTTCAAGGGCCTGCTCTCCTGTTGGGGAATGCTGGGAGAAAATGTCCGACTCAGTGGAGTCATTTGAGGCCTGCGGATCCAAGTCCGCCTGTGCGAGCAGGTATCGTTTCATTGTCGGGGTTCCTTTTGGGGGATCCCCTGGTCTTTGGGCATGTGAGGCTCGATGAGTCTTACCCATCACTGCGGTCAGAGTGCGGATTAAACGAGGTTACAAGCCGAGCCAGCGGGGAGCTCAGGGATCAAGCTGCCATCTTCTCGGACCGCTAGGCCACGCCCCCTAGAGTGTCCTTTTAACTCATCTGGAATTCGTTATATGTTGAACTTCATTAGTCTGTGAGATCAAAACTCCTATTGGTTGTTCTAAGTGTACCCATCATTCTGTCATTATAGCCTACATAGTTCCACACACAAAGTCACCATCACCAGTGACATACCTAGTCCTTTTCAGAACAGACAAGTAAACCGATAAGCATACATATAGGGGTCTTTTCACTAAATGGCGAGATTCATTTTTAAAATTTTGGCCACGTGCATTTGGCTCAATTCTAGAGCATACAGCCGTTTTAAAATGAATCTCATTGCAGCAATATGATCCATTTGGCTCTGTTTAACCAAGGGATATTCAGTAAAATGACACTTGTAAGGAAGCAAATTTCAAATTTAAGGCCAAAATAGCCAAACTATAAAAATTTTCCAAGTCAGCTTCCAGTTTGGCTACTTTGGGCTTAAAATTCGAAATGCACTTTGAATTTGCTTTGACTTCCTGACAATTCACACTTCAGTGAATAACCTTTAAAAATAAATAAAATCGAAAACTAACAAAATATTGAGAAATGATAAAACACTCAACAGTCTGTTTAAGAACATTAAAATCTGCATTAAAGTGGGTATGGTGCAACGAGTGCCTTTGTGCCACCCCAATAAAAGGAGGAGTCTGTTCCGCTCTGGAGAGCAGATGGCTCCTGCATGTTCCTTTAGTTAGCTATCCCAAGCCAAGACGTTCAGTGAAGGGCTAGTTCATTAGAGAGTCAGCTAATCCCTCTTAGACAGGCTTAGCTCAGGCAGAGAACATGATACGAGGAACCCCATGCAAGAAGTCAAAACATTCTAAAACTGTGACTATTTATGAGGTGCACTTGGGAACTCAAGGAACCATAACCACTGCAGCATGCAGTACGGATTACAGTGCTTGTAGTGTTTTTTTAATGATAGGCAATTACAGATTTAAAGTTGTTTTTCCATTTCTAAAAGATACTACTTGCAGACTGTTCATATGTTGTTTCAAAGAGAACATTTTTTACTAGATGCCTAATCCATGGATAAATAAATCAATCAGAAAGCAAAACCTACTTGCACCTAAAATCCATCCTATGTGTGAATTTCACTTATGGGAATTTTTAAATAAAAGTCTAAATAAATAAAAAAAAACTACCTGTGCTAGTTACAAACCAAAAAGGTTATGCAAATGGCTGATAAATACCTTTCAATAAAATGCAATAAGAAATCTGCACGTATTCTATAAAACTCTGCATGACAGGCGTTTTAATGGGGAACCAGAGGATTCCCAAAATGTGATGCAAATAGGTGGAGAATTCAGAAAAGTTGGGTTGAGGGGAGAGGAAGGGTGCTGGGTTTGATTATTTGCGCATTGTATTTGAATTGTAAATATGCAATGCATGATGGGAACCCTTCCTATTACTTGTCAACACACACAGTAATCCCTTAGAGCTTACACCATCTACTACAGTCTGACTTCATAGACTGCAGATATGTGCAAATATGTATTATATACCGAAATAAAGACAATATGCTTTGTTAGTGACAATCAAGATGATTATCTAATTAACTTTAGACTGCACGTGATGTGTGGGCAATAAAGTACTTTGTACCTAATTGATGACAAAGATGTCACCATTTGCAGTAGCTGCCCAGGCTTATGATGACTCATCCACCCCCTCTTTACCCAGGGCAAGGAGAGCTAATTATTTGATAACAGATTTTTGTTCTTGCATCAGAGAAACAACATCTGCACAGAAAAACATTTTAGTCACTGTGTTCTTCTGCAAGTGACCAAGAATAGAAAGCATGACGAGTCTTGTACAGCTCAAATTATTAAACAGGTTATAAGGCTAAAAAACACAGAAGTAAGCCATTCACGTCTGTAACAGCGAACAGTTTCAGGCAGTACGAGACAAGAGGCATATTGTTGTAACTGTCAGCAATTTCACAGTATGTCTTCAACAGCAGCCTGACTTACAGGGAAACAATAGGCTGTAATTGACCAATTTAAAAAAAAAAAAAAAAAAGTTTTATAGAGACCAGAAAGTGGACAAAAGCACTCCGCCACTCTTGGGGCTCCTATTTTGAATGGGACCTTTGAGTATATCCCATAAATTCCTGATAAGCAATTTAGGAGATATGTAGGTCAGTAAACAGTCTTCTTAAAGAAGATGACAACAACAACTATTGGAGGCTGAAGTACACATTCTACAAGTTTGCCAAACTACTCCATTCATTGGTTTTTATTTTTTTGGGGTGCTCTAGGGCCTGGCTGAATATGTACCAGCTCCACACAGGATCTTTCATAGAAATCCATAAGAGCCTGTAAGAAGAAGTGTGGGAAAAAAAAAATCTGAAAAACAAACAAACAAACAAACAAACAAAAAAAAAACACACAAACTTAAGTGAAAAAGTGTAAAGGGACACTATAGGCACCCAGGCTACTTTGGCTCATTGAACTGATGTGGGTGCACTGTCCCTATTGCACTTAGTGCTGCAACATTTACACTGCAGCACTAATTCTGCCTCCAGTGGCTTCCTGGATCATAATGGACATTTGGGAGGGGGAGGCAGGCAGAGAGCGTTATAGTGCCAGTAATACTTTGATTTCCTGGCATATACTATCCCTTTAAATCTTTCCAATATACATAAAACTCTATAGCCTTTTCATGTTATGCTGGTGTGGTAACCTTGGTAAATATATTTATTACAACACTGTAATTACCAAAACCTCCCAAATGTTAAAGATTTTAAAATGCGCTACTCGTGTGAGTGGTCCAGTTCCTTACAATGGTAGTGTAATAACCATTCATTGAAGAGGATTGGCACTTGAGACAGAAAAAAAGAAAAATCACTTCTATCGAGAAAATTGGAACTTTGTCACAAAGGCCTGTGCAGATTGGTATTTCAGAATTTCTAAAGGGAGCAGATTCTGCAAATTTGATTTTCAAAAGAACACAACTGTTTAGTGGACAAACCTCTAAATGAAAAACTCTGGAGGGTCACAAATGAAGCAAATATAAGGTCTATTTTGTAAAGCTATTTAACAAATCCAATAATGAACAATAAAAAAATAATATGATGTCCAAAGTAAAGGTTGCAGGAAATGTAATTCCAAGGCTGCTTCACAAATGGCAATAATTATCTGGCGGCAGCTAGATAACATTTAGAAATCCCAGTCACATGTGTTATAGTACAAAATAATTGAGCGTTGTCTCCTTACACTCTCATCCACCATCTCTATAGAAAATAGCTTTCCTTCCCCACGGGAGTTGCTCCATGTACGAATCTGCCCTTTATTGGTAACCCTAGCACGAATTGTCCACCTGGAAAAGAAGGGGGGGGAAAAAAGTGTTCAATGAAAGAATAGCTGTTCTGAATTCTAGCCTGTCACGCTTCTTTAGAGTTTTAAATTTACGTCTAAAACACCATGGGCCCCCAAGAGCCTAAGCTCCACAAGACATGAATGAAGACTGAGTAGCAGAGATATGTCAGAATAAATATAGTCACTAGATAGAGCAAAGCATTAAAAATAAATCTTCAAGTTTGTGGTACCACAGGAAGCTTTTACAGATTTTAGACCAGCAAACAAATCCAATCAATTGCTAGTAGCTTGCAAAACTCTGCACTCTCCACTCTGCCAAGCATCACACTAGAAAATTAAATATTCCAGACAGGGCTTACAATCAAACTACCACTGTGTAAATGGGCTAATGTGTAGATTTGCGCTGCTACATCGATGTTTGTGCTGGGAAATATGTGGGCAGGGAGGGTCACGTTACTAAGGTTGTATTAGACTTGGTAAACGATAGCAGAATAATGACAAAGTCCAAGGATTGAAATAAACCAAGCATACAATCAAATCAGATGAACAAGGTATGGCAAGCACATAATCCTTAGAATGGCATCAAACTTCGTCCAATAAGGCTGCACAATTTAGTCCTAGCTGGAAGTGAAAATGCTGGGCAAGCATGCATACTGTGTAGCAGAGAAGCAAAATGCAATATCTTAAAGAGACCAATGTCTGAAATCTTATTCTCTTCATGCACAAATAGTTATATGCTGGAGAATTAGTTTAACCCCTTCAGGACCGCTGACGGTTCAGGACCGTCAGCGGTAAAACGTGCGTTTGGACCGCTGACGGTCCTGAACCGTCATAACGGTTTTGGGCTACTTACCTGATCGCCGTCGGTCCCACGGCGGCGATCAGCTCTCCTCCCGGTCCAGGGGGACTGCCTGTCTGCCCGGGCAGTCCCCCCTCGGCAGATCAGGACCCCACGGCCATGTGATCACTCGATCACATGACCGCAATAGGGGTCTTTGTATCTGCCTGCAGGGGGACTGTCTGTGCTGACAGGCAGTCTCCCTGCAAGTGTAAAATCATAAAATAAAGTTAAAAAAAAAAACAATCAGTGTAAAAAAAATTATAATATGTGTATATATATATGATATATATACATGTATTATATCTATATATATAATATATGTATATGTATCATATATATAATGTCACACTATGTGTATTTTTATATTTCTATATACGTATATTAATATAAAAATACACTTATATTTAAATTACACACGAATATATACAATATATATAATAACTATATATATGGTATATATATATTATTATAAAATACAAATAATATGTTAATAAAAATAAATAACAAAAAATAAAAATAATTTTTAATAATTAAAAAAAATTATATATATATATTCAATTTTATTCTAACAGTATTTTGATATTGATATATATATATTTATATCAAAATACACTTAGAATGTAATGATATATATATCTATGTATAAATAAATAAATAAAAATAATACGAAATATACATATGTCCACATACAAAATTACATTAATAATTTCATAAATATACACGTAGACGTCAAATATATAAATATGTATATATATTAAAATTCTACGTGCATATTTATGTAATATTTTTACCTAATTAAGTAATTTTAATGATTGCAATTTGAGGGACCTGCCTGCCAACCCAGGCCAAAAGTCCAGATAATTTAATTTGCTAGCACTGTGCTTAACCCTGTAACTTTCTATGACACCCTAAATCCTGTACATGGGGGTACTGTTTTACTCGGGAGACTTCGCTGAACACAAATATTAGTGTTTCAAAACAGTAAAACATATCACAGCGATGATATTGTCAGTGAAAGTGAAGTTTTTTGCATTTTTCACACACAAATAGCTCTTTCACTGAGGATATTATTGCTGTGATATATTTTACTGTTCTGATACACTAATATTTGTGTTCAGCGAAGTCTCCTGAGTATAACAGTACCCCACATGTAGAGGTTTTATAGTGTTTGTGAAAGTTACAGGGTCAAATATAAGGCTTGATTTTTTTTATTGAAATTTGTCAGATTGGTTAGGTTGCCTTTGACAGCGTATGGTAGCCAAGGAATGAGAATTAGCCCCATGATGGCATACCATTTACAAAAGAAGACAACCCAAGGTATTGCAAATGGGGTATGTTCAGCCTTTTTTAGTAGCCACTTAGTCACAAACACCGGCCAAAGTTAGCGGTTTTTGCATTTTTAACACACAAACAAATATAAATGCTAACTTTGGCCAGTGTTTGTGACTAGGTGGCTACTAAAAAAGACTGGACATACCCCATTTTAAATACCCTGGGTTGTCTACTTTAAAAAATATGTACATGTTAGGTGTGTTTCGGGGATTTATGACAGATAACGGTGTAACAATGTCACTATTGATACATTTAAAATATATATATATTGAAACAGCAATTTCCTACTTGTATTTATAGGCCTATAACTTGCAAAAAAAAGCAATAAAGCATGTAAACACTGGGTGTTTTTAAACTCGGGACAAAATTTTGAATCTATTTAGCAGTTTTTTTCATTAGCTTTTGTAGATAAGTAAAAGATTTTTCAAGTAAAAGTCCAAAAACATGTTTTTTTTTTTTTTTTTTTTCACCATATTTCATTATTTTTTTTAAATACAATATATGACATAATATAAATACTGGTATGTAAAGAAAGCCCTTCTTGTCTTGAAAAAAACAATATATAACTTGTATGGGAACCGTAAATGAGAGAGCGGAAAATTACAGCTAAACACAAACACCACAAAAGTGTTAAAATAGCTCTGGTCCTTAACGTACAAACATCGCAAAAACAGGCCGGTCCTGAAGGGGTTAAAACCAAAGTGAAAGACGCTCTTTTTCCCCCCCCTTAAAAAGCCAACATTTACTATGATCAATTCCCCTTGGGCAACTAGGCATTGCAATGCATTAAGTTTCCCTAATAAGCATAACAGAATATCATCAAATGATTTTCATAATCCACAAATGTTCAAGGAAGGTTTATGTTTCATTGTATTGTTTGGATTCAACCATCTATAAAAATATAAAATATATATATATATATATATATATATATATATATATATATATATATATAGATATTATTTGTGTATTGACATTACTCAGTGGTGATGGTGGGAAGACAGTTGTATACAGTTGACAGTAGTTATACAGTTGTAATCAAAACTATTCAACCGCCAGGTTTATGGACAAAATTTACAATTAACAAATCAAACAGAAGCAATTGAAATAGCTCAACACTGCGAATGCTTCAAGTGGTTTCCCTAAATTCAACTGAAAATACTTCTCCAGTCTCAAAAATATTCAACCCCTTCATAGCAAGCATCTTTAGTACTTAGTATGGCATCCTTTTGCTGCCATGACTTGCTGCAAATGAGATGCAAGCGAGACACCAGCTTCTGGCAGCATTCTTGAGAAATCATAGTCCATTGCTCATAAGCATTGTCCTCCAATTTAGTAACAGGACTTCTGCAACCAAGCCTTGGGAGTAATTTGAGGTATTGCTTGGGATCATTGTCTTGTTGGAAGGTCCAATGACCAAGCCCAAGCTTATGCTTCCTCACAGACTGCATGATGTTTTCTGCTAGGATTTCCTGATACTTAAATTAATCCATCGTGCCTTCCACACGCTGCAGGTTTCCGGTGCCAGAGGATGCAAAGCAGCCCCAGAGCATCACCGAGCCACCACCATACTAGCAGTAGGCAGTGTTCTTTTCAGCATATGCTTCATTTTTTTTCCTCCAGACATATCACTGATCAATTGGGATGAAAAGTTCAAGTTTTGCTTCATATTTCCACAGAATAGAATCTCAAAACTTCTGTACTTTATTTATACGATTTTGAGCATATTAGAGCGTACTTTTCTTGTGCTTTTGGGTCAGTAGTGGTGTGTCTTGAAGTTCTGGCATGGAAACCTTCTGTGTTTAGTACGCACCTTACTGTGCTCACTGAAACCTCAGTGCCTGTTGCCACCATTATTTGCTGCAGGTCTTGATAGCTTCCATTTTCTGCCCCGACCAGGTAGTGTTACCACTGTTCCTTCAACTTTGAACTTGTGAACTATGCTTCAAACCAGGTCTCTTGGAACTTTCAGTGCCTTCGTTATCTTTATGTATCCTGTTCCTTGTTTGTGAAGGGCGATTATCTCTTCTCTTTGTAGACCATTCTTTTGGCTTACTCATATTGCCAACATGCAGTCAAATGTGACAGTCAAACCTCTAGCCAGTTCAGGTATTTGAAGTGTTTCAGCTAAAGCACATTAAGCACTAAGGAATCCCTTGATTAGTTGCATCAGGTTTGCTTGAGTCAACACCTGTTTAGCATATTTGTGTTGTTGTGAGGGATTCAATTTAGGGGGCTGAATAATTGAGACTGGAGAAATCACAAGTTGCATTTTCAGTTGATTTTGGGGAAACCACTTTAAGCATTCGTTGTGTATCGCTATTTCAATGATTTTTATTGATTTGTTGTCCTCCGTAATATAACGTTCTCTAAAGTGACAGGTCTGCACGCGAAATGTAGAGAGAAGAATCTAATCATTTTAAAGCATTATTAATTCTTTAAAAGTAAGAACATACCGCTAACAGAGGCTCTGAGTTTTGTGATTTTAAGGCAGAAGTTGAAATTCGAAGTAAAACGTGACAAGAATCAAACACGTTTTATGACAAGTATATATGCGGCAGAAAACCATGTAAACCTTAAAATGACATTCAAGAGAATACATCTATACTACTAAATGAGAATTTTTTTTGTGGGTGTTCGCTTTACTGTAAGGGATGGTAAAATCTCAATCCCATAAAAATTATCAATTAAAGCTAAATAAAAGCGCATGACTTGTTATTTCAGCAGCTCTTTCCTGGTAATTTCTTATTCAGAAATGAGAAGTCACTCACTTCGACTGGTATGGATTGAGGCTGGCAATTGGCACCACCTTGGACTGAGAACCACCGGGGGTACTCATTACACCCCCTCCTCCAAACGGTTTAGATAAGCCACGGTTCATGGAAGCAGGAGGAGCTGATGAGGGGAAAAAAAATAAAAAATCCCTCTTATGAATAATACAATTTTTAGAAATACATAACATTTAAAGCACAAATTACAAGATACACACAGGCAGATATGAGTGCACTATTTAACCCTCTCCTCAGAAACCACACAAGCTTTTAAGACTCAATAAAACATTGAATTAAAACAACAATTAAATCCACAAGACCCAAGAGGAAGCATGCAGATAAAATAAAGAGCCTTCTAGAGGTCTGGTCTATAGGGAACATTCTCCTCCTCCCATCCAACACACACTATGGCATTGCCTGCAATGCAGATATTACAGTATCACACAGGCAATACATACATTTACAAAGCCTTTACATTTTAAACAAGATGCATTATTAGCCCCTTATCAAACAAAGTGAAGCAAGCCAGGATTGGCACTGTGTAACATATATAAATAATATCACAGCATTTTTACATGGTTGCTTGACCCCAATGTTTTCCTGGATACGAATCACTATACTATTTTGAGTGAAGCGCATTAAATGTAGTACTCTAATGTAGAATTTGTATGCTGCAACACTGCCAATTAACTATTTTCATTAAACATTAATATGGGTAAGAAGTGTGTGTCCAAGAAACACATGGCTGATCTGGTAAGCTTAAAGCTGGCCAATACCACAGAGTGAACACATGGAGTTATACATGTATACAAATCATATTGTTCTTTTAATTAGGGAGGTATACACATTGTCTCTATGCATCCCAAAAAGAAAGAATATAAAGTTGCAGCAGAATTGTGTCCTTAGAGAAACCTTCAATTTCCTGTACAACTAGGTAGTAGGAAGGTCAATAAATAAGCCATAGCTATAATTGTAATTCTGGTGCAGTTAAAACCAAAATTGAGCAATCAAAGAATGTTGTTCTCTCCCCCCTGTTAATGGTTGGCTAGACCTTGCAGGAGACTCCTTAATTTACAGAACAGGAGATACATTCTTCTAAAGCAAGTCAACATCTGATCGAAAACGAAACTAAATAGCAGAAAATTGAGCAGTTATAACTTCAGAGGCATTATCTATTCACAAAACGGCTTCATTAAGCTACAGTTGTCTTGGTGACTTCTGTGTCCTTTTAAGGTTAATAAATTACAAATGTAAATGTTACAAAATGTATGCCCTAAGGTAGAGTGCAAATCATGTTTAAGAACTTATTTAGCTTGTATGCAAACTTCCTTTATTGATCGTTACTGGAGCCGGTGTTTACAAGAAGATCAACTGGATGTGAGGTCAGGAATTCTGCTTTCATAAATAGCGCCAGTTCTGAATACCATGCATACAAATTGAGGACAATTTACACATGTATACGTAAACTGAAAAGTAATTCACCAGAGTTGAACTGCGGTTTGATAGGAGCTGGTGCAGGAGCAGAGGCTGGTGCAGGTGCCGCTGGCTGTGGCTGCCCTTGTCCTGAAGAAGCATAGATATAGAGTTTAGAGGGAGGGAAACACAAACAAAAAAACAACCAATCTAACCAGTACAAGAGGCATTAAAAAATAAAATCTAGAAATCAGCTATGATGTAGAACAAATCAATAAATTTAACAATTTTCTCCAAATAAGCTGGCTTTCACAGAAGAACTTGATACAATTTCACAAACATTTACTCTTCTTAGTATCTAAGACCATCAAAAGAAAACAATTATTTATTAGATTTCACACATTGTTAAATATAAATGTTATTGTTCCACAATTATGTGAGCTTACAAAAAGCAAAACATGATGCATGCTACACAACAGGTCCCCAGAAACTAAAATTGGTAAAATTACATCAACACAGACTAACCAAAAACAAAACATTGCGTAAGTTATAACAAATTCGCAACACATCAAGCGTACATTGCACACTGTCAACAAGAGTGACATATGCAAAGATACATTTCTAAAAACATTTTTCAAGCAAGCAGATGGCTTTAAGCAACAGATGTATCAATACGTAGACAGCACAATCACAGATGAGTTATTATGGGGTTCACAGTCACACTTCTAATAAACTCACAGAAACCGTCACACACACCCTCACTTGTAAATAAATAAAACTCACTACATGCAGGTAACTTTCTTAAAACTTGTAAATGAGGCTTAAAGTATTAATCACATATTTTGACTAGCAGGGTTATTCACCAAGTAAGAAGGAAAAGTGAATTTCAAATGTAATGCCAAAGCAACTGAACAGAAAGCATAGCTGACGTGGAGAAGGTTTCTAGTTCAGCTATTTCTACCTGAAATTTCAAATTCACTTTAGCGAATAACCCTGTAGGGTGCAAATACTGTGGTTGCTTTAGACTATGTGTTAAAAGAATTTGTGTGGAAATAAGCAATGAATTACACGTGCTCTCCTTAATGGACAAAAATGGGACGGGATTATCCAATCACGATGCCCCAATACCTTTTCTATGTTGTGTGAGGAGTCATGCCATCAACGCTCTATGGGATGCTTTGAATTATGCGAGGAGTAGGTAGAGATATCAAGGAAGTGACACACAAAGATAATTACATATCAGGTGTAAAATAAAATAGCATCTAATGTCTCGAAAAATAAACGTTAGTTGTAGAAAAACTGTTGCAAGTTCTAGTACCATCATTGTAGGGCTGTGGATTCCCAATCTTTCCATTAACCTCATCAGCAGGCTTCAAAACTTCCATATCCATCACTATGATCACGCGCCTGAGAAATAGAAATAGTAAGAGAAAAACATGTAAAGATAAGAGAAAACATGTAAATAAAATTAAGAGGGAAAAAAAACAAAAAAAACAATGAACCTTTTGATAGAATTTTATACACACATTTCAGATTACAAGCCAATTCATATGGTGCTTTTACACTTGCCATCCATTTGGATTTTCCTATACGTACATTAAAAAAAAGGTTTGTAATGACCTAATATACATTACGTTAATAAAGTAGAATACAGAGCACTGTAGTGGTTATGGTACTTTGAGTTTTCTTTTCAAGGACACTCCAAGCAGCAAAATAATTTCTGTTTATTGAATTGGTTATGGTGCAAATATAAGACCTCTATCCATGTCTCCCTTAGAAGATACAGTAAACAAGTACATGTCCTTAGCTGCCAAGGTCTCATATACTATATGAACTATACACGTATGCTCTCAGTGATATAATTTATTTCTCTCTGCTGCTGAGGCCCCAGAAAATAAACATGGTAGTATTTACATAGAGATAGATTGATAAACAGATAGATACATAGAATTATTTATGCTTCCATATAACTACCAAGAACAATTTTTTTTCTGTTCAAATTGCATTTATGACAGAATAGCAATGTTCCGATGCAATCAAGAGGAGGAGAAAGGCAACACAGATTTGTAAACAGAGCCTGTGACATCAAGGTACAGAGAGGAAACAAAAGAAGACTCACTGCATGTACAGATGTAAACATAACTTGGTGGCTAATTGCAACACATTCTTGTCTCCCACTCTCCACTGACTTTCAAGTCCATTGTTCACCTGGGGCATTATTTCAAATATTTAGGATTCTTTTCAGTGTGCATAACGTTAAGATTAAATCAAGCCTCAAAATTTCCTTTGCTGAAGCAGCTCATGAGCCAACAATGCAAAATACACCCTACACAGAGTTCTGATAATTCAATGTAAAATCTCAAAGCAGCACAAAACTAATTTAAAAACCAGGTTCTCATGTATAACATTGCAATGTACTACACGAGTCGCACAGCAAAAGATACCATTCATAGCTAGCAATCAATACATTCCAATGCACACATGAGGAACATACAGTAGAAGGGTGAAAATGCATGATGTGACTTTTGATGAACACAAGGACAAAGAAAATACCTTCCATCTTTCAGGTTGTTTACAATATATCGGGTGATCCGACAGATACAGTTTGTTGCTAGAAGGTTATCGTCTACTAGTGAATTCAGCTGGGTGGCCAGCATAAAAGCTGTAAAGAAATAAACAAATGTTATTAACCCCTTAAGGACTGAGCCACATGTACACGTTGTGATCAAAACAAAAACTTGAATTTGCGCTATATGTCTGTTCAGGCGTAATTCGCCTCTTTCATATTATGTGCACCCACACTTATATATCATTTTATTCAGGAGAAACAGGGCTTTAATTTTGAAATTTTATTAGGTCGCTAGTAGTTGAAGCCTTGGCTGATGGGAGGCTGAACATGCCTTTTGCCTGTTTAGGCGGCAGGAGGGCTGCAAAAAGTCTGTGTACAAAATGAGGCAGTTTTGCGGTGGTGACGCTGTCTGCTAGGCCCCTAATGTTCAGGTGTTTCCACCTTCTTTGGTCTTCCAGTGCAGCTAGTTGGTGGCTGAGGGTTGCATGGGTCGAAGTGAGGTTACTGACCTGCTTTTGTAAATTGTAAAAGTCTCAGTGAAGCTACAAAACAATGGTATTGTGCCCTAGAGCTAAAAAAAAAAAAAAAAAAAATGCAGCTTTTTTTTTTACTTCAAGACTGAGCCAAAAATCTGCTTGCGTTAATTTCTTTCCAAGGGCTTTATAAAAAAACAGCATCCTTTGCAGTGAGGTAGTCAGGTCTGTTAAAGTGTTCTAATCTGTTTGTTCCAAGACTGACTCCAAATCCTACTTACTTTTTATTCTTTTTAAGAGCTTTATAAGAAACAGCATGCATTGCAGTCAGGTAGTGAGATTTTTTTAATTAATTTTTTACCAACAACCATGAATTTGGACATCTGGTTAAAACAAGGAACTGTCAAGAAATATATTACTACTTCTAACTGTTTGACACTTATAGAAACTGAGAAAGACGATACAAGAAATCCAGAAAACAGGTTCTAAATTTGTGAATCTACTGTTTCTCAAATAGCAGAGACTAGTGACAAGTCAAAGAAAAAAAAAAGAAAAGCACACAATGCTACCCAATCTTCTTCTCAAACAAAGAAAAGAAAATATGATGACAACTACTTATCATTTGGATTCACAAGTGCCAGAAATAAAAATAATCCTCAAGCACAATGCTTACTTTGCAAGAAAATATTGCCAAACAGTTCGTTAGCACCTGCTAAATTACGTTGTCATTTTGAGCAAAACCACGCAGAGTACAACGATAAAGACATTGACTTTAAGCAAAAGCTTTAAGAGTATCAGAAGACTAAAAAGTTTATGTGCAAAATATTTAAAAATGATAATGAGAAGCCACTCATTAAAAGGTTTGTGCTACGGCGCAACATTTTTTGGGGGGGTTCCACGATGTCGGTCTACTATGTCAAAGGGTTCCACGGGAAAAAATAATTGGGAACCCCTGCAATAGAGGTTCAGTATTTGGATATTGCAGTAGGACTAGAAGCAAAATAATTTTCTGAGTAAATTTGCTTTTGCTAATCTTTAGCGTTATACCCCTTTATGCTACAGGTCAGCTAATATTGCAATACAGACTATCCCTCTCTGTTTTCTCTGTTAAGAGTAAAGGTTTGTATTCCTGACACTATAATATTACCGTATATACTCGAGTATAAGACGAGTTTTTCAGCACATTTTTTGTGCTGAAAAACACTCACTCGTCTTATACTCGAGTCAGTTGTCTGTATTATGGCAATTTTCATTGCCATAATACAGACAAGGACCGGGGGCTGTCAGGAAGCTGTAACTTACCTTCACCGCAGCTCCTGTCAGCTCCCTTCTCTCTCCTCCGGTGCGTGCAGCTCCCAGGTCAGCTTCCTCTGCAACTCTCGCGAGAGCCGCGGGGTCAGAGCATTGCCACGGGTTACCGTGGCAACGCTCCGCGCGGCCGCGAGAGTTGCAGAGGAAGCTGACCTGGGAGCTGCAAGCACCGGAGGAGAGAGAAGGGAACTGACAGGAGCTGCGGTGAAGGTAAGTTACAGCTTCCTGACAGCCCCGCTCCTACAGCCCATCCACTGGACCACCAGGGAGTGAGAGCCCCCCTCCCTGGCCAGCTAACAAGCAGGAAGGGGGGACGAAAAAAAAATAAATAAATAATAATAATAAAAAAAAAAATAATAAAAAAATAATAACATTAAAAAACATAAATTTTACTTACCGTAAATTTCTTTTTCCTGAAGATTAGAGGCAGTGCTTATACCACAGGGATATCCAATCTGGAGGGAAAAAACAGGCAGGCAAATCTCCAAACATTTAAACCCTCCCCTAATTACCTCCTTTCCCATAAGTAGCAGCTCCTCCTGATCATACCCAGAAAATACATAAGCCAAATAGCTGCAAAATTACTGAGTTTATTAGAAAAAAGGGGCGGGAATGTAGCACTGCCTCTAATCTTCAGGAAAAAGAAATTTACGGTAAGTAAAATTTATGTTTTTCCCTTCAGATTAGAGGCAGTGCTTATACCACAGGGATATAATAAAGCAGATCCTGAGGGCGGGTTCATTTCACTACAGCTTGAAGCACCTTGCGCCCAAAAGCCAGCATCCTCCGAGGCCAGTATGTCCAACTTGTAGTGTCTTGAGAAAGTATGGAGAGAGGACCAAGTAGCAGCCGAACAAATCTGAGAGGGAGATGCAGCTGCTCGGAGAGCCCAAGACGTCGAAACCGCTCTAGTAGAGTGGGCCTTTATAGGGCCTGGATGTTCCATGCCATTCTTGGAATAAGCCAACAGAATACAATCCTTCAGCCATCTAGCCAGAGAACTCTTCGAAACCTTCATGCCTTTCCTAGTGCCTCTGAATAGGACAAAAAGACTATTATCCTTCCTGAAGGATTCCGTAGATTTTAGGTATTGTAAAAGACATCTCTTTACGTCTAGGCAGTGAAATTTGCTTTCCAAGGCATTAGATGGATTCTGACAAAAAGTCGGTAAGACCACTTCCTGGTTGACGTTCGAAACCGAAAAAACTTTAGGTATAAAAGAAGGATCGAGCTTTAGAACCACCTTGTCCTGATGGAAAACTAAAAAAGGAAAATTCGCCCGAAGAGCTTGAATCTCACAAATTCTTTTAGCTGATGTAATAGCCACCAAAAAGACAGTTTTTAACGAAATAATCTTCAGGGAAGCTTCCTCCAATGGTTCAAAGGGCGGCTCACAAAGCGCTGAAAGAACCAAGTTAAGATCCCAGGGAGGATAGGTTTCCCTAACATAGGGCACCAAACGAGTTAGAGCTCTGAAGAACCTCGAAATCAGAATATTAGAGGCCAAGCATCTGAGGGAGAAGAAACTGATAGCAGAAACCTGCAATTTCAATGAAGCAGGTTTAAGACCTTTAGCAAATCCCATCTGAAGGAAACTTAGAATCTTCTGGATGGATGCGGAAACAGGGTTGACTTTAAATCTACAACACCACTGACAGAATATCTTCCAAATTCTAGCGTAGATCTTTGAAGTAGATTCCTTGTTAGTTGCCAACAGGATCTTTATCACTTCAGTATCCAGACCGTTGCTCTCTAGAATCTGGCGTTCAGAAACCAGGCCGTCAAATGGAATCTTCGAAGGGTCGGCAGAGGCACCATGGCGTCCTCTAGTATTTCTCTTGAAAGTGGGAGCTTCCAAAATGTGGCCCCTGGAAAATTCAGGAGAACCGAGAACCAACTTCTTCTTGGCCACCATGGAAGGATAAGGATAATACGTACACTTTCCAGTCTTACTTTTTGAAGTATTCTGGGAATAAGCACTACTGGCGGAAAGGTATAAGCCAGGTTGAACTTCCATGGAACTGACAGGGCATCTATGATATCCGGCCTGTCTGTTGGATTTAGGGATGCAAAACGTCCTGTCTTCCTGTTCATTCTGGAAGCCATCAGATCTATCTCCGGAACACCGAAGCGGTCTGTGATGAACTTGAAAGTTCTGCATGACAGGGACCAATCTGCTTGTTTCAAATGATGCCTGCTCAGGGCATCTGCCACCACATTGAATTTCCCTGAAATGTGAACTGCTGAAATTGACATCAGGTGCACTTCTGACCACAGCATGATCATTGAACAAAGGCTTTCTAACTTTGTTGATCTCGTACCTCCCTGTCTGTTCAAATATGCCACTGTCGTTCGATTGTCTGAGCGGATTTGAATATGTCGATCTTTGATAAGCATCTGAAATGCCAAGAGTGCCATCCACACGGCCTTTAATTCCCTGAAGTTCGAGGAATTTTTCATATCCTTCTCTTGCCAGGACCCCATCTTCTTGATGTCTCCCAGATGGGCCCCCCAGCCCAGGGCAGAGGCGTCTGTCGTAATTATAGTGAAGGACTTCATCCGGAATGACAGACCCTCGTGCAGGAATCGAGAAGATGTCCACCACTGCAGACTTCTCAAAGTTAGCTTGTTGAACCTCATAAGCCCATCCAGGCCGAGTTCCTGTCGATTCCAGACTTGCAGAATGTTTCTTTGTAGAGGTCTCATTCTGGATTTTGCCCAACCGACTTCCGGGATTGAGGCTGTAAACAGACCCAGTAAGCCCATGGCTTTTCTGATTGAAAACACAATTTTTCTTCTGAGATTCCGAATTAATCGCTTGATTTTTTTAGTTTCTTCTCTTCTGGCAGGAATATCTTCATTGCGATAGAATCCAAAATCAGACCCAGGAACTGGATCCTTTGAACTGGCACTAGTTCCGATTTGTTGAAATTTATTAGCCAGCCCTGCTTTTCTAGCGATTCTATCGCTGTCCCCAGGTCTAGCTGTAGTTGACCATGGGACTCTGCAATCAACAGCCAGTCGTCCAAATACGGAATGACAGAGATGCCCATACCTCTTAGAAAAGCTGAAACGACTACTAGCAGCTTTGTGAATACCCTGGGTGCTGATGACAGGCCGGAAGGTAATGCTCTGAACTGGTAATGTTTGATTACTGATCGGCAGCACACAGCGAACCTTAGAAGACTTTTGCTGGATTCTGCTATGGGCACATGAAGATAGGCATCTTTTAAATCCAGGGACGCAAACCAACTTTTTGGATGAATAAGCAGAGTAGCGGACTTTATTGTTTCCATGAGGAACTTCTTTTTGATAATCCACCTGTTTACGGCTTTTAGATCTAAAATGGGTCTGAACGAACCATCTGGCTTTGGAACCAAGAAAAGTCTTGAATAGGTGCCCCGAAAACTTTCCTTGAGAGGAACTTCTTCCACCACTCTTTTCAGTAATAGAGTCGATACTTCTCGCATCAGAGAGAGTTCCATCTCTAGAGAATGAACCTCGGAACATAGAAACATTTCCATTGGGGCTTGTGATAATTCTAGAGCGTATCCGTGTTTTATCACTGTGAGAACCCAGCGATCTGATGTTGTTCCTTTCCAGTGCTCTAGGAAGTGACTCAGCCTTCCACCCACAGGCCTGGCGTCATAACTTTTTATTTCTTCTGTCAGAAAATCTTTCCTTCTTCCTATAATCAAAGGCTTTTTTATGCTGACCCCTGAAATAGTTTCTACGAAAGGAACTTCTAAATGAGGGAAGCGACTCCGCTTTACGTCTTCTAAACTGCTTCTTAAATGATTCTGGTAAAGCTTTCCTTCCTTCCTTCATCTGTTTTAACAATTCATCCAGTTTTGAACCAAAAAGTCTTCCTGGTTCAAAGGATAGGTCACACAGTGAATCCTTAGATGCTGTATCTGCTGACCAATTTTTGAGCCAAAGCGCTCTTCTGGCGACTGTTGAAGTACCTATACTCTTGGCCGAAATTTTTAGGCTTTCTGCAGACGCATCTACCAAAAAATCAGATGCCATCCTGATATTCTTTAATAGCTTTACCGGGTCTTCCTTAGTTTCTCCCGTATAAACTTTTTCTAGTTCTTCCAACCAAAGTCTTTGGGCCTTGGCAACAGATGACCCCGTAATCAAAGCTTTAGCTTGGGCTGCAGAAGATATGAACAACTTTTTTAAGGAGGAGTCAATGCGTTTGTCCATGACATCCTTGAGCCCGCTTGTGTCTCCAATCGGTAAAGTAGTTTTCTTAGAGATTTGAGCAATCGGAACGTCCACTACAGGGACCGTATCCAGCTTACAGTCTTGTTCCGATGCTAAGGAAAAAAGAGTTTTAAAATGTCTAGACAGAAACGGCTTGTGACTAGGGAATTTCCACTCTTTTAAAATCAATTCCTTAATCTGTGGGAGAAAAGGAAACACTTTGGACTTTTTCCCTGTTTCCTCAATTCCAAAAATGCACTGCACTTCTTTAATCAATTTCCCAATTGCTTCATCTGGGAAGGCAAACTCCTCATCTGAAGAATCACCACCTGAAATTTCCTCATACTCAGAACCACTAGTTACTGAACTAGTATCAGAAGCTTCCCAAGATCTCAGTCTTTTCTTAGCATGTTTTACAACTTGCGAATCTTGGGCAACCGAGGCCTGGACTGACTGTAATGCAGCCGACTGCATATCCACAAATGTTTGCTGCATACTATGTTGCAACCAGCTGAGGAAAGTAGACATTTCTGTTCTTTTTGCTTCCTCTGAAGCTTCTTTAGAACACACTGAGCAAAGTTTCTTTTTATAACCATCTGGCATAGGTTGGCTACACACAGAGCAGATTAAATGCTTGGCTTTAGATGAACATTTCCCCTTTTCAGCAACTTTATCCAAATTTTCCGGATTAGACATACTGAAAAGAGAAAACAAAAAAGGGAAAACAATCAAATTTTTCTCCTTATCGATTCAGGCTAGGACCCATTTAATTAAAAACTTAATCAGTCTTACCTTAAATGGCCTGAGAGTGTGTTGGAGGGCAGGTGAGATAACACTCTTTACAACCGATCTGAGAGCTCCTGGCAAACAGAGGTTGCTGCTGGTAAATGCTCATATAAGTCCTGAAACCAAAGAGAACGCCCAGTTCAAATTTGGCGCCTGAATCAAGGTTCGCATTGCGCATGCGCATAGCGCTCCGCGACTCCCTAGTGGAACGCAACGCAACCTGTGTGTGCGTTCCACCGCAGGACTTCCCAGCCGACGCACGCCTGCGTCCTTCGTCAGACCGGCACCTGGCACGGCATTAGACGGCAACATAAAACTTGAGGGACCACGCCGTCCGGCGTGTTAAAGGCTACTTAACCGGACATGAAGGAAGCAGTGCCCCCAGAGCCTCAGCCCTTCTCGCCTGCTTCCTGGAGAACCTCCTGTCTAACCTCCCCTGCCGGAGGCATGCAAAGAACTGGGTATGATCAGGAGGAGCTGCTACTTATGGGAAAGGAGGTAATTAGGGGAGGGTTTAAATGTTTGGAGATTTGCCTGCCTGTTTTTTCCCTCCAGATTGGATATCCCTGTGGTATAAGCACTGCCTCTAATCTGAAGGGAAAAAATATATATTACAATAATTAATAAAATGCCCACCCCCACCAATGCTCTGCACTCACACACTGCATTCATACACACACTCATACACACACTGCACTGCATTCATTATATACACCCACTGCACTCATTATATACACACACTGCACTGCATTCATTATATACACACACTGCACTGCATTCATTATATACACACTGCACTGCATTCATTATATACACACTGCACTGCATTCATTATATACACACTGCACTCATACACACACACACTGCATTCATACACACACGGCACTGCATTCATACACACACGGCACTGCATTCATACTATACACACTGCACTGCATTCATTATATACACACTGCACTGCATTCATTATATACACACTGCACTGCATTCATTATATACACACTGCACTGCATTCATTATATACACACTGCATACACACTGCACTCATACACACACTGCACTCATACACACACACTGCACTCATACACACACACTGCACTGCATTCATATACACGCACTGCACTCATATACACGCACTGCACTCATATACACGCACTGCACTCATATACACGCACTGCACTCATATACACGCACTGCACTCATATACACGCACTGCACTCATATACACGCACTGCACTCATATACACGCACTGCACTCATATACACGCACTGCACTCCATTCATTATATACACACTGCATTCACACACACACTGCATTCATAAACACACTGCATTCATACACACACTGCATTCATAAACACACTGCATTCATACACACACTGCATTCATACACACACTGCATTCATACACACACACTGCATTCATTATATACACACACTGTAAATAAATATTCAGTTAATATAAACTTTTTTAGGATCTAATTTTATTTAGAAATTTACCAGCAGCTGCTGCATTTCCCACCCTAGTCTTATACTCGAGTCAATAAGTTTTCCCAGTTTTTTGGGGTAAAATTAGGGGCCTCGGCTTATATTCGGGTCGGCTTATACTCGAGTATATACGGTACTTTGATTTTAAGTTGGTTTTGATATTTCAGACATCTACTTACATACTCAACTACTACTATTCAAACTGACATGGAACAACAAGAGGACAGTCTTAAATTAGAGGGGCAAAGGTTTAAAAATATCAGGAAGTATTACTTTACTGAGAGGGTAGTGGATGCATGGAATAGCCTTCCAGCTGAAGTGGTAGAGGTTAACACAGTAAAGGAGTTTAAGCATGCGTGGGATAGGCATAAGGCTACCCTAACTATAAGATAAGGCTAGGGACTAATGAAAGTATTTAGAAAATTGGGCAGACTAGATGGGCCGAATGGTTCTTATCTGCCGTCACATTCTATGTCTATGACCCATCACTGTGACAAATTAAAAGAGCTAAACTGGCTATCGCTGAAATCAAGACGTGTGGTGAAACCTGTCATATCCTACTGTTCCCTAAGATTTGTTTGCAAAGCCCTGGTTCGGTACCTTCCCTTCTACCGAACACGTGCTCTCTGGCAGACGGTGGTCATTTTGTCTGCCCGAATGAACCCCAGCGGGAGTCAGCAGCGAACACTGTGAAACACTATTCGGCCACACTACCATGCAGTCGCTATTCTACCTAGTATACGGTTTTGTTACACTTTATGACCTGCCAGGGGAGCTCTATTTGGAGGGAAGGTACTACAGACTCTTACGAACAATCGATTGCCAAGAACCAGGAGGAGCACCCTTTCGTGTGACCATTGGAGCTCCCGAAGTTTGACCGGCCAAGATCACTTTTACCCTGGAACTGTTTCAGGCTTCGCCAATGTGTATCGCCGGTGAAAACTTAACCACGGTGGCAACTGGACACTTCTTTATGGATACGGGCGCTCCGACAAGAGTTATCCGGGGATGTAGACATTTGGAGCTCCTGTGGGTTTTAACTCTATTTTGGGGTGTTTTCATATTTTTATGTTTGGCTTTCTGTGTGTGGGAGATAATTAACTTACCGGCCCTTGACACAATTATCTCCCTGACACAGACGCCTGGGCGGGATTACAGTGTGAAAGAATGGAGACCCTATGCGGGGGTCTGAGCATAAGAGGCTGCATTCGGAGTAATAAACTGAGATTACACCCAGAACTATGTCTCGTCTGGTTACTGGGGGGGGGGGGAGCTATAATCACACACGAAAAACAAGGCACCTGGGTGAACCATAAAGTAGGTAAACCCTTAAACGAAAAAATGAGTAACCCAAAAAAATACAATTAAAACTTCACTTTTAATATGTCAATTAAAATATTTCTATAAGGTAAATAACTTAATCCAAAGGTAGGACAAAAAATCCCAGACTAAAGATTAGCCCCTAATGGACTATATTGCTACCGTTCTATTTCCTATCGATCTAGTCCAAAACAATGTGAAGGAAATATATATCCAAATACCCAAGACAACAGGAAAAATATGTATTAAATAAAACAAATATATACAAGTAGATCGCTCTAATCGGGTTTGTATTGCCAAGTTCCAACAAGTGGTCAATAGTTATCGATCCGGGAGAGAATCGTTGTTTATCAGATAGGGGCCAAAACAGAAATCAGTAAGTATTAAGATTCCATACCCTGTTGTGCCTGCGAGGGCACCCCTTAAAAAATTCTAAACCCCTCTTCCCTTCTTTATCTCTATTTACCTTATAGAAACATATATATATATATATATATATATATATATATATATATATATATATATAACGCCAAATGATAGCTGCTCACCGGTCTTGTTTAAAATTCAAAAGTTTTATTTAATCATATTAAAAATCTGTGACCAACGTTTCAGTCCCCGCTCGGGACTTTCCTCAGGGTCAGACAATAAATGATAGGACAACACATATTACTTGCAATGTATGTCAATATATAGCCATAACAATAATTGAAATTGACTCACCCAGGTGCATGGTGTCCTCGGCGTTTCCGCCGTGTGTACTTCCGGGTATGCGCATTAGGTATCAGCCCAGCACTGCCCCTTTCATCTACGTATCCGAAATTTTGTATTTCAAATAGGAAGTGGGCAGCATATTAACTGTGCGTATGGCCTCAGCTATGCTTCCGGGTGTGCGCGAGCACCCAACCCGTGGCTCCACCTCCAATATGGCACGTGACTGGTATCGTCACGTGACACGTGCCGTGTCGGAAACGGCAAGCGGGGCGTTGCTAAGCAACGTAATGCGCATTTTACACCGGTTGTATGTAAACAAACTCATGTGTCAGTTATAAGGACGAATGCATGTGAATGTGATGTGATGAATGTAATATAATATTTAATGTGACATGGTCAGCTAAAGACACCAATAAATATATATCTAATAGAGACATGTAATATATTTAAGTCAAACCATATGACACAATGAAATAGTGTCACTAAGGATACATCCCATAAAAGTGAAGGTGTATATGTTATAAAAGTGCTGTAGAAGATACTATGCCAAGTAATTCGTTAAAGTGATGACGTGCAATAAATAAAGTGCAAAAATAGTGCTGAAAACCATACAGTAATAATGGTGCAAAGCTTGTGTGTAAAAAACATAACTCTTAACGTCATAGCCATAACATATCAATTATATCACTAAAATATAAGTACATGTCTACAACACCCAGATAGGGGGTAATAGCTTGTATGTCTAAAAAAATAAAATAATACTGGTACTATATTAAGGGAGCTAAATAAATGAATAATAGGGAATATTTTCATTCAAACCCCTAGGGGCCACCGTGTCTAACTGGTGTATCCAATATGCTTCTTTCTGAAGTAGCATTTTGCCTCTGTTACCACCTCTCTTAGGAGGGGGGATGTGGTCTATACCCACAAATTTCAGGGAGGCTAAAGGATGTCCTTTGTCAAAAAAATGCTTGGCCACTGGCTTGTCACTGAGTCCATCCCTATAGGCTAGCCTAATACTAGAACGGTGACCCCTAATGCGTTCACATAATTGCGTCTCCGTCTTACCCACGTAATAAAGCCCACATGGGCATATAAGCTTATAAATGACGTGGGTGGTCCGACAAGTGATAGTGTGCTTGATGTCATATACTCTATTGGTGTGTGGATGATTTAATTTTTTTGATGGAATCATATGTCCACATGTCACACAACCAAGGCAACGAATGCATCCTCGTACATTTCGGATACGTAGATGAAAGGGGCAGTGCTGGGCTGATACCTAATGCGCATACCCGGAAGTACACACGGCGGAAACGCCGAGGACACCATGCACCTGGGTGAGTCAATTTCAATTATTGTTATGGCTATATATTGACATACATTGCAAGTAATATGTGTTGTCCTATCATTTATTGTCTGACCCTGAGGAAAGTCCCGAGCGGGGACTGAAACGTTGGTCACAGATTTTTAATATGATTAAATAAAACTTTTGAATTTTAAACAAGACCGGTGAGCAGCTATCATTTGGCGTTCTATGTATCTTTGGAGTCCAGGCTTTGGCACCCGGCATATAAGGAACATTAAAGCGTGAGTGCATGGGATTTTTTTCTATTTTTTGTATATTTGGGAGTGTGGGGCTCTACCTCCTACCCATATAGCACCAGCTAGTAGTGCAAACTATTTTTATATTGCTGCACAGTGGACCTTTTGGATGTATAAATATTTCAGCATTTATTGTTAAATATATTGCTTTCAACAATTTTTGAAGATGGATGAATTTCTGGTACAAGCAGGGGCATATGCAGAACATGCTGAGACCCTTCAATTTACCACAGATGAAGTGGCAAGCATACTTTGGGAACAAACAAGTCAGGGGCTTCCTAGCCATACCACCCCTAAAGATGTCTATTTTAAACTTCTACGATTACACAAAAAGAGTATTGACTTAGACCTACACGGCCTATTTCTATCTGACTACTACAAGGCTAAGATGATTCCACGCGGATTCAGGTTGCTTAACATTCCCACTATAGGCAGACTCAAGGCAACGGTATGTAGAGACTGGACCCATGTTTTGAATAAAGCCTCTCTGGATCTCATGTTGATAGCCATCAGGGATGTTAGGACAGATCTGGCTGAAGTTACACAAAAAATATCAGAAGCTGAAACGGAACAGGCTGCTTTGTTGGCTTCCACAGAAGGCTTAAAAATCCAACAGCAGCTCAAAAGTGAACTCCTGAAATACAAAAATGAGCTGGTAAAGTTCAAAAAACAAAAATATGAGAGGGTACAGCAAGACTACCAAGATCACCGTGTATATAGGTGGCTATCTGGCGACTGGCCACCCAGACAAAGACGCTTCCGAAAAAGGGTCATACGCCCAAATATACCCACTATAGATATTACATCGGGAGAATCGGCGTCAGACAACGACATCCCAGCACATACGGCACCTTTTTTAGATGTAGCCGAGATGGGCGCGGTAACCAGGAGCCGCATACGAAGCGAAGAAGGCACAGAATTAGGAGAGGGGGCAAGGGCCAAAGCAGCACCCAGGGGCAAACCACCTCTCAGGAGATAACGCCCATCTTTAATCTCTCACATAGGCATCTAAGCGACTCAGAAACTACCATCCTCAGTAAAGGACTTTCATTCGTTCCTACCAGCAAACTCAGCCCATTCCAATGGAGCACCGAACTTTTCCAATTTGGAAGGCACATGAGACTCAAGGACCACTTTCATCATGCAGCCAAAGATACCACCAGGTCCAATGATACGGACATTGACAAATTTAGGTTAAAATCAACATTTGACTCACCAAGCAATAAACATTCCATTAAGACATTCCTTATGACAACAGCCAAGATGACACAGAACATCGCTACGAAACATCCTACAGCGCAACACAACATCACGAAACCAGAAAGAAAGTCGTTGGCTAGTCTGGCTAAAGATCACACCATTGTTGTTCGCCCAGCGGACAAGGGAGGGGGCATAGTCCTTATGGACTACACTGACTATGCAGCAGATCTTAAACAGCAGCTCCAGGATGAAAACACATACCGTCCACTCTCTGGGGACCCTACCTCAGATATTCAGAGGAAAATCACGGATGTCCTGGATATGGCCTTAAGAGCAGGCTACATAGGATTAGAGTTGTATCGATTTTTGAACAAAGCCCACCCACGTACTCCGGTGATTTACAGTATCCCCAAGATACATAAGAACGCCAACAGACCGCCTGGACGCCCCATAGTGTCAGCCATTGATGGGATATTAGAACCCATTGCACAATGGCTTGACTATGTTGTTAAAAAACCAGTAGAGGCCTTGACTACCTGTGTCAAAGACACACAGACACTCTTGGACAGAATTAAGGGCCTGGAACTACACCATACTGCACCGGTATTCATTACAATGGACGTGTCCAGCCTCTACACGGTCATACCCCACACAGAAGGAATAGAGGCCATGCGACAGGTCCTATGTAACTCTCCAGTGTATAATGGCCCATCTATAGAGTTTGTTTTGGAGTTATTATCCCTTATTCTCCATAACAACCATTTCAGATTTGAGGAACAATGGTACCTCCAGGTGGCGGGAACATCAATGGGGTCATCAGTAGCCCCAATATATGCTAACGCATACATGTATGTATACGAAATAGAACACATCCTACTGCCATATGGGGACTCCATCATAGGATACTATCGCTACATCGACGATCTGCTAATTATCTGGAGAGGGACACAAGTGGAGGCACAACAAATGGTACTTACATTGAACCATCTACCATCACCTATTAGGTTTACGGCCAACATAAGTGCGGAAAAGGCACAATACCTTGATTTGGGGTTAACCTGGGGGCAGAATGTTATTGAGTATTCTTTATACTCAAAGCCCACCGATAGAAATACCCTCCTGCATGCCCATAGCGCTCATCCCATTGCACTCAAAAGATCGATACCTAAAGCACAGTTTCAACGGGTGATCCGCAACAATTCAAACCCGAACAGGATGGCAGCACAGTTGGACACTATGACGCAGAAATTTGCAAATAGAGGCTATGAAAGCCGGGTACTCCAGGACGCCCTTACCGTGGCCAAAACAGCTACGAATCAAGATAAAGTACAACCGACACAGAGGATGGTGTTCCCCATGACGTTCCACAATTCTTCACATCAGATTTCCACAATGATTAAAGAAAATTGGAAGATGGTGGCCACTGACGATCAGCTTCCTAAGATTTTCAAAGAACCTCCGATGATTTGCTATAAACGCAATAGAAATCTTCGTGACGTATTGATGCACACGGATCCGATCGCCAGTTACTCTAAGACAACCAAGAGCAATATACGAGGATGCATTCGTTGCCTTGGTTGTGTGACATGTGGACATATGATTCCATCAAAAAAATTAAATCATCCACACACCAATAGAGTATATGACATCAAGCACACTATCACTTGTCGGACCACCCACGTCATTTATAAGCTTATATGCCCATGTGGGCTTTATTACGTGGGTAAGACGGAGACGCAATTATGTGAACGCATTAGGGGTCACCGTTCTAGTATTAGGCTAGCCTATAGGGATGGACTCAGTGACAAGCCAGTGGCCAAGCATTTTTTTGACAAAGGACATCCTTTAGCCTCCCTGAAATTTGTGGGTATAGACCACATCCCCCCTCCTAAGAGAGGTGGTAACAGAGGCAAAATGCTACTTCAGAAAGAAGCATATTGGATACACCAGTTAGACACGGTGGCCCCTAGGGGTTTGAATGAAAATATTCCCTATTATTCATTTATTTAGCTCCCTTAATATAGTACCAGTATTATTTTATTTTTTTAGACATACAAGCTATTACCCCCTATCTGGGTGTTGTAGACATGTACTTATATTTTAGTGATATAATTGATATGTTATGGCTATGACGTTAAGAGTTATGTTTTTTACACACAAGCTTTGCACCATTATTACTGTATGGTTTTCAGCACTATTTTTGCACTTTATTTATTGCACGTCATCACTTTAACGAATTACTTGGCATAGTATCTTCTACAGCACTTTTATAACATATACACCTTCACTTTTATGGGATGTATCCTTAGTGACACTATTTCATTGTGTCATATGGTTTGACTTAAATATATTACATGTCTCTATTAGATATATATTTATTGGTGTCTTTAGCTGACCATGTCACATTAAATATTATATTACATTCATCACATCACATTCACATGCATTCGTCCTTATAACTGACACATGAGTTTGTTTACATACAACCGGTGTAAAATGCGCATTACGTTGCTTAGCAACGCCCCGCTTGCCGTTTCCGACACGGCACGTGTCACGTGACGATACCAGTCACGTGCCATATTGGAGGTGGAGCCACGGGTTGGGTGCTCGCGCACACCCGGAAGCATAGCTGAGGCCATACGCACAGTTAATATGCTGCCCACTTCCTATTTGAAATACAAAATTTCGGATACGTAGATGAAAGGGGCAGTGCTGGGCTGATACCTAATGCGCATACCCGGAAGTACACGGCGGAAACGCCGAGGACACCATGCACCTGGGTGAGTCAATTTCAATTATTGTTATGGCTATATATTGACATACATTGCAAGTAATATGTGTTGTCCTATCATTTATTGTCTGACCCTGAGGAAAGTCCCGAGCGGGGACTGAAACGTTGGTCACAGATTTTTAATATGATTAAATAAAACTTTTGAATTTTAAACAAGACCGGTGAGCAGCTATCATTTGGCGTTCTATGTATCTTTGGAGTCCAGGCTTTGGCACCCGGCATATAAGGAACATTAAAGCGTGAGTGCATGGGATTTTTTTCTATTTTTTATATATATATATATATATATATATATATATATATATATATATATATATATATATATATATATATATATATATATATATATATATATTTTTTTTTTTTTTTAATTCTTTATTTTTGTCGTGCACATAAAACAGTACAAGCAGGTCTTGCCACACATAAGATTTACACAGAATTGAAAACAGTGTGGCTGTGGGTCTGCACATTTTATATATTTTGTAGGACATCATACTTTAGTGTTAGTCAGAAAGGAGGCTAGTAGGCTTGTGTTAGGCTTGGTGTCTGACTGTGTGTGGTATAACAGAATATTAACGAGACAGGCTAGAAATTAGGTAGTTCCCTGTGTAACATGCTGAACAGGGAGAGGATAGTCTGCAGAGGACAGCATGGGAGTGTACCCAAGGTCGTTTGCCTGGCGGCACTGCCTAAATTAACATTACTAGTAAGCTTTAAATATAAGAAGAGGGTCTACCTGTATAGCAGGAGATAATAAAATAAAAAATAAAATAACCACTGGGTTGCTTGTCATTTCAATATATGGGTCCCGCAAGCGTTGTATGCGTGTTGTGTGTGTGTCTTTGGGGGCTGCTTAGCCGATGCCAAGAGATGGGAGGCTGCAGATACATAACAGCCAGAGTCTGTTTAGCCCCGTGTGGGCGCCCTCCCAGTCACAGGTACCGCTGCACTCTCGTGTTGTTCTGCTCGGGCTCCGGTACAGATCATCACCAGGCACGTGGCTTCTGGGTCTCTGCGGTGCATGTGGCCGACCCCTCTGAGGGGGAACCCTCAAATGGCGCAATCTGCGCGTGGAGCTACTGCGCCAACTAGAGTGTCGTCTTCTGATGCTACCATGGAGTGGCTTGTTGGGCTGTCGGCATTGCCGCTTTGGTGGTCGGACCGGAGGCAACTTCTTCCCTGTCTGGACTCTGCGTGAGGTGCGCTTCAGGTACTTCCTTTGATCTCTGCAGCCCGCAGGCCTGAGCTGAGCCTGAACGTGTGGATCCCTTGGTAAGGTATATGCTTGTCTCCTTGTCATCTTGGCCCAGAATTGGGCACAGATTCTGTCAAATGCTATCAGCCATGGCTCTGCATCCATAGGCACCTGGCGGGGAGCTTGTGTGGGGGTATCCACTTGGAAGGCAGTCATCTTGCCTGGCAGGCTGCAGTCACCGGCGTTGCTGGTGCTTGTTAAAGTCCACAAGAGTGAATCAGAGGGTTCTCCAGTGGGGACCGGGATAACCCGCACCAGTCATGGGGGGAGGGGGGCAGGGGGGAGGATCAAAAGCTGTATTGTGGGGTCCCACGGGTAGCTGAAGAACGAGGAGAGCGGCCGCCTCTCCCCCTCTCTGTCACGAGTAGGCCTCAAATCTCTGAATCCAGTTATCTGTGTAATAGTCGCTTGTGTGGTATCCAGAAGGCCACCGGGACTCCCTCTGCTTAGATCATGCCCAGCTGACCTGGTATTTTGCCTTGAATTAGACAGTTTCGTCGATTAATCAGTGCCTAATGCAGGAGCCAGCACGACACACGTCTGGTCCGCTCGGCAACCAGACTCCGCCCCCCTTTATAGAAATATTTTAATTGACATATTGAAAGTGACGTTTTAATTTTATTTTTTGGGGTTACTCATTTTTTCGTTTAAGGGTTTACCTATTAATGGTTCACCCAGGTGCCTCATGTTATATTATTTAGTCTGGGGGTTACCCCCCTTCTTTCTATAGAGTAACCTGACACCTTTTCCCTCATTTATCTCTCAGTTTGTAGTTATAATCACACACGGTTCCAGTCTGGCTGAGAGGAGGATTAGGGGAGGTAACTAGTTCAGTTACCCGGGCTTCGCTACAAGACGCACTCTTCATCTTTACAGCTTTGAGTTTAACAGCTTTTCTGGGAAGCTCCCCATCCTATCCACGTTGAATGCTGTCCCCAGCTGTTCCCACTCCCTTTAGCCTCTGATCCAATACCAGCAATTTATTTAGTATGCCACAATGCAAAAGTGTCTTGATCTTCATTTTCCTACAGAGCACCGAAATTATGGAATAAACTCCTGGACACTTTCAAATCTACCCCAGCCTAAAATTATTTAAGAGATCCCTCTACATATCTCAAAGCAAAATGCACCTGTGATCATGGTCGATTATATTTCTTACCTGTTCTGTGTTAAAATTAAATTTTGTACCATATTGTAACAATGCAATGTTTGTGGGCCCAAGGACATACTTGAAAATGAGAGAAATCTTATGTACCCATCCTGGTAAAATACTTTACAAATAAAATACTTACATGAAAGTGTATTTAAGCCATCGCTCATTAGCAGGCGATAACGAGGAGGGCCATTTGCAGTACTGATTGGACGAATATTCTAAGGAAAGAAATAAAGAAATATTAGCTAAAATTGAATAAAAAGGCTTCTACATTAAATTCTGCCACATCAACCCTGTCCCAATATATTTACAATGCTGTTCTACATCTTCAAGACATTTCTATTACCTGTTGTGATGGGGGAATGCGGAGGTACACAGAACAAATGGCAAATACTTTTGTTCTGTGCCACTGTGACCATTTTCATTGCATTGGTTCAAACACTTTGGGACCTAAGGTATGTTCCCACCATTCAGTCTTATACCATTTTCAATGCATTTAAAGGACCACTATAGTGCCAGGAAAACAAACTAGTTTTCCTGGCACTATAGTGTTAATAGGTTCCCCCCCCCCCCCCCCCCACCCTCAGGGTCCACCTCCCGCCAGGCTCTAGGGAAAGGAAGGGGTTAAAGCCGTACTTTTCTCCAGCGCCGGGAACTCTCCTCCTCCCGTCGTCATCGGCTGAATATGAATGCGCGGCAAGAGCCGCGCGCTCAGTCAGTCCATAGGAAATTATTTCTCAATGCTTTCCTATGGATGCTGGCGTCTTCTCACTGTGAAAATCAGTGAGAAGCGCGGAAGCGCCTCTAGCGGCTGTCAATGAGACAGCCACTAGAAGCTGGATTAAGCCATATGTAAAATATGTTTACAGCAGGCAGGGTTAACCCTAAATGGACCTGGCACCCAGACCAATTAATTGAGCTGAAGTGGTCTCGGCGCCTATAGTGGTCCTTTAATGCTAAATAAGAGTATATGGACACCTAGTCTGGCCCCTACTGGAGGTATAGATAAGACAGAGATAGCAGACTTCCTTCTATGCCAATTAACACCAACAATCGGCACTATGAGTGGCTGAGAAAAATCAGTTGACACTCTCAGCCAATCACAAACAACTATTGCTACACCGGTTAATGTTTTTTCATTAGCCCAGGCAGCACAGAGAGGATGGGCTGCTGGGGAATCACACTTAGCATTAAAACATTAACTATGGTTTAACACTGAATGGAAGGGTGATGTCAGGGGACATCAGACACTTTAACTACTTCAATGAGATGAAGCAATGATCCCTTATCTGATTTCAATGAAAGAATGATTGGTCTATTATCCACAACGCATCAATAGACTCACAAACATTAAAACTGACTTGAGAACTCTGGATTTAATATTTTACATATTCACATGTCACATCCATGAATCTAAAGTGATGCACTTGTGAATATTACAAACAGTAAGCACAGTATATTATTATACAATGCAGTAAAATAAAGACAACACTTTTTTAAACTTTCCACTTACAATGACTTGAAGAGTTGGCTTGGACGTAGAATCTCCTTGCAAGATAGCCTGCAAATAAACCAACATCAAGATATCAATTACATACATATTTATCTAAACAACCAGCCAGTAAAAATAAAATTGTTTTTACTTCAAATGTTAGTTTCCTCAAGGCCAATATATTGTCCAAGCAATTCCTATTTTTAATAACTAGACTATGGAGACTTTAAAAAAAAAAAAAAAAAAAAGTCACATTTAGCTTACTCTACCAGCCCTCCAGAGTAAAGATTGTCTGCTAGCTTAATTTAAGTTCTCCCACAATGCTGTTGATTAATTACATGTAAACAGAATGGATTTGACTACAATCACTGCAAGGTTCAATTTTTATCATGATTTTTTTTTTAAATGTAAAGACTCATTCTTGCTGGTTCTTGTAAGCTTTACAATTTGCGGCCAAAAGAAGATTTCACATTTATAATTTTTCTGATAAGTTTAACAATCAATATTAATTATTATATCACAGCTGATTTTGTTATATTCAATTAGAACTACACATATAGGCAATGACAACATTATTGCAAGCTGAAGTACCTCCAGTTTAATAAATAGGCATATCGATCATGCTTGGAAAATAACTTGAAACAATGGGATTAAGGTCTTCTTCAGAACTTTGTAGGCTTATTTTATAACATTGTTGTTGTGCAAAAGTGCATGTTATCTCTGAAGACACTAGTTCAATTAGCTTGGATCAATGGAATCCATTCCCCAAAGATGCAAATAGTATACAGCCTCATGATACATAACTAATGCACGTATATCATGCTAACCTCAGGACTATTGTGTATCTTGAATTGAAAACTATCTTTAGATAGATTTTTTTTTTTACTGCAAAACCATTAAAAATATTTTTAAAATAATCAATGTTTATTCACCATGCTTATAATTTCTTTCTTCACGGATTAGTCATGTATAACACTGCAAATACACTTGCTGTTCAGTTTGAAGGAATTCAGTTGCAAGCGGAAAAAGAAACACTACAGTGTTATAGTTCCTGAGAACTACTGTATTTAGGACCCCTACACCCTGTATGAGGGTTTGAAAGGTGAGCATTATTTAACTTTAAACCATTGTCGCACCAGTTTCTCTTACCACGCGCCGCCTCTTTGGCAGAGATCAGTGTCGAAGATGATCTCAGCCAATACAAGATTTCCCCTTAGTGACACATTGGGAAGATAGCATGCATGTGCAGCACCAATCAAATGTATGATTCCATTTGATTGAATAGCCAAGTTTAATATAAGAGACACCACTCCCACATACCTTATTCCCATAATAGGTTAAAAGTCTCCAACACTATTTTGGCTTTATGGTATGTAAATACATTTTACCACATGACAGGAGGCGTAATATTTTGCATTAATATTCTTTACCCACTCTCCAGCAGCACAGATCAATCACAAATGTTTTAACCAATCAGAACACAAAATCATGACATGTGTAAAGCTTAAACAGCCTTTACTCTTTCTTTGCTGCATCTGCTGTGTATTGATTCTATAGTATTGCTTATTTGACCTTGTGGTGATAATCTATCCTAGCCCTGCCACTCCTTACAAGTTCTACTAACTTCTCAAGCCTTTAATGTATCCCCAGGCCTCTCTGGCCTACATTGGTATCCCCTGTCTCCCTCTGGGCTTCCCTTCCACCTTCTGGTATCCTTACAAAACATTAACTGAATGTATGCCCTGGCAAATCTTCATGCCCTCATCTATAGGCTATAATTTACAGTAAGCAAACTTAACTAACTTCCTAACCTTTATTCGATCTTCTGCCTGTTTGTAATGGGATCCCTTTTCCATGTCATATTGGAATTGCGGCACAATTTTTTTTCAGCTGGGTTTGGGGCAGGAGGAAACCTCCGGCTGCTTTCCCACTGATCGCACGGGCCCATGGGAGTTGTTCCTGGCGGGTCCTCACATGCAGGGGCCATCTTGGATCTCACAATGACGCGAGATTCACAGTGGCCATTTTGTTTTTTCAGCTTGGTCTCACTTGGGCTCACTGTGTTTAACCTCTGCTACTTCAGAGGATTACCTCCTACTCTGTTAAGTATTCATGCTCTTTGAATTCCCCTTCTACAAAGGATATACTCTACTACTACCACCTGGGAATATCCCTTAGAAGGATTGGAGATGCTTTTCCCATAAAGTAAAGATGTATATCATTCTGACCTGGTGGTACACTGTTATATAGTGGGTTTATTTATATACTGTGTCCAATATGGTGCAGACTGTCTGTTACAGCTGAACACAGATGTGGACCCCTGCTGTACTATTGTGGTTAACACACACATACCCTCTGCCCTCGATTGGAAATACAGGGGTAAACCCCCATTTTAGGTACCATTAACAGAATTGGGATTACTATCCATTTAAAGCGGACTAAAATCCAGCTCCTGGTTCCCACCCCGAATGTCCGGGGATTAAAGCGTTAACCCCCTTTCTTATAGGCGCCGACATCTTGCTAGTGTTGTAGTAGAGAGACATTGGCCGGTCTCTACTACAACACTAGCAAGATGTCAGCGCTTCCCCAAACGTCAAGGTGTCAGTCCCTGACATATTAGCCGGTTAATGTGACCGGCAGCGAAGGGTTATTCCACATGATTTCATGAGACAATCATCTACGGATTTGTGTGGTTGGTGCTGCCTTTAACTCTGTGAGTACCTCAATTGTACTTGTCAAGGGGACTCCCAGTCAGGCCTTGCCAACGCCAAAACAGGCTATTAACACATATCCTCTTCGCCACAGGACATTTCACACTCCAACAGGAATGAGTCACCACCTCAAACCTAGGACTTCCAGTCCATGCTAAACGCTGCAATGGCAGCTTCAGTGGGAAAGTTCTATCCAAAATCCTTACTCAACCTCCTCCCGAACTACCCACCCAGTCTGCTGCAGAAAGATGACACCATGTGCTCAGAGAGACCTCCCGCCTCTCACCAAACACCACAGGAAAGAAACCCCTGTACTTCCTTATAAGACCAACGGGAAAAGGGCATATTAAGAGCCCCAAATGAGTGGCTATGTCAGAACCACCCCATGAAAAGCTGTCTTCCGAGGAGGAAGATGCTTAACCTCCTGCCACATGGAACGTTCTGGAAGAATGGTGTGCAGATGATACCGCGTCAGAGGGTGAAAATAACTGGCAGGACCTGCCTCCTATGGTTCTAAATGTGTCAGGGAGTTGTTTGCGTCAACCCTTTTCCTCTAGACTAGGCATGTGATTCTAACTCGCAAGAGGTAGATGGGCTTTTCCTGGAAACTTAGGGATGTCCACTAGGCCCAAGAACCATATTGCACCCGAGATCTTCGGAGTGGAGCTTCCCTACTCATTTGGCTAAATGAATCCACTTCTGGATCAGACAGCCTATAGATTGGGAGGTCAGTGCTAGTCTACGAGCAGCATGCCCGACAAAAGACAGTGGTGACCTTTTTGTCCCGGACTGGACAGGATCCCTGCAAAAAGCGGAGGAGTTAAAAGCATTCCAAGATAAATTACTCTAAATACTTGGCCCTTGATGAAAATTCGGCACTTTAAGCATGGTGCCCTGCTTGACCCACACGCACTGTGTGAATAGACCCAACACAGTATTTGCCTACTAGGAAATACCAACGCTGCTCTCTGCACCGAGAGGTGCTTTTACGAAGTGACGCAATACTCAAATATGGCCACTAAGGAACTTGGACTGTCAGCCAATGGCTCCACGACTGTATTGTTAAGACATTAATTCACTATGTGGAGATTACCACTCGGCCGGTCATCTACACATCTCGTATGTGCAACCACATTGGCCGGTCTCTACTACAACACTAGCAAGATGGGTTCACTGGCTTCTATCATTAGCAGGGTTCGACTCTTGCTTTGGTGCGCATTACATGTGCTTGTTCTCTTGCCAACATTATGTGTTCCATGTACTGGTCTTGAAGGTACTTCTTGGATCTTTTACTTTCGACTTCTGCTCATGCTTCTTTCGCATTGCTTCCTCTGAAAATTCAAAATAGTAAGCCTTCTGTCATGTTTCTAAGCCCTATTCTTTGCTACGGCTTATCTCACTGGTGTTGGACTTATTTTCTTAGTGATAAATATATATGGTGTTTTATTGAATATACTAAAAAATAAATAGTGTATAGGCGCTTCACTATTTTGATGTAAAAGTAGTAAAAACTACTGCGCGGGTAGTGTAACTGATGTAATGGTGCTTCCCACATACACCAAACACAGAAAACAAATCACACACAATATCAGTGTATACACCTTCACTTATAAAGATATTACCTGATATATGGTGATATTACCTAATTTTCTATATTTGCACTGTTTTATTGAATATGCTAGTTTTCTACCTACTGTAGTCATCTTTTATAATTCTACACTAGTAACTTATTACTCGCTATGGTTTATACTGCCACAACATCATTACTTTTGCCTTTCACTTATTTGTGTTCTTTTGAATGGGAAAATTTGCAGTCTTGCCCGAGGTTTGGATGTTCCTAATACAACTGAAACGTTCTCTCTCCTCAGTCAGTTGGATTTGTTCTGCTCCTTTTGTTTCTACATTCATGTTTCTGTTGGAGAATTCTCACATCAAAGAAAAAGAAGGCTTTATGCATGTCATGAACCTTTGTGCTGATAGGTTAAAACTTTTATAATTGATCTCTGCTGTTTAGTTTGAGTAAAGAAAGTTAAAGGACCACTATAGGGTCGGGAACGCAAACATGTATTCCTGACCATAAGTGTGTTAAATCCCTATCTACTCACCGCCACCCACCCCAGTGAAGGTATCCCTAGGCTGTAATGTAAACACTGCATTTTCTCTGAAAAGAGTGTTTACTGCAAAAATCCTGAAGGGATTGATTATACTCACCAGAACAAATATAATAAGCTTAGTTCTGGTGACTAAATATTCACCTCCTGTCATTACTAATATTAAAATTATAGGTACACTACGTTAGCATAATCTACAATTATCTGTTCTCTCTCACTCCATTCTCAGATTGCCTGTCCAAAGATGCTGCAAAAAATAATTCTGGCTATTTCTCTCTGCTCTGCTGCTGCACTCCTTTCTTCCCCTTGCAGGCCATTGCTTTTCACTTAAATAGAGGAGGAAACTGCTAGTTTTGTTTTTTTAACATGTAATGTTAGAGAAAGTTAGATATTTACAAGCAATTCTGCAAGAACAATGTATAGATGACATTTGAATCTATCATTTAAGATAAAGGGTATTTGTCATGACAAATTCAACTCTAAGTCCTCCTCAGTAGAAAAGCCACTAGAGGTGCTTCCACAGCACTGACCAAGTACCCTATATACTCGAGTATAAGACGAGTTTTTCAGCACATTTTTTGTGCTGAAAAAGCCCCACTCGTCTTATACTCGAGTCAATTGTCTGTATTATGGCAACTTACATTGCCATAATACAGACCAGGACCGCCGGGTTCATTACAAGCCCGGCAGTCCTGTTGTGGGCTGGCGGAGAGCTGTTACTTACCTTTACAGCAGCTCCTGTCAGCTCCCTCTGCAAGTCTTGCGAGAGCCTCGGGGTCAGAGCGTTGCCACAGGTTCCTTTGCGGCCACAAGACTTGCTGACAGGGGAGCTGACCGGAGGGGAGAGAGAAGGGAGCTGAGAAGGTAAGTTACAGCTCGCTGCCAGCCCCCTCCACTGAACTGCCAATGCCACTGGACCATCAGGGAAGGAGAGCCCCCCTCCCTGGCCAGCTAACAAGCAGGGGGACGAAAAAATATAAAGAAATAGATTTTTTTATAAAATAAAAATAAAACATAATATTAAAAATAATAATAATTTAAAAATATAATATATAAAAAAATAATAAAAAAAATAAATGCCCAATCCCCCACCAAGGCTCTGTATCAGACACACATCTTTATGTGTGAACCGAAGGACCAGCACATACTCTTGGCATAGAGCTAAAGAGGAGCCTGCTTCTGCTACTTGTCAGGGTTAGAGGGAAAGCTCTGCATGTTTCACGCACTGTGGCATTGAAACAAAAAATGTAAATAAATGAATACTGGTATAGTAGTTATCAACCCATTGATGATTACCATCATTAAACAGAGGAAGTATCGTATCTGGGCATCATGGTGGGTCAAGATGGCTATCCTTCCTTCGATAAATCCGAAAACACCCATGTATAGTCACTTCTGGATTTACATGCCATACATATCATGACCGCTTCAATTGGATGTTTTGTTTGAAAAGCAGTTTGCCTTTAAAATTTCACCTTGGATTTGTCAATACAATTTTTTGGGGTCTGGGATATAATTTCGGGTAAAACTGTCAGACTGGAGCTGGATAAGGTGCCAATTTTCATAGAGCCTGCAAACTACTTCTGATCATTGGAACTAATGCACATGTGCGGCAAGCGCATTAGGCCCTACCCATAGGAAAGCACTGACTCACGGTATTCTTATGGGGATTTCATGGACGCTGGATGTTCTCATGGAATACAAATAACTGAACACATTTTGTGTCTAAACAGGCTTTCTAAACCGCAGGTGCACGATTACTACAAAACACACAGACCTCGTTCATAATTTTCATGCAAGAATACAAATAGTGACATCAGCAAAAAGCAATGCCTTGGAGCAAGCTGTTAAAGGAACACTATAGGCCCCCAAGTCACTTCATCTCAATGACGTGGTCTGGGTGCCATGCCCCCTCCCAAATGGCAATGCTGTTGTTGCCTTTAGTGGCTGTCATATTGACAACCATTAAAGGACCACTTCAGCTTAATGAAGTGGTCTGGGTGCCAGGTCCATCTAGGATTAACCCTTTCTGCTGTAAACATAGCAGTTTCAGAGAAACTGCTATGTTTACCTATGGGTTAATCCACCCTCTAGTGGCTGTCTCATTGACAGCCGCTAGAGGCGCTTCCGCGCTACTCACTGTGATTTTCACAGTGAGAAGACGCCAGTATCCATAGAAAAGCATTGAGAATGCTTTCCAATGAGACTGGATGAATGCGCGCACGGCGCATGCAGCCGATGACGGGGAAAGGAGGAGGAGAGTCCCCAGCGCCGAGGGCGCTGGAAAAAAGGTAAGGGATTAACCCCTTCCTCACCCTAGAACCCGGCGGGAGGGGGGTCCAGAGGGTGAGGGGGACCCAAGGACTAGTATTTTCCTGGCACTATAGTAGTCCTTTAAAATGTAAAACCATGAAATAATAGAGTAATAAATAAAACTCCACTATTTCTCATGTGGGGTCGTAACTAGGATACTATAATATTAAAAATATATCTGTATTCCTAACATTAAAGTGTTTCTTTAAGTATATCTCTACAGCTAGTGCCATATTTTAAAGGGAAACTCCAGTGCCAGGAAAACAATCTGTTTTCCTGGCACTGCAGGTCCCCTCTCCCTCCCACCCCCCCCAATCCCCGGTTTCTAAAGGGGTGAAAACCCCTTCAGTAACTTACCTGAGGCAGCGACGATATCCCTCATCGCTGCTCCTCCCTCTGATTGCGTCAGCCGGTGGGCAAGACTGATCCCGCCCACCAGCTGGGGAGACCTAATGCGCACGCACGGCAATGCCACACGTACGCATTAGCGCTCCCCATAGGAAAGCATTTAAAATGCATTTCAATGCTTTCCTATGGGGAAATGAGCGACGCTGGAGGTCCTCACACAGCGTGAGGACGTCCAGCGATGCACAAGCACAGATTTCCTGTGCTAGAAACCAGGAAGTGCCCTCGAGATGGAGTTAACCCAGAAAGGTAATTATTGCAGTTTTACACTTGCCGGGTTAAGAGTAGTGGGAGTTGGCACCCAGACCACTCCAATGGGAAGAAGTGGTCTGGGTGCCTGGAGTGTCCCTTTAAGGATCAAACTTCTGGAATAAAAGGGAATCATGACATGTCACACGTCATGTGTCCTTAAGGGGTCAAGCATATATTTGGCTGCTTTGCAGAAAATGAAGAGATCCTAAAAGAGACAGTGCCGCTTTAAACAGGTTAGGACTACAAAATCCAATACTCTCTGCCAAGTTTTTTCCCAAGTCTTAGGACTTACATTCTACAGTATCGCATCCTAAAGGCAATTTACCTCTTAAAGGACCACTCTAGGCACCCAGACCACTTCAGCTTAATGAAGTGGTCTGGGTGCCAGGTCCTTCTAGGGTTAACCCATTTTTTCATAAACATAGCAGTTTCAGAGAAACTGCTATGTTTGTGAATGGGTTAAGCCTTCCCCCCAATCCTCTAGTGGCTGTCTCATTGACAGCCGCTAGAGGCGCTTGCGTGATTCTCACTGTGAAAATCACAGTGAGAGCACGCAAGCGTCCATAGGAAAGCATTATGAATGCTTTCCTATGTGACCGGCTGAATGCGCGCGCAGCTCTTGCCGCGCGTGCGCATTCAGCTGACGGGGAGGAGAAGATCTCTCCGCCCACCGCTAGAAAAAGGTAAGATTTTACCCCTTTCCAGAGCCGGGCGGGAGGGGGTCCCTGAGGGTGGGAGCACCCTCAGGGCACTCTAGTGCCAGGAAAACGAGTATGTTTTCCTGGCACTAGAGTGGTCCTTTAACCGTAAAAAAAAACCAAAAAAAACACAAATCTGTCATAAGAGTTATTCCTTCGTTAATAAAGTTTTCAACCATGTCCAGTAAATAGGGTTACTAACAGGGAAGGATTTAGATCCCACAGGGCCCAGGGAAGGCAACCTGTTTGGGTCCTTTCATTCTTAAAGGGACACTATAGTCACCCAGACCACTTCAGCTCAATGAAGTGGTCTGGGTGCCAGGTCACTCAAGTTTTAACCCTTCAGATGCAAACATAGCATTTATAGCTCCTACATGCTGATGGGCGGCACATGAAAAGTGCAGCATAGTATAATATGCAACAATCACCCACAAGAGAAGAAACAATAATAAGTAGTAACACTTTAATAATCCCGAGTCATGTCTTTCCCCCTCATTATTCCCGAGCTGTGCATAGTGCAGGGCAGCCCTTTTCATGTGCCAGTCGGCCGCGTGGAGAAGTGGTTCAAACTTCGTGCGTCACTAGGTAGCCCAGACTGTGCTGGCCGCCTGGCGACTTACCGCTATGGCCCCCTCGCTGAGCCCTGGAGTCGCCATGTCGCTGCCGAGGATCCCGCGCTCCCAGTCCGCACACAAAGCGAGCCGCCTGTCTACCAGCGCGCCGACTGCCTCGAGCCGTGTGGCGCCAAACTCAACGGCGAATGACAGCGCGCGTGACATCACCGCACGAAAGCTTGCCCGGGAGAAGCCGGTCCGGCCATCTTACTTCCTGTCGGAAATCACCCCCCCAGGACTCATTAAATGGGTCTACGTTATAACACGAAGGACTGTGAGTGGTTTTCGGGTTTCTGTTATACCTGTTTACTAGACAATAGCGTTTTTTTTGTCTTTTTATATATCATTGTTAGCCGATATTTGTTGATGTTGAATTGCCACTATCAGTCATGGCGGCACGGTGGCATCATGCCCAACCTCTTAGACTATAGAGAGCCGGGCACGCGGTTACGTCACTCTGGCGCCAAGGCAGTCACGTGATTCGGATTACAAAGAACTGGGGCAGAACGTGAGTGTGATAGCATGGGGCTTGTCCAGACTGGTCCGGGGGAGGAGGGTGGTGCCATGAGGTGCCCTCACTGTAGTGTTGTCAATACAGTTACCAATGAGTGGACCAGTGATGGCAGTAAGCTCTGTATAGATAACTAGAAGGGATATTCACCAAATTGGGAATTGTCAGATTTAAAGGAACTCTTCATGCTCTGTAACCCATGCAGTCTATGTAATGTAGTGGTTATGGTGGCAGGCAGTGGCGTACACACAACCCATGGGGCCCCGGTGCAAAAACTGATCCGTGGGCCCCCCCGCGCTTACGCTGCGCGGGCAGGGGCCGCAACACATGGCGGCGAGCACCGGGTCGCAGGGCTGCGACCTGTGTGACCGCGGTATGTACGCCAGTGCATGCATAAACACATACACTTTAAGGACCACTACAGACACCCAGATCACATCAGCTCAATGAAGTGGTCTGGGTGCCAGGTCTCTAGTTTTAACCCTGCAGCTGAAAACATAGCCGTTTCAGAGAAACGGCTATGTTTCACTGAGGGTTAATCCAGCCTCTAGTGGCTGTCTCATTGACAGCCGCTAGAGGATTTTCTGCGATTCTCACTGTGAAAATAATAATGGGCGGTTTTCCTATGGGCGGTTTGAATGCGCGCGTGGCTCTTGCCATGCATGCGTATTCGGAGCTGAGAGGCGGAGAGATTCCCAGCGCCAAGGGAGTCCGGCGCTGGAGAAAGGTAAGTGCTTAAGACACACACACACAGACTCTCATGAACAGACGCACACATTTACTGACAGACACACACTCAGTGACAGACATACATACACACTCACTAACAGATGCACACAAACATACTCAGTAACAGACACACACACTAACACACACTCTAACACACACACACACACTAACATACACTCACACACACTCTAAGACTAACACACACACGCTAACACACTCACACACACTAACATACACTCACACACTAACATACACTCACACACACTAACACACTCACACTCTAACACACACTCACACTCTAACACACACTCACACACTAACATACACTCACACACTAACACTCACAAACACACACTAACATACACTCACACACTAACATACACTCACACACTAACATACACTCACACTCACAACACACTAACATACACTCACACACACTCACACACACTAACATACACTCACACACACTAACATACACTCACACACACTAACATACACTCACACACACTAACATACACTCACAAACACACACTCGCTAACACTAACATACACTCACAAACACACACTAACATACACTCACAAACACACACTCACTAACATACACTCACACTCACAAACACACACACTCACACTCTAACACACACTCACTAACACTAACATACACTCACACTCACAAACACACACCCTAACACACACTCACTAACTCTAACACACACTCACACTCTAACACATACTCACTAACACTAACATACACTCACAAACACACACTCACACTCTAACACACACTCACTAACACTAACATACACTCACAAACACACACTAACATACACTCACACTCTAACACACACTCACTAACACTCACAAACACATTTTTTTTTTTTAAATCCCCCCAGCCTCCTTACCTGTGGGAGAGCTGAGGGGATTCCCTGGGGTCCAGTGGTGCTGCTGGGCTCCTGGGGGGCCGGTCACCCGGTGGGCAGGCAGGCTGGCGGGCGCGCGAGGGAGCACTGTCTCCTGAGTGCTTCCTCTTCAGCTCCCTCGCGCGCCGCGTACTGATGCCGGAGCCGGAAGATGACGTCATCTTCCGGCTCCGGTATCAGTGCGGTGCGCGAGGGAGCTGAAGAGGAAACACTCAGGAGACAGTGCTCCCTCGCGCGCCCGCAGTACCGGCCAGCCGGATGACAGCAGGGCCAGCCTCGGGGGGCCCGGAGGTGGCCGGCTCCTGGGCCCCCCAGGAGAAGAGGCTGGCCCAGTGACATACATACCGAGTCGCAGGGCGGCCGGGCCCCCTGGTGGGCCGGGCCCGGTCGCAGCCGCGACCCCTGCGACCCCGGTATGTACGCCACTGGTGGCAGGGATGCTCTGGCTCTCTCCTACAGTAAATAAAACCAGTGTGACAACTTACCTGGGGACCACCGGACACCCCGCCACCCTCCCCTGCACCTGGTCTAGAGCATCACAGAGCGTCTATTATCCTCGCTGAACCTGCGCATTGTCTGCGTGAATTCTTGGATCCGCTCTGTAACCCTATACTTGCCTAACGTCGGTCTGTACCTCTTCTTTTCCTCACACCTATTGTGTTCTTATTTTCTTCTTTTTCAATCTATTCATAAAATACATAAAGTAAAATTTGGTACTTCTTTGCCATATCTATTTTTCACCCAATTTGATAAAAGGCAGAGCTCCTGCTAACGACAGTTTGGGGGATAAGCATTGTCTCGCTCATCAGCGGATCCTCCATAGATCTCATTGCTGTGCTCTCGCTCACAGGATTCTCCATAGATCTCGGTGCTGTACTTTCGAGCATGTGTAATTAGAGTACAGCACTGACGTGTGCTACTGGCAGTTGACGTTCTAGGAACTGGAAAGCACCCACCAGATGCAGAAAGGGCGGCCACAAGGGACAGGTTCAGGTAAGTAAAACTCACCTTTCCCTGCAGCCACCAGACCCTAAGCGGCAAGTTCACTACTGCTGGTCTTTGCAAATTATGCAAAGTTGCTTTAAACTGGAACTGTGTCATAGTAAACCTGACACCATAACCACTACAATGGACCGTAGTAGCTTACTGGAAGCATAGTTGACATGGAGAACTTTGAGGTCCACTTTAAATACTCCACAATTCTCACTTCAGAATTCAAAGTTAAGTTCAAATGTAAGGCCAATGTCCTGAATTCAAATCATACCTGATTGAAATAATTTTTCCAGTTTGGCTATTTTATATGAAATTCAATGACCCTGTAATTGTCTTGCTTTTGTGGACCATATAATATTCAGGAATTCATTGGGAAGAACTTTATTAGCAATAATCAACATGGTTTTATGAAACATAGGTTTCTACATTCTACGAAGAAGTAAGTAGAAGTATAGATCAGGGTGTTGCAGTGGATGTGATCTACTTGGATTTTGCCAAGGCATTTGATACGGTTCTTCACAATAGGTTAGTGTTCAAACTAAAGGAATTTGGACTAGATGAATATTCTTGTTCTTGGGTAGAACTTAAGGATAGAGTACAACGAGTTGTCATTAACCCCTTAAGGATGCATGACAGAAATTTTCCGTCATTGCAGCACTCCCCTTAAGGACGCATGACAGAAAATTTCCGTCATAAATGAAAGTTAACCCCTGATTGCCGCAATCGTGGAGTTAATCTTCCTGTAGTGTGTCTCCCTATCGGAGGCACACTACCACAGGCAGTTTCACTGAATCAGCCCATGTGATCGCTCTGACCGGGAGTCAGAGTGATCACACGTGCTGCAGTGAAACCTGATCTGTTTCCCTGCAGCTCCGTGTGAGCTGTGAACAGCAGAGAGACAGATCGGTGCTGATCTTTCTCTCTGCAAGAAAAAAAAGTGTTGGCAATAAAATCCCACCCCCTCACCTCTTTCAAATACAATTTAACCCCTTCCCTGCCCTTTGATCACTGCCTGCAGTGATCAAAATACAGATCACAGTATTTCACTGTGATCTGATTTTTTTCTTTTAACCCCTGAGGGCTAACTTTTATTTTTTTTAATCCTCAGGGGTTAAATGTATTTAATTAATTCATTTAAATATTTTAAAATATTTATTTATTTAGCTAAGGTGGGTAGAAGTTAGTGGGGAAATTGGGGGATTTACAGTTAGGCTAGTTAGGGGTTAAAAGTAAAAAAAAAACAATAAAAAGTTAAAAAAAACTTTTGAAAAGTTTAAACAAAGTTTTAAAATAGTAAAATAAGTTGTTAAAAGCTAAATAAAAGTTAAAAAAACTTTTAAAAAGTTAAAAAAATGTTTTAAAAAGGGGGAAAATGCGTATTACCGCTACACTTGGTACAGGCTAGCGAAAAAATGATACCACGGTAAGGTTTCAAATATGCCTTTTGAAACACCCTGGGGTGTCTTCTTTAGGAAATGGTATGCCTTTGTGAAGTAAATGGGAAAACACAACCTATTAAAAAAATTCCAAAGTGGGGCATGGACCCAGCGTAAAAATTCTACCTTGAATGGCTGTGTCTCAAATGTGCCCCTTCAACGTTGTCATATACCTGGTAAAGGTACATACGGGGGTATTGCTGTACTCAGATGACATAGCGGAGCAACATATGATGTATTATACTGGTGTAACACCTATAAGGTTTGCAAAATATATTTTACAAACTCATTGAGTGTCAAAAAGGCATATAAAAAGCGTATTACCACTACACTTGGTATAAGCTAGCGGAAAAATTATTTCACGCTAAGGGTTAAAATACATCTTTTGAAATACCCTAGGGTGTCTTCTTTAAGAAACGGTATGCCTTTATGGGGTAGCTGGAATAATTAACCTACAAACAAACCTCCAAAGTGGGGTATGAACACAGCGTAAAAATTTAAAGTTTGAAAAAACTTAAATAGCTGTGTCTCAAATGTGCCCCTTCAATGTCCGCATATACCTGGAAAAGGTACATTTGGGTATTGCTGTGCTCAGATGACACAGCTGAGCAAGATAGGAAGTATTATATAGCTGTAGCACACATAAGGTTTGCAAAATACACAGTAAAAACTCACGGTGTGTCAAAAAAGCAGAAAAAATGCTTATTACCACTACACTTGGTACAAGCTAGCAGAAAAATGATCCCCCACTAAGGTTCAAAATATGCCTTTTGAGGGGGGCGGGGCCGGGCCGCCAAGCCGAGCGGTCGCAGGGAAGAACAGCTCCTGCACAATCAGCCCCATATACGCCATAATCTGCAATTTTATTAAGCATCCAGCGACCAACAACCCTGACCCGCAACGTATGCGGGCTACCGGAGCCGGGGAGAGGCTCGCTCTTGAAGTTCCAGTCCCCCGGAGGTGGGATCCCTGCAATACCCAGCGGGACCCGACCTGGCGGTGAGCGAGGCGGACGGCCGCCGCTTCGCTATCCCGCCCGAAGGAGCCGAACATGCAAGTGGTACATCGGCTGGCCCGGTCCTGTTCCCCCCCCACCGGACCGGGGGGGTGATCCCGGTCCATGTCCCACGACAAACTCTGAGACATTGCTCGACCACCAAGCAGGCCTGAGACCCGCGGTCAAGATGGCGGCGGCCACATGTACGGAGACAGAACCGCAGACCCCGCGGCAGACAGCAGACAGGTCCTGGCATGGAGCACAAGGCTGCCAACATATGGTGACCCACAACATACAGCAGCCCTTAAATCCGATGACATACCGAAAACATCGCTCTACTCCCGTGGACGGAGCTACCCGTGGGACCGCACGCCCTTCTTCTGGGCTGGGCGCTCACCGAGAGGAATTCCTCTACAGCCTGCCATACTCCCTGGGAAAAGACCGCGATCCGGCGGACCCCGGGGCCCACGATCCTGCTGATGGGATCAATGGCGACAGGGCACGAGCGCCTGCTAAGGCCTCAGGCCGAAGGCCGGTGACCCATGGCAGTGGTACTGCCACAATGCCGGGAAATCTTTACACCAAGCGACTGACACACAACAGCATGCCCGGGGGGAGTTGCAGAAGAGCACTGAGAATATCACCGGACACACTGGCCGCCACCAACCGGACTTCCCACTTGCTTACCCGTGTCATGGGCCGCAAACACCTGATACCGTTGACAGTTCTGTGAATTAAGTTTAGAAGACAAATGTTACAGGGAGCCAAGATGGATGCTCGACACATTAGCCGCCCAAACCACCGTAAAGCTGCAGCATGAGTCCAGAGAAGCTACGACCCTTTAGCTGGAGGAATAACAAAGACACCTGCCCACAGATCTGCCTGGGGAGAAGAGATGCCGACACGCCGCCAAGAGCACGCTTACCTCACTCAAAGATATCCTGCTGCTGCTCCTGCCTACAATCCGAACATGCATGCCACCAGCAGTCCAGGCTATGCCCCAACAACAGTTCTGCTGAAACAAGCCTGGGCGCAAACCTCTTCATCATGCGCCAATGAAGGCACCTTTCACCTCCATGTGGATACTGGGCCAGAGAACCGAACTTACCAGGCTTCATCAGCTGCTGTCAGGTACACTGCCGGGACTCCATATAAGGGGCATCATCTGGCACATCCAGAGACTCTCAGCCAAGCGACCTACTCTAGGACTTACAATCCATGCAGAGAGTCACTGGAGTAAACCTCCCTACACCGACAGCATCATTATACCCTGAGAGACTATCACGGGAAATAAAATGTGTTAGCAATATTAAGCCTGTTGCCACATATGCATCACTGCTTGATATGAACGCCTTAGTGAGATGTTTAGGGCCATACAAGTAACAATACTTAAGTCTTAATATTATAAAGCAACGTTTAAATGAAACAGAAATGTTTAGATAACAGTTTACTTATATTATTATTATTTTTATTTTTATTATCTCCTAACACGTAACTAACCCATACTGTTTTACCTAGTTAGTGATGCACACTAGATTACTATGTGATTTTACATACAGCTTACCAACCATAACTAGTTTTATGTATTGCACTGGTATTTTTAGATTTAGCGATAACTATATTAAAGCGAGTGATAACAGTACTAAAGCGAGAGATAACCGTATTAAAGCGAGAGATAACCGTATTAAAGCGAGAGATAACCGTATTAAAGCGAGAGATAACCGTATTAAAGCGAGAGATAACCGTATTAAAGCGAGAGATAACCGTATTAAAGCGAGAGATAACCGTATTAAAGCGAGAGATAACCGTATTAAAGCGAGAGATAACCGTATTAAAGCGAGAGATAACAACATTAAAGCGAGAGATAACAACATTAAAGCGAGAGAAAACAGTATTTAGTCATAGCATGCTACTATATATAAAATGAGGTTGATAATCGTAGGAGACTTGTCAATATGTTATGTCGACCCTATCCTGTACAATCCTTGAACGTCTCCCTCTCTTTTTTCTGCACCCCTATAATCACATGCCTCAACAAAAATTAAAAAAAATATGCCTTTTGAAATACCCTGGGATGTCTTCTTTAAGAAATAGTATGCTTTTATGGGATAGTTGGAATATATAGCCTGCTAAAAAACTTCAAAGTGGGGTAACAACACAGCGTAAAAATTCAAAGTTTGACAAAACCTGCAATGGCTGTGTCTGAAATGTGCCCCTTCAACGTCCCCATATAACTGGCAAAGGTACATACGGGGGTATTGCTGTACTCAGACAACATAGCTGAGCAACATATAAAGTATTATAAAGCCGTAGCACACATAAGGTTTGCAAAATATACAGTACAAACTCACTGTGTGTCAAAAAGGCAGAAGAAAATGCTTTTTACCACTGCACTTGATACAAGCTAACAGAAAAATTATCCCACGCTAAGGTTCAAAATTTGCCATTTGAAATACCCTTGGGCGTCTTCTTTAAGAAATAGTATGCCTTTTTGGGGTAATTGGAAAAAGCAGCCTGCTAACATATTTTAAAAATAGAATACGGACCCATTAAAACTCTCCATGTAAATGCACACTTAAAAACCTGAACTTATCACATCTCTCACAGCACTGTAACTTCACAAAATAGTGTCTGGGTCATACATTGGGCATATTGTTTTACTCAGAAGGGGTAACTGAGCATACTTAGGGGGAATTTATGACAGTGGCACTTATCAAATGTAAGAAATACCCAGCGAAAATGCAACATGTATGTAAAAAAAAATTTATTTTTTTTTCTCACCACAAAATTTTAAATAAATTGGTGAAAACATGGTGGCAAGTTAATGTATAATATATGCCTAATAACATACCCTGGAGTGTCTGCTTTCTCAAATGGAAGGCCTTTATGGGGTTATTTGAACAGGCAAATGGCTATAATGCCACAAATTCAGACATATGACCATCTATGAAAATTCCAACTCTAGAAACTGAAATAGCATGGTCTCCTATATGGCACTGTAGCTTCACAGAATAGGGGCAAAGGTATACAACGGGGGTATCGTTGTACTCAGCAGATGTAGCTGAACACAATATGGGGTTCTGTACAGGGATAGCACACACTAGATTTATGAAATACACATTACAAAAACCTTGTTATATGTGAATATGCCAAAATAGAGAAAAAACACAATTTTACTCCAATATTAAGCAGAGATTGGTGGTGAAATGGCTACGCAAAAAGTGTCAAACTAACCTTAGGTAAATAGCCTGTGATGTCTACTTTATATAAATATATACTTTTGTGTGGCAATTTTGTTTCCTGTAATGGGTATTAAACTTCCAATACAAACATACCAACTTCTAAAATTGTTTCACATTGAAATTTTATTTTAGACCTTGTAGTTTGTGACCTGTAACTTTCAAAATAAACTGAAATCCTACACATATTATGTACTTTGTAAATCAAGACAAATAAATGAATTGATTTTGAATTACTTTTCCTAAGCTGTACATATTATGCACACATTATTATTGCCAAAACGTGGGGAAAAAAGTTTTTTTTTTTGTTTTTTCCACATTATTTTGCTTTTTTTTTTTTTTAATAAATGAGAATTTATACATGTATAGGTCACATCAAATTAAAGCCCTTTTTGTTGTCTAAAAAACGGTATATAATATGTGTTGGTACAATAAATGAGAGAGATGCAAATTGCAGTTAAACACAAACAGCAAAAAATGCAAAAATTGCTTGTGTCCTTAAGGGTATGTCCAGCTTCTGAAGCTGTGTCCTTAAGGGGTTAATGGTAAATTTACAGGCTGGACAAAAGTGGTAAGTGGTGTCCCTCAGGGTTTTGTTTTGGGACCGCTTCTATTTAACATTTTTAAAAATGATCTTGAAATAGGCATTGAAAGCCATGTTTAATTGTTTGCAGATGACACAAAAATTTGTAAAGTAATAAAATATGAGCAGGATATTGCTTTGCTGCAGAGGGATTTGGATAGATTGGGGGACTGGGCACTAAAATGGCAGATGAAATTTAATGTACAGAAATGCAAAGTTATGCACTTCGGGGTCAAGAATGCACAAGCAACTTACACCCTAGATGGTAGTGAATTAGGGATAGCCACACACGACAAGGATTTGGAAATTGTTATAGACAACAAATTAGGCAGCAATATGCAATGTCAATCTGCAGTTGCTAAGGCCAGTAAGGTTTTGTCATGTATAAACAGGGGCATAAATTCTCAGGATGAAAATATAATTTTGCCTCTTTATAAATTGCTGGTGAGACCACACCTTGAATATGCTGTGCAATTTTGGGCACCTGTTTTAAAGAAGGATATCATGGCACTAGAAAAAGTGCAGAGACAAGCTACAAAAGTGATAAAAGGAATGGAGCATTTTAGTTACGAAGAAAGGTTAAAAAATGTGAATCTCTTTAGTTTGGAGAAACGGCGCCTGAGAGGGGATATGATAGCATTATACAAATATATTAAGGGCCAGTACAATCCATTATCTCGGAATTCTGTTCATAAACAAGGCTATACATAGGACACAAGGTCACGCAATTAGGCTGAAACCTGTGAACCGGCATTGAAAGTTGAGCAACAGAGCTATTGAGTGCCATTTTGCAGACTTTTTGGGATTAAACTGTTCATTAAATGGACACTATAGTTAGTCACTCAGACCACTTCATCTCATCTAAGTGGTCTGAGTGCAGTGTCCAAGACACTGCAATATTTACATTGCAGGTTTAAGACTGCCTCTAGTAGTTGTCAATCAGACTTTCTTTCTGGCAGATCCAAGTAAGAATTCAAATCATTAGTTAATTAACTACCTACATTGGCTGGTGGCAGGACATTCCTGGCACAAAAACCACTACATCATGTATTGGTTTAAAGAGGTGCATGCAGTATGTATGTTAACCTGCAATGACTGAACTTACAGGCATTTGTGGTTTTAGTTAGTAAGGATTATCATATAAAGATTCCAGATACATAGGTTGGGTACTTTTATTAAAGGGAACTATAGTGATAGGAAAACGGCTGTTTTCCTGGCACTATAGCTACCTGTCCCTATGGTGCCCCCCTCTGTCCATGGTGCATAAGGAGTTAAAAACTTCTTCAGTCCCTCAGCACTGGTTCAGGCTTCACCTTCGCTCCTCCAGCGGGGTAAACAACGCACGTGCGCAGCGATGGCAATTCTCGCATTATGGCTTCCCCCATAGGAAAGCATTATACAATGCTTTCCTATGGGGTCTTGGGTGACGCTGGATGTCCTCAAAAGTCGCCTAACGACCTGAAAGTCTCTCTAGTGGCTGTCTGTTAGACAGCCACTAGAGGTGGAGTAAACCCTGCAATGTAATTATTGCAGTTTATTAAAAACTGCAATAATTACCTTAGCAGGGTTACGAGACACTGCGCCCAGACCACTTCCATGAGCTGAAGTGACCTGGGTGCTTCTAGTGTCTCTTTTAACTATTGTGAAATTACATTTAAAGAGTAACTGTCACTTCTGATATTGATTGTGATAAACACTCCTTACCCTGGACGTCTGCCACAAACTTCTGGAGGAGTGTGGAAGCTAGCCTCCTGCCCACCAACTATGGGCCAAATTTCTTGTGCCAAAAACTTTATATTTTTCTCTTCTGTTCACAAGTCATTTCCCTGGTTGTTTTACGGTTTCCCCGAACAGAAACATCTTTCCTGTGTTTGGTAGATTAATCTACCGAGCACCAACCACCCCGGCTCATAAACCACGAAAAAAATACAGGATTAAAGGGACACTATAGTCACCAAAACAAGTTTAGCTTAATGAAGCAGTTTTGGTGTATAGAACATGCCGCTGCAGCCTCACTGCTCAATTCTCTGCCATTTAGGAGTTAAATCACCTTGTTTATGAACCCTAGTCACACCTCCCTGCATGTGATTTGCACAGCCTTCCTAAACATTTCCTGTAAAGAGTCATATAAAGTTTATCCTTTCTTTATTGCAAGTTCTGTTTAATTTAGATTTTCTTATTCCCTGCTATGTTAATAGCTTGCTAGGCCCTGCAGGAGCCTCCTGTATATGATTAAAGTTCAATTTACAGAGCAAGAGACACAATTGTTTAAAGGAGCACTATAGGGTCAGGAACACAAACATGTATTCCTGACCCTATAGGGTTAAACCCACCATCATGCATCCCTAAAATGGTAAAATCTTACTTGTATTCAAGTCTGGAGCTGCTTACTTAGTCCCTGTTTCCTTTAGGCCAGCCCACTGTCTGCTGACATCATCAGAAGTGGTAGCCTGATCTAATCACAATGCTTCCCCATAGGATTGGCTGAGACTGCCAAAGAGACAGATCAGGGGCAGAGCCAGCACAATTCAAATACCAATCTCCTCATAGAGATGAATTGAATCAATGAATCTCTATGAGGAAAGTTCAGTGTCTGCATGCAGAGGGAGGAGACACTGAATGTTTGGATGCATTTTAGGCAGCAATGGCCCAGGAAGGATCTCTAACAGCCATCTGAGGAGTGGCCAGTGAAGTTATCACTAGGCTGTAATGTAAACACTGCATTTTCTCTGAAAAGTCAATGTTTACAGCAAAAAGCCTGAAGGTAATGATTCTACTCACCAGAACAAATTCAATAAGCTGTAGTTGTTCTGGTGACTATATAGTGTCCCTTTTTGTGCTCTCTTGTCACACGAACACAGGCAGCGGGACTTGGTCATCGAGTGTGTGGAACTCTAAGTCAGACACTCAACCTCACCATACAAATGCCTGCTTCTTTCCGTGACAAGCCAGGAGAGCGCTGTTCGGTAGGTTTGTTTGTATGAACTAGACGAACAAACCGTTTGCCTTTTTGTTTGGTTTGGAACTCCCGAAATTGACCGACCGCTACCACTGAAACTATGGAACAAATTTGGCCAGATGCCTCATGAGCGGTCGGTCAAAACTTCACCCCAGTGGCGTTTCAACTGTATTTGTGGCATGAGTGCTATTTGGACATCTCAAGGAAATGTCTAGAAAGTGCTATATAAAAGCATGCAAGCTTTGGAATTCTGTACCCATGTATGCACCTTCACAGACCAAGGAATGGGGATCAAGTCATAGATGTGGGAACCAGGGCAATATTGGGGGACAAATAGAATAACTGGTGTAGCTTGTAATATCATGTATTTCACTGTTTTAGAAAAATAACATGTTAACCCCTTCAGGACGGAGTCAATAGTGCACGTTCTGATCAAAACAAAACGTAAACAAAAACTGGAATTTGCGCTATATGTCTGTTCAGCCGTAATTCACCGCTGTCATGTTAAGTGCACCCACACCTCTTATATATCATTTTGTTCAGGAGAAACAGGGCTTTAATTTATCATTAACTATTCATATATGGAACATAATTTATTATGAATAAAATTTAAAAATAATGTGAGAAAATAAGATTTTTTTTAAAATTTGTATTTCCGCCTGACATTTTAACTGTGAATGTCATAATACTGTTTACTGCAAAAAAATCTCATGAGTACAACAGTACCCCCCATTAACAGGTTTTATGGTGTTTTGGAAAGTTACAGGGTCAAATATTTTTCAAATTAAAATTTGCCAGATTAGTAATGTTACCTTTGAGACGGTGTGGTAGCCCAGGAATAAGAATTACCCCCCTAATGGCATACCATTTGAAAAAGTAGACAACCCAAGGTATTGAATGTGGGGTATGTTTAGTCTTTTTTAGTAGCTACTTAGTCACAAACACTGGGCAAAGTTAGCGTTCATATTTGTTTTTCTGTGAAAAAAGCAAAAAACTAATATTTGGCCAGTGTTTGTGACTATGTGGCTACTAAGAAAGACTGGACATACCCTGTGGAGTGTGGATCATTATTTAATGTGCAGTTTGCAATATATATGTACAATAGGTGTATGAAATATTGCAGGCCCTTTTGCTTAGATTTGAAAACGTTACACTTTCAATGACATTTCCACAAGGTTAAAGTTAAATTAGAACAAACACATGTGCTGTCAGTCAAATGTATACAAAACTCGTTGTAAGCTAATTACAGGCAAGAGCCTTCTAGAGAATATTCCAAAAACACATGTGCTGTCAGTTAAATGTATACAAAAACACTTCGTAAGCTAATTACAAGCTCGAGCCATTTAGGGAATATCCCAAACTTAGATATGCAATACATTACATCATGTAACAAGTTAGAAAACCTTTTTGGGAAAATCACACAGGTGGGGGCTGCTTTATGGAGGACAAAATGCCTATTTAACTGAAGGAGAAAGGATAGGACGTTGTCATTCTTTAACATTCATTCACTCAGGCATACATTCAAATTCTCACTTGCACACGGACATCATACATGCTGTAAGCCACTAAACTTTGGTAAGATTAATTATTTACTGACTATTTTTGCATTCTGTTACATTCATCCAATACACTTTTATCTTATATTTATTTGAGTCATTGTTTCATTTATTACAATATTATTACAGTGCCTTTTCGGGTCTTCAGACACTGAATTATTTTAGTGATAAATCAAATAATCATCTAGAATAGTTAAGGAAAACAGTATTTATAAGTAATTTGGAAACGGAAGGGTCTACTCCGTATATAGCTATAGATTGCATAAAGACACGCTAAGCTTAGAATGACCCGGAGTGACCTTTTGTCGGTAAAGGTCCACATCATACCTGAAGCGAGCCATAACTATCAAAATTGAAGTATCACCGAAACCGACATTCTGGGGGCCTCGTCCTTGGGAGGTTTAGTCGTGTCTTTTGCAGTGGAGAACACGGTGTACTCAGTTGCCGGGAGGATTCTCGTTTTGTAAGTATGTCTTTCTTTAAGTTTCCAAATAGGATAGGTAATCTTGAAACTAGTTCAAGTGACCCTATTGATTTAAATACTGAACAGAGATCCGTTGATTCCCCTGTTTTGTTTTCTTTCCCTTCTGTGTTTCAAGAATTTATAAAATGTTGGATTAAAAAATATGGAGGTCCATTTAAGTTGGGCGAAAATATAAGTGATGCACTGTTTCTAGAGGACATTTTTCAAGTATTACCCTCATTAATGCAGCTTAAAGATGACAAAGTAAAAAAGGGTAGAAGTTTGCAAGCTTTACTAGATATGCTATTAATGTCCCTTCAAATGATTGAACAGTTGCAAGTTAGTTTTAATCTGCAAGCTTCTCTTATTAATACGCTGCATGTACAAATAGAAGATTACCGCACCCAGGCACAAAATGCAGCTCACACTGCTGGATTCTTACAAGATAAAGTTCATAAGTTAGAATCCAAAAATATAATTCTTGATCAAGCTGTAGACACCTTACAATGCCTGCGTACTAAGCACTCTCCTTCTTTAAAACTAGGAGGTAAAGCACGGGGAAGTGCTATATTTAAAAAATCCCCTGTTGCTCATGAAAACAAATGGTATCAGATTGCCACCTTGTCAGTCGATCTTCCTTCTGCTTTAATTAATGAAGACGACAATGCAATATGGATGGAGCATAAAAATGAAAATATTGAGTTTCCTTCACAAGTAACTTCTGTCCCCACTGCTCCTCCCACGTATACCCATTTGTATCCAGAATTGCCAATTGAACACTCTAAAACTGATCTTGTTCCTTGTAATCCTATAACACGTGGTCCTAAATTAGAGGCTAACGAAGTGTTATCAGATGACAAATTGAAGGAAATTCCTAATGAGTCAATCACAGAAACTGCTAACAGAGTAATTGTTTTCCTAGCTGCTCTTACTAATGGGGCTACTTCTTCAGAAAAACGTTCTGACATACAAGCTGACCTTAAATTGGATCCAGCAGTGCGGGAGTTAATTTTCACTCTTGTACCAAGTAACATTTCTCATGTTATGACCATCTGTTACGGTGACATGAGGAATGTGGACTTTAATTCATGGCTTGACCGTTTGCAAGTTGTAGTGGTTAGATATTCTACACTCTCTCCGATTTCTGAAATAACATGACAGGCGCTGCACACAGATGCGGTGTCCGCCTTAAAAAGTAACAGTGATTTTGATAAAAAATCTGACCTCACTGAATACCAAGTGGGAGATTCTGTGTGCATGCTTAAACAAGGACAGAAAAACCCTAGGAAATTTCCTAAAGATTGCTGGGAAGGTCCATATCTTATTGTGGACAAAGTGGGACCCTCAGTTTATCTTATTCAAAAATCAGATGGTTTAAATGTCTACAAGCATGCAATGCAGCTTAAATTGTTTAAGGGCTCTTAAAGCCCTGTGTTTGTTATTCTATATTTACTTTGTTTTTTAGAAAGTGTACAAAGGGACTGAGACTCTAGAACGGCTGTTCCAGACTCTACTGTTCATTATGAATGATCGGCGCCTTTACATCTAATCTTCATATGGACAAAGAAAAATAAAAACAGTCCTACCGGATGTACAAAACTAGCTTTGGCTAGACTACTTTCTGCACGTGTTGCATGTTTTCCTAGCCTAGTGTGATACTTTTTATGTATTTACTAATAATAAATAGTAACGTTGTGTAATAATCTCCTTATCCACATTTTTCATGTTATATTTGAAGTTTGGTGTCCGTAACTTACAGTTTGATCATAACTAATTATTTTATTGGTTTTCATAGCCTACAAATTAGACTATGGCATCTTGGACATGTTGCTTGATGGGATGCGTTACAGTGATGTGTTTGCTCTATACCTTTACTAACATTTGGCATCCAGATAATCATAATCTGCAGAAGCGTCTTGTCACTTCTTCTGAAGTGCTTGCTCCTTTTAAACCTATATATTTAGTCTCACACCCTACTACCAGCATTGACCTTATCTTTTCCTTATTGTCTAACTTTCAGCGTAATAGTGTTAAATCTAACCGTCCCATATATCATATTTCTCATAGTTCTGCATCCCCACAATTTGTTGCACTTTTTATTGCAAGTGTTCCAAAATTTGACTATGCTCAGCTATGGTTTATTAATAAAACCCATCTTCTGATTCCAGAATATGGTGCACTTCCGCATCTTGATAAAAATATTTGTCTGATATGCAGTATTGATTTGCAATCTACTACTTCTGGCATTTTTCATAATTCTAACCGCCGCCCTATGGCTAACATGGATAATATTAATACCTGTGGAAGTCCAGAAGTCCAGGACTCTACTTCGGTTGCAATGCCTGCGACTATTTTGGTTGATACTTCCAACCCCTCTGATTCTGTAGGTGAATGGCAATGTACAGACAATGGTATTCCACAGTTTATAGTTAGAATTGATGAAATAGCTCAACCTTCTACTCCTATAGCTTCTGTATCTCCCTCTACTCCTATACCAGAATCTACCACACCTCCATTTAAAGAAGGTGACCCTATTCAAGTTCGTTTAGACTCTGCTACACAAGTAGCATATGATGTTTCATATCGTTTGGTTACCTGGCACTTACAATTAAATAAATGGTTGGTTTCCACACAATATTCCAATTGTACACCATTCGTATCAGTACAGGAAAGAGCTTTTCAGTGGTGGTTTCATGAAAGCATGTTATATAATGTATCACTTCGATCACACCATCGCCCTAGACGAGATATTTTAGCTACTGGGTTAGGTACATATGGTAGTGTCATGGGATCAGCTGCACAAATTAATTCAGAAATTCTAAGATATAAACTTGCTTCTTTAGCCTCTCATACTTCTACAGGTCTGGATACCCAATATGGTATTAATACTAATATTGTTAAGCTTCAACAGCATCAAACTCATGTTATGGTAGATACAACTGAGATTATTTCTGATAAGTTTCACACTCTGGTCGACTCAGTTTACAATGTTACTCATGATACTGCATGGGCAATGCTATGTTCACAGGTTCAGGCTGATCTGTCTGCCGATCTTAAACTTCAGTTGCAAAGTTTATGGTCTGGTAGATGGCCTGCTTCGTTGAGTCTTGCTGCTTCAAAATCTGTGACTGACTTTGCGATGACTCATCTTTTGTGGTGGGAAGTTCTTCTATCTGACTGCTCACTTGAAAGATGTGCCATTCAAACATTAATACCATGGGCAGGCAAAGATGCTATTATTTATCGTTTAGCTACAATTGGCCTACCATCTAATGGTTCATTATTGTTGCCTGAACTTTCACATCAATGGGTAGCCCAGGGTACGGATAGTTCCAACTGGACCCTTGTAGACATTTCCTTGTGTCACTCGAATGCTAATTCTTATATATGTTCTCCATCCCAATATAAAACTACTACTGAAACATGTTGGGTTAATCAGGATGAATGTAGTTTTCATGGTCAATTTAATGTTACAAATCCTGTCTACTACTTGGGGTTAGATCGTGTTTGTTTTCACTTATTTCAGCCTGATCAAATTATTTTTAAAACAATGGACGAATCCCTTCTCAGCACTCACTTATTGCCTGGCACGTGGTGTAATTCCATTCCTGTGTCTTATATTGCTTCTTCAGTATGGAACTTCACTATGCCTCAACTTACTAACATAAGTTTGGATTTATCATGGGAACGTATTGTTGATTTTTCCATGTCAGATTTGCCCTTGGGTATGGGTTCTGAGATGAAAAAATGGTTAACTGACTCAACATCAATTACGACATTGCTTGATTCATTAAAGAGTGTTTCGCACCAAGCTCAAATTACTGTCACACATAAACAAGGGATTCTTAAACAGGTCTCTGCTGCTGTTAAACAAGATGGTCAGACCTCATGGTGGGAATCTGTTTTGGGATACAGTAATACTGCTACACATTTTTTTAATATAATGTTGCATCCAGTTGTAGTTATTTCTCTCTTACAACTGATTTTATTTTTATTCATCTGTATCAGTGGTTGCTATTTCAAACGTTTACATCGTAATCTGTGTAAAAAGGTGGCTGTGTTGGAGGACTTAGAGTCTAAGCATAAACGTCTTCTCCCATTATATACACTAAATGGTTATTCTGTATCTTTGGATCCCTCTCAGCTTCCCACTCCTCGTTAATTTTGGATTGTATTCTGTGTCCATGATCTTACATTATTTTTGTTTTCTTTTAGATCTCCATTTTGCTTTTCTTCTATGTCATGACTGGTTCCTTACATTTATTTTTAAACAGCACTTGGGCATTTCTGTCTCTTTATTTTAAATACTAAGTGGTACATTCTGATGACAGGTTTACCAGCTACACTCTATTATCAGTAACTTTCTCTGTCAACGTACATCCAGCTGCTTTTATTACACTTATTTGTGAAGAATTTCTATTTCTAAGAAAATTCCTACTGACTGCTATACTGTCTATGGGTACGATCGGTACTAGGATGAAGACTTTGCATACTACCTCTGACGAAGATTTCCTAAACTTTGCATATACCTAAGGAGTTGAGGAGCTATCATGGTTATCCTACTTCTCAAACTTCCTGTATGGTTGCTGTGAATGTCTATTGTTGCTATTTTATGGGTGAATCTCATGCTGCAAATTGCTATTTCATTCTGTGGCCTGGACTCTAATTCTGAACTCTCCATGAACTATATTTCTTGCTATGTCGCTAATATTCCTTCTATTGGACTTCCAGATTTGATACTGGTATTTGACTTCTTCAATCAAGATCTCTAAAGAACTTTAATGTAGCTTTAACACAGTTTACTACGTCACTCTGTGTTATATTTCTCATTCCTGTGTTTCTGCTGGTACCACTTGTATGCAATTTATTTTTCTCTTTCTCTCTTTCTCTTCTCTTTGGCACAAGTGTTGTTTTGTTTTAGATTTTTCACAGTTTTTCTCTTGTTTTTTCTTTTTGGTTTTGTCATAGAAGAAAAACAAGTGGGGGAGTGTGGAGTGTGGATCATTATTTAATGTGCAGTTTGCAATATATATGTACAATAGGTGTATGAAATATTGCAGGCCCTTTTGCTTAGATTTGAAAACGTTACACTTTCAATGACATTTCCACAAGGTTAAAGTTAAATTAGAACAAACACATGTGCTGTCAGTCAAATGTATACAAAACTCGTTGTAAGCTAATTACAGGCAAGAGCCTTCTAGAGAATATTCCAAAAACACATGTGCTGTCAGTTAAATGTATACAAAAACACTTCGTAAGCTAATTACAAGCTCGAGCCATTTAGGGAATATCCCAAACTTAGATATGCAATACATTACATCATGTAACAAGTTAGAAAACCTTTTTGGGAAAATCACACAGGTGGGGGCTGCTTTATGGAGGACAAAATGCCTATTTAACTGAAGGAGAAAGGATAGGACGTTGTCATTCTTTAACATTCATTCACTCAGGCATACATTCAAATTCTCACTTGCACACGGACATCATACATGCTGTAAGCCACTAAACTTTGGTAAGATTAATTATTTACTGACTATTTTTGCATTCTGTTACATTCATCCAATACACTTTTATCTTATATTTATTTGAGTCATTGTTTCATTTATTACAATATTATTACAGTGCCTTTTCGGGTCTTCAGACACTGAATTATTTTAGTGATAAATCAAATAATCATCTAGAATAGTTAAGGAAAACAGTATTTATAAGTAATTTGGAAACGGAAGGGTCTACTCCGTATATAGCTATAGATTGCATAAAGACACGCTAAGCTTAGAATGACCCGGAGTGACCTTTTGTCGGTAAAGGTCCACATCATACCTGAAGCGAGCCATAACTATCAAAATTGAAGTATCACCGAAACCGACATACCCCACTTGCAATACATTGGGTTGTCTTCTTTTGCAAATGGTATGCCATCATGGGGGTAATTATCATTCCTGAGCTACCATACGCTCTCAAAGGCAACATAACCAATCTGGCAAATTTCAATGTCAAAAAAATGAAATGCAAGCCTTATATGTGACTCTCTAACTTTCTAAAACACCATAAAACCTGTACATGGGGGGTACTGTTATTCTCAGGAGACTTCACTAAACACAAATATTTGTGTTTTTAAAACCGTAAAACATATTACAACAATAATATAGTCCATAAAAGTGCAGTTTGTTTGTAAAAAAAAAAAGCAAAAAACGTCACTTTTACTTAAAATATCATCGTTGTAATAAAATTTACCAGTTTGAAACACTAATATTTGAGTTCAGCGAAGTCTCCATGTACAGGTTTTATGATGTCTTGGAGAGTTACAGGGTCAAATATAGTGCTTGCGAATTAAATTCTATGCACTTTCTCCCTGTGTTGTCAGGCATGTCAAATACATTTTAATTAATCAAATCATATAATTATGTTAAAAGATTACTTAAATATACATGTAGAATTTTAATATATATATATGCATTTATAGGTATTTAAATTCTACGTGTATACTAATGTAATCTTTTATGTAATTATGTGTGTGTGTGTGTGTGTGTGTATATATATATATTTTTTTGCGGTTATTTGTATTTTATATATAGATAGATATAGAATGTCATTCTAAGTGTATTTTGTTACCAATATATATATATTAATAACAAAATACAGTTAGAATGAAATTACATATGAATATATAATTTACATCATATTTTGTTTCAATATTTTATTTATTATTGTAATTATACTTGTGTAATTATACGTACGTGTGTGTGTGTGTGTGTGTATATATATATAATTTTCCCACGCTTGTAAAATGACACAGAGCACTGTGATTGGATGGCTTGAAAACCATCCAATCACAGTGATCTGTCATTTTACACAGCGTGGGAAAGTTCTTTTGAATTTTCCCACGCTGTGTAAAATGACACAGAGCACTCTGATTGGCTTAAACCAACCAATCAGTGTGTTCTAAGCCTAATTGCAGGGCGGGGCAAGGCTATATAAGCCTTGATCCGCCCTGCGGAGCTCAGTACGCGGCGTGCCCTCCATGGGTGAACATGGATTAATTTTTTTTTGCGCTCGTTTTTTTTTTGTTTTTTTTTAAAGTGCGACGGGTATGATGGATTTTTATTTGGCTTTTTTGGGGGCTGAAGAAAGAAGAATTTAGAAAAAAGAAGACGTCAAATGGTAAGTTTAATTTTTTTTTTTTACAGGTTAGTTATTTTATTCCCCCCTCACTATTTTTAGGGTGAGGGGGGTAGGTAGGGGATAGAATGTTTTGGGTGGGGGGGGGGGTGACTAGGGGCTTGGGACCCCTAGTCACCTTAATGGGGGGGGGGTTCATTTAGGGCCCCCACCCACCGCTCAGGGGTGGGGGCCAGGGGGGGAGGACAGTAGGTCCCCCCCCTTATTATTTTATTAGGGCCCCCACCCACAGCGCAGGGGTGGGGGCCAGGGGGGGAGGACAGTAGGTCCCCCCCCCTTATTATTTTACTAGGGCCCCCACCCACCGCGCAGGGGTGGGGGCCAGGGGGGGAGGACAGTAGGCCCCCCCCCCCTTATTATTTTATTAGGGCCCCCACCCACAGCGCAGGGGTGGGGGCCAGGGGGGGAGGACAGTAGGTCCCCCCCCTTATTATTTTATTAGGGCCCCCACCCACAGCGCAGGGGTGGGGGCCAGGGGGGGAGGACAGTAGGTCCCCCCCTTATTATTTTATTAGGGCCCCCACCCACAGCGCAGGGGTGGGGGCCAGGGGGGGAGGACAGTAGGTCCCCCCCCTTATTATTTTATTAGGGCCCCCACCCACCGCGCAGGGGTGGGGGCCAGGGGGGAGGACAGTAGGTCCCCCCCATCTTTAACCCCCGCGCAGGGGGGGGGGGGGGGTGGTTATTAGGTGTTTTTTTTTTTTTTGTTTTTTACAGTGAGCAGCCACAGGCTGCTCACTGCTTACTAGACATGCCCCTACTCACGGTATAGCGAGTAGGGGCATATTATTTACTAATACTAAGTATTCTTTACTTAGTATTAGTACATTTGGCTTCAAGACCAATTCAGGTCTTTCAGCCTTTTAGTAGATAGCTCCCTGATACCGTGGGAATTAGGGAGTTATCTACTAAGCGGCTGCAAGATGCAGCCACAGCAATGAATAGGATCGGAGTTTCATTCATTAGAATGAAATTCCGATACGATCAAAGTACCGAATTGCATCCTAACACCAATGGAGAAACTCTTCTCATTCTGTTAGGATGCAATTCGGCAGTTTTGCCGGCGTTCTGTCTAAGTGACAGGACTTTCGGCAATACTGACAGGAAGTATTGTGGGAACTGGGAGGAAAGCTAGGGATCATGGGAAAATTGCTCTGACCAGCGGAAATGAAGCACACTTTGCTCCTCTGCTGGTCAGAGCTGGTCAAGCGGAGGAATCCTCCATAAGGCAAAGAGTCCCTACTTTGTCTTATAATTTTAAAGAAAACTAAAGAAGAATGGAAGAAAAGAATAACAGATCCTGAGAGAGGCGGAGAAGAGGAAGAGATTGAGGAAAGGTAAGTTCGGCATGACAGTGCCGCTTTTAATAATTGTATCTCAATCTCTAAATTGAACTTTAATCACATACAGGAGGCTCTTGCAGGGTCTAGCAAGCTATTAACATAGCAGGGGATAAGAAAATATTAATTAAACAGAACTTGCAATAAAGAAAGCCTAAATAAGGCTCTCTTTACAGGAAGTGTTTATGGAAGGCTGTGCAAGTCACATGCAGGGAGGTGTGACTAGGGTTCATAAACAAAGGGATTTAACTCCTAAATGGCAGAGAATTGAGCAGTGAGGCTGCAGGGGCATGTTCTATACACCAAAACTGCTTCATTAAGCTAAAGTTGTTCAGGTGACTATAGTGTCCCTTTAATGAAATTATTAGCCTTGGCCTTTTATGACAGTCCCCATGCAAGGGTTCACTCCCCCTGGACCTGAGAGTAAACCACAGCAGAAACAAACACACAATTACATTGGCTCTCAGATCCAGACACTCCCATACATAAACAGATAATCCCTCCTCTGTGCCTGGGAGATAATTGAATCAGGAACTGTACTGATCTAATCCAGAAAAAAACATACTTTTTTACCAAACATTCCATAAGTACCCCAAAAAGGTTACATCCACTGATAGCCCTGATCTGGGCGACCAACATATACAAAAATCACCCAGATCAGTTCAGGGGTTCAGGAATTTCCTGGAAGTCATTTATTTGAGAATCAGGGCTTGCGGTTGGTTTAGTTCGTTATCTTGAAAACAAACAAACTACCGAACAGAGTCAATGGTCTTACCCTGGAACTTGTTCCCCTCATCCAAACGAACGATTCCAGCCAACAGCGCCCTTCTAAATTGTATAGAACCGAACGCAGGTGATGATGGAAGTCCAGCGGTGTTCAGGAGTTTCTGTGTCCGATTTTAGTTCCATGAGATTCACGCCCAAACATCGCTGTCTGCGTTCATGCGAACAATATGGACACCACCTTATGGTTGTCCATAGGAATTGCGGCCAACCAGACGAACAATTCGAACACTGCAGTGAGAATCGTTCCAAGTTGTTAATAGGTGTTTACAAGCTCCCGTTTGGTCCCTGGTTCATGCCGTTGTTCGGTAACTGAACCATATAGTCCCAATCGCACGAACAGAGTCTTAAAATTATTTTAGCCAGGTCTATTGCAGGGGCCATAGTCCTGGGGCAGGAGGCTGGTAAACAGGCCCCTCTAAGAGTGGTGAGGTTCTGTTCGCCAAACATCTCTATGATGAAAATTCAATGTCCCCATGCAGAGTGCAGCACTGAGCCAGAAAGCCCCTCCAGGAGCCCCATCTGAGGAGTGACCACTTGGAGGTGTCCTTAGGGGCAATGTAAACACTGCCTCTTCTATGAAAAGGCAGTGTTTGCATTAAAATGTCTGAAGGCAATGATTAAGCTGTAGTTGTTCTGGTGACTATAATGTCCCCCCAAAAGCTAATTTTCATCATACACGCTACATACAATGTAAATCAAGACATAAAAAAAAATACACACCAGCTCTTAAACTTTTTTTTATTTTTTTAAGCTATTGTGATAGTTCCACTCTAACAAAAGCAAGGATAAAAAAATGTGTTTTGTTTTTTTTTTGTTTGTTTTTATTTTTTTTAACCATTTTGTTGTAATTTTACAAATCTCTGGATTTTTTACTCAGGTCTATCCCAGTTTCAAATGGAGTATCCTGTTCAAGAATGGCAAGATTATGCCCACAAGAAGTGGTTACATCTTCCCTCTGCCGTTAAAATACAGTTTTCTGCATCTTCAGACCTTGCTGAGAGTTTCATGGTGTGCTGGTCACAGCTTCAGTAAGTAGCTCCTCGTTTGTATAATGATGCATGTAGCATTAATATGACACAATAAAAAAAAAAATGCAAAGCAATGAAATTTATCCTTCTTCACATAGTGAGGACTTGCCAGTCCTCATAGTAGGGAAAACTCTTATTAAGGCTGTTTCACATTATGTCAGCTATTACATCGCATGGGAAAATGTCCCGCACTATGTAATATCAGTGAGTCCCCCGATTGGTTGGCTAGCAGGCCAATAAATCAGAGCTTATTATCAAAATGTATAGACCTTTAGCTGTTTGCAGTGAACAAATCAAACAAAAGCAATTGAAATAGCTCAACTCACTGAATGCTTCAAGTGGTTTCCCTAACTTAAACTAAAAATGAAACTTATAATGACTTTTCCCGTCGCAAAATTATTTAACCCCCTGAATAGAATCCCTCACAACAGCACAAATCTGCAAAACAGTTGTTGTATCAAGCACACCTAATGCAACTAATCAAGGACTTCTTTAGTTGCACCAGGTGTACTTAAACTGGAACAGTTGAAATACCCGAACTGGCTAGTGGTTTGTTGAGTGTCACAATTGACAGGATGTTAGAAATAGTAAAAAATAAAATGGTCCACAAAGTTAAGAGAAGAGATCACCCTTCACAAACAAGGATACAAAAAGATAGCGAAGGCGCTGAATGTTCCTAGAGACATCATTGGAAGCATAGTTCACAAGTTTAATTTGAAGGAACAGTTGTTACACTACCTGGACGGGGCAGAAAAAGAAAGCTATCAACGACTGCAACCATTTCTAAGAAAGCAGGTTGTGAAAAAAACATTCGGTGACTGCAAAATACCTGCAGCAAGACTTAGCAATAGGCACTGAGGTTCCATGCTGGAACTCTCAAAACTTGGATGTCCGAGTGCTCTAATAGCAACTCCCCACATGCCAGCCATTGTGGTCAGCCAGGGGGAGGAGACAAGGTCCCTCCTCCCCCCCCCCCCCCATATAAAATAGTTTTCTTATAATGGCATGTGATATTTCCCTCACTCCGCTTACTTCCCTTCTGTGGCATTAAAATAGGTGTTTTACTGAAGTGTTAAATAATGCCAACATGCTTTTTTTTTGTCTTGTTAACACACCAAATGTTTTGGTATAGAACTGGGATAAGCAATAATTTGGAACTCCAGATGTTGTGGGCTACGCCTTCCATATTGCTTTTACATCCATAATGCTGGCAAAGCATCATGGGAGATGTAGTTCAGCACATCTGTAGAAGATACATTTGCTGTTAAATTGTAACCCCAAAAGATCATATAGTCCTTATGATCTCTCCCAAGTAAATTTAGAATGAACAGCTATTCTCAAATATTAAAAGTGGAAGCCTTCTTTTCCCTTTAATATTCAGTACACAGCAGGCAAGGACGCTATTAAACCAGCCAAGGAACAATCTCTTTCATTGGAAATGCTTTGCTTCACTCCGAGTCGTGTAAAAGGGTATAACTACAGAAATGTTAAAAGTGTTGAAAGTTTGAGGAGGCAAAGAATAGGTGTGTGCCCATACAGTATAACACCTGCCTTTAATTTCTATCCACAGGCAGGAAGAAGAGGAGGTTTTAGAAAAGCTGTGTTCTGATCTAAGTGTGAAGAAAGAGCCCCATGCTGTGCTTTTCTACAAGTTAGAAGGAAATAAGAGGTTTGGAAGAAAACAGTACACAGCTGCAGCTGTTCTGTACTCCAAGGTACATTGAGAGTAACATCGGAAACACTAATACCGTTCATTCATCCGTATTACAGGAGCTTTGTTTTTTGGCAGTATTGAGTCGGCAGGAACCCTACATGTTTTAAACTACAAATTCCAGCAAAGATTCTGTAACAAAGGTTACGGAAGGGAGCTGTAATCTGGCATCTTTTGGACCACAACAATGTAGTGTAGAAAAAAAAATTTTTTATATCACTTCATTTATTGTGATTTAATCACTAAAAATGCAAATCTTCCCATTTTCCTGTTGAAACTTATACAACATAATAAAAATAAAAAAAACAAGTCCTGCGCTCAAACTCCCATCACTCCTGGGTGGCAGCAACGACTGTAGCACACATCAGCCCCAATACATACAGTAAAAAACAAAGAAAGAAAAGTTACCTGCGCTCTCTCCTACACTGACCTTTCACCTTGCTTACTTGAGCTTCTAGCAAAGATATCTCTAATGAGACAGAGAGGGGTATTTTTTATACATACCCCTACATACTTATTAACTCTTAATAGGGAAGACATGGGATGAGCGGCAGCATTGTAACATATAAAATGTTGTAAATTCTCCTCTCTGTCTCATTAGAGATATCTTTGCCAGAAGCTCAAGGAAGCAAGGTGAAAGATCAGTGTAGGACCCACCTCAGAGGTTTGCCTTGACGTGGCAGGCAGGCATTCCGTCCAATGGCCATTGGAGTAACTAAATAACCTCCATTTGTTTAAATATACATAGGGATTTAGAAGAGAGCGCAGGTAACTTTTCTTTCTTTGGTTTATACAACATAATACTAAATCTATATTTTGTAAAGAAAGAAATATATGTATTTATTAATTTATCTGCTGTTTAAGATATGGGCAAAATAATTCAGTTGAGTTGGGTATATTTTCCAACTAGCTTTTTTTTTTTTAGAGATTAAGAGTAACAAAAATATATAAAGGTCCATTTTACCCAGTACATCATCCAGCCCCGAAGTCCTGCAGACGCAGACCTCTCCCCCCCCCCCCCCCCCCCTTGACCGCTGGGGGTTACCACGGTCAACCACAGCCCCCCCACAAGCCTGTTACTACACAAGCCGACCCTGCTAGGGAGACGCGGGCAGGAGACTGCCACAACGCCCCACACATCCAAGATGGCGGCGATCCTCACCACGCTACCTCAACCAACCAGCGGTCCCACACACCAAAGCAGCTGGCGGCTAACAAGATCTGTGCGGCGACGGAGCAGCGGAAACCGAGGAGGTCAGTGTCAACAGTAGTGGAGAATGCCCCACAACAAGCGGCAGAGAGAAATCCCTCCAGCACTAAGCACCAACACACTGAGCGCACCGGCAGCCGCACTACAGTGAGGCACTAGCCTCGACCCAGGACAGCAAGATTCAACCACAAGAGAAGGAGAGCTTGAGTGGCATGGACTGATTCAGGGTTTAAACTCCCCAGTAGAGTGTTGAAAGCTCGGAAGAGGACTGTTGGGCTGCATTCTGTCGAGGCGTTGGGGTGCCCACATACACCAAGCAACTGCTGTAAGGACTATCAGTACCTGTGATACTGAGCTCCCAGTATCACCAAGAACAGATGCAATAATGCATAGTTAACACTTGAGAAATCTATGTCTTTCACAATAGATGATAGTCTTGACAAGTGCCCTGTGCTTGGTCAGCCTAATGCCATGTCTCTCAATTGCCTAATATGTCACAGGGGTAAAGCACTAGTATACCTAGTTTGCCAAGTTATAATTCTCGCTCATGTAGTCAGCCAACACAACGTAGGATTTATTAACCGCAGGGGTACCGCATCTTTGATCATCACCTTGTTTAAACCTAAGATGAGTGTTTTATACTAATTGATACCAGCATGTTCTGCAAATATGATCTTTTCTTGACTACTATACAGGTCATTATCATAAAAACAAAATGTGCAGTGTTTATCCATGTTATGCCTTACCGAATTAATGATTATTGTTCAAACGTGTGTATATGCTGTTCAGGCATTACAGACACATTTGTAACTGCTTATTCTTTGCACGCAAAAATAAAGAATTTAAAAAAAAATAGCTCTTCATGTTTGTGGAAAAATAAACTTCCCAATATGGGAGGCGATGTGCTTGATGATTACATGTTCATTTTCATTCGACTGTCTTCGTCTGCATGTCGTTCTATATGTCCATATGTTTGAAGCCTATTCAAGCTGTGAAAAAAGCATCACAGTTTTTCCATCTGCCTTTCAGTGTCTTGAAATTTGGAATGGTGGGATCAGTTAGCAGATGTTGCTTGAGGTGCTCTGAAACACCAGAAATAAGTGTGCATCCATGCCACCAGCAGCGGTAATTCTGCATTAGGTTTAGACGCACAGCTTGAACACTGCCATCGTAACAACCAGTATAAATCATGCTTTTGTGAATTGCCATACACATGATCATATCTGAGTGTCCACCAAATACTTGCAAAGGATCGTGAGACTGCAGTTCATAAACACAAACTAATTTATCCAAACAGGCTATCACCATGACTTTCCGCAAGATATTAACCACTGTAACTGCATGGTTGTGACCTTTATAAATTCTTATTAATTCTCCAGTATGGATATTGTCAGCATGGACTGACTGATCACTGGATCCACTGAACACAAGATCATTGACAATCTTCATACAGAGAACAGTTTTAGTATGCCCTTCCAGTGTACGAAACAGAAGACCATTCCCAGCATCCCGGACACTGATGGTACAATCATAGGATCCTACAAGAAGCAGTCTACGAGTGCCCTCTTGTGCTGTTGCCAAAGAGGACACTCAAACACGTCAAGCTGCTTGTTGTTCTTAAGGGAAAAAGTGACCACTGTCCCGTTGGCAAGCCCTGCGTAAAGGGGTTTCTAGCGTGCATGTAGACACAGGGCTCTTTCACCAAGATTCAGCTTTTGATGTGTGCCCTTCAAAGACACCCACACATTGCCTGGTCACAATATTGTAGGCATGGACAGTTTTGTCTGCAGAGCAGGTGTATAGCAAGCCATAAAATATCTGGATGGTATTGACAGAAGAGCTGTGCCCTTCAAAATGTCCCTTTGTGGGTTCCTCATCATCTCCAGATTCAGAGGATACTTCTGAAGAATTCTTTGACTGCGGTGATGCTCCCTGGTTTTTAACGATGTCTTGTATACTTTCGTCCATGTAGCCTGTGGCAAGTTCACTGGTGGATGTTACTTCATCATTTACCTCTGAATAGCTATTGCTTGTGTTCACAATATCCATTTTAGATTGGCTGTCTGAGAGTCTATAGCTACCACCTCAAACTGCTGTGTAGGAATTTCCACCAGTTCCACCTCAGAATCACTGTCATTATCCCCTTTATTCATCTCTGCGTCTTGAACCGTGACTTCATGGTCCTGTTCTAGAGAAGTATAAGTGCTAACTTAGAACATCTCCGACCTTGAATGTTCCTTAATGGTTTTAATGACAGGTATCTTGTTCTGTGTCACTATTGTTGGGGACATGAGCAGCTCTTACGGTCTTCTTTTTTCTTAATTTTTTTTCTTCTTTCCTATTTTTGTTTCAGTAATTTGAAGAGTTGACTCTGCTGGTGGACTAGCTAAACAGTTATTTGCTTCTTGTGAAGACGTAGCAAAAGGTACTGTTTTGTTATGCATATGGTCCTGAAGTGAGACGACCTCAAACTCAGAGCTGCTATGATTTTGCTTTACGTTGTCTGTTGAATGGATCTGTGATAGGGATCGAACATCTGAATTACTAGGCCTATCAACAGATTCTTCTCGATTTCATGGCGGAAATCCGCTAGTCAGCTCTGAAAGCGACATCTTAGCTATAATGATGGGATACACAGATGCAGTCTGTTCAGCCTCACCATTGGCCTCTGGAGACGTCACCGCCCAGACAGGTGATGTGACCATGTTTTCCTCTTGGGTGTACACCGCTCTTGCTTGATTGATACAGATGAATCAGGAACAGCAGGTGCCGACTTGAATGAAGGCGGGGTGCGCTGGAGTCTGTAGGGCTGTACTTGCTGCTGTTGCGTTAGACAGATAATGTGGAGTCTCCAAGAAAAAAAGAAAAAATATTCCCAGGTGGCACAACTGGTGCTGGTGGCAAACTAGTGTTTGTTTCTTCTGTGATATCGCTGGCTGGTTCGTAGATCCCTTGAAGGCCCTGTAATATCTGTATTCTCTGTGTTCTCAATGTACTCATTTCCATTGTTATCTGTTGCTTTTGGACAAGTAGGTGCTGAACCTCCATATAAGCAGCTTGAAGTGCAGCACGGGCTTGAAGAAGGCTATTATCCATGGCAAGCAGGGATTTATTAAGTTCCTCCTCCTCCTGACTCTTTGGGCTGTGCCGAAATTCACATCCTCGCTAATGCTTTGGAACATGCTTGGACTGTCTGTTGTGCAGATTTGCACATCTTCCTTTTGACTTTGAGATGTTTCCGCTAATGGAAGGTCAAAGATAGCGGCAGCATTCAGTGCAGAAGATGTTATGGAAGCTCTATTCGATTTCTGTTTTGGTGGTAAAATCACAGTTCACATTTTGTCCAGATGCTGATGGGATTGTTGGAATGTGTTCATTATGCATCTCATGGCCATGGTCATCAAAGATATCATATCATACACCGAGACCTTGTCCACCACCACGCTGCTTTCAGAAAGACTCCGCTTCCGTGCTGACAGAGGACCTGTGACTGTGCCTTCCCAATGGAAGCTTTCAATTCCCAAGTCTGTTTCTTCATCAAAGTCAAGACCACTTTGTACCTGTGCCACCATTTCTATACCAAACTTTGGCAAACCTTTCCCCAACTTCTGTTTCTTGTTCACATGTTGGATGACCTGTTCCCAGTTTATATTTCTACACGACGCATTCAGAATCTGCTTGGTTTGAGCCCCAAATCCTTGTCCGTTTCACTCTTTTGATGACCGCTAACATTTCGGATGTGCTGGGTGCTATTTAGGTTAGGTTCTGGTGAGTTCCAGTTTTGCTTTGTGAACTAATATGCCTGGTCAGATCTCTTTAGAGGGAAGCAGGAAGTCCTAGCTTGCTTAATTTGGGTAAAATTGGACTGGATGAATGATTTGCACCTTTCTGTAGTTCAAAGTCTGAAACATTTGCAAGATTTTCAGATTCATGATCATCTTGACATTGATGAGCAGTCTCACTGCCATCATAAAGAGCCTCCGTATTTGTGTACTAAAACATTTGCATGCATGTTGCATTGGTAACATATCATGCTCTGTGTTGGTATAATTTTTTTCTGAATATGTTTCTATGCTTCCAGGATTATCTTTGGATAAATTGCAATTTCTAAGAAACGGGGAGGTGCATTTTGATTGTAACTCATTACCCACCTTTGCTTCACTGTCAGCTGGGTGATCGTCACCTGATTCTAATGGATCTTCTATGGGTTGGTTTTCGTCTTTAACAATGTTTGATATGTCAGGACCTATGGATGCATTCTTCATAAAAGAAAAGTAAGGGTTCTAAATGTATTGAATATTTTGCAGCATTTCCTTTGCTTTACAGAGCACATCCCCGAGGATTTCAACAGATTTATTTTGGTCACTTACGTGTGGTTCTTGGATAATTTTTGTTGTATTACGAGAAGCATTGTGTAACTTAGAGATGTAAGAATTGGACCGAGCAGTTTCTAAATTTAGAGCACTCAATCTGTTTTGTCTTTCCCCAAAAGAGGAAGTGAAATGCAGTTTTACACCTTTTTTATAGGATTTCTTTCATCTCTCTTAGAGGTGGAAGATTTCACATCAGGTACATTGAAAACTGGTGATTTTACAGAAGGCATTCTAGGGTTTATAGGCTCACATTGCTCAGCCTTACCTTCCTCAGGTTTATCACAAATATCATGCATAACTTGATCTTTCATCGTATTTACCCTGTCCACTTTTCCTATTTGGTCTTTTTGGTTCAACTCTGTTTCTAGAGTTTGTTGCATTTCCACACCCTTTTGTGATGGTTATGGAGTTCCTCTGTATGGTTTATCCTTTGAACAGTTATTGGCTTTGCCTGGGCAAACTAATGGTTTAATTGTGGAAGTGTTTTTCCAATAACTCTGACTCAAAAACATTTTCTTATGGAAGTGTGTCACTGGAAAGTTCCTCGTGCTTTCTTGAGTTTGTATCTGAATTTAATAAAGTTGGTGAATCTCTCTTTCCTGAACTTATTACAATTGTCTTATTACACCTTGGATCTTTTTCTTGTGTTGAATCACAATTCCTTAGATTTCGGTTTCTTCCTTGTGGAAATGTATCGACATTGCCACCAAAATTCCATGGTTTACTTTTGTATGGATTAGACTGCCAGTTTCCTACACAGTTTCTAGGGAGCAGGACAGGAAAACTACATTTCCGTCATGGTGCCAATAAAAGTTCCTACCTGTGCCTCTATGGTGCCAACTAGTAGGACCTTCTGTATTTGAGTGCCATGGGTCTGATGACGGTTTGATGGAACGTTTAAATGCCAGCCAGGTCGGCCTCTAGAATCAGGAAGATGCCTATGGTTTACATTTAGTGCAGGATGCTGGTAATTACCCTGCCTATAATTGGTGAAGCCTTCACTTTGCCACTACCAGCCCCCCTTTGATGGATCACAGTCCCAATCTTGGAGCCCCCTTCCTTAAACAAAAGATGGTCCTCTCTTCTGGTATCTGTCTTTTTCTTGTTTTTCGAATGTGCAGGAGGTATCATTGTGCTGGTTTTGTTCTCTCCTTTGGTTAATTAACTGGACAAGTTCCTTGTCATAGTATTCTTACTCGTCTTCATCTTTTTCTTATTTCTTTCTCCTGGGCATCAACATTATCTTTGTGCAACTGGCTTGAGATGTGTTTAGCGTATGCTGAGAGGCTCACCACCGTCACTCTGCATACCCAGCACTCGTGGCTCCATTCTCTTTCCCTCAAGTTATCTAGTTCCCTGTGATGAAGCATACTGCGCATGTGCCCATCCATTTCCTTTTTGGTGGTGTACACAATGTGGCACAAGATGCATTTCCGCTCCCACACCATTGTGGCCACCTAATGGAGACATCACGCTATGCCTGTACAGCCTGTGTCTCTGAAGTTCCCCCTTCCTTTCGGCTTATTCCCCCATATTCCCGCCAGCCCGACCGGCCTGTCTGTTGTTGTTTGTTGTATGTTTCTGTAACCCAATCTTTATTGGACTTAAATTTAAGAAGCAGTGATACATAAAAAAAAGGAGGTTGATACTTACACAATTGATTTTAAACAGCATAAACTTCAAAAATATCTCCACAGTAACACCCTCATGAGGGGAAAATCATTAGTCTTAAGGTTAACAAGTGTGACCTCTCAGAGTCATGTACAGTTGTAATCAAAATTATTCAACTTGGGAGGCGGAGCCAACTGCCGAACAGACTGGTCGCATCTGCAGGGAGCTCCTGGCGATATCGGCCTAAACGACCTAAAAACTTGGGAAAATCACCCCCCCAAAGTAACCCAGCTGCCCCCACACGAAGCAACAATGGGTAGGAAAACCAAAAAGCCCAAGCAAGATCTGCCAGGCAGGGCACTAGCATAGGAGACCTATGGCGGCGAGCGCATAGCGCAGCAGAACCCGACATGGCCGCCTACATCAATGACTTTGAGGACTCAGACGAAATGCTTTCTGAGCCAGAAGAGCTCTGTACGCCCGCAGTAGGGCCACCTAAGAAACCCAATACGAAACCTACCGTGCAGCCAGACACAGCCCCGGTCACGAAAGTCGAAATGCGGGAGCTGCTGGCGGAGCTCCGCCGGAACATTCAGGAGGATGTAGCAGATATGCGACGAGACATAAAGGGCCTTACGGGCCGCGTGGAGGCCGTGGAGCAAAACTCCCACACGCATACCATACAAGTGGCCTCCCTACAGCAGGAGATGCAAAGGCTGCAACAGCAACACTTAAAAGTTGACCAAGCCCTAGCAGCAATGGAGGATACACGAAGAGCCCAGAACTTGAAGATCAGGGGCATCGCGGAATCTGTACCAGACTCCGAACTTCCTCACCTCCTGAGGCGCCTGGTGAGTAAACTACTACCACCAAAGCAAGCCAAGGGAGTAGGCCTCGACGGCATAGTTAGAATCCCAAAGTTCCAGAAGCGACAGGACAAGGAAGTGATTATGGCCGCCGTCAGACACACGACCCCGCTCAATTTTGAAGACATGACTCTCTCTTTTTATTCGGACTTGTCCAGGGGGACTATGGCCTGGCGCTCCAACCTTCGGCCCTTCACCACCCTGCTCCGCGAGCGCAACATCATCTACAGATGGCGCTCACCCCACAAGCTCCAAGTGCTGCAGGGAGACTCCACATACTTCATAGCGGACCTGCAAGAAGCGGAGGCTCACCTCTCCACCTTGGGTTTTTCGGAGGATGCCTTGCGACGACGCCACCCGACCTTCAAACCGCATAGGTGGAACCCGGCTACCACAGAACCCTTTGTTCCCGGAGGACCCTCACACGCTACACTGACTGCAGCCACCACCTGAGTGCCTTAGAAGGGGAAGGCCAAGCCTAACCGGCCACTAATACCCTTACCATGGTTTCTTTTACTTTTCCTTCTTTCTGTTACACTGCTACTAGGTTTATACTGCTAATAGGATTATCCCGTTGATATGATTGTGTTGCTAGTGTGATTATATTGCTAATGTGTTTATATTGCTAGTGGGATTATACTACTAATGTGATGATGTTGCCAATACGTTAATACTGCTAAATATGTCTATATTGCTAATGTGGTAAAGCATGATCTTTATATAGTTAGGGATGATGCCTACTGGCAGAACGCAATCGGGGGACATATTAAGCATAGAGGTTCCCGCTCTCTAGGGACGGCATCTCAGTAACCACACGTGACCCTTCCCGCCATCGGGAAAGCCCGGGCCATTTAGACAGCGGAAACCCGCATATAACCAGACACAGCGACTCCCCGTCCAAACTTCACCATACACGGCTGCCCTACATGCATAGAACGGGGTATCCCGCAGCCTTCCCACATTCCCCACCCAACACTGTGGCCCTGAGTCTGCCACTCGTGCACACTCCCGGAGGGGGCCCCAATATCTCAATCCTCCAACGGGGTCCATGATGCAATATAGAGATGAAAGAGGATGTAATATCCCGCTACCCGTTCAGGCCCCTAAGGGCAAACAAATACAAATATAACGCTGCTCTGCTTAGGAACCACAGATGACGGGAAACAGGTCCGCACAATGTAGGCCGTATCTAGGAAGATTTTGTATTGCATGCAGTGCCTTGGGTCACTTACACGCAGTTTCACAGAGTGCACATGTTGAACCTTAAGCTTACTGCTCCACTACACCTGAGCATACACAAAACCAACGGGTTAGTGATTCGGAATTAGCATAGAGTACCAAACGGCTGCTTATGTACGAATTTGTTGGCTTCTAGTATTCCATTATTTATGTCTAGTTACGCATGTTTATAAAACTTAAAATTGTGTGACCTCACATGCCACAGGCACAATGTTATGTATCTTGAATCGCGCTGTTGTGGCGCTTGTTGAATTGATGTAACCACCTACACAACAAAAATAAAGAATTAAAAAAAAAAAAAAAATTATTCAACTTTTCAACAAGATTTACAGACTTTCAGCTGTTTGCACTGAGCAAATAAAACAAAAACAATTGAAATAGCTCAACACAACGAATGCTTCAAGTGGTTTCCCGAAATTCAACTGAAAATGTTCTGTATTTATCTCCAATTATATAATAACAAAGTATTTAACCAGGAATGTGTATTATTGTATTTTTATATGAACCCCAGGCCATGCTTGAAAGGCAGAGAAATCCCAAAGTATTCTTCATGGTAAAATATTTTGCAAATAAACAAAACTTTATCAGCCGGAGGTTAGAGAAGAAATAAATTCAGGCATAGGCTCAAAATGAAGAAAAAAAAAGTTTCAGGAAAAAAAAAACATTTACTAGATTCTGGATAAAATTATGTAAATTCACTAAACCAGGAATTATGCAAAATTAAAGGGACACTATAGGGTCAGGAAAACCGCTTGGTTTTCCTGACACTATAGTACCCTGAGGGTGAGGGCTTCAGCTACTCACCTTTTTCCCCTGCCGGACTCCCTTACCTCTCCTCCCCCGCCAACGTCAGCATCCTTGTCTGACGTCACCGGCGCCGAATGTGCATGCGCGGCAGCGCGCGCATCAAAGTGGCCGTAGGAAAGCCTTTTTCAATGCTTTCCTATGGACGCTCTGCGTGATTGAGGCATAATATGTCTCAATCATTGCTGATGCGCCTCTCAGAAACTGCTATGTTTACATCAGGCAGGGTTAACCATAGAGGGACCTGACACCCAGACCACTTCATTAAGCTGAAGTGGTCTGGATGACTATAGTGTCCCTTTAACAGTTTTAATGTTGGCTGCAAATTTCAATTCATTTTTAGTCATAGTCTTTTGACTAAAAATACAATTTAGCTTTAGTCATATTTTAGTCATCTGAATTGTTTTAGTTGTAATCGACTTAATCTCAATAAATTTTAGTCGTCATAAGTAAAATTAAGTAAAATTGGGTTTAGTTAAAGCATTGTTTCTGTCTCTTCTTGCCCCTCTGTTTCTCTTTGTGTCCTCCCAGCCTCTCTAGGTGTCTCTCTATGTGGCACAAGTCTCGTTTGCCCCTTTCACAGCTCCTCTGTGCAGTGTTAAAGGAATACTATATAGTCAGGAACACAAACATGTATTCTTGATATAGTGTTAAAACTGCCCCCCCCCCCCGTTGCCTCCCTAAATACATTAAAATATTACTTGTATTCGAGTCTGAAGCTGCTGCCTCTGCCCATGAACTGCCTCTGTCTGATGACATCATCAGAAGTGGTGGTCTGAGCCAATCACAATGCTTCCCCATAGGATTGGCTGAGACTGTCAAAGAGGCAGATCAGGGGCAGAGCCAGCACAAGTCAAACACAGCCCTGGCCAATCCGCATCTCCTCATAGAGGTGAATTGAATCAATGCATCTCTATGGGGAAAGTTCAGTGTCTGCATGTAGAGGGTAGATACACTGAATGGCAGTGCTTCTTACTCTGCAGCACTGCCCAGTGAAGCAGCTTTAGCAGCCATCTAAGGAATGGCCAGTGGAGTTATCACTAGGCTGTAATGTAAACACTGCATCTTCTCTGAAAATACATTATTTACAGCAAAAGGGCTGCAGGTAATAATTCGGCTCACAAGAACAAATACAATAAGCTGTAGTTGTTCTTGTGACTATAGTGTCCCCTTAATTTTGGCACCAAATTTCGATTTAGTTTTGTAATAGTCTTCTGACTAAAAAGCCGTTTTAGTTTTAGTCATCTGAATTGTTTTACAAACAATTCAACAGTGTAGCGCTCTAAATACAAAAGATTACCTAAAACAATCAATTTAAGCTCTTACTTACCTTCCCATCAGCTCCCCTGTGTAAATCTCGCGAGTCCCGCGGCCGTCAGAGCGTTGCCACAGGTTACCATGGCTACGCTCCGCGCGGCACGCAGACCGCGAGATTTACAAAGGTGAGCTGAACGGATTTGCTGGGAAGGTAATTAAGAGCTTCTGCGGGCCCCCCACTGCTCAGTCCATGCCACAGGACCACCAGGGAATACTATATCCCCCTCCCTGGCCAAGTATGAAGCAGGGAGGGGGGGGGGGACTAAAAAAAGTAAACAAATTAAATATTAAAATAATAAAAAATACCCTCCCCCCACCCAGTTTACACACAAACACACACATTCTGCTTTCATTATATACACACACGCACTGCATTATACACACACACACTCTGCATTTATTATATACATACACTGCGCACACACACACACACACTCTCTGCATTCATTATATACATACACTGCACACACTCACTCTGCATTCATTATATACATACACCACACACACACACTCTGCATTCATTATATACATTCACACACACTCTGCATTCATTATATACATACACTACACACACTCTGCATTCATTATATACACACACTATACAAACACACTGCATTCACTATACACACACACTACACAAACACTGCATTCATTATATACACACACTGTAAATAATTATTCAAAAACATTTAACCTACTGATGCCTCAATAAATGTAATTTTATTGGTATCTATTTTTATTTTGAAATTTACCAGTAGCTGTTGCATTTCCCACCCTAGGCTTATACTCAAGTCAGTAAGTTTTCCCATTTTTTTTGTGGTAAAATTAGGTGCCTCGGCTTATATTCGGGTCGACTTATACTCGAGTATATACAATACTTATAAATTACTTAACGTCATATGTCTAAAATAATCAATCACATTAGTATTAATGCATAAATGGTGAATCACCCATAGTGCATAACTATAGGGAAAGTAAAAGAACTTTAATAGTGACTCGGATGGTTATTATATAGTGTGAGTTAAAAGGGTTATTCATTCCCCACACAAATAGATCTAAAAGTACATTAAAAAATATATAGATACTCCATTTAAAATTACAAGAGAATTATAACGCATAGGAAGCAGAAAGGACTTGGCAAGAATTCCTCAATATTCACTTAAGACTTAAGTATGTGGTTACTGAATATCGAATTAGTTAATAAAAAATATAAATACCGTATATATAAAATGGCATAGTTCAAAATCTGAATTCAGTCCATACGGAATAAAAATGTTCATTTTGAAAATCCATTCCATTTCCACTTGTCCTAATTTGTTTTTATAAAATCCCCTCCTCTCATTTTTTTCACTCTTTGTTGATGGTGCTGTTTAAAGTGGTAGGAGACACTATGTTTCTCAAATCCTGAAGTGATGTTCCGTATTTTATTTGAATGCTTCCATTGAATTGAATCTATGACTGTATCATCCTTGGAGAATACCACAGTATGCTCCTTGCTCTAGCAGGGAGGTGTTTTTCAAATAGCGTTTTGTTTAATTTGAAAGACCAGTTAAACATTTATCATACATCTAATCCCATGTAATTTATCCTACTTTATAAAGCCATGACAATTCTCCACACCTGCTATGACCCTTTTGTAAATGTGATACAATTTGGTTAAATGACCTCTGCAGAATTCTAAGTGCATTATTTATTTCTTTTTGCAGGCAATCTCCCATGCCAGCCCTGACAATGAAGAGATGGCAGTATGCTTTGCCAATCGATCAGCAGTCCTCTTTCACCTTGCTCATTATTCGGTGAGTCTTGTTTATGGCTCTTCTGACATTATGGATTTGTGAGGAGGATGAATTGTTCCAGAATATAAGGTGGAAAAATCACTGTAAATCATAATTTCAGCAAACCCCATGCTGTATATATCTGCTTTCCATGGCCTTTTGTTTCCCGTCGTAAATGCTATTTTGCACTACAATGTCAATCACTCGACCGGCAGTCCTCCGACTGTGAGTGCTCAACCCTCCTATTTTTGTAATTAGGATCCTTTTCAGAATCGGAAAGTATAAATAGCTTGTGCAAAACTTCAAGAAGTATCATAGTTCTGCTTTCAAGTAGACTTGCAGATTTGCTTGCTTGAAGTGCAGGAACAACTCTATATAATTTGCTCACCTTGTCACATGCTCCACTAGTTTAACACGCTGACATGACTTGAAACCAAAACCAAGCTCCATAATGCAGTATGCAAAAATAAATGAACGCAAGCATATATACAACCTCAAAATGTACACTCACTATCAGCAGAGGTATGCATTATCACAGGTAATTACTTATTATTATTGGCATTTATATGGCGCCAACGTATTCCGCAGTGCTTTACAATATTATAAAGGAATTTAACATTAACTGAGACCATTATGAATTGATACTGGGACAATAGGTTGATGAAGACACTGATCGAATGAGCTTACAATCTATTGTTATTAATTATATAACGACAATATATTGGTGCTTTACAATTATAGAATGTTGATATCTGACAAGAAGTTAAGAAGGCACTGCTCAAATGAACTTGCAAGTTATAATTGGTATATAGCTTTGCAGCGTCGTACGACATGCTTCCTATCAGTATAACTAGTGTATATCATGGAATGAATGGTAGTATGAATGCAAAATTAGTTTTAGTGTTGTCGCAGTCTTCAAAGAAATAGGTAAAGGGGAAAAAGTGGATTTGATAGACCAAGATTATAATTAAGATGAACACTGAGTAGTATATTATGAAATGTTGTTATTATTATTATTATTATTATTGCTATTTATATAGCGCCAACAGATTCCGTAGCGCTTTACAATATTATGAGAGGGGGATTTAACTATAAATAGGACAATTACAAAAAACTTACGGGAACAATAGGTTGAAGAGGACCCTGCTCAATTGAGTTTGCATTCTATAGGAGGTGGGGTGTAAAACACATTAGGACAGGAATTTGCAGTCAAATAAGGTGGGCTGTCCTTTAGGAGAGAGCAAGAGACAGGTATGTGAGGTAGAGGTTAGTCTTGGAGGCCATAAGCTTTCCTAAAGAGATGGATTTTAAGGCACTTCTTAAAAGATGCAAGACTAGGGGAGAGTCTGATGGCGGTAGGCAGGCTATTCCATAGGAAGGGAGCTGCCTGCGAGAAGTCCTGCAAGCGTGAGTTGGCCGTACGGGTGCAGGCAACGGACAGGAGGTGGTCACAGGCAGAGCGGAGAGACAGAGATGGGACATGCCTATGGATCTGCGAGGAGATATGAGGCACTAGAGTTGTTCAGTGCTTTATAGGTGTGAAATAGTACCTTGAATTGACTCCTATAGCAAACAGGAAGCCAATGTAAGGACGGGCAGAGGGTGAGGTGTGAGAGAACCGACTAGAGAGGAAAATCAGTCTGGCAGCAGCGTTCATTATGGACTGTAGCGGTGCAGTACGGCTTTTGGGAAGACCAATCAGGAGAGGGTTACAATAATCCATGCAGGAAATTACTAGAGCATGGGCAAGCTCCTTGGTAGCATCTTGCGTAAGAAAGGGGCGGATGCGGGCTATGTTTTTAAGATGGAATCTACAGGATTTTGCAACATGCTGCATGTGAGGCTCAACGGTGAGGCCAGAATCAAGTATGACACCAAAACAGCGCGCTTGCAAGGATGGACTGATGTGGGTACCACAGACTTGAAGGGAGAGCGAAAGAGTAGGATCAGTATTAGGAGGAGGAAAGACAAGGAGCTCAGTTTTTGAGAGATTGAGTTTCAGAAAGCGGGAGGACATCCAGTCAGAGATGGAAGAAAGGCAAGCAGTGACACGTTGCAGGACGGCTGGGGAGAGGTCTGGGAAGGAGAGATATAACTGGGTGTCATCAGCATACAGGTGGTAGTGGAATCCAGAAGAGGTAATAAGTTTGCCAAGAGAGGCTGTATAAAGAGAAAATAGAAGGGGACCAAGGACAGAGCCTTGGGGGACTCCAACCAAGACAGGACGAGGGGTGGAAGTATCATTAGAAAAGGAGACACTGAATGAGCGTTGGGAGAGATAGGAGGAAAACCACGAGAGGACAGAGTCACAGAGACCAAGTGATTGAAGAGTTTGAATAAGGAGGGCATGATCACCGATGTCTAACAATAGTTAGAGGGGGTGGACGGGTCGAGGGATGTTTTTTTTTTTTTGTTTTTTTTTTAGTATAGGTACTACAGTGGCATGTTTAAGGTCAGCAGAGACAATGCCAGAAGAGAGAGAGCAGTTGAAGATGTGCATTAAGGAAGGCAAGAGACAAGTGGAGAGAGATCTAATAAGGTGAGATGGAACAGGATCGAGCGGGCAAGTGGTGGGGCGAGAGGAAAAGAGAAGAGCAGCCACCTCTTGGTCAGTAGCCGGGGAGAATGTCTGAAGGGTAGGAAAGGCATGATCTATGTGTGGTTGAGAAACAGAATGGCAAGGAGGGGAGAATTATTTCCTTAGCTGTTCAATCTTGTCAGTAAAGTAACATGCAAAGTTATCAGCAGTAAGGTTAGTTTGGGGGGGGTGGCCACAGCAGGGTGAAGAAGAGAATTAAAGGTGTCAATGAGACGCCTGGGATTGCGGGAGCATGAACTAATGAGAGCGGAAAAGTAGGACTGTTTGGCAAGGGCAATGGCTGCGCTGTATGAACACAATATGAATCGATAATGGAGAAAGTCTGACTGGGTGCGAGACTTCCTCCAGGAGCGTTCAGCACAACGGGAGCATCTTTGCAGGTAGGGTGTTGATTTAGTATGCCATGGTTGGGGGCGGGTCCTCCTCGAGGTGCTTGTTTGGAGCGGTGCTGCAGTGTTCAAGGCAGAGGTGACGGTAGTGTTATATGCGGAGATGGCCAGTGAAGGACAGGAGAGGGAAGGGATGGACTTTTAATAAGGACTTATTGCATACCTTGTGGTAGTGTATACTATTATCTCTTTACACACTGCTTATATACGTCCTATTTTTATTTTATTTTATTATTATTTTAATATATTTTCTACTACTGCAAAGATCCTGCTTTTGGAGTACTTTCGAAGCCAGTTATTGGCACCCCAACGCTGATCATACAGAGCCTGGTACGGCTCTATACTTGTGAATTGACATCTTATATCTTTTCTTATTACATAATCAGACGGATTTCACTATGTGTGGCAATATCTGTTTTTTGTAGATTTTCCAAGAAGGAATTGTACTGTTACCATTAGACTCCACTATTGGGAAGTATACCCACAAAAAGTGTCACATTGGGTGTTGTATTTATGTGGTAATTGTATTATCACCTATATCTGTAAATGTCATGTTATCAGTTCTCTGTTATTTCATTTTAGTTTATTACAAGGAGTGAGCTACCACTTCGTGGCTCCCTTTCTTGTAATATTTAAAAACAGAAGCGTTGCGGAACGCTGCTTTCCTCTGCTTCCTAAATCCCCCCCATGCTCTCCCCTCATCCTATCTGGGTCAATATGACTCCATATTAGTATAAGGGAAGTTAAATCCAACCGCCGTAGTGCAGGTAGGGACATGTCTACAAAACAGTAGGTATCCAGTGGCTGTTTACTGCCATAAGAAAAAAACAGATATTGCTGACCAGTCGCTAATCAAATAAAGGGGGACCTCGCAAAGGTCCACCATGGGTGTGGCACCTTTTTTTTTTTTTTTTTTTTTTTTAAACATAACATGGTTGTGCTGGTTGTTCGTTCGGGGTGGAATCTCACCTCCGATTGCCTGTGTGGTATGCTGTGCTTGTCATCCCGGGTGTGAGTTTATCCATCAGATAGTTCTTTGATTTTAGTGATTACTAGAGCCATCAAGAGCACCTCTGTACATAACCATTTCTGGGCCAATGCCCTACGGGCCGCCAGGTATATCATATTGAGTAAGTGCTGCTCTGGTCGGGGGAGTCCCTCAGTTGGTTTGGATAGGAGGCATGCCAAGGGGGTCTAGCTTGAGTGATCTGCTCATTATTTTGGAGCTGAGCTTAGTCACTTTGGCCCAGTAGGCCTGGATGAGGGGACAGAGTCACCACATGTGGATATAGTCTCTTCTGGCGCCACATAGTCGCCAGCAGGTGTCTTTGGGAGTGATATTCATATGGAATCGTTTGACTGGGGTGGTGTACCACCTAAACATGGTCTTAAAGGACTGCTCTTGGAGGGTCACGCATATAGAGGATTGGGCTGTGGCCTCCCAAATGTCTCTCCAGTCTGTGCCTTCTAGTTTTTCTCCTAGGTCAGCTTCCCACTGGTCTGTGTACCTGAGTTCCCCCCACTCTTTGGATTCTGCGCTTAGGTGGTTGTTTAGTAATGAGATTAGCCCTCTGGGGTGAGTTTCCTGGAAACATATTCTCTTGAACCATGTGAGCTGTAGGGATGCTGTGTCCTTGACTTCCTTTTTGGCAGCAAAGTTGCATAATTGGAAGTATCGGAAGTAATAACTCTTGAAGTCTCTCGTACGTGACTATTTGATTATTGACATATAGATGTATGTATTGTTGAAGGCCTGAATTTTCTATACCTCTGAAGTCCCTAGCTTGTAGTCCGGGAGGGAATTCCCTATTCCTGTATGCCAGTGTCATTGGGGAGGGGAATCTGCTAAGTGTGCATTTACTCACGATCTAGTTCCATATCTGTAGGAAGTTGAGAATCGCGGGACAGGCGGTTCTCAGGAACAACCTACAAGTTTTGGGGAGCCAAATAAACAACTGGGGTGGGAGGGGGGGGTCCTGTCTCATGAGTAAGGACTCTATCTCTACCCAGCATTTGGAGTCTGGCGGCAAGTACCAATATGTTATTTGTGCGACTTGGGCAGCGAGATAGTAGACATACAGGTTGGGCAGCCCCAGTCCCTATCTATCTTTGGGTCGGTATAGTAGATTTTGTGCTATTCTGGGGCGTTCTTTTTGCCACATAAACATGTCTATGGCTCTTTGGAGGCTGGCTACATTCCCCCTCGGGATGGGCACAGGCAGAGTTTGGAATAGAAATAACAGTCTGAGGAGTAAGTTCATTTTTACTGAGTGCAGTCTAGGAGGGGCACCTTTTTAATTAACTTGGATGAACATCCTCCGTGTCCCGCGAATGATGGCTATTAAACTAAATGGGTGTATCCTATTGTCCTCCCTCAGTCCCAAGTGGAGGCTAATACAAATATTTTCACCACACTCAGGGTCCCAAAAGCACTAGTCACAAAACCCCTCACCAGTAAAAAAAAAAAAAAAATACCCCTTCATCTTAATAATAGTGAGGAGGGGGAGGCAATAAACCACCTGAAAAATAAAAAGTTTATATTTACCATTAGATGTCTCTTTTTTTCGTCCATTTTTCCATTCTTTTTTTTTCAGCCCCCCAAAAAAGCCAAATAAAAATTACCGTATATACTCGAGTATAAGCCGAGTTTTTCAGCCCATTTTTTGGGCTGAAAAACCCCAACTCGGCTTATACTCGAGTCAAGGTCTGTATTATGGCAATTTGCATTGCCATAATACAGACTGGGGGAGAGGGGGGCTGGCAGAGCTGTACTTACCCGTCCTGCAGCTCCTGTCAGCTCTCTCCTCCTCCGCGCCGTCCGTTCAGCACCTCGGTCAGCTCCCAGTGTAAGTCTCGCGAGAGCCGCGGCTCTCGCGAGACTTACACTGGAAGCTGACAGAGGGAGCTACACGGACGACGCGGAGGAGGAGAGAGCTGACAGGAGCTGCAGGACAGGTAAGTTACAGCTCTGCCAGCCCCCCTCTCCCCCCCACTGGACCACCAGGGAAGGAGAGCCCCCCTCCCTGCCCTATATCAAGCAGGGAGGGGGGACGAAAAAAAATATATACAAATAAAATAAGAAATAATAATAATAAAAAAAAGGAGTATAAGGACCACTATGGGGGGGGGGGGGGTATAAGGACCACTATGGGGGGGGGGGGTATAAGGACCACTATGGGGGGGGGGGGGTATAAGGACCGCTATGGGAGGGAGGGGGGGGATAAGGACCACTATGGGAGGGAGGGGGGGCATAAGGACCACTATGGGAGGGAGGGGGGGCATAAGGACCACTATGGGAGGGAGGGGGGGGATAAGGACCACTATGGGAGGGAGGGGGTATAAGGACCACTATGGGAGGGAGGGGGTATAAGGACCACTATGGGAGGGAGGGGGGGATAAGGACCACTATGGAAGGGAGGGGGGGGATAAGGACCACTATGGGAGGGAGGGGGGGATAAGGACCACTATGGGGGGGGGGTATAAGGACCACTATGGGAGGGAGGGGGGTATAAGGACCGCTATGGGAGGGAGGGGGGGCATAAGGACCACTATGGGAGGGAGGGGGGGGATAAGGACCACTATGGGAGGGAGGGGGTATAAGGACCACTATGGGAGGGAGGGGGTATAAGGACCACTATGGGAGGGAGGGGGGGGATAAGGACCACTATGGGAGGGAGGGGGGGGATAAGGACCACTATGGGAGGGAGGGGGGGATAAGGACCACTATGGGAGGGAGGGGGGGGATAAGGACCACTATGGGAGGGAGGGGGGGGATAAGGACCACTATGGGAGGGAGGGGGGTATAAGGACCACTATGGGAGGGAGGGGGGGGTATAAGGACCACTATGGGAGGGAGGGGGGGGTATAAGGACCACTATGGGAGGGAGGGGGGGGGATAAGGACCACTATGGGAGGGAGGGGGGGGATAAGGACCACTATTGGAGGGAGGGGGGTATAAGGACCACTATGGGAGGGGGTGGGATAAGGACCACTATGGGAGGGAGGGGGGGTATAAGGACCACTATGGGAGGGAGGGGGGGGTATAAGGACCACTATGGGAGGGAGGGGGGGTATAAGGACCACTATGGGAGGGAGGGGGGGTATAAGGACCACTATGGGAGGGAGGGGGGGTATAAGGACCACTATGGGAGGGGGTGGGATAAGGAACACTATGGGAGGGAGAAGGGGGATAAGGACCACTATGAGAGGATGGGGGTGGGATAAGGACCACTAGGGGAGGGGAGGGTAAGGACCACTAGGGGAGAGGTGAGTCAGGACCACTGGGGGGGGGGTGAAGGAACACGGGGGTGGGGAGGTAAGGACCACTGAGGGAGGAGGAGGGGAAGTCAGGACATATGGGGGGGGAGGGGGCGGCAAATTTTTTTTTGCCTACGGCGGCAAATATCCTTGCACCGGCCCTGCACACACTGCATTCATGCACACACACACTGCATTCATGCACACACACACTGCATTCATGCACACACACGCTGCACTCATACACACACGCTGCACTCATACACACACGCTGCACTCATACACACACACATACGCACACACTGCATTCATTATACACACACTGTAAATAAATATTCAATTAATATATTTTTTTTAGGATCTAATTTTATTTAGAAATTTACCAGTAGCTGCTGCATTTCCCACCCTAGTCTTATACTCGAGTCAATAAGTTTTCCCAGTTTTTTGGGATAAAATTAGGGGCCTCGGCTTATATTCGGGTCGGCTTATACTGGAGTATATACGGTAATCCGGTCGTGTCAAACTATCAAAATGTAAAAAGGGCCCAATTGCAAAAAAAAAAAAACGCCGGAAGGACTCAACACTGACTGAGCTTACAAAGCAGGTATAAAGCTTTCCCACACCATGCAATTTGACTCTAAGTGTTCTGATTGCTTGACTTCAGCCAACCAATCAGCGCGCTCTGGCAGGCAATCCAACAAGGATACGAATTTAAGTAGTCAATGAACAAACGGACAAAATTAACAATTTTTTTTTACTTCTATCCGAATGTATTTGGAAGAAAAGAAAAGTTCAGTTGCGCCCAAGTCTACTCTCTTTCCTTTAATATAAACCTCTTGTGGTCTCTTGTCCCAGTTTTAACTCTATTCTTGTGGTCCACTGATCCACTTGTGATTCCTCACCCAATGTCCTCGTGGTTCTCTGCCTTCGCTGCAGCTCCCTCCCTATTGAGGAATCAATTTCCTAGGTAGTTTCTATTATTATTATTATTATTAATATTAATATTATTAATATTATTATCATTCTTGGAATTTATATAGCGCCAGCTTATTTCGCAGCTCTTTACAATAAAAGGGGAATTTACCAAATGAGACAATAACAAAATGTAACAGGAACAATAGGTAGTTGAGGACCCTGCTCAAACAAGCGTACAGTCTAGAGGAGAATGAGATGGGGTATAAAACCACAGTAGGAAGGGTATTGAGAGAGACAGAACTGGAGGTGAGAGTGGAGTGTGGCCCTTTAGGAGAGAGCAAGAGGAAGGTTTGAGAGATAGAAGTTACTCTTGAAAGCCATAAGCATTCCTGAAAAGATGGGTTTTGAGGGACTTCTTATAGGATTGAAGACTAGGGGAGAGTCTGACAGGGGTAGACAGGCTGTTCCAAAGGAAAGGAGCAGCCCGTGAGAAGTCTTGCAGGTGTGAATTTGCAGTAAGGGTGCGAGCAGCAGACTGGAGAAGGTCACCAGTAGAGTGTAGAGACCGAGAGGGGACATACCTATGAATTAGTGAAGAAATGTAAGAGGGGCTAGAGTTGGTTAGAGCTTTAAAGGTGAGGGTTAGTATTTTAAGTTGACACCTGTAGGGTACAGGAAGTCAGTGTAAGGATCGACACAGTGGCGGATCCAGAGCCTGATCTCGGGAGGGGCACTTGTAGATTATTTAAATAAATAATCCAGACACAATAACCACTACAGCTCAGTGTAGTGGTTATTGTGCCAATAATGCCGGGACCCCCTCCCAGAATAAGTAGTCAAACCGTTTAAGAACATTTTGACAACTTACCTGAGGTCCTCTGGGAAATGGGGCTGTAGTAGGGCAGAGGAGCAGTGGTGTGTGTGTGGGTGGGACAGTGTGTGAGTAGTGTGTGTGTGAAGGTTGCAGTGTGTAAGTGAGGGCGGCAGTATATGTCAGGGGTGCAGTGTGTGTGTGTGTGTGGGTCAGTATTTGTGTGTGTGTGTATTGCAGTGTATGGGGGGCAGTGTGTGTGTGGGGGGGGCAGTGTATGTGTGGGGGGGCAGTGTGTATGTGTATGGGGCAGTGTGTGTGTATGGGGCAGTGTGTGTGTGTATATGGGGGCTGTGTATATGGGGGCAGTGTGTGTATGTATATGGGGGGCAGGGGCAATGTGTGTGTGTGTGTGATAAGAAGTATAGGGGGGGGCTTTTTTATATGTGTTTTTTTTATTTATTTAATTAAAATAAATATTCATTACGTCCCCCCCTCCCTGCTTACCTTTAATGAGGAGGAGGAGGGGGGACATTTCTCCGTCCCTGGTGGTCCAGTGGGAATCCCTGGTAGTCCCAGTGGTTACAGTGAACTCTAGTCTGTAGGTCCAGGGCTAGAGTTCACTCTCGCAAGATTTTGAGCATTGCCGTGGTAACCGCGACAACGCTCCGTGCTCGCGAGAGTAGGACCCGGAGGAGCTGCAGCTCCTGGGTCCTCTCTCCTCCCTCTCCCTCCCCTGCCGGCTGCCAGCATAATGCCTGCGAACCGGGGAGGGAGAGCTCTGATCTCCCCTCCGGTTTGCAGGCACATTGCAGGGCTGGCACTTGGACAATGCCAGCCCTGCATTAGCCGGCAGGGGAGAATCTCTGTGTGGGGGGGAGCAATTGCAATTGCTCCCACCCCCTCCCCCCAGATCCGCCACTGGATCGACAGAGGGGTGAGGTGTTAGAGGAGCGACAGGAGCGAAAGATCAGCCTTGCAGCAGCATTCATCACAGATTGTAGGGGGGCAGTGCTATTCATGTGCAAGCCCTGGTAATTCTTCCTATCTGCTTGAGCAGCAGATGCCCTTTGCTGATGGCCTCTGCCTGGACCTTTTGCTTAATATGCAAAAGCAGAAACAAACAGAACTTTCTTTCTTGTGTCCAGAACCAGAAGTAAAATATGTAATAAAGAGTTGTAAATAGCTGCTCATCTATAGATTTTCTACCCTGATGACATGATTAGCCCTTACACAAAAGGACTCTGTTTTATGCTTCTGTATAAGGTTAAAAAAAATCAATTTAGCTAGCCCTTCTCTACTATTAAAGAGGATAATTTATCGATCCAATGTCCAGTGGGAGTAGAAATCAATCAGAGAGGGACATTTAAACAATAGGTTGGCAGAATATACCAGAGATGTTACAATTATCTGGAGAATTAATACTTTGGAATACGCTGAATTAACACAAATTTGGCATCTCACACCCAATCAATTTTTAAAGCAAAAATCACTGACAGCTACTTAGAGGCTCTTAAGTTAAAGGAAGGGAAATAACAACCCTCAACTCTTTTGCTGCACTTTTAGCATTAAGTGAGTAACAAAGCTGACCACTAATACAGAGATGTGTAGTACTAGCCTGAGCATTAATATCTGCAACCCCCCGACGAGCACCTGATTTTCAGAGACTTCTACTTCCTAACCCCTGCATCTGAACTTGTAATTTAACAAACATACCTTATTTTTGGCCATAATTGGCTATGTGTCTCTTATCTGGTTAGTAATTCAAGGGTTAAATTGACATGACATGGAGTCAGAGAACATCTTGATATTGTTCACCACTCACTTAGCGGAACCCGCTCCAGTTTTTTGTGGGAACATGGAAGAACATAAAGATCATTTGTAACAGCATCAAGTAATTGTTCTTAAGTAGATAATTACATAGGCAATGGACTAATGGATATAGGTTTTAATTTGCTTTTTAGCATTTTCACTGCAGCTCAGTGTGTTGCAATATCCACTGACAGCAGGGTCGACAAATATTGGATAAAAATGTTCACAATTAATGCAGTTTTCTAGTTCATTAGTGATAGCTAACCTTGGCACAATGTGTCTGAAAAGTCTGGCTGGACATCACAAGGGTCTCTTTTACAAACATTTTGGGGTGCTAAAGTTATAATTAAAGACAAATTATTAAAGTTGGATAAGCAAACAATAAAAAGGGTGCTATCCTAAAGAGGCAGCCCTATCATGCCAAAAAATCACAAGCGTATATAGAAAAGGATGCACCCCAAAAACTTTATAAGATCAATAATACACTTACAAAAACAAAAAGATATAAGACAACAAAAAGTGATAAAGGCTATAATGATTATAAACCACAAGATAACATGCTAAAGTTCGCCATTATTGGTTTGCATCTTTGCTGATTCAGAATGTGACCATGGTGTCTCACGGTTTCTCCTGTTTCTCGTATAGGAATGTCTGGAAGACATAGAGCGAGCCAAAGAACATGGACTTCCCGACAGGCTAAAATGCAAAATCCTTCAGCGACAGACTGAGTGTTTACAAAGGTTGAAGGAATCTACCACCCCCAGTGCAAGTTCCTCAAAGACAGAAAGTGCGCGTCCAGTGGAAAACAGCAGAGCGTACAATACTGATATTTTAATTGACAAGCTGGAGTTGTTGAACTTGAACAGTAATTCTCAGTTATCAAATGCTTCCAGTTCCCTGTGCCTTCAGAGTAGCACTTCAAAAGGACGCTACTTGCAGGCTTCTAAAGATATTGGGCAAGGAGATATTTTAATGTGGGAGGATGCCTTTGTAAGTGTAATTATTCCAGAGAGGACGACGCTGAGTGATAACTATCAATTGGATACCAGCATCACTAGCTGTGATCTTTACTGTCACCACTGCCTATCAAGAGTTATAGCCCCCCTTTCATGCCAATACTGCAGTTTTGCGAAGTACTGCAGTCACGAATGCATGAGCAAGGCATGGAAAAGTTACCACAATGTTGAGTGCTCATTAGGAGAAGTTCTACTCACCCTTGGTGTCTTCTGCCAAACAGCACTTAGAGTGGTCTTGGTGGCTGGTATCGAACAGGTTTCTCAGCATGTTAGTCAGATTCGTTCAGCAGAGCCACGGGTTATAGCCCCGAGCCACACAATAGAGGGAAAAGCTGGTGGAAAATACTGTAGCAACTATGAAGCAATAGTTAATCTTCTACCGCATGTAGAACATCATAAAGATGAGTTTAAGTTCCTCTGTGGACTGACAGCTGCGGCTTTGTGCAAGAAGCTGTGCATGAATAAAATGGGAGAAGCTACTGGAGAACTGTCTTTAAGTGAGAAGCCAAACATTCAAGAAGAACCCATGCAGAACTGTTCCTCAGAAATGATGGTTGTAGGTCCAACTTTATTTCGGCACATGCTGCAGCTCCATTGCAATGCACAGGCTGTGACTGTTCTCCAACAGGAACATGATGGTAATGATTTGAATTTTTTTTTTAATTTAAATCTTGGGCTCTTTTTTTATTCTGCCCACTAAGAAGCAACCATTAAAAGGTTATTCGAAGCACCATGACAACTTCTCATGGTGCCTGGACTATGTATGTGCTGCATATTGCTCCACATATGCAGCTACCGGGAAAAATACTGGCACCATCATTAGTCAGCCCAGAACAAGAGTTCCGGGCTGGCTAATGTCGATCCTTTGCAACTTCCCATGCACAGTAGATTTCTGCAGCTAACAAATGCAGTTTTTGTATTTATTGATACTACCACTTAGCATTATGCAATTTGGAGCTTCTCCAGGAAGAAGATGGCATTTTCCTTTTCCTGCCGTAGCAAGTCTATTAGGACACTATAAAACCTTAATGTAACACATATGAGCTTCACCTGCAATCAGACACCATTGACTGGCTTTGAGGATTGAGTTGGCAGGTTGGACAAAACTGACATTGATAATGCAAGAAGTGTTAATTCCTCATTATCAAAAAGGCCAAGATGGGGCAGTTCTTCAGCTTCAGGAACACCCTTAGTTTATATAATACTGACGCCAGTACCATAGGAAATAACCAGTATAGCAAACTGTAGTGGTTACATTGGTTAGAGTGTTATCGTGGTGGTATCTTTCCCCCATCAATGGTCCCAGCCACTATTTTAAATAATATTATTTATTTTTTTATTTTATTATTATTTACACAGTTTATTTTTGTCTGCTTTTTCAATCACAGGGCTCAGATCCAGTAGCATTTTCGTGTGTAACTGTCCCTAATGTTACAGTGGGGTAACTTTTCCAAATGATATATTTTGTTAGGTTGCTTAGTGTACCTCTTTAAGAACCACTTTTATACATAACTACGGAATATGCTTTAAAAAAAACCTTTTTATATTTCCAGTTTATTTAACAACATGTTTATGCTTGGACATCAAGTGGCTCTAGATTTTACTCATGACAAATCCAAATAATTTCTGAATTTGTTTTAATATTTTTAGTGGCTGACTATTCCCCTGTGGAAAGCCAAAAGAGCTCACGCCTTGCCACAGCTGTTTTTCCAGTTCTTAGTTTGCTCAATCATTCCTGTAACCCAAACACCAGCGTGTCTTTCCAAGGAAGATTTGTAACGGTCCGAGCTAGCAGGCCAATCCAAAAAGGCGAAGAAGTGGCTCACTGCTATGGTGAGTAACTTTCCTCTATACTGTTGGTACAACTGTTGTTCTGTTAACTTGATTTTCTCATATTATCAACATTATCTGGACCCACTTACCTACCAGAGAAAAGCGATTTCATCTGAAGTATTAAAGGTCTTTACTGCCCCTTTATGAATATAGCCATAACACATATATACGTCTGAATGTCTCTTGTTTCTACTGCATAGATCTTCATCTTCTGGTAAGGTTCTCATCGATCAGAAATCTCTCACAAAATCCTTTTTGTATGGGTTTCTTTCAAAAGTACCGGTTTAATAGACCCTTTTGCATAGTTCAACAATATAAATGTATGAACAACCCTTTAGCATGTAAATGGAAACTTCTAAATAAACAAAGTGTCTACTTCTCTTTGTGCAAAATTAAAAGAACATTACCACCCCCGTGACAACTTAAGTTTGTTGAAGTTTTTATAGTGTCTGGATGCCATCATGCCATTTTGCAATGGTTTAACCAAGAAGTAGATACTCTGGCCCTTGACACACCCCCATCTTCTCTTCTCTTTGCTACTGCAGTAGGAGCAAGGTTTAGCCAGACAGAAAACTGCCACTCAACCTGTCTCTGGTTTCCCATTGAGAGAAGTAGTGTGTACTTTTTCTCTCAGTGGGCGACATCAGCTGTTGCTCTCAGCCTATCAAAAGCTACCCTACTAAATCTCCCTAATTGTCCTTTAGCTGAGAGTAAGGAAGCCCTCGGGACAAAAAGCAAAAAAAAGCAAAAGATGCTGCACTCAAACTTAAATAATTTCATATTGTAGCAGCACTTGATGGAGCAACCACTCAAAACAGGAACTCCTCAGCCATAAAGGCAGAACAGTCTTCACGGCACTTGGGGCAGACATTTCTCAGTGGAAACAACTCCCTGAAGCTCCATGAGATAGACAGAAAACTTTGCCATTAACTGAGCATGAGCTGTGACTCCATGGACATAGAGAAGCCTGGGGCAAGTGTTGACACACAACAATACAGAACAATAGGGTGGGCCAGGGTGTTAGGGATAAAGTATTACTCAATACGACCTCTGAAATAAAATGTGAAAATACAAACAAGGTTACAAAAAATAGTGCTCTCTGTATAAAATATATGTAACCAGGAGTAAAAATAAATGGATAATACTCACATTCACCTGAGCAGATAACTCGCTCAGTGTTATCAGTATAGGTGGTATAATCCCCACCAGGGATACTTTGTGAGGTCCTCACTGGGAAGATAACAACTCGATGCCAGGTAATAAAAAAGAAAAAAAAAATGTATATGGTACTAATATTAGTAGTAAAAGATACCAAAACCTTTATTAAAACAACAGCAATGATAAAATAAGTCCACAACGCGTTTCACCCACAATGGGCTTTTTCAAGTGGTAACGTCAAGTGTCAAGTGCTGACACCCACCCAAAATTGTATGTTGGTGACCGAATCTTTGAAAAAATGCACACATCACCTCAGTTGATGTGTATCCCATTTCAACACTGTACTGACTAAGCAGGTAGAGTTGATGATTAGGAAATATGTCTGATGTGAGACCTGGAAGTCATATGACTTGAGTCATAGCGGTCAACGGATGTTGTGTTTCCCATCCTTGATGACCAAGCTGTCCTGTGTGTGGTGGTCTTGATTTGTATATCTCACCTAAAACTCCTGGAGAGTCTCCACAACTGGACACAGGATACATTTCCCTTTTTGAAATGGAATAGGAGATGTCTAAAAACAAACCTAGCTGGGGTCGTTCATAGCCGCCATGATGACTGTTGCATAATGTAACCACAAAAACCACACACTAAAACGTTATTTGTTTTTCTTTTTTTAACTTAAAGCCATTTATCATAACGTAAACTTTTGGGGGTTTTTTTAACGCCTTTTATTTTTTTTCCTTTTTAGGTCCGCATAAATCACGATTGCCTATAGAAGAAAGACAGAAGTTACTGATGGCTCAATATTTTTTTACGTGTCGGTGTGAAGCTTGTACAGAAGAGTTGGGATCAACAGATAAACTCACTGATTTCTGTTGTCCAAAATGCCAATCGCCACTGAAGGTGCATTATTTACTTCACAAGTATTATTTAGAAGATTAGTGGAAAATAGAATCACATATCTGAATCTGTTTTGTCCTAGGGAGAAGCGGAGCTGCACTGTCTCACTGTAACCTGCTTACAAAGAAGCAGGAGAGACCAACTATTGCTTAGGCTACAACGTTTGGAACACACTGTTGATATTGCCAAGGAACAAGTGCATAGAAACCACATAGGTAAAAAGATTGTTTTGTTTTAAGGCTACTGTTTAAGATTACCTCAAACCCCTTTAAGACACAGTGTTTCAAGTGTCACATCATAACAATAATTTACCCTGTCTACTTGGTGATCTTGGCTTCCAGAACATTGTGCTATAATTTTGAGGACAGGACATACCTATGCGTTTACACTGTTGCAAATTATTTACTAGTACATCGCCATGATGATGTTAATATTCATTGGGCATATCATTCACTTATGATTCCTCCATCATTTCCAAATTATTTAACTAAAATTGCTAAATGTGACTCAATCAGCTCCATATTCCTACTAGAAAATTAGCCAGGATGATGATTCCAGAGCAATATATTAAAACAGGCTTTGAATAGTTCTAGAACATTCAGTTGGTTTCCATGTTGATGTTGTACTAATTTTATACCTTTGCCACATAACTGAGTGGGAGCAAACATGTGATATTTGTACTTACTCCCCCATAGTTTCTTTAATGTTAGCAAGCATCTTCGAGAAACCCAACTGTTCAGTTAAAACTTCCACCATGCTGTGTTCAATTTGTTGACAAAAACTCAATTTAAAAGGCTTTTTAAATGATTCAATACTACTAGAAAAAACTTTCCAAAATGATTTATCTACAAATATCCATTTAAACTTTTAATGGTAACTTCTGTAGGTAAATAATTTGTAGTAAGTTTCTAACCGTATTGATTCATTTGCAAAACGTATTAATTGAGGCTTTAAAGCGGCACTGTAGTCACCAGAACAACTACAGCTTAATGTAGTTGTTCTGGTGTCTACTGCCTGCCCCTGCAGGCTTTTTAATGTAAACACTTCCCTTTCAGAGAAAATGCAGTGTTTACATTACTACCTAATAACCAAGAGGTGCTTCCTGGGTCAGTGTTACACAATGTGCAGCACTTGGAGGTGCTGAACTTTCCTCATCGAGATGCATTCATTTAATTGAGGAGATGGTGATTGGCGCAGCATTGCGTTTTGCCGTGCGTGAGCAATAGCCTCCTAATGCTTTCCTAGTGCTATGGAAAAGCATTGGATAGTCTGCGATTGTCAAGTTTGATGATCTCAACCAAGGAGGCGGAGCCAACCACGACAAACCCGCACAGTGCTGAAATTTCCTTTTTAAAGCAGGCCAAGATGGGCCATGGACCTATATTGCATTTATAATCAGGGCTGCCATCAGAAATTTTGGGGCCCCTGACACAGCTCAAGGTCTGGGCCCCCCGGCGCCTGCACCCTAGTCCCCCCCCCCCCCCCCCGAGTCCGCCCACAGGGAGGCAGTGTCTGCAGGGCCGGTGCAAGGATTTTTGCCGCCCTAGGCAAAAGTAAAGTTTGCCGCCCCCCATGTGACATCACAGTGCCCCACCCATATGATCTGCCATGTTAAATAACACAGCGCTGCAGTGCCGCCGTGTTTACAATAAAAGGCCTGCAGGGACAGGCTATAGACACCAGAACCACTACATTAAGCTGCAGTGTTCTGGGGACTATAGTGTCCCTTTAATGTGAGGTAAATTAGAGATTAGTGCCACAAATAATATACTAGATTGCCTACTTACAACCAGATGAGGATGATGATGGGCTTCAGCTGCCGTCTGGCTCCACTGGTCTGGTGTAGAACAGGCTCTCTGGAGGCGGTTTGTAACTGTGGTCACAAAAATCAATGTTCTGGGAGAACGGGAAGCAGCTCCATGTTTTGAGGGCCCTTTACACAGCTCAAGGTCTGGGTCCCAGGGTCCACCTTCATGTTCCACCAATGAGTTTGTTCACAGGGGTGTGTGGGGGGGGGGGGGGGGGGATGTCCTGATGTGTGTAAGGAATGCATTGTGTGAATCTGTGTTTGTATGTGTAAGGGCTGCAAGGTGAGTTTGTGTATGTATGGGATGCAGTGTGTGTGTCTGTAAGGGATGCACTGAGTGTGTGGAAGGGGTGCATTGTGCATTGCTTGTGTATGTGTGTCTGTGTGTAATGCATTGTGTGTTTTTCTGTGTGATGGATGTCAATCTCTGCCCCTACCCCCGTCAATTTCCTTCTTCTCCCCCCCTCCAATTTCCTTCCTCCCCCTCCAATTTCCTTCCTCTCCCCCCTCCAATTTCCTTCCTCTCCCCCCTCCAATTTCCTTCCTCTCTCACTCTCCCCCTCAAATTTCCTTCCTCCCTCCCCCCTCAAATTTCCTTCCTCTCCCCCCTCAAATGTCCTCCCTTCCTCTCCCCCTCCCTCAAATTTCCTCCCTTCCCTCAAATTTCCTCCCTTCCCTCAAATTTCCTTCCTCCCCCCCAAATTTCCTCCCTTCCTCTCCCCCCCTCAAATGTCCTCCCTTCCTCTCCCCCTCCCTCAAATTTCCTCTCTTCCTCTCCCCCTCCCTCAAATTTCCTCTCTTCCTCTCCCCCTCCCTCAAATTTCCTCCCTTCCTCTCCCCCTCCCTCAAATTTCCTCCCTTCCTCTCCCCCTCCCTCAAATTTCCTCCCTTCCTCCCCCCCTCAAATTCCTACCTCTCCCTCCCCTCCCTCAAATTTCCTTCCTCTCCCCCCCTTCAAATTTCCTCCCTTCCTCTCCCCCCAAATTTCCTCCCTCCCTCCCCCCCACCCCCACTCACTCAAATTTCCTCCATCTCCCCCCCACTCACTCAAATTTCCTCCCTCTCCCCCCCCACTCACTCAAATTTCCACCCTTCCCCCACTCACTCAAATTTCCTCCCTCTCCCCCCCACTCAAATTTCCTCCCTCTCCACCCCTCCCTGGCTGAGTGCTTCCTCTTCAGCTCCCTCGCGCGCCGCGTACTGATGCCGGAGCCGGAAGATGACGTCATCTTCCGGCTCCGGCATCAGTACGGTGCGCGAGGGAGCTGAAGAGGAAGCACTCAGAGGAGAGTGCTCCCTCGCGCGCCCGCCGGGTGTCAGCAGGGCCAGCCTCTGGGGGGCCCTGAGGTGACCGGCTACTGGGCCCCCCAGGAGAAGAGGCTGGCCCAGTGGGTACATACCGGGTCGCAGGGCCCCCTGCGACCCGGTATGTACCCACTGAATGTGGGGCCCGGACGACTTGAGCAGTCCGGGCCCCCCAGGACCGCCGGGCCCATGACAACCGTTGCGGTTGTCATGCCCTGATGGCGGCCCTGTTTATAATACTATAGTGACAGAAATACACATTTGTATTCCTGTCACTATAGTTTTCCTTTAGTACTGAACTATGCCATCCCCGAAAACCGTCGATGATCGCATGGATGGCAAATGATTTATGCTGATCTATTTGCCAGTGGAATAAAAAAGTATGAAAAGTAGCTAAGGATTGGTCATTGCTTTAAAATTATAAACATTTTCTTTTGCAGAGACGTCTATAAGAATGTTGAAGTCATGTTTGTCCGAAGGAGAGAAATTTCTTTCCCCAAATCACATACTTTTGGGAGAGATCTCCGATCAACTTGCTCAAGCTGAGGCCTCTAAAGGTACAGTATTTCATGGTAATGTGAAACTGTGTGCACTGCAAAATGTTACTGATGCACGTCTCCTTACAGGGGACTGGAGAGCTGCCGCAGTGCACCTCACAAGAAGTGTACAACATGTGGAACTCCGTTACGGATCATGCAGCTTGGAACTTGGACATGAGCTCTTCAAGCTGGCACAGATCCTTTTTAATGGGTAAGAATGGAAATCAAGCACATGGTTACATTATGTGAAAGGGCAGACAGGTTGATTTTAAGTTTGATTGGGAGTTTAAAGCATTTGGCATTTACCTAAGCTAACACAATTGCAGCTTTATACATCTCTCCTTGTATTGCTCTCCCATCTAGGTGTGAGGTTGCTGACGCTATGAACACCATTCTGAGAGCTCAGCAGATTCTTTCTATGAATTATGGGACTGATCACAATCTAGTGAGAGAGCTGCAGGAAATGAAGGCATGTCTATTACAGCTCCCTGGTATCCAAGATTCACAAAGGAGATGATGGATGAAGACTGAACATTGATTACAATGTTACCATGATCCAGAGACTAGATTTGTGCATCTACACTTGAAAATACACTTAACACAGACGCAGAGTGAGCATGTGTATCAACTGCTGTGTGGCGGACTGTAACTAATTAACAATATACAGCTCGTTATACCTTTATAGATGATGCCCTATTCCCTGTGCAGTCATTATTTTAATAAATATCACAGATGTGAAACTCTGTCCCTTTCGTGCCAGAAAATGAAGCAAGGGAGAAATCATTCCTGAGCAGTACATAAAACAGGCTTTTTATTGCTTTGGATCGTCCCGGCTTATAGAGATAGAAAAGAACTCAGCTTGAAAATTGTACAAAGGGTACAGTGAGGAATAAATGCACATGGTTTCAACTTTTTATATATCGGCAAATTGACATTGGTAGCACAGAACCAATCAGAACAAAAGAAACAACACACACACAAAGGTAAAGCATCTGGAGAAGTTTTAATGTTCTATATCCAACTTTAGCACCACTTTTAGGTCTAGGACTATCTGGGGTAGTTGGTATGAAACACATTGGTCTTGTCTTGAAATCACCTGTAGCATTTTTTATTATCTACTTTGTATTAACCCATACATTTCTACTATATTTGAGGCAAAATAGAAGGGCCATATCTGTAATGAAAATGGATACCTATACTACATTCTCCTTATAGTCACTATCATAACCATTCATATTCATTTGGGAAAACAATAAGTAACATAAAAAGCTTCTGGGTGCAGGCATGTGCACCTTCTGGCTTGGTTTTTTTTTGGTGTGGGAGAGGCTGGATGTCTCAGGAGTTTCAAGAGTATGAATGACTGCCTGTTCAACCCCCTTGACTGCTACAAAACTAAAATACATAAAATATTTCAGTTTTGCAGCAGTCAAATTGCAAACCGTGGGCTATGAAATTATTTACGAGCTAGTCCTTTGGGGTCTAAGACTTTTCCAATGAAAAGAAGAGCACCGTTGTCATCAGAACGGAGAACGAACAGGTAGGGATGGTCCAAGTGGTATTCCAAGGGGAAGTGATGGCGAGTTTGGCCTTCCATTGGCGTTATGCTTGCTACACCATCCTCATTTAGCTCCAGCGCAGCTTTGTGCACTACTTGTGTGAGCTTAATTGTCTTGGAGGTGATTTTGTTGAACTCAGGAGTAGAGAAGAGCGGCTGTAGCTCTGAAACAAAGCAAAATATCACAGATTACGTGAAAAATACATCAAGGACATGCAGCAGTACCCAGCTTTCCCCACATACTGTGTTTCTCATCAAGTTTCTAACTGTTAAAAACAGTACTTTAAGTGTCAGTCTATGCACCAGAGTATTGTAGATATTAAAGTACCGTATATACTCGAGTATAAGACGAGTTTTTCAGCACATTTTTTGTGCTGAAAAACCCCCACTCGTCTTATACTCGAGTTAATGTCTGTATTATGGCAACTTACATTGCCATAATACAGACCAGTACCGCCGGGCTCATTACAAGCCGGCGGTCCTGTTGGGGGCTGGCAGCGAGCTGTTACTTACCTTTCCTGCTGCTCCTGTCAGCTCCCTTCTGTCTCCTGCGGTCCGGTCAGCTCCCTCTGCAAGTCTTGCGAGAGCCGCAGGGTCAGACCGTGAGACTTGCTGACAGGGGAGCTGACCGGACTGGAGGAGACAGAAGAGAGCTGACAGGAGCTGCAGGAAAGGTAAGTAAGAGCTACCTGCCAGCCCCCTCCACTGAACTGCCAATGCCACTGGACCACCAGGGAGTGAGAGCCCCCCCTCCCTGGCCAGCTAACAAGCAGGGAGGGGGGCCGAAAATAAATATAAATAAAAATTTAAATAATATAAAAAAATATTAAAATAATAATATAAAAAAAATATTTAATAATATAAAACAAAAAAAATTAAAACCATAATAATATAATAAAAATGCCCACCCCCCACCAAGGCTTTGCATCACATACACATACATACACTGCACTCATACACACACACTGCACTCATACACATTTACTGCATTCATACATACACACACTGCATTCATACACACACACTGCATTATATACACACACTGTAAATAAATATTCAATTCATATAATTTTGGGGGGATCTAATTTTATTTAGAAATTCACCAGTAGCTGCTGCATTTCCCACCCTAGTCTTATACTTGAGTCAATAAGTTTTCCCAGTTTTTTGGGGTAAAATTAGGGGTCTCGACTTATATTTGGGTCGACTTATACTCGAGTATATACAGTATACAGAAATTTTGGGTGCCAACCCATATTTTCGTTTTGACAAACCTTATTTGAGCAAATGAGAAAATATAAGGCTTTGTCAGCATCCAAATTCTGGTCGTTTAGCATCTGACTTGATAATGTAGAAATTCACTTCCATATAATTCATCCAACCTTGGACACTAAGTGAAGCTGCCTATCAATTCTCACACTCTTTCACTGCAGTCCAATATTTAAAGGGTTTTCCGTAATTATAAACATCAAGTTCCCCTGTAAAAATGATTTGATTGAATTCTTGTACACAACTATTTTGTTTACCAGAAGAGTGTGCTCAACTTGTCAATATATGTATTAATGATAAGTTTAACCCCTTAAGGACACATGACGTGTGTGACATGTCATGATCCCTTTTATTCCTGAAGTTTGGTCCTTAAGGGGTTAAAGACACATGATGGAAATATTCCGTCATGATTCCCTTTTATTCCAGAAGTTGTGTCCTTAAGGGGTTAATGTTCGTTTTTTTTTTTTTTGTTTTTTTTTATATTTTATTCAGTAATCTAATGCAGTGTGTATATATATATATATATATATGTATTTTTTTTATTTATTATTACACGTGTTAACGCTACTGGTTTGCCCTTTAACCCCTAAACGCCGTTACGGCGTTCTATGCCGTCGCGGCTTTAAAGGGCTTTAAAGCCGTTGCGGCGGCCTGAAGCCCCCAGGCATAGAACGGCTGAAGCCCCCAGGAGGTAAGCTATACTTACCTCCGCCGCGATCCTCTTCTGGGGGGCTGCCTGAGAGCCAGCCAGGCAGCCCCCCTCTGGCAAATGAGGCCCCTGGGGGCCATGTGATCGCTCTCAAAGAGCGATCACATGGCCCCCTATAGCTGGCTATGGATCTGCCAGCAGGGGGGTGTCTAAAATATTAGACAGTCCCCCTGCTGGTGGGAAGGTATTAAAAAAAAATTAAATACACATGTTAAAATAATATAAAAGTATTTATATATATATAATATATGTATATATATTATATATATACATATTATATATATGTAACGTCATACGTAATGTATTTTAATAATATTAGTATATATATTTGTATTAAAATACACTTAGAATGACGTTACATATATATAATATGTATATATAATAGAGCTACATATATATATATATATATATATATATATATATATATACCGTATATACTCGAGTATAAGCCGACCCGAATATAAGCCGAGGCCCCTAATTTTATCCCAAAAAACTGGGAAAACTTATTGACTCGAGTATAAGACTAGGGTGGGAAATGCAGCAGCTACTGGTAAATTTCTAAATAAAATTAGATCCTAAAAAAAATATATTAATTGAATATTTATTTACAGTGTGTGTATAATGAATGCAGTGTGTGCGTATGTGTGTGTATGAGTGCAGCGTGTGTGTATGAATGCAGCGTGTGTGTGCATGAATGCAGTGTGTGCAGGGCCGGTGCAAGGATATTTGCCGCCGTAGGCAAAAAAAATTTTGCCGCCCCCTCCCATATGTCCTGACTTCCCCTCCTCCTCCCTCAGTGGTCCTTACCTCCCCACCCCCGTGTTCCTTCACTCCCCCCCCCCCAGTGGTCCTGACTCACCCCTCCCCTAGTGGTCCTTACCCTCCCCTCCCCTAGTGGTCCTTACTTCCCCCTCCCCTCCCATAGTGGTCCTTATCCCACCCCCTCCCTCTCATAGTGGTCCTTATCCCCCTTCTCCCTCCCATAGTGTTCCTTATCCCTCCCATAGTGGTCCATATACCCCCCCCTCCCTCCCATAATGGTCCTTATACCCCCCCTCCCTCCCATAGTGGTCCTTATACCCCCCTCCCTCCAATAGTGGTCCTTATCCCCCCCCTCCCTCCCATAGTGGTCCTTATCCCCCCCTCCCTCCCATAGTGGTCCTTATACCCCCCTCCCTCCCATAGTGGTCCTTATCCCCCCCCTCCCTCCCATAGTGGTCCTTACCCCCCCCCCCTCCCTCCCATAGTGGTCCTTACCCCCCTCCCTCCCATAGTGGTCCATATACCCCCCCCCCTCCCTCCCATAATGGTCCTTATACCCCCCCTCCCTCCCATAGTGGTCCTTATCCCACCCCCTCCCATAGTGGTCCTTATACCCCCCCTCCCTCCCATAGTGGTCCTTATACCCCCCTCCCTCCAATAGTGGTCCTTATCCCCCCCCTCCCTCCAATAGTGGTCCTTATCCCCCCCCTCCCTCCCATAGTGGTCCTTATCCCCCCCTCCCTCCCATAGTGGTCCTTATCCCCCCCCTCCCTCCCATAGTGGTCCTTACCCCCCCCCTCCCTCCCATAGTGGTCCTTACCCCCCCCCCTCCCTCCCATAGTGGTCCTTACCCCCCCCCCCTCCCTCCCATAGTGGTCCTTATAACCCCCCCCCTCCCATAGCGGTCCTTATACCCCCCCTCCCTCCCATAGCGGTCCTTATACCCCCCTCCCTCCCATAGTGGTCCTTAACCCACCCCCTCCCTCCCATAGTGGTCCTTATACCCCCCCCCCCCCTCCCATAGTGGTCCTTATACCCCTTTTTTTTTTATTATTAATTTTTTTATTATTATTTTATTTCTTATTTTATTTATATATTTTTTTTTCGTCCCCCCTCCCTGCTTGATATATGGCAGGGAGGGGGGCTCTCCTTCCCTGGTGGTCCAGTGGCAGTTCAGTGGGGGGGAGAGGGGGGCTGGCAGAGCTGTACTTACCTTTCCTGCAGCTCCTGTCAGCTCTCTCCTCCTCTGCGCCGTCCGTTCTGCTCTTCTGTCAGCTCACAGTGTAAATCTCGCGAGAGCCGCGGCTCTCGCGAGACTTACACTGGGAGCTGACCGAGGTGCTGAACGGACGGCGCGGAGGAGGAGAGAGCTGACAGGAGCTGCAGGAAAGGTAAGTACAGCTCTGCCAGCCCCCCTCTCCCCCCAGTCTGTATTATGGCAATGCAAATTGCCATAATACAGACTCTGACTCGAGTATAAGCCGAGTTGGGGTTTTTCAGCCCAAAAAATGGGCTGAAAAACTCGGCTTATACTCGAGTATATACGGTACGTATAATTACAATAATAAATAATTAAATAAATAAATAAAATATTGAAACAAAATTTAAAATAAATTATATATTCATATGTAATTTCATTCTAACTGTATTTTGTTATTAATATATATATATATATTGGAAACAGAAAACACTTAGAATGACATTCTATATATATCTATCTATATATCAAATACAAATAACCGCACATATATATATATATATATATATATATAGATAAATACATATAATTACATTAGTATACACGTAGAATTTAAATACCTATAAATGCATATATATTAAAATTCTACGTGTATATTTAAGTAATTTTTTAACATAATTATGTCATTTGATTAATTAAAATTTGATTGACATGCCTGACAACACAGGGAGAAAGTGCAGAGAATTTAATTCGCAAGCACTATATTTGACCCTGTAACTCTCCAAGACACCATAAAACCTGTATATAGGGGGTACTGTTTTACTCGGGAGACTTCGCTGAACTCAAATATTAGTGTTTACAACTGGTAAATTTTATTAAAGACACAGAGGCTCCTATTATGCATATCTCTTTCTTTATTTCCTCAGCAGCAAAGATAGAGGAATATAAATATTATCAAAAATGAAAGAAAAAAAACTGTACAGGCATAACAGGTAGCCAATCACATAACAGAGGAAGTAGCTATATAAGTCCTGTGTCTCCCACAATCCCCCTCTTTCTTTGCTGCTTCCTCAGACAGCTAAGTATTTTACTTGAGCTCTCCTACTCATTGCATTTTTGTGCTTCATGTTTTGATTATGCTTTGTTTCATTATTGTCGTTTTTATTCATTGTTGATAACTATCTGGTACCTACATCGTTGGTGTATTTGGGGGTTCCCCTGGGGGCTTTACCCGCCGCCGCGGGCTGTTTTTTCCCCTCCTACCGTCCCTGTTTGCCGCTTCTCGGCGCTATCTCAGCCGCGTGGCCCTTCCCCGTGACCGCGGCTGAGTGTGCTCGTTTTTTCCACTCTCGCGGGCTGCCCACGCGGGTAGGTGCACGCGCCCCTTCCCCCGCCTGGAGCCGGTCCACGGGCACACCCTGACACGTGCGGCGGCCATTTTGGGCGGTCATTCGTATCACCCTGTTCTGCCGTGCGGTCGGTCCCTTTGCTCCGGGTCCCCTTGCTACACCAACGATCAGGTTTAGCTTTTTCTGTTCTGCTGGGTTAATCAACCCATTTCTAGTTTTTTTTTTTCGTTTTGCTTCTCTTGTGCCTCATTATGCAGGATAGCAAGGATGGGCCTACTGACCCCTCTGGGGATTTCCCAATAGATAATCCTGAGGGTGCTATGGCCTCTCAGGAACTCCAGGCCTTATTAGAAGCTACTATGGCTTCCTCCCTTCAAAAGGCTATTGCCTCCGCTATGGGGACTGTCTCATCCTCTTTTGCCCAGTCACTTCAGTCTGTGTTTTTACCTTCCATGGCTGCCCCTAACCCCCTGGGTGTGGGGTCCCCTTCCCCTGCCCAAACTGTGCCGGGTGCCCGTAAGGCGAAGGCAAAGTCTAGACATATCGGATCCCACTCCTCGATGCAGGCTTTGCCTGCCATGATTGACACGCCTCTGGCGGTCGCAGATAGCGCGCATCCCACGCGCACAAGAGCCCCTGGCCGGGCTAAAAAGGCTAGATTGTGGAAACGGGCTAGAGCCCTGGATGATGGGTCGGATACCGACCGGAGTGTGGACAATGATTCCGATGTTATGGAATATGACTCCTATGGGGAGGACGAGTCAGGCGAGGATCAACCCCTTACGGGCGTAACCCCTTCTGGGTCCTCTGCCGTTCCCCGTGGAAAAGTGCCAGACCCCGCTGGGGATAATGATAAAGGGCTCTTAGACCCACAGGGTAACCCCCTGTTTGACCCGGACGACCTGCGTCACCCGCGGTCCGCTGAATGGGTCCCTCCGGACCATATCGCCCAGTATGTGGCTAAAAGAATTCGCACGCCTCTGTCCAAGGAAGGCCGCAATAAATTGCGTGCCGAATGCCCACGACCTTCCCTCCCTGGCGCTGCCTGTAAGACCCCAGACGTCGACCCTCAAATTGCCCAATTTCTTAATAAGTCTGGGTGGAAGCCCAAAAAGGGTCTTGATCACTCCCTGAAAGGGTGCCAGGATAAAATTCTGGATACGCTGGGCCCCCTGTCTAAGCTGTACGAGCTCCTTGAGGCCGCTCGTAATGGTGACTCAGTTTTGGATATGGATGTGGCCATCGGGTGGGTCCAGCGAGCTATATGCCTTGTGGGGAATGCCAACACGGCTATGTCCTCCGAGAGACGCAAGGCTATTCTTTTGAAAATAGACCCTAAGTTGGCTGCTATGACCGTAGCTGAGCCTGACTCAGCCGATGAGGGGATGTTGTTCGGCACATCCTTTGTGAAGGACATGGGGTCCTATGTCAAAACCTTTACGGCTATCGACAAGGCGCAGGCAAATATGAAGCGCGTCTTCGCGCCCAAGGTTTTCGGTGGGGCCGGGCGTAGCAGGAACCGTCCACCCGGCCGTGGTTTCCGAGGCTCATTCCGTGCCAACAGAGGTTCCTTTTTCCCCTCTCGAGGGTTCCAGGACCCGAAAACGCCTCCTTTCTTCCCGGCTAGAGGAAGATCGTGGGGCTCTAGATACCCCCGTGGTGGGTCTTCGGGCAGACGCCCTTATGGTGAGTACCCCTTCTTCCCTTCTCGATCAGGTTCGGGTGGCGGGGAGGCTAGCCTTATTCTACCCAAGGTGGGCAGTTATAACCTCAGATGCTTGGGTTCTGCAATGCGTAAAGGGTTACCAACTAGATTTTGTCTCCCTGCCTGTTCAAACGTATACCCCCAGGGAATTGTCCCTCCCACGGGAGCAGGACGCGATGATCTCCGCGGAAGTCGCGGAGATGTTCTCGAAGGGCGCCATCGAGGAATTGACGTTCGCCACTCCAGGCTTTACGAGCAATCTCTTCCTTGTACCCAAGAAAGGGGGCGGTGTCCGCCCAGTGATAAACCTTCGCCCTCTCAACGCCTTCCTACGCTACCAGCATTTCCAGATGGAAGGCATTCATTGTCTCAGAGACCTTCTGAGACAGTCGGATTGGATGGCCAAATTGGACCTGAAGGATGCGTACTTCACGGTTCCAATAGCGATGGAGTCCAGGGACTACTTGCACTTCACCTGGCACGGACGGCGTTGGCGTTTTACATGCCTTCCGTTCGGTCTCTCCTCGGCCCCTTGGTGTTTCACCAAGGTTATGAAGCCGGTGGTGTCGTTCCTCCGTACCCGAGGGGTTCGACTGATTATTTACCTGGACGACATCCTAATCATGTCCCAGTCGTTGGAATGCCTGAAGTTGCATTTAGACTGGACGATCAACCTCTTACAGAACCTAGGTTTTCTGGTCAACTGGGACAAGTCGGTCCTGAAACCCGCCCAGTCTATGGAGTTTTTGGGGTTCCAGGTGGATTCCGTACGGCAGTTCCTGTACTTGCCAGAATCCAAGATAAAAGCCATCCAGAAGGAGCTCCGTCGAGCTCTTCGTGCTTCGGACTTGTCAGTCCGGCAGTTGGCGAGGATCATCGGCCTGCTGGCCTCCTCCATTCAGGCGATATTCCCAGGCCCCTTACATTACCGGGCTCTCCAGCGGCTCAAGGGGTCACACCTACGTTCGGGTCGATCGTACGAATCCCGAATTTGTCTGGACGAGGAATCCAGAGACGAGCTGGTATGGTGGTTGGCACACATGGAAGCCTGGAACGGAAAAGCAATTTTCGGTTCCGTTCCGGACGTGATCATAGAATCAGATGCCAGCTTGCACGGCTGGGGGGCTCGTTGTGGCGACATTTCCACGGGGGGCAGATGGTCCGACGCAGAGAAGTCGTTACACATCAACTGCCTAGAACTTCTGGCGGGGGCCTTTGCGATTCGCAGCCTTACCCCTGGAAGGGCGAACTGTTGTGTTCTCCTCAAGTTGGACAACGTATCGGCGGTCCGATACATAAATCACCTGGGCGGCACCAAGTCCAAGATGTTGGCTCTCCTGGCGAAGGACTTTTGGCAATTCTGCCTTCTAAACAACGTTTCGGTGACGGCGGAACATATTCCGGGTCTGGACAATTCAGGTGCGGATTGGAACTCCAGACATTTGAGAGACTCGGGAGACTGGCGTTTGCACGCCTCGGTCTTCCAAGGCTTAACCAGGCTGTGGGGTCGGTTCGAGATGGACCTGTTCGCATCTCGACTGAACACTCAGTTGCCGAAGTTCTACAGCTGGAGACCGGACCCGGCGGCAGTGGCGACGGATGCCTTTCTCCAAGAATGGCCTCCAGGCCACCTGTATGCTTTTCCCCCATTCAACATGATCGCTCGTACGATCTCGAAGCTGGTTCGTCACGACTGTTGTCTGGCTCTGATCACCCCTCTGTGGAGATCCCGTCCGTGGTTCCCTCGTTTGATGGAGTTGTCCATAGACTTCCCTCGTCTGTTGCCGGACTTTCAGAACCTCCTTCTGGATCCGGATGGGAACTCGCACGAATTGGTGCTCCAGCACCAGTTGCCCCTAGTAGCATGGTTCCTTTCAGGGGACGCTGGCTTGTCCCTGACGTTCCGCAGTCAACTCTCTTGCTCCTCGATAACGCCTGGGCTCCGGGCACGCGATCAGCTTACCGAGCTGCATGGAAGTCTTGGTCTGATTGGTGCGTGGAACGGGCAGTGGATCCCGTATCTGCCCCTCTCCATTTGATCCTGGGGTTTCTCACAGCCCTGTTCGACTCAGGCAAGGACAGGACTATCAATGTTTTTCTATCGGCCGGTCATGGTGGTTTGGAAGGTTTACCCGTCGGCAAACATCCTTTTGTATGCCGTCTTCTCAAGGGTATTCGCTTCGTCCGTCCGCCTAGGTCGCGGTTTTCGACATTTTGGGACGTCAACAGTATGTTGCGGTTCCTGTCGGAGTGGTACCCTAACCAGGACTTGACTCTTAAACAACTATCCTCCAAGATGGTTATGCTGTTTTGCCTGGTCTCTTGTAAGAGAGTCTCCGATGTTAGGGCTCTTGATTGGGGTGCCTTTGTGTTTACGCCGGATGGCGTTACTTTCACCATATCTAGGAGAACTAAGTCGGCGTCCAAATCCTTCGTATATCCTAGATTCCCGTTATGTCCGGCACTCTGTCCGGTGGATTGTTTGAAGGCCTATCTAGAGGCTACACGTACGTTGCGTTCACCTGAACGCCATCCCCTATTCATTTCGTTTAAGGCTCCTCATCGCCCAGTATCGACTCCGACGCTAGCGCGTTGGATTCGTTGGCTTTTATCCCTAGCGGGTATAGACACGTCTGTCTTTACGCCTCATTCTGTACGGGGTGCTATGGCTTCGAAGGCATCCACTGTTGGTTGCCGCCTGGAGGACATCATGCGCGCAGCGGACTGGTCCCGAGAGTCGACCTTCAGAGACTTCTATTTCAGACCAATTGAACACGTCGCATCTCAAGTGATAGCACAGCTTTGAACTTGCATAATAGGAGCCTCCGTGTCTTTAATAAAATTCCCAGATTTTACTAGTAACATGACGTAAAGTCATGATTTTATTAAAGACACGGAGGCGAGTATTATTCCCTCCCACCCTCCCGGTGTGGATTTGGGATTAGAGATGCTTCGATGCTATACAAGTATGTTGTCAATTGGGTCTGTATTGAGTTCATGTTTTGTATCATGTAGTTTTTATCATGCTTAGATGATTTGACAGTTTTATATTGATTTCTAATCTTATATATTTTTCTATTTCAGAATCCTGTTTCATGTAGATTCCTCACGTTTATGTTTGGTAAGTCTACAGTTTTGAGTTTGGAAATTACCATATTTCTCTATCTTTTTTAGCTTGAAGTTATCGTTTTGTTTCCCGTTTCCTGTTTGGATCAAGTGGGACATCGTTTATCTTACCTGGTCTTCGGTTTCGCAAGAAAGAGGGGGATTGTGGGAGACACAGGACTTATATAGCTACTTCCTCTGTTATGTGATTGGCTACCTGTTATGCCTGTACAGTTTTTTTTCTTTCATTTTTGATAATATTTATATTCCTCTATCTTTGCTGCTGAGGAAATAAAGAAAGAGATATGCATAATACTCGGCTCCGTGTCTTTAATAAAATCATGACTTTACGTCATGTTACTAGTAAAATCTGGGAATTGTATTACAACAATGATATTTTAAGTAAAAGTGACAGTTTTTGAATTTTTTTACAAACAAACGGCACTTTTATGGACTATATTATTGTTGTAATATGTTTTACTGTTTTAAAACACTAATATTTGTGTTTAGTGAAATCTCCCGAGAATAACAGTACCCCCCCCCCCATGTACAGGTTTTTTTTGGAAAGTTAGAGAGTCACATATAAGGCTTGCATTTCATTTTTTTGACTTTGAAATTTGACAGATTAGTTATGTTGCCTTTGAGACCGTATGGTAGCCCAGGAATAAGAATTACCCCCATGATGGCATACCATTTGCAAAAGTAGACAACCCAAGGTATTGCAAATGGGGTATGTCCAGTCATTTTTAGTAGCCACTTAGTCACAAACACTGGCCAAATATTAGTTTTTTGCTTTTTTCACACAAAAACAAATATGAACGCTAACTTTGGCCAGTGTTTGTGACTAAGTGGCTACTAAAAAAGACTAAACATACCCCACGTTCAATACCTTGGGTTGTCTACTTTTTCAAATGGTATGCCATTATGGGGGTAATTCTCATTCCTGGGCTACCACACCGTCTCAAAGGTAACATTACTAATCTGGCAAATTTCAATTTGAAAATGGAACGTTCTATATTTGACCCTGTAACTTTCCAAAACACCATAAAACCTGTTAATGGGGGGTACTGTTGTACTCGTGAGACATCGCTGATTACAAATATGTGCATTTTGTTGCAGTAAAACCTAGTAAAACAGTATTATGAGATTTACAGCTAAAATGTGAGGCGGAACTACAAATTAAAAAAAATAAAAATAATTCTCACAGTTTTTATTTTATTTTATTCATAATAAATTGTTTCATATATAAATATTTTATATGCAATGAAAGCCCTGTTTCTCCTGAACAAAATGATATATAATAAATGTGGGTGCATTTAATATGAAAGAGGTGAATTACGGTTGAACAGACATATAGCGCAAATTCCAGTTTTTGTTTACGTTTTGTTTTGATCAGAACGTGCACTATTGACTCCGTCCTGAAGGGGTTAAAGGGACACTATAGTCACCTGAACAACTTTAGCTTAATGAAGCAGTTTTGGTGTATAGAACATGCCCCTGCAGCCTCACTGCTCAATCCTCTGCCATTTAGGAGTTAAATACCTTTGTTTATGAACCCTAGTCACACCTCCCTGCATGTGACTTGCACAGCCTTCCATAAACACTTCCTGTAAAGAGAGCCCTATTTAGGCTTTCTTTATTGCAAGTTCTGTTTAATTGAGATTTTCTTATCCCCTGCTATGTTAATAGCTTGCTAGACCCTGCAAGAGCCTCCTGTATGTGGATAAAGTTCAATTAAGAGATTGAGATACAATTATTTAAGGTAAATTACATCTGTTTGAAAGTGAAACCAATTTTTTTTTTTTTTTATGCAGGCTCTGTCAATCATAGCCAGGGGAGGTGTGGCTAGGGCAGCATAAACAGAAACAAAGTGATTTAACTCCTAAATGACAGTGAATTGAGCAGTGAAATTGCAGGGGAATTATCTATACACTAAAACTGCTTTATTTAGCTAAAGTAATTTAGGTGACTATAGAGTTCCTTTAAAAAAAAAAAAAAAAATCTAGCTCACCAGCATATTATTATTTAAAAATAACAGAAATATCCTTGTACAAAATAAGGCAGAGAAAACATACCAATAATTGATGACATGTTAAGCTTAGACATACTGAAACAAAAGGTGAGAAAAGCCCTGCTGCTACAAGCATGTCAATTAAACGAATGTGCAGTTCATCTCACTGTTCCAGTAAATTATAACATATTTGGTGTTACTGTGGCACTATGTGCTCCTATGACTTGCCTTTGGGGTTGTGATCACTAGGCTAGTGAATCCTGTTACTCAATATGATGTGGCCTTGTTCATTTAGACCAGGGGTGCCCTTAAGGTAGATTCCCCAGATGTTGTAGAACTACAGCTCCCATGATGCTTTGCATGCTTTAGAATGACAAAGCATCATGGAAACTGTAGTTCTACAACATCTGAGGATCTACCTTTTGAGCACCCCTGAGCTAGACCATCAATGGTTAACTTTTGAAAATTTCAGCGGCTGTGAGTTATGCTGCAAGCCAAATAATTAGCAGAGCATCATGGGGAATTTAGTCCAAAAGCTGCACTCACTGGATTCTATCATTGTTACAGAGACACTTCAAGCACTATAACACTACCATTACAGCTTTTTAGAATGGTTACAGTGATATGAGTTATCCTTTTAACCTCGTTTTTGTTAAACTTGGTTGAAGTGGTTTGACAAAAAACAGAAGAGTCCACCCAAAGTGAAGGTGACTGGCCAATTCAGCAATGCCATAAGCATATATTATAGGTGTGTTTGTGTCTCATCATGTAAGTAGAAAACCCCAGAAAAGAGACGTACTTGATTCTTGCAGTGTGCTGCCAAACTCCGCCTCGTAGTTCACCTTTAACTTAGGAATGCTTATAGTAATAGTGACAGGCTGCAGTGCCCGATCTATATCATGAACAAACTCTGATGTAAGACCTTCCTCAATATGGGTGAGGTTCTGGGTGACTGTGAGGGGCAGGAAGAACATGACGCTGACTCCACCACTAAATGGCAGCTGTACAATCTGTAAAGCGAGAAAGAAAAATGTAACTATATTGTTTGTTCTTAAAGTGAACCTGTTATCCATACATTGGGTGGGTGACATATTCACATTCAGATAGGTGTAGATGTCATTTAAACACTGCAGACAAAATCACATATACCTGAAGTTCACTTTCTCCACACATAGCACAGGATCCTAAAGGGGAATGAATCCCCCATAACACTGTGAAAATCTCAATGTGCTGATTTTTTTTTCCTCTCTAATTCACATTTTTCTTGGTTATTTGTATTTTAGTGCATTACTTATTTTACGTTTTGGGGATGGGTTGTACTTGTCAGCTGTAATTGAAAACAATCATCTATAATGAACTGTGTGAGAAAAGTCACAAAAGTGATCATTCTATCTGTTGTTTCTGGTTTGTTCTTTAATTATCCAAAATCAATGTAGAGAAACAACTTTGGCAATAATAATAATGGAAAAACATCACATGCAAGATATATTATAAAAGAACATATATTTAAAAGAACACTTTAGAGTGTACCCTCAGGAATGGCACAAGGCAGAGTTGTCCCCTATTGTTTATTTTAGCTCCTGAACTGTTTCTTATGGCCATGAGGCCCAATGAGAGTAGAAGGATTCTATCCACAAAGTGTTGCCGCACTCAAGGACGATCTATTGTTTGTTATTTTATAACCAAAACCAAATAAGATCTAAGAACAGGAAAAATATTTTACCTTGCTCTTCTCAAACATGTTTTAGCTTACATGTGCCATTTCAGAGAGAACCTAGGACTGTCAATTATCAGACTGATTCTACACAAAAGGGTGGTCCAGATCTGAAATGCAAGAACATTCCCTTTGCAAAAGAAAAATTGCATCCCCTGATGCTCATTTTGTCCTTTTTTGGGCATTGTCAGTGAAGTGTAGCTAATACCCCTCTAGGTGCAGAGAGCAAGGGTTCCAATATTTTTACTTAGGGACATGTTAAAGCAGTTCTGTAAGCTACTGGGCAAACAGCCCTGATGGTAACACTGCCACTTGCATTGCTGTGGGTCAGGGGTGCAGGGGAAGGTATGTTTTACTTACCTAAAGCTGTTCCTCATGACCGCCGCAATCACCATATATTGGTTCCTCTTCAGCTCCAGGCCTTTATTCTACCAGGAGCTGCATCATTGCTGTACTCTCAATCGTGCACAATAGTACAACACTGATATCTATCTTTTTCTCCACAGAAGTCACTAGTGACGACTGGGGGAAATAACAAAACTTGGCAAAGGTAGCTCTGCTTTTATTTACCATAATTTACTTGTGCTGGACTCAGCACAGTAGCTTGGCACTTTGGAGCATGCCAAGTTTATACCTCTTAACTGAACCATCAACTGTTCAAGAACAGCTACACAAGGAAATACAATGTATAGAACTGCTGATAGCATCCGTCTAGGGAAAATCAGAAATACCTACAAAGTAGCGATCAATACCTATTATGACACTTCCATATGTAGATCTGGCTTGATCTGTATTGAATGGATATGGACATCATGCCTTTAAGTTTCATGCATTCTGTGATTACAAACTAACCACATGTTTTTAGTCATAAGATCACGGGTATTCCTCTGATTCAATTCACTAGCATTTTGACATATGGACTGACAGAAACCCTACACACGCACACGCAACAGAAAACACCGCCCATGACAGGAGTGATCAGAGGCCCTTAGAACCATTCGGTGACTCAGCGCTGTTGAGGTGGGGGTGATCGGTGAACATGTTTTGGGCTCCGCCTTGGATGGGTATCGCATGGGAGGGGTCAGCACTTGCATTGGGACTTAGTTTTCTACCTTTAGTCTGGGCATTTGGCCACTTATGATGGGGGTGCCGGGTCATGGAGGTGTTGTAAGATAGGTCTCTCACATACCTTACCTAACGGGAGGTACTTCAACATCACTGAACAGATTATATCTCTCCCCGGATGTACCCCGGATTACATCTGGGACCCTACCACCAACGACCCCACATATGTGGAAGATTTGCTGGTGTCATTGCCCATACGCTATCTTCCGACCTTTGCTGACCCGACCCCGCATAGCTCTAAACTCGAGACTCACTGGTCTCCCTACCCTGAAACTATATTACGCCCCGAACTAGCCTCGACTATCTAAGGCAATAACTACCTATGTGACATATCCATCCCCTGTCCACCACAGGCAAGCGCCAACTGTAATCCATGTCTAGCCAGAATTATATCAGGCCGTGAATAAATACTCATACACACACAAATGCTACATGAAGGCGCTCAATACTGATTCCTGCTCTCTGCTTCCACAAATAAAGGGAAGTAATCACGGAATTTGTCAACCTAGGTCAATACTTTGTTCACCTGATTTTGTGATGTTTAACTGTACTAAAATTGTTTTACTCAGACTGTTCTGATACTAGAATATTTTATGCTGGCTTTATCTTGTTTTGGAAATATTACGTTTTTGCTTGGCCTGCGAGCCACTTATGTTGATTATATCATCTCAATAAACAGATTTACAAAAAAAAAAAGATCACGGGTATTCTATCCCTCTTCCCCTCCTCTCCTTTTTTATCCCCCCAGTTCTTCTGGATCACACTTAATGATTTAGGCAATAGTACCTATTATTGTGCTACACTTATGTCATTAGGTCTTTGATTTTCTGTTAGTACGAAAAGAAATGAACACACTTGTTTCATAATGTTGCACCTGCAAAAGTACTGACTTTCCCACTGTACCCAATGTTGTTGAGTTACATTATTCCTTTGGTTGATGTCCACCCGTTAGCCTGCACCTATTCTATGTTGAATGCTTGCTATAGCTGTCTCTATGACTACGCTTGTTGATACTTCCTTTGTTACTCTATTGTAACAAAATTCTAATGAAGATTGTAACACTGTATTTAATGTAAGGTTTTCCAATGTGCTAAAAGACCTCTAATTTGTAAATATATTTGTAGTTATTACAGTCACAAAATAAATATTTAATACATTACTAATTAATAAAGTACAATTGAACACAATCTCTAGTCTTGTATGCATCTTATTGGTACATAACACACATTTTGCTATGAAACTATCTGGCAAATGTATCAATGAGAATTTATTTTAATGTATACCATTAGCACAGAGTTACCAGTTATTCACTAGACTCTGTGACATGTGTACCAACAATAGAAAGTGAATGGCAGAACAACAGCCACAGCTATGTATACATCCACTACAATACACCATACTTCCACAGGGTTATTCACCAACGCATTTTTGTGTTGTGAATTAAATACCAATGGAAAATAAAAAGGCAAAATCAGCTGTAAAACATTTCCAGCTCAGCCATAGTCACAACATATAGGATATTTATTTTTGCTTCAGTTTTTCCATTCAGATTTAATTCCCCAAAAACTAGAAGTCAGTGTATAACTTATTGTAGTGGATGCATACACATCGTTGCCGGATATTCCACCATTCGTGTATCATGTACATGACACTTTTAGAGAAATTTAGAATTTAAAGGGACACTATAGTCACCAGAACAATTACAGCTTATTGCATTTGTTCTGGTTAGTAGAATCATTACCTTCAGGCCTTTTGCTGTAAATACTGTCTTTTCAGATAAAATGCAGTGTTTACATTACAGCCTAGTGATCGCTTCACTGGCCACTCCTCAGATAGCTGTTAGAGATCCTTCCTGGGTCATGGCTGCCTAAAATGCATCCAAACATTCAGTGTCTCCTCCCTCTGCATGCAGACACAGAACTTTCCTCATGGAGATTGATGAGGAGATGCTGATTGGCCAGGGCTGTGTTTGAATCATGCTGGCTCTGCCCCTGATCTGCCTCCTTGTCAGTGTCAGCCAATCCTATGGGGAAGCATTGTGATTGGATCAGGCCACTACTTCTGATGATCTCAGCAGACTACTGTTTTTTGGTTTTTTTTTAGGCAAACAGCATGCAGAATACAGTAAGATTTTGCTGTATTTATGGAGGCATGAGGGGCACAGGGGGGCTAGATGGGGGTCAGGCCCGGACTGGCCATCGGGCACACCGGGCAAATGCCCGGTGGGCCGCGATGGCCGTGGGGCCGAGGCCGGCAGGGGAAGGTCCCAGGACTTCCCCTGCCGGTTTATGCAGGGCCGGCACTATCCGAGCGCCGGCCCCGCTGTATTCCATGTCGGGCCGGTGGGGAGATCAAAGATCTCCCTCACCGGCCCACATGCTATCCAATGCGGCCGCCGGCGGGGAGAGAGGGAGGGAGACAGCCTGCCCGGAGAGAGGACCCGGCGGAGCTCTAACTTGCAGCTCCGCCGGGTTCCTCTCGCGAGATCCGGAGCGTTGCCATGGCAATGACCGGATCTCGCGAGAGTGAGCTCTAGCCCGCAGGCTAGAGTTCACTCACCACGAGGACCACCAGGGAACACTGCCACTCTGCCTCCCAGTCCCAGGAACCAGTCCCCCCCTCCCAGGCTAAAGGTAAGAAGGGAGGGGGGGACATAATGCCTGTTATTTTATTTGTTTACCCCCCCCCCCCCCCCCTACACACAAAATACATTCTAACATTTATACATCACTCACACCCATCACACTCAGCACTCTCACACCCATCACACTCAGCACTCTCACACCCAGCACTCTCACACCCATCACCCCCAGCACTCTCACCCCCAGCACTCTCACCCACAGCACTCTCACCCACAGCATACACAGCACTCTCACACCCATCACACACAGCACTCTCACCCACATCATACACAGCACTCTCACACCCATCACACACAGCACTCACACCCATCACACTCAGCACTCACACCCATCACACTCAGCACTCTTACACTCAGCACTCTCACCCACATAACACACAGCACTCTCACACCCATCACACTCAGCACTCTCACACCCATCACACTCGGCACTCTCACACCCATCACACTCAGCACTCACACACCCATCACACTCAGCACTCTCACCCACATCACACACAGTACTCTTACACACATCACACTCAGCACTCGCACATTCAGCACTCTCACACACAGCACTATCACACTCGGCACTCTCACACCCATCACACACAGCACTCTCACACCCATCACACACAGCACTCACACCCATCACACTCAGCACTCACACCCATCACACTCAGCACTCACTCAGCACTCTCACCCACATAACACACAGCACTCTCACACACAGCACTCTCACACACAGCACTCTCTAACCCATCACACACAGCACTCTCACACCCATCACACAAAGCATTCTCACACACATCACTCTCACACACATCATACACAGCACTCTCACACACAGCACTCTCTAACCCATCACACACAGCACTCTCACACACATCGTACACAGTACTCTTACACACATCACACTCAGCACTCTCACACACCGCACTATCACACTCAGCACTCTCACACCCATCATACACAGCACTCTCACACACATTACAAACAGCACTGTCACACACAGCACTCTCACACACCACATTCTTACACACATCACACACAGCATTCTCACACACACCACTTACCGCACCCTCACATACCACTTACCGCACCCTCACACACAGCACCCCTCACACACAGCATCCATCACGCACACATACTGCACCCCTCACATACACACAGAACCCCCCCAACACACTGCACCACACACATACACAATAGTTCCAAACACACACATATATATACATACACACACACAGCACCCCTCACACATACTGCACCCCTAAACACATTACATTCCAGACACACACTAGATCCCTTACCCAACTCTGGATCATCTACACACATATAAACACTAGATCCCTATATACACTCTGAATCCGTTATAAACACACACTCACTAGATCTCCTACACATTCTGGGTCCTTCAAACACACACTAGACTCCTATACACACACACACACACACACACACACACACACACACTACACTCCTAACATATACACTCTGAATCCCCTATACACACACACACACACACACACACACACACACACACACACACACTAGATTCCTTGTAAGCAAACACATACTACACCCCTAAACACACACTTTCTACAAACACTACATCACCTATAAACACACTCTATAGCCTGTTTGCACACATGCTACATCCCCTTTACATACATTCTCTACAGCCCCTAGCCACATATGCATCACATTACACCACAGGCACAACATGTCTAAAACTAACCTTATTACACAATACCACACCACAGTCAGCTCACTCTACACACACGCAATACCACAAGCAGACTCCAAACACATGCACAATACTCTTTCCTGGCATTTTTGTCTCCTGGTATCCAGTTATAGAGACACCAGAGACAAGTTGCAAGGAAACACAGTGCAAGCATGTTATTAAATTTGCTTGCACAGTGCAGAACAAATACAGTTTTTTTTTTTCTCATGCTAGAGCTCTTCAGCAGAGCTCTGCGCATGATCTGCCCTGGAAGAGCATTGAACCAACATGCTCACTTTGAGAGGGGGCGTGCTTGTCATTAGTGATGACAAAACACACCTCCTCTGACCTTCCTCTGACCTTCTTAGTGGGCCGCTGGGATAAAAAAATGCCCGGGCCGAATTTTTCTCCCAGTCCGGCCCTGATGGGGGTGTTAACACTATAGGGTCAGGAATACATGTTTGTGTTCCTGACCCTATAGTGATCCTTTAAATATCAGGTATGTAGAGTGTTTAGGCTGAATGTCAATTTCACTTAAAACTCTGGATCACTAAAAAGAAACAGATCATGCCATCCACATGGTCCATTTGTGTACGAGGGGTGCTCTTTAGTCTTTGATTCCACTGTTAAAACTTTCCTACTTCAAAGAAATACATTAGTCAATGCTGTGTTGCTGGCTGCAGTGTTTTCCAACATCACACAAGTGAAGCAGCTGTTATGTGAAGGTTTTTTTATTCCCAGAGGGAGTTCAAACTTAAGCCAGTTACCCTGAAAATGTAATTTAAATATATTGCTATCCTGTCATCTTGCTAAAAGTAATAAATTGTTGTTGACTATAAATGCTATTCTCCCTCTACAGCAAGACATTACATTATTTTATGAAATTATTACAAATAAAACTCCTGTCTTAAATTCCCATTATAATTATCAGAATGTCTTTATCATTAAGTATTATATTTACAGCAGGTTTCAATGGGAGTGTATGTCAGTGCTCATACTACCTAATATTTTTTATCTCGCCAGTTACTGTGTATGACTTTGTATGAATCAAACATATTCACACTCTTCTTGCTTTTAAGTGGATATTGTTTTGTGTTTTAGTGTAATAAAATTATTTAAATGGACACTATAGTCACCAAAACAACTTTAGCTTAATGAAGCAGTTTTGGTGTATAGAACATGCCCCTGCAGTCTCACTGCTCAATTCTCTGCCATTTAGGAGTTAAATCACTTTTGTTTCTGATAATGCAGCCATAGTCACACCTTCCCTGGCTGTGATGGTTTCATTTTCAATCACAGGCAGGGTATAGCAAGCTGTTAATAGAGCAGGAGATGAATTCTGAATTAAACAGAATTAGTGATAAAGCAAGTGTAAGCATTAGATGACTCTTTACAGGAAGTGTTTAGGAAGGCTGTGCAAGTCACATGCAGGGAGGTGTGAATAGGGCTGCATAAATCAACAAAGTGATTTAACTACTAAATGGCAAAGAATTGAGTGAGAAGGTAGGGACATGATCTATACACCAAGTCTGCTACATTAAGCTAAAGTTGTTTTGGTGACTATAGTGTCCCCTTAAGAAATTCTTGTAGTACGGGCTCTGACTTTTGGTAAATCAGAGCTTCGTGTTTCTGTAAAATAAAAAATACTACTTTAAATCATTTGCTTCTCTTCCATTTTCAATCAAATATGAATTGTCTTCACCTGCTGTGTAACTTGATTGATAATTGAAGTCTGTCAAGATTCACAGTTAAACCGTGAGTTTAGAGGTGAGAGCTAAAACACATGGTTGGCATTGAAATAATGATAGATTTCGACTATAAATATATATATATATATATATATATATATATATATATATATATATATATATATATATATATATATATATATATATACAAACCCTTCTCCCGGTCTTGTCACATTTCCAAAAAAATAACAAAAGTGAAACATACAAGAAGTGCATACAACTAAAATGAGAGAGAGTTAAGGTCTCCTTCCTGAGGTGTCAGATTGTAGCTCCTCCAGTTATTAGTAGCAGTAGTATTGCTGATAAAGAATATTCCAGTTTTTTTAAAGGGCATACATACAGATAAGGTGCACCTTCTGCGCTATCAATCTTACGACAGAGCTATGCACACAGCGCACAAACCTTAGGGAGTTTTGTTTTTTGTTTGGGTCACTCTTTTTTTCCTGAGAAGGTACCACAACTGGGAATTCAGAGCTTGGAATGAAAGTCTCTGTGATCAATCACAGAATATGAAAAACGGAAGACAAAGATTCAGAGCATATAGTCATATGACCATGGTTATAATAAACTGAGATACATACTTCCTGGTAAATAATCCTTCCAGACGAATTAAACTTGTAGTCCAGGAAAAACAGCTGCATGTTGATTGTAGGCTACCATTCTCATGCTGAATTGGAGACTTGGACTGATTTGACTAAACCAGGGATAGGCAACCTTCGGCTCTCCAGATGTTGTGGACTACATCCCCCATAATGCTCTTACACACATAATGCTGGCAAAGCATCATGGGAGGTGTAGTCCAAAACATCTGAAGAGCCGAAGGTTGCCTATCCCTGGACTAAACTATGGATTAAGATCACCTAATTACCATTAAGATCGCTATTATTGTGATGTGATAATTGGAGAACCAAGTTGCCTCAAGCTTGGGAGATTCCTCACTGCGTACCTGTCAAATCATTGCCTGTAGATTGGGTTCTCATTCCAACTCATCCATGATAGCACTTACAAGCTTCCAAATAAAAATTGTGTATATATCAACACAAGAAGATAGAATCAAAACCAATGAACCAAACCTAATAATGTTTACAAATCATCCCTAACATTTCACACAAATCCCCATTCAATTATATGTTCGGTACATTTCATAAGTGTTTCAACAGCAGAGACAGTTTATTTGGTAATAGCCAATAATATACAAGCACGTATTGTACAGTAAATGTGCTTTTAGTAAAGAAAATGTTCCCCTATTCAGTCTGCTAGAATTCACTGAGGAAATACACTGGAATTGCTGATGTAGAAGTTGTCAGTTCACAATTTACCGCTGTGTTAATCAGTTAATGCAACACTGGCAGAAAAAAAATATCAAGTGACACATTCTAAAAGCGATAAAGTGACACTGGGATTCCAAGTACATTTACTCTATTCAAAAAGCCATGTTCTAACCATAAAATCTAAAAGCGGAATATGAAAAGTGACAATTTTATTGCAGAGGGCACAGAAAGCTGTACTATAAAAATAATATAGGGATGGCAATTTGTGGCAAGGATTTATATTTAAAAATACACATTTAAAATAAAAAAAAAGCTCTGTTGTGTGTAAGTAATAAAAAAAAAAGGATTGTGTAGATCTGAGGTCAGGGTTCGTACGGGTACAAAACTGTGTCTTGTCTGATCTTGTTAAAGTAAACAAAAAGAATATTAGAAGACAATATCTATAAAAACAGAACTAAATTGTACGATTCAATGTTCCCAAGGCAAAGCACTTTGTTCTATAAGAGAATAAAAAGAGGATTATAGTGAATTATAGGAGGGCGTAATCATTCACGAAAACACCTTAAAGAAAACGTAAAAAACAGAACGTAATTCAATACAACTTCACTATAAATAGCGTGAAGTGCATGTGATGTTTTTTATTCTGTTTCGGCAGAAAAGTATGGCGTCTATCGAAAATCATTAATTCTGTTCTGCTTTATTTCTGCAAATACCAAGTGCATCTTTAAATCTACCATTTATTTTATTTTCAGATGTGAAATTGGAGCTACTAGAAGTTCCGTTAAAGCAACCTTTCCTGTAAATGCTTCTGGCATGTAGTGCAAAGGTATAAAATATAACATATCATTTGCGGTATTTCTTGAAAGGGTATATTTTTCGTTTTGCCGAGACTTTATGTAAAGCCAGTCTTTATCTCAAGACTCAAGTGGATGCCGGCCGTGAATATGTGAAGTACACATACTTAAAGAGAAGGCATGTCAGCAGCAATATCGGAATAAAAAGAAATAGCTCTAGACCTTTGTACTAGGCTGTGGACGGTTTGGGCTCTTTGTTAGCACTAACAATAACAAAAGACTGAATAGACAGTGTGTCAAAGGATCTGTGGATGGCAGGAATTCTTTACTTCGATTTATTTGTTACAATGCTTGTTGTGCTTATAATCAGGGTTACAATATCCACCGTGTTTTCAGGGACACATATAATTTTGCCATATTTATGAAAACGCATGGTTTGTAATTGCCAGATTCGTTTGCTGAACCTATGTTGCCTTTGAGACTGTATGGCAGTCCAGGAATCAGAATCACTCCCATAATGGCATACCATTTGAAAAGTAGACAACCTAACGTATTCAAAATTGGGTATGTTCAATCTTTTTTAGTAGCCACTTGGTCACAAACCCTTGCCAAAATGAATGTTCATATTTGTTTTGGTTTTTTTTGCATTTTTCACACAATAACTGCACTTTCACTGATGATATCAGCATTATACGATTTACTGCTCTAAAACACTCATATTTGTGTTCAGTGATGTCTTTCAAGTACGACAATATCCTCACAGGTTTTATGGAGGTTTGGAAAGTTACAGGGTCAAATATAGGGCTTGCAAATTAAATTCTCTGGACTGGTCCCTCAATATTTGCTAAAATTATTAATAAAATCACGTAATTATGTAAAAATAATACATAAATATACAGGTAGAAATAGATTTTATATATATATATATATATATATATATATAAATATATATAATATAATAATTTTATTTCTACCTGTATATTTATTTATTAATATTATTATTATTATTTCATTCTAAGTGTATTTTGATATTAATATATAATATCAAAATACACACTAAGAATAAGTGTGTGTGTAAGTTTGTATCTCCTGCTCTCTAAATTGAACTTTAATCACACACAGGAGGCTGAGGCAGGGTCAAGCAAGCTATTAACAGAGCAGGAGATAAGAAATTCTGAATACATAATATAATAAATACATATATATATATATATATATATATATATATATATATATATATATATATATATATATACTGTAGTCAGTTTCCAGTGGCTTTGCGCTCCAACTTAAATATTTGATTTATTACCCAGTGCTCAGTAACACAATAAATATACTGCAATAAGATACCAGCAATCTGGGAATTCCAACAAATTCTTCTTTATTCAGTTAAATTTCAAGAGTCAGCGTTTCAGCTCCCATCAAAAACTTTCCTGCACCACTTATTTTATTTTATTCTTATATTTCTTAGTTTCTCTTTTTACTTCTCTTCCCTGCAATATTACTGCTTTATTGTTAACTTTGTACCTTCCATGCTCATCTCTTTTTTTGTTAATTGTTTATTTTGTTAGTATTGTGCTAATCGTTAATTTATGTCCACCATTTATGACCTATCCTTATATCTTTAAATCTCATTTCCTCTCTCCCCACCACTTGCCCGCTTGATCCTGTCCTGTCTCACCTTATCAGATCTCTCTCATCTTGTCTTGTGCCTTCCTTAACACACATCTTCAAATGCTCTCTCTCTTCTGGTGTTGTCTCTGCTGCCCTCAAACATGCTACTGTAGTACCCCTCTTAAAAAAACCATCACTTGACCCATCCTCCCCTTAACTATCATCCCATAACCTTTTTCCTCAAAGCTTCTGGAAAGACTTGTCTTTACTCGTCTGACTTGTTTCCTCAATTCCAACTCTCTCCTTGACCCTCTTCAGTCTGGCTTCCAACCCCTACACTCTACTGACACTGCTCTTATTAAAGTCACTAACGACCTAATCATAGCTAAATAAAAAGGGCACACCTCCATACTAATTCTTCTTGACCTCTCTGCTGCCTTTGACACTGTTGACCATGTTCTACTTCTCCAAACTCTTCAATCACTCGGTCTCTTTGACAATGTCCTATCTTGGTTTTCCTCCTATCTCTCCCAATGCTCATTCAGTGTCTCCTTTTCTAATGATACCTCCTCCCTTCGTCCTGTCTCTGTTGGAGTCCCCCAAGGCTCTGTACTTGGTCCCCTTCTATTTTCTCTTTATACTGCCTCTCTTGGCAAACTTATTACCTCATTTGGATTCCAATACCACCTTAACGCTGATGACACTCAGATATACTTCTCCTCCCCGGACCTCTCCCCTGCCGTCCTGCAATGTGTCACTGCTTGCCTTTCTTCAATCTCTGACTGGATGTCCTCCCGATTTTTGAAACTCAATCTCTCTAAAACTGAACTCCTTGTCGTCCCTCCTCCTAATTCTGATCCTCCTCTTTCGCTCTCCCTTCAAGTTAGTGGTACCCACATCAGTCCATCCTTGCAAGCACACTATCTTGGCGTTATAAATGTTTCTGGCCTCACATCCAGTCTGTTACCAAATCCTGCAGATTCCACCTTAATAACATAGCCTGCATCTTTCCCTTTCTTACGCAAGATGCTACTAAGGAGCTTGTCAATGCTTTAGTAATCTCTTGCATCGATTATTGTAACTCTCTCCTAATAGGTCTCCCCACAAGTCGTATTGCCCCGCTACAGTCTGTAATGAATGCTGCAGCTAGACTGATTTTCCTCTCCTGTTGCACCTCTCACACCTATCCCCTCTGTCAGTTACATTGGCTTTCTGTATCCTATAGGAGTCAATTCAAAGTACTATTCCGCACCTATAAAGCACTGACCAATTCTAGCCCTTCCTATATCTTTTCACTGATCCGCAGGTATTCCCCTTCTCGGTCTCTCCATTCTACCCATGACCCCTTCTGTTGTCCGCTGCTCGCACCCGTACAGCCAACTCACACTTGCAGGACTTCTCGCGGGTGGCTCCTTTCTTCTGGAATAGCCTGCCTACAACCATCAAGCTCTCCCCTAGTCTTCAATCTTTTTAAAAATGCCTCAAAACCCATCTCTTTTGGAAAGCTTATGGCCTCCCAGAGTAACCTCTACTTCACATACCTGTCCCTTGCTCTCTCTTAAAGGGCAGCACTCTATTCACTTCTCCCACTCTGCTTCACTCCACTATGTTTGATTGCTACCTCCTGTCCTGTTGTGTTTTACGCCCCACCTCCTATAGACTGTAAGCTTGTTTGAGCAGGGCCCTCTTCAACCTATTGTTCCTGTAAGTTTTTGTAATTGTCTCATTTATTGTTAAATCTCCCCCTTTGATAATATTGTAAAGCGCTACGGTTTATGATGCTGGCGCTATATAAATACCAGTAATACTAATAATAATCAAGACATAATATGTAATGTTTTGCCCTGATGAAAGCAGTTTTAGTGTATAGATCATACACCTGCAGTCTCATTGCCCAATTATCTGCCATTTAGGAGTTAATTAATTTTGTTTCTGTTTATACAGCCCTAGCCACACCTTCAATGGCTGTTACTCACAGAGCCTGAATGAAAAAAAATGTCTAATTCCCAATCAGTACAGTGTGTTTACTTTAGAAGTTGTTATCTCCTATTCTGTTAATGAATGTTAATCACACTCAGGAGGATCCTACAGGCTCTAGTAGGCTATTAACAGAGTAGGAGATAAGACATTCTAAATTAAAAAAACTGTACAATAAAAGAAGTTTAAACATGGTATCTCTCTTTACAGGAAATGTGCAGGGAGACTGTGTAGGTCACCTACACTGGAGGTGTGGCTAGTGCTGCATAAAGTGAATTAAATCCTAAATAGCAGAGAATTGAGCAGTGAGACTGCAGGGGCATAAGCTATACACCAAAACCACTCCATTAAGCCACATTTGTTTTGGTGCTTATAGTGTCCCTTTAAGTGTTTGCCATATCCGTATAATGCACATTAAGTGCTACTTTGGTATATTTGTACAGGAGACCAAGGATTTGCTAATATTTTTCAGCCCTTGTTGCTGTCAACTTGGAATGTTGCCAGAAAGTGTTTCATTCTATATAATTGTTTTTAGTTTAGCAATTTTAATACATTGTCACATAAATGCATAAATAATAATAATTATTATAATTATTGTTATTATTTGCATTTATATACTGCCAACTTATTTTGCATATAGTAGGGTCAACTGCAGCCCAATGTGTTCATTTAAGAAGCTGGATCTACATCATAATCATATATATATTCGTCTATTAGATATTTGCATATTTTGTTAGAACTGGGAATGCTAGCAGCATCCTAAAGTGGTCTAACTGTTATTTAAGGAGGGGGTCCAGATGTCTATTTAAGGATTTAGTTGCTTTCAAATTAACCAACAGTAAGATTAAGATGGGTCACATCTCACCTTGCAGTTAAAATCAGAGTCCAGGCCGTATCTCACAGGGATGTTCTTGGCTGTCATCATTGGAATGGTAACAGTGTTCTGCTCATCAATGTGGAATTCACGCTGGACAGTTTCCCGAGGATTGAATTTGTGCGCCCACTGACCTGTTATAAATTCAGAGATGTTTTATAGTCCCTACTGTGTTTAAACAAAATACATCACAGAAATCATATATTCTCTGTACTTCATACTTTAAAGAGAACATGCGACATTCAAAAAAAATACTGTGACAAAGTAGGGTTTTGTTTAAATGTGCTGCATTTTAGTGATTCTTTAACAACAAAACATTTTAATTTGGTTAATGAAATCTGAGTTTTTTCCATCTGTGGGACACATCCACTTGGAACCGTGACACACACAACTGTAAACACATGGGGGGCGGGGCCTGACCGCCAGCGGGTTCAGACGTGCTCTGTCTGAGCTCCCGCTCCAGGGCCGAAAAATCTGCACTAACTGGGGGCCAAAACCTAACCAGCAACCCACACAGGTGACCAACTTGATCCCCATTGACTGGGACACGCGGATCTACCCCCCAAGACCGCAACTGGCACCAATGGTAATCCGACAAGGGCCCGGAGTGTGCAGGAGCTTGAGCCGGGACGAGACGGCCGCTCTCCCGGGTCTCCGGCCGGCGTCTGCCCCCCCCCCTCTGGACCGGGGGGGATATCCCGGTCTGCATGGGCAGCCACTAATGCACCTACCTGGGCCTGGAGCAGCCACCCTGCAGTGGAAAACAGACTGAGCGACACTCCTTAAGATGGCCGCTGAGCGCAAGCCATGTGCGCGACCTGCCGACATGACGGAGCCGATCGAGGAGGGGAGTAACCGGCCAGCTCAGGGTAAGCCCTGGGATGAAGAAATCTCTTAACACAGGCAGAGAGAGAGAGTGGAGCTTGAAGACTTCCCACAACTGACGACCCCTGGGTGAGCAATGCTATCATGCCACACGACATCTTAACCGGGCGCCCTTCCCAAGCGAAAACACAACGCCCTACACACCAGCCTAAAGCTAAAGCCCGAATGGGCATAGGATGTCTTGACAGCCACATTGCTTTTGGGGGCCAGCACCAGGCCCAACGGACTCTGAATCACCCTGGAGGCTATGGGACTTACTGATCGGACAGACCCAGCAATGATGCCCAGCAGCCGGTGGCTCTCAAGCAACATGTGCAGAAATGCAGAAACAGCGGATACAGTAAGCTAAAACAACTGAATATTTAGCCTTAACAGACAAACCTACTACACCATATAAATATTGCAATGTATAATCTCTGAGAAATGCTATCTGATTGAGTCTAGCTATACCAGCCTATTAAACAACTAGAGTGGTATAATTGCATTACATGCGTGCTAAGCCATAATAGCTATGTTAGCCTTTTAAAAGCGAGTATGGGCGCCAAGCTTAGTTTAACTACCCAATAACCGCACTCGTCACTGGCACCTTGAGATAGTACATCACTCCCTCTGCCTCTCACCTAACTAGTAACCATAGTTTACAGGTGCACACAGGCTTGACACTAGTATATGCACAGGGAGGCTTCACACCTTACTTTGATGTATCATGTATGCCTAACTTTGATCTAGCATGTACACACTCATGTAGACTACAAGATCGAGGCCTACCTAGCATGTTATTATCTCTTTTGTTCTGACGTTTATAACAATTATAATTTTTCTATTAGTTAGTTTACTAACCCCTTTGTCTAGCATCTCTCATGAACCTGCTCATGCTCACTCAACCTAGACATTCCTGACTAAGATGTTAGAAACTGCATTTAACAAAAAATGTGCAAGAAATCTAAATGCCATGACGATGTCAATATATGTATACTGCATGTGTTTGGTCCGCTGTTGTGGCGTGACAAGCCTGTTATGTTCATTATTTGCACAATAAAATACATAATAAAAAAAAAAACTGTAAACACATGTTAAATAAATTGAAAACAATGCAAGACAAAGCACTGTCGCTAGACACAGACAGTATCTCATGGTGGATATTATCGTATGAGGGCTACAACTACTGTTATATTCTTATTTAGTACATGTTATACAATGTCAATTAAGCCATGGCTAAATACCCAACCTACCTTATATCTACCTACCTTAAATCTCAGGGGTAGACAACCTTCGGCACTCCCGATGTTGTGGGCTACATCTCCCCAAATTCTTAGCCAGCATTAGGGCTGGAAGACCATTATGGGAGATCTAGTCCTCAACACCTTGAGTGCCAAATGTTGCCTATCCCTGCGATACTTTTGTGTTTATTGAGATTTGGGCATACAGTCTCTGTTATAATATTTGTTTGTGGGTAATCAACAGACAATAATACCTTAGTCTGAAATAGCAGAATTGCAAAATAGGTGGGTCTGAGACGTCACTGTTTCATTTTTCATAGGTTAGTACAGAAACACTGCCATATACCTTTTAGGTTTACCTTTAAAGTATGCAGCTCCAAGGAGTAGGATACTGATACTTGGGGGCATTTCCTTAAAAAATTTCACGACTTTGCCATCTGTCTTCTTTTGTACAAACTCATTTGATTCTTGCAGGTCTAGCCGACTGCTTCCTGTTAATATTCTCGGTTTGTTTCCATAGTACTTTTCCATCTGAGTAGCAAAATCCTGACGTATCCTGAGCTCTAGAAAGAGAAGCAATTGTAATAACACATCGATATACATGAACACGAGAGTACACTCAACAATGGAACAGACATGCAATGCTGTTTTAGACTTCATTGCATGGGTATCCAAAAAAACATTAAAATGGGGCATATATATGTGATTAAGCATTGGAAAAATTAGTTTATCCTTTATAAATGTGCCAACTATATCTGGTTACTCTGGAAAGGTGTCTACACTAGTATAAATATGGAATGTCCAGAAATAGATTCTCAGTGAAATCTTGATGCCACCAGACCCAGTCCAAGACTTTGTGCTTCCTGGGTCTAAGCCCATCACCTGCCCCCAAAAAACACCTCCTGAGGCCACACTCCTATGAAGCACTCCACATCCCAGTTAATTTCCAATCTTGCTATGTCCCCCAATTAATATTCTGTGAATCTGAGGTTGATTACATACTATTGTCTTCCAATCCCCAGCATCTTGGTATTGTTAATCAATTTCTCTCCCCATTTCAATACACTCCCACTATACTTTCTTGGTAGTCATCTCACCTTAGTTATTCCTCTGTCTCCCCAGTCATGCCAGTTTGTCTTTTGTCCCTTTCCCACCCACTCTTACTTCTGTACCTTAGTGTTTCCCCGAAATGGGATGTTTAGTGTGGGTGGGCTCTTTATAACTCCTCAGGGTCACTCATTAGAGCCAGCCAGGGGAATGAGCACTTGTGGTTAATTACTTTAGTAAGGGAGGTGATATGTTACCCACCACAAAATGCCACCCAAGTGGGTCCAATGTATTGCTGGCCCTTAGTGTTATGTACAGGACTGGCAATCAGGAAAGGATGCTCACTCGTGTTATATATAATTCTAGAAAACCTGGAACATCAGCATTTTTATATAAGTGATATTGTCAAAAATATACATCTCATCATTAAATATACAGCCACACATATATTAAGGACAAAACATATTAAATTTATAAAAGCATAACTTACTTCTTTCTAAAATAACCCGATATGCACTTTGCAGCCCTTTTCCTGAGCCAAAGCTTGCAAGTAGCTCCTTGTAGGTGGCATGTACCTCTGGGTCATTTAGAAGGTCATAATAGAGAGACCTATGGATTAATGACTCCGTCCTTTGCCCACCTCCTGTGTCATGAAAAAGAATGTAAATCATTACCGTGTAACAGTCAATTTTATATGGATGAGTAATGTGGCTGAACCAACCTCGCCACTGTGCACTGGAGGAGCCTGGTTGCTCGCCTGCTCCCTTTAGACTATGGCCCGGCAGTTTAAACCTTTTATTTCCCTGCAGAAAGGCTGGTTCTTGCCTTTCTGTGAACTGTTAAAGCCATGCTACCACAGATAGCTATGCCATGGAGCCCAGCCGTATACTGAAAGACTGTATGAAAGACTTTGGCTCCATGGCGATTGAACTGTATGTATGTGATCTGAGCGCCATCCGGTAATAATGTGCACTCAGATCTAAGCTATCTGGGGATAGGTAGAATGTCTGTACTTTATGTAATAAATGTAACCGTATGTATTTTTATGTCTTTTATTGTCCTTTGTCTGCCATGTGGCTAATGGAGTTTTGCCTCTGTCCTTGGAGATAATTGGATTACTTCCCAATTATTTCCAGGACAGAGAGGAGGCATTGTGATGCATTGTAGGATTGTAAGCTTGTGATTGGTCAATGTCCAATATGTTTCCCAGTCTTCCATCTGGTCCCCTAGGGGAGTGTCCACCAGGTGGGAGACCTGCATAAAAACCGGGCAGGTAGCCCCAGTAAATCAGTTCTGCTTGACTCTCAAATTAAGTGTCGTCTCGTCATTGGGGGAATTGCATTGTATGCTGATTGCCAGGAGTGTAAGCCGATTGTATGCTTTTCCTGTTCAGCTGTTTACAGCATTCATATGCTTGAGAGCATTCGTATGCTTCTCCGGTCCGGTGGTTGTGGTGTCTGCTGCAGTGCTTGGAGTCCTCAGGAAGTACTAGGAGCATCCTTTAACGGAGGTACCCAGTCGGGGTGCCCGTCGATCCGTTACAAGTAATATTTCTACTTAAACATACAAAATATTTTTTTATGTATTGCTTTGTACATTTTTGGTTTTATTGATGACGTTTGTATTTTGTGGCTTTTTTTGCTTTGTTTAATTTTTTGTTTTGTTAATGGTCCTCTTCTCTCTTTTTATTTGTCCCTTCAACTTTGCCCCTACTTATGCTTTTTCATCTGCCCAGTCTCTCTTTCTTTGGTTTTATTGATGATATTTGTATTTTGTGGTGGTTTTTATGTTTTGTTTAATTTTTTTTTTTTGTTAATGTTCCACCTCTCTTTTTTTTTTGTCTCTGGCTTTGCTCCTTCTTATGCCTTTTTTTATTTACCCAGTCTCTCTTTCTTTTGTTTGTATTGCCACTTTTTTTTTTTTTTTTAGGCATTTTGTGTCTGCAATGATTACATTTATTTAATTTCCATTAGTTATATAGCTTCCTCATGCAGGTCACTCTATATATTCATCACTGAGCACATTATACGACAGCAAATTAACCTATAGAATCAGGTAAAATAAGACAAGATTAATATTGGCAACTGGTTAAAAGATACGTAGCTGTCGGCATGATAGATAGCCTGGGTGAGAATTGGGAATAAAGTGACAGAGTAATGAGGTCAGATGAGTTGCTCTGAGAGTACTGGTGAGAAAGAGGTCAATTAAGGTCAGAAAACTAAACAACTATGAAGGATCACAAAAGGAATTTGCGAATACATAGTTTTTTAGGACTTTGCCAAAACCAGTGAAGAAGGCCCCTGACTGGAGGTAATAATGGAGTTTGTTCTAGTCACAGCAAACTAAGGAAAAATTAGCACAACCACAAACGAGAACAACGAGCCAGGAAAAAATAAGGGTTGCGGAGATGAAGATGAAGATAGATGTATAGGAGTACAGCAGGGAAAAGCAGGTGCATGGTGGATATAAAAGGATTTCTGTAGCACAGTAGAGCATTTGCAAACAGATAGCTGGTAAAGACGAAGTAATAGAGTTTATACAGCAATAAAAACATTATTGAGAAAATGTAAGCTTTTTTTTTTTTTTGTCATTACAGGTTGACCTCTATATAAAAATGTATTTCTATTGAACATTGCATTTTTCTATTACTTGCACTCTTTTGACACGTTCTACATTGTAGTGTGTTTTTTCCATCCCCCTTTTTCATTGGGTGGTATACCAATTGGATTACTACTTGTATAAATACTAAGAGGTAGTCATGAGCTGTGCTACCAGATTACATACACTAGGAGGTAATCAGGGGCTCTACTAAGTGGTTACACATACCAGCAGGTCACTAGAGTCATTACTACTAGGTTACACATACTAGCTGGGAACCAGAAGTACTAATACCAGGTTACACATACTAGCTGGGAACCAGAATTACTAATACCAGGTTACACATACTACCAGAGAACCAGAATTACTAATACCTGGTTACACATATATTACCAGAGAACCAGAATTACTAATACCTGGTTACACATATTACCAGAGAACCAGAATTACTAATACCTGGTTACACATATTACCAGAGAACCAGAAGTACTAATACCAGGTTACACATACTACCAGAGAACCAGAATTACTAATACCAGGTTACACATATTACCAGAGAACCAGAATTACTAATACCTGGTTACACATATTACCAGAGAACCAGAATTACTAATATCAGGTGACACATACTACCAGAGAACCAGAATTACTAATACCAGGTTACACATACTACCAGAGAACCAGAATTACTAATACCAGGTTACACATACTACCAGAGAACTAGAATTACTAATACCAGGTTACACATACTACCAGAGAACCAGAATTACTAATACCAGGTTACACATATTACCAGAGAACCAGAATTACTAATACCTGGTTACACATATTACCAGAGAACCAGAATTACTAATACCAGGTGACACATACTACCAGAGAACCAGAATTACTAATACCTGGTTACACATATTACCAGAGAACCAGAATTACTAATACCAGGTTACACATATTACCAGAGAACCAGAATTACTAATACCTGGTTACACATACTACCAGAGAACCAGAATTACTAATACCAGGTTACACATATTACCAGAGAACCAGAAGTACTAATACCTGGTTACACATATTACCAGAGAACCAGAATTACTAATACCTGGTTACACATACTACCAGAGAACCAGAATTATTAATACCAGGTTACACATACTACCAAAGAACCAGAATTACTAATACCAGGTCACACATACTACCAGAGAACCAGAATTACTAATACCAGGTTACACATACTACCAGAGAACCAGAATTACTAATACCAGGTCACACATACTACCAGAGAACCAGAATTACTAATACCAGGTGACACATACTACCAGAGAATCAGAATTACTACCTGGTTACACATGCTACCAGAGAACCAGAATTACTAATACCAGGTGACACATACTACCAGAGAACCAGAATTACTAATACCTGGTTACACATACTACCAGAGGACCAGAATTACTAATACCAGGTTACACATACTACCAGAGAACCAGAATTACTAATACCAGGTGACACATACTACCAGAGAACCAGAATTACTAATACCTGGTTACACATACTACCAGAGAACCAGAATTACTAATACCTGGTTACACATACTACCAGAGAACCAGAATTACTAATACCAGGTTACACATACTACCAGAGAACCAGAATTACTAATACCTGGTTACACATATTACCAGAGAACCAGAATTACTAATACCAGGTGACACATACTACCAGAGAACCAGAATTACTAATACCTGGTTACACATATTACCAGAGAACCAGAAGTACTAATACCAGGTTACACATACTACCAGAGAACCAGCATTACTAATACCAGGTTACACATATTACCAGAGAACCAGAATTACTAATACCTGGTTACACATATTACCAGAGAACCAGAATTACTAATACCAGGTGACACATACTACCAGAGAACCAGAATTACTAATACCAGGTTACACATACTACCAGAGAACCAGAATTACTAATACCAGGTTACACATACTACCAGAGAACCAGAATTACTAATACCAGGTTACACATACTACCAGAGAACCAGAATTACTAATACCAGGTTACACATATTACCAGAGAACCAGAATTACTAATACCTGGTTACACATATTACCAGAGAACCAGAATTACTAATACCAGGTGACACATACTACCAGAGAACCAGAATTACTAATACCTGGTTACACATATTACCAGAGAACCAGAATTACTAATACCAGGTTACACATATTACCAGAGAACCAGAATTACTAATACCTGGTTACACATACTACCAGAGAACCAGAATTACTAATACCAGGTTACACATATTACCAGAGAACCAGAAGTACTAATACCTGGTTACACATATTACCAGAGAACCAGAATTACTAATACCTGGTTACACATACTACCAGAGAACCAGAATTATTAATACCAGGTTACACATACTACCAAAGAACCAGAATTACTAATACCAGGTCACACATACTACCAGAGAACCAGAATTACTAATACCAGGTTACACATACTACCAGAGAACCAGAATTACTAATACCAGGTCACACATACTACCAGAGAACCAGAATTACTAATACCAGGTGACACATACTACCAGAGAATCAGTATTACTACCTGGTTACACATGCTACCAGAGAACCAGAATTACTAATACCAGGTGACACATACTACCAGAGAACCAGAATTACTAATACCTGGTTACACATACTACCAGAGAACCAGAATTACTAATACCAGGTTACACATACTACCAGAGAACCAGAATTACTAATACCAGGTGACACATACTACCAGAGAACCAGAATTACTAATACCTGGTTACACATACTACCAGAGAACCAGAATTACTAATACCTGGTTACACATACTACCAGAGAACCAGAATTACTAATACCAGGTTACACATACTACCAGAGAACCAGAATTACTAATACCTGGTTACACATATTACCAGAGAACCAGAATTACTAATACCAGGTGACACATACTACCAGAGAACCAGAATTACTAATACCTGGTTACACATATTACCAGAGAACCAGAATTACTAATACCAGGTTACACATACTACCAGAGAACCAGAATTACTAATACCAGGTAACACATACTACCAGAGAACCAGAATTACTAATACCAGGTTACACATACTACCAGAGAACCAGAATTACTAGTACCAGGTTACACATACTACCAGAGAACCAGAATTACTAATACCAGGTTACACATACTACCAGAGAACCAGAATTACTAGTACCAGGTTACACATACTACCAGAGAACCAGAATTACTAATACCAGGTTACACATACTACCAGAGAACCAGAATTACTGGGGGGGGCGTGGCTTGGACGTCGACCGGGATGGCAGCATAAGCACTGAGCTCCGCTCCACCGGCTCTCCAAAAGCCCTAAACTAAAGCCAAATTTCAGCACTCATGGGACGAAACCATAGGGGTGACCCCTCGGGGACCCCCAGACACTCACAATCCAGCCAATCTCACGGTCCGATGGATGATTTTCTGCAAACGCCGGCCGATATGCACGATGAGGCCGAAGGCCCCAACATGGCGGCACAACCCTCAGGGCGAGACGGCACCCCTGCACCTACAATGGAAGGCATCGGAGAAGAACTCCGAACAATATCAGCAGCAATGGCCACGATGGCCACGAAAGCAGACCTCCTGGTCCTGACCACCACGATCCAGGACGCAATGCGGGCGGATCTGGCCGGGCTCCGGACGGAGGTGACGGCACAGGGCACCCGACTACAAGCCCTGGAACACTCCCACGAGGCCCAAACACACAGAATCACGGCAACCGACACTGCCTTAGCGAGACAGGGCGATCTCCTGCTCCAAATGAGGAGATCAGTCGAAGACCTCGACAACCGCGGCCGTAGATGCAATATTAGGGTCCGTGGTATGCCCGAGGCAGAAGACGAAGAAGACATAGAAAGCACCCTAACAGCGTTATTCTGCCTCATCCTACCTGGTGACACCCTGCCACCGCTCAGATATGAAAGAGCACATAGGGCCCTGCGCCCTCGATCTATCGAGGAAGGCCCCAGAGACATAATTTGCTGCATCCACTCATTCGCCACGAAAGACGCCATCATGAAGGCAGCTAGAGCCCGGCCCACATGGGACTTTCATGGTGCGCGCATCTCGCTGTTTAATGATCTGTCTCCGACCACCCTGGACGCTAGAAGGGCTTTGCGGCCTATCACCTCCCTGCTAAGAGACCGCAATATACCATACAGATGGGGCTTCCCTTTCTCCTTATCGGCAAGACACCGGAATGGCTGGGTAACGCTCCGCGGGCTGGATGAGGCCCCCGGCTTTCTGGAAGAACTGGAGCTCCCCCCTACACCTATACCGAACTGGATCCTGGGGCCCGGAATAAGACCACAACGTATGCCCCGCCGGCAGAGAAACCACTCACCACCGGGACCTGCTCATCATCGTCGACTCATTAAAGCAGAGACGTTCCCAATACTGAGGTACTGTCCCCCCCTTTGCTGAACCGACCAGGCCCTGACCGCTGGCCCGTTCACACATGGCATACCTACCGAACGCAGTGGACTGGGCGTATGCCCCCCCCCCCCCCCAGAGATGTACCACCTGACTGCCATGTTTATTGCCATCTGGGGTTCCCGTTTTCTCTCCCCCCCCCCCCCTTCCCGCCTTGCCCCCTCTTTCCTATACGCAAGACCTCCTCCACAGCTGCTCACTAAGGGCCCCTAACCGACACTTTTGGGAGGGGGGAAACGGTGGGGTGGACTGGGCTGATCAATTCCCCCTCCTGCCTTGAGGCATCGAACTGGGCCCTCACCTTGCCACGCGGCCCAGTACTGGGAGATGGGACTCTCTGACTCACACTCCTGGACTGTCACAGTATACCACATCTCAGACTTTGCTTCATGGACATGATAAGTATCATTACTTTCCTTTACAAATATGGTTATCTACATTTAATATGTTCACACAAGCTGATGTTTGCTAACTTTCGTATATTACGCATTAACTGAACTGTTAGCACCATGCTCAATTACGCTTTGAATTGCAGATGGGGGGTGTGGGGGCCGGGGGGGTGGGGGAGGTCCGGAGGACCAGCTGTGTATGCCACTACCATAGATGGGAAAGTAATGTACCGAAGAAAGGGAGTATGGGAGACGCACAACAGGGAACGGGACTCAGTGGGGAGGGGGGGCGAGCGGGAGGGGTGGGTGGCGGGGAGTGGGGGGGTGGGCGGGGGGGCGGGAGGGGGGTGGGAGGGAAGGAGAGAGGAATAGGAGAAGTAACAAGGAAGGGGGGGGGGCGGGCTGGGGGGGGGGGTGGCTGGGGGAGGGTGGGAGGGGGGGGGAGACGGGCCTAGAGAAGTGAATCACCGCAACAACCACGATGCGGGTGTTAGATCACACCGCTACCACTACCTTTTCACAATAACCCCCACTCGCTGTACTATGAGCATCATGACCACGTATACCCCTGAGACCAACGTGAAGATGAGGCCCGCCCCCCCACATACTATATTCGTGCACCCGGTGGAACCTCCCGCCCTCGAGGGCACTCTGCATGGGAGGTGGGACGGGTGGGGAACGAGCTGCTATAACCTACTTAAGCTCCACTACACCTAATGTTTCGGGCTGACGGGACGCATGGGGCGGGACGGGGGGGATGGGGGGGACAGAACGAATCATTTACAATCAGATTGGGAAACTAGATAGAAATGAACGGTGGCCGACACGTCCAATGGAGGATGCTGAGGGCCTTATATATGTTAAATGTTATTACTGTTAACTGACTCATCTTCATTTGTATATGTTGCTGGATTGGACACCTTCAGGTACATCCACATCTCCCATGATCAACAACATACGGGCTAGGAACCGGCTGGAGCGGGTACTATTGACCCCTATCTGTTTACACATTTAAATACGCTTCACTATTTTCGGTTTCGACCCCAGTCATTGCTCTACATAATCACTTGCGCACATATCTCGGCGGAGCCACAGGCACACTCACCTATCGATCTGGTTATCGGGGTGACGCCTGGTCACTCGCGCCGAGGCGTAAGTGTCACTCCTTCTCGAAGGAGACTCTAGGATAGTATTAACATCTATCCACCGGGGATACTTCCCCACAGGGGGGCTCCCTTTGCCCACCCCTATTTTAATTTCTCAACCCACACTACTTACCTTACACCTACACTCACTCCCACGCACGAAAGAACTGAACATTGACACCTCAGGGAAAAAGTCGGGGACGCGACGGACGATTAACGAGACCACCTGACACTCACACGACCACCTACATAAACTCCGACCGGACACACGGGCACCCATAGGACAGCGCTACACACATACCCTCGCTGGGCTGCGCCGTCGGCTGGGAGTCTTGTGCCGCCTGGGCGGACCCCCTGGGGTCGGAAACATCTAGCAACAGACGAGACCATGGCATACCAAAGCTCCCCAATGACAGTCATGACGCTCAACTGCAGAGGCCTGAACATGCCGGAACGGCGCTCCCATCTATTGAGGACGTTGAGGCGAAAACATATCTCGATCGCTATGCTCCAAGAAACCCACTTTCGAGACGACGCGGCGCCCAAGCTCCGCAACGCCTACTATCCGATCAGCTACTGTAATAATCACCCGCTGGCTCGACGGGCAGGGGTAGCGATACTCATAGCTGCCGACTTGGGATTTCAAGAACTAGACAGGTTGACAGACGACCAGGGCCGTTTCCTTTTCCTCAAAGGACTGATAGCTGACAGAATATTCACATTCGCATCTATCTATGCTCCCAATTCAAAGCAAGCACGATTCCTACGGACAACACTGCGTAAACTGCACGACTTCTCGGAGGGTGCCCTGATCGTAGGAGGTGATTTTAATGCCCCCCTGGACCCACTTACAGACTCCTCTACGGGACACAGCAGCCTACCTCAGACCCACATTAGATCCATACGGAAGTCTATGGGAGAACTGTCCTTGGTTGACTGTTGGAGAACGTTACACCCCACTAGCAGAGACTACACGCACTACTCGATAATACATAATCGCTACTCCCGGATTGACTACATTCTCATTAAACAGGAAGGCCTATCGCGATTGAGAAAGGCATCCATTGAACCGGCAACATGGTCTGACCACGGCTCGGTCCAGATAGAACTGGAATCCCCGTTATTCAAGCCGGCGATCCGGTCCTGGCGCCTAAATGAGTCCCTACTCCAGGACCTAGCGGTGCGAACTGAGATCTCTAGGACCTTAGAACAGTACTTTGAGGAAAACGGGACCGACGGAACATCCCCGGTGTCCGTATGGGAAGCGCATAAGAGTGTCTTACGTGGCACTCTTATCAGTATCGCAACCCGCAAACGACACAGGCGATGTCCGCCCTATACGGCACCATCTCACGACTCGAGCTCCAACACAAACGCTCCCAACTAGTCGAAACATATGCCGAACTGACAGAAGCCCGACGCAACCTGACAACCCTCCTCACACAACGACACTTACGTTCGATTCAAAAATCGAAAAACTTCTTCTATACACACGCGAACAAAGGGGGAAGATTCTTAGCACGGCTACTACGAGGAGAATCAACACGCACACAGGTACGCAAGATTCGCCTGGCCTCGGGATCCACATCACAGTTTCCCGAGGACATAGCGCGGGAGTTTCGGGAATACTATGCCTCGCTATATAACCTACACCGACCCCAGGACCCACCACACCGACGAGACATGGAACAACGAGAGCGGCAGTACCTACAGGACAACATCCAAACGAGAATCAACCCAGAAGCGGCACTCATACTGGATGAGCTAATTACAACCGACGACCTAGCCGCGGCGCTTAAAGGTACGAAGACGGGGAAGGCCCCGGGCCCGGACGGATTCTCTACGGGTTACTACAAACACTTCGCCCCACTATTACTACCGTGGCTAACTAAAGCTATTAACAAAGTGGCGGAGGGAGCACAGTTTGGCATGGAATCCCTAATGGCTACTATTACGGTGATACTTAAACCTGGGAAAGACCCGGAACAATGCAGCAGCTATCGCCCAATTTCCTTGCTGAAAGTAGATACAAAGCTCCTTACGAAGGTCCTAGCCACTAGACTCCAAAGAGTCCTACCGAACCTTGTCCATGTAGACCAGACGGGATTTATCCCAGGCCGTGAGGCACGGGACAGTACACTACACCTGTTTTCCATACAACATCACGCACGGAAATACCAGAAACCTCTCCTATTATTATCAACAGATGCGGAAAAGGCATTTGACCGAGTGGACTGGTCATATATGTTCCGAACTCTCCGGCATATGGGCGTTGGACAGCGGACTATGGCTTGGATCGCGGCCCTATACAGCTCCCCAAGGGCGTCAGTACGGGTCAATGGAGCGCTAACCACTAACTTTAGCATCGCGAACGGTACCAGACAGGGTTGCCCCTTGTCGCCTCTCCTGTTCGCCCTGTCCCTGGAGCCACTCCTACAAGCGATCCGAAATCACCCGGATATACATGGATACTCATGGCAAGGCACGGAACATAAAGTAGCCGCATATGCGGATGATCTCCTATTCTTTGTCTCCCAGCCACGGATCACACTACCCTGCATACTCTCCGAAATAGACAAATTCGGCCAGATCTCGGGATTCAAATTGAACCTAGCAAAATGCGAGGCACTCAACATTACAACCCAGCCGGCAGATTACGAGGCCCTGGGCCCTCTATTCCCCTTCCGCTGGTGTACAAAGGCGATGAAATACCTAGGAATCTGGATCCCCTCGGACCCACAAGACATCTATAAACTTAACTTCACATCGCTCCTAGAGAAGATCGAACTGGACCTGAAGCGGTGGGCGCACTCGCACATTACATGGCACGGCCGCGTAGCGGTCCTCAAAATGAACGTGCTCCCGAGGGTCCTCTACCTGTTCCAAACCACACCCATAGCCTTGCCATCAACATTCTTCTCAACATTCTTCAAATCGGCGGTCATCCACTACATATGGAGAGGGGAAAGATCCAGGCTGCGCCATGACCTACTGTGCCTACCCAGACACAGGGGGGGCTTGGCGTTGCCGGACTTTAAAAAATACCACCAGGCGGCAACGCTACAACGTATCCTCGAGTGGCACGAGACCACCACAGACAAACAATGGGTGGACCTGGACAGGGAGGGCAACCCAGCAAAGCTGAAGGCGTCGGTATGGCAGAGACGGGCGACGAGGGGCAGCAGGAGACAGGCCGAGGGCCCGGTGGCACACACACTACTCTCATGGGAGAGCCTCAGAGAGACACCCGGGATATCCCCGACCCCGAGCCCCCTGATGCCGATTGCCTATAACCCCAACATAGGGGGGGGATTGCCCACGGAAGCCTGGAAATTTCTGGGAGACGAGGACTACATCCCGATACGGAAGGTCACCCAGGACGGCGCCCTAAAGACACTGAACACACTGCTAGAAGGCCGCCAACGATCCCCGATGTCCATTCTCCGATATATCCAACTGAAACACTTCTTAGCATCTTTACCTCACAAAGACAAACTACAGAGGGAACTGAACTCTGCACTCGAGGCACACCGCTTGAAAGGACCATCTCGAATCTCTACCAATGCCTGCTGACCGAGCCCACAACAGGTACCAATACCTTCCAACGACGATGGGAATGGGCCATGAACAAGACCTTCACCCAGACACAATGGGAGACAGCTCTAATATGGCAACATAAGAGCTCCTCTAGCTCTCGCTATCAGGAAGTAAATTACAAGCTGATATCAATGTGGTATAGAACACCAGTACTACTACATAGGATCTTCCCTACCACACCACCGACGTGCTGGAGGTGCCTGGAAGAAAACGGGACCCTACTGCACATCTGGTGGGACTGTAGACTCATCGCACCGTTCTGGGAACAAATTGAATCAGATATTCACCTGATCCTCGGTGAGGACACCGGATGGTCGGCGGAACTGGCCCTACTGCACATATCCACTCACTCAATAGCTGCCTACAAGAGGTCGGTCCTACGCCATCTTCTGAATGCGGCCAAGTCGCTTATCCCGATACACTGGAGGACAACAGATACCCCCACCAGGGACGAGTGGATCCACAGAGTCGATGACATCAGAGCTGCGGAATCACTTCAAGCGGAACTGACGGGCAGGGAGGCAAAATGCGCGGCTGTCTGGGCACCATGGCTCGTCTTTCGGATGCGACCATAGGGGGGGCCCGCCGGGGGGGGACCGGGCCCGGGGGGCGGCGCAGCCCTCGAGTACCACCAGCCTTACACTCATATGACCTACAGCAACCCTAACCAGCTGGCAACGGCTGCCACCACACTTCACGAACCAGCCGCATCTCACTGATAAGACGTATACACAACCACAACTAACCCACAACGATAGGAACGCTCTTATGAACCACATCCACGCGCATGGGACCGGCCGACAGGCCCACACCCATGAACTGCCCACACTCGTACTAGGTGGCGACCTCATGACCATGAATCTATCAACTACAAGACACCCAACGCACTGACACAGCAACTACGGACAGTCTACCCACGATAGATAGGATAGTAGCGACTGGATGAGAACGAATCAGACACACCTCACATCTTGACCCTCGGGGCGACACGAGACCCACTGATGACCGCATACGGGACTTACACACCCTTGCACTACCTGGCTACCTAAATAGAAATCACACCGGACCTTATGAGATCGGAACCAACTCGACTATTGATGGGGCCCCCTTAACACTACTATACAACCCCGTTAATCCCGCTCTGCCCCTCGTATATTCCTCGACCGCACAGCACCATTCCCTTTCAACAACATCAACAACACCGAACCCATTTGGGTTCTACCACACACCGACACACTACACCACAACACAGGGCCGCCACCAGAAATTTTGGGGCCCCTAACTCAGCTCAGGGTCTGGGCCCCCTGAGGCCCGCCTCCAAATACCGCTCACTGGGTCCACACACAGACACAAACGCACACACTGATACATACTAACAGACACACATACTGAAACAGACATACACGCATACAGGCATACATACTGACACACACATACTGAGACATACACACAGGCATACATAGTGACAGACAGACACACATACATACATACACACACACACACACACACACACATTCATACATACAGACACTGACATCCATACACACATACATTCATAATGGCATACAGACTGACATACATGCATATATACAGACATACTGACAGACATACATGCATACAGACATCCATACACACATACACACAGACCTACGTTCATAATAATATGCAGACATACATTCATACTGACATACAGACATACATATATACATATATAATGACATACAGAAATACATATACACATACATAGACATACATACAGACATACATGCATACAGACATACATGTATGCATACAGACATACACAAACATACATAGACAGACATACATACGTAGACATACGTGCATGCAGTCAGACAGACATAGACATACACACAGACATGCATCCAGACATACATACATACATACACACAGACCTACGTTCATAATAATATGCAGACATACATTCATACTGACATACAGACATACATATATACATATATAATGACATACAGACATACATATACACATACATAGACATACATACATGCATACAGACATATACATACAGACAGACATACATACATAGACATACACACAGACATACATACATACACACATAGACATACAGACAGACAGACATACACAGACAGACATACATACATACATGCATGCATACAGACATACACGCATACAGACAGACAGACAGAGACATACAGACAGACAGGCATGCATCCAGACAGACATACATACATAGACATACATGCATACAGACATGCAGACAGACATACATACACATACATGCATCCAGACACACAGACATACACGCATACATACAGACATAGACAGAAAGACAGACAGACATGCATGCATCCAGACAGACCTACATACATAGACATACATGCATACAGACATACACATACAGACAGACATACATTCAGACAGACATACATACACAGACATGCATACAGACACACATACATACATACAGACATACACGTACATGCATACAGACACACAGACATGCATACAGACATGCATACAGACACACAGACATGCATACAGACACACAGACATACGCATACAGACACACAGACATACGCATACAGACACACAGACATACGCATACAGACACACAGACATACGCATACAGACACACAGACATACGCATACAGACACACAGACATACGCATACAGACACACAGACATACGCATACAGACACACAGACATACGCATACAGACACACAGACATACGCATACAGACACACAGACATACGCATACAGACACACAGACATACGCATACAGACACACAGACATACGCATACAGACACACAGACATACGCATACAGACACACAGACATACGCATACAGACACACAGACATACGCATACAGACACACAGACATACGCATACAGACACACACACATACGCATACAGACACACACACATACGCATACAGACACACACACATACGCATACAGACACACACATACATGCATACAGACAGACATACAGACAGACACACATACACATACATGCATACATACAGACAGACACACATACACATACATGCATACAGACACACAGACATACATACAGACACACACACACACACATACATACACATACATGCATACATACAGATACATACATTGCTGCTTGCACATCTTATGGGACATGTTTTACATTACCCAACTTTTATCAAGGAGCACAGTTTATGCTGGTGACACACCTCACCCCATAACAGCTCTATAATTACCAGCACTACCACCAGCACCCCCAGGTAATGGTCAAGGTCTAAGTTTTTGTCAAACTGCCCCAAAGTTGTTTAGGAGATGGCACCATAAAAGCCATCTCACAGACAGACAGACAGACATACACATACATGCATACAGACAGACAGACATACAGACAGACACAGACATACATACATACATACATGCACACACACAGCTCATTTTCCAGCCACCCTTCTGTCTCTTACCTTTTCTTTGCAGGTGGGTGGCCGGGGATGATGGGAGTCGGCGCTGCTCCCTCTTCATTGCCGGGCTCTCCCTCTTTACGGCTGGGCGGGCGGGCGCGCTCCTCCCGCGCGGAGTGAGCTGGGAGGAAGTGAGCACTTCCTCCCAGCAGCACTTGCGGCTGCTTTTTTTTTTTTTTAAAGGGGCCCGGTCGCGCTATACAACGGCCATAGCGCTGACCGGGCCCCTGAAGGAGGGGGCTCATCGGGTGGCCCTAAGTGTGTGGGCCACCCGATGGGCCCCACACGTGGGGCCCGGGCGTCCGGGCCCCCCAGGGCCGCCGGGCCCATGACAACTGTTATGGTTGTCATGCCCTGATGGCGGCCCTGCCACAACACACTCTCATACCTCTCACTAAAACACACATGAACCCAAGGCTCAGTTGCCTCTAAATCTACCCGCACAGCACTAGCCCGCAGTTGATTGACCCTGGTGACTGACGTACCTAACAAGTGCTATGATGTTGCGCCTCCCGAGAGGGTACGAGGCATCACCTGACACTGCCGCTCTACTGCTACCTGAGCCTGCCACAGCCAATGTTTATACTCTACAATATGTATCATGTAGTGTTATGTTCTTACTATATTGATCCTGTTCTTTATATCTTACACTTTTTCTGCGGGCCTGCGTGCCCAAATTATATATACCTGTATAACTCAATAAAACGTGATTAATAAAAAAAAAAAAAAAAAAAGAGAACCAGAATTACTAATACCAGGTTACACATATTACCAGAGAACCAGAAGAACTAATACCAGGTTACACATACTACCAGAGAACCAGAATTACTAGTACCAGGTTACACATACTACCAGAGAACCAGAATTACTAATACCAGGTTACACATACTACCAGAGAACCAGAATTACTAATACCAGGTAACACATACTACCAGAGAACCAGAATTACTAGTACCAGGTTACACATACTACCAGAGAACCAGAATTACTAATGCCAGGTTACACATACTACCAGAGAACCAGAATTACTAATACCAGGTTACACATACTACCAGAGAACCAGAATTACTAATACCAGGTTACATATATTACCAGAGAACCAGAAGAACTAATACCAGGTTACACATACTACCAGAGAACCAGAATTACTAGTACCAGGTTACACATACTACCAGAGAACCAGAATTACTAATACCAGGTTACACATACTACCAGAGAACCAGAATTACTAATACCAGGTAACACATACTACCAGAGAACCAGAATTACTAGTACCAGGTTACACATACTACCAGAGAACCAGAATTACTAATACCAGGTTACACATACTACCAGAGAACCAGAATTACTAGTACCAGGTTACACATACTACCAGAGAACCAGAATTACTAATACCAGGTTACACATACTACCAGAGAACCAGAATTACTAATACCAGGTTACACATACTACCAGAGAACCAGAATTACTAGTACCAGGTAACACATACTACCAGAGAACCAGAATTACTAGTACCAGGTTACACATACTACCAGAGAACCAGAATTACTAGTACCAGGTTACACATACTACCAGAGAACCAGAATTACTAATGCCAGGTTACACATATTACCAGAGAACCAGAATTACTAATACCAGGTTACATATACCAGCCGGGATCCATGTACACTATTAGCAGTGCCAGCTTCTTTACTGATTATGTAATAAACAGGTTTTATTTTTCACCAGCTTTATTTTATAGTTGCTAGTTCTTTTCTCTATCTGCTCAACGTGATTAATTACTCTGATTAATTACTCTCTGAATTCAGAGATGCAAACACTATAGACATGATGCACTGAGAGTCTTTTCAAGATGTACAATTATTTCATGCTGTCCTAACAGATCAAAAACTCACCCAGAGAAAGGCTGGAGAGCGCGGTGGCGATGGTCAGTGGTGACATAAAGATGTTGCTAGTTGGATACTTGTTTGCTTGTATACGGTAAAGATCATAACCAAAATTGGATGCCGAGGACGCAAGCCTGTTAACTGGGCTCTTGTAGAATGGATCTTCTTCTTCCTCTACCTGTGACGTGGGGACCTGCAAAACAAGGAATCCTTAAAATCAGCTTAAAATCCCTGAAAAATTAGAAAAAAAGGAAGAAAAAGCATTTTTTGTTTCTTTATATTTTTTGGTCTTGAGTAATTTTGTGATATGAAGAAATATAGAATTCATCTTGTTTAGCACTAAATTGGTTTATAGCGGGCACTAAGTACTGTGAAAATGTTCCGCCAGAAGGAGTCTGACTGTTCTCTAACTGTGATAGAATTTCATATCTTTGTGTGGCCTACAGATAGTCTCACAAAAATGAGAATTCAAAGTGAATTTCACATTTAAGGCCACATTAGCCAAACTGAAAGTATATCTGACTTAGGGAATATTTCCATATTGGCTAGGAAGAAGATTAATCAATCCACTTGATTATTACTCGAGAGCAGAAGAAAACTTTGTTTCATTTGGACCATTTGTTCTGAACGTGTCTTCCTTCACCATGCTTGGTTCACTTCATTGGGGGGCTGTTTTAGTTTGTTTGAATATCATTAAATTTTGACCTCTATTATTAACCCCTTTAGTTCACATCTTTCATACTAAAATATATGCCAGCAGTTTGTCTAGCAAATGGCAAATATATAGATTAGGAGAAAAACCTATTTAAAAATGTTTTTACTCCAAGCTGTCAGTCAATTCCACAGTAGATCCTTCTGCTCTCCACCCATAGCAACCACAGCATTATGGAATCTCCCTGGTTGGCGCTTCTAGCGCCAGCTAGGGAGTATAGAAACGAAGGCAAATGAAAGCGGAATGAGGTAGAGCGGAGGAGCAGAGGACAGTCTGGACAAACACAAAGCATGAAGATAGTGGCGCTGGAATAAAGGAAAAGTGAGTAAATCTTAATATTATTATTACATTAAATACACCGTGTGTCTTTGTGAAATATGGTGTATTCAATATATATGGGAGCAAGTTAATGTAAGTAAATTTTTATATAGGTTCACTTTGAATATATTCATATTATATACCTCCACATATATTAGATGTTTTTGTATTCACTAATATAATATAGGTAAATAATGAAATTATTTAAAATTAGTGATTTTATATGTAGGTAAAGACCATAGAAGATAGGAAACAAATTAGAGACTTACAGCACAATTTATAAATAGTTACTGTGAAAATATATAGTGGTAGCTATCACTATGGAGATATGATCAATGTATCCCAGTGTATGTAAAGTATTGGGAGACGTGTTCATCTACAGGGCTGTGCAACACTCAGTAGGTCATCCTTTGAGATTTTACATTCTGCAAAGGAAAGAGTTCTGTTCAATAAGCGTATTAAAAAATATTGATTTTTCTGACTAGGGAGGCCATTTAATCAAATACAGCTCTTGTTCCATAATCTATTCTGCCTTTATAACACTTAAAATTATGGCAATTTGTGAGTTCTGTAATACAATATGAATACAATTAATACCGCAGTGCAGTTAAGGACTATAGTGCACTCCAAACACTATAACAACTGCAGTACACTATAGTGGTTATGGTGCCAGAAGTGCCATGGAAAACCTATTATTAGAAATCCAGCTGACAACTTGCCCGGGGTCCATCAGGCATTCTTTTGGAGTTGGAATCTGTTTGTATTGAGTTAAGTACGGCAGTGCATTGGCCAAGAGTGATCAGCAGATGAGCTAGCCCTGCACACCACAGTTTAGCTCAGCAGAGCAAATGCAAGCTCCATGTAGGAGCTTCAAGCTCTCACTGGTGGAAGTGATTGGCACTCGGCGGGCACCAGGTAAGTCAAATTAGCACTCCTGTCACCTTAGCGAGTACAGTGTGCTGTAGATGTTATAGTGCTTGGAGTCATTGTAGGACTGGCAAGAAGGGCAAAGGGGCACTGAAACACTATCATGGAAAGCATGGCAGGGGGGCCTCAAACAATTCTGAAAATTAAATTAGCTAAAAGTGTGTTGAGCTGTCTATCCTGGTACTGCGTGGGTTTGTATATGGGCTGGTGGCTTGTGCTCTCAATGCACTCCAGGCCTGGAGTAGCACATTGTATATTTCCCCTGCTTGGTATGTTTCTTTAAACCACTTTAATACTTGTCCGGTGATAGCAGTCGAGGTGCAACTCATCAGCGCTGTCTTGTAAATTACAATCCTTTTGATTGTACTGTATAGTAGAAAATAGAGAAAGCAGAGAACGTGGCCACGTGGATTTAGCGGGATCATAAAAGTCTTAATTTGTGGCAGATTACAGATTTTTTTTACATGCTATGTATATTTAGATAATAATTGGAACAGGTTGCTTCAACACATCTGTAGCAAGACACGGCAGAACAAAAAAATCCAAGTGAACTGTCTGATTCAGATTAGTGGACAGATGATCCCCGTAGTCAGTGAAACAGACTCACCACTTTCTGGAGTATTAGAATCCGACTGAGGCCTGAAATATTAAAGGGATACTATAGTCACCAAAACTACTTTAGCATAATGCAGCGGTTTTGGTTTATAGATCATGTCCCAGCAGTCTCACTGCTCAATTCTCTGCCATTTAGGAGTTAAATCACTTTGTTTATACAGCCACAGTCACAGCCTTCCTAATCACTTCCTGTGAAGAGTCATCTATTGTTTATACTTTCTTCATTGTACAGTTTGTTTAATTTAGAATCATAGGCTTAGGAGCCGAAACGTTGCTCTTATTTTGGTGAGGTGGTGAACCCACGAATAAATTCACCTTCTATATCCTGGAGTGCTGCCTGTGTTTTTCTTCTTTGATACTACATTGGTGGATTCAGCGGTGTTCATCCTACACACAGAGCGCCCCCTTGGTGGAAGGCTGGAGCATATGTGCAGGACCTAAGTGCAGGGTATTCTGTTTTTGTTGGACTGTTTAATTTAGAATGTCTCCTGCTCTGTTAATAGCTTGCTAGACCCTGCAGAAGCAGGGTCTAGCAAGCTATTAAAGTTTAATTTACAGAGCAGGAGATAAAACTTTTAAAGTAAGTTACATCTGATTGAAAGTGAAAAATAAATAAAAATGTATTTGATTTGTAAAGTGGCGAGTTCTAGCTGTGCAGCCAGTCCATCGCATCAACAGATGACAGTTGTTACTTATATTATCAAACAGTATCGTTTTAAAAAATCTGGTCAGATGTAGCCAAATGGGTTTTTCTCCACTCATCATCCAGCGTCAAACTTGTACAGTTTCTGTAGAACTGCCTCATGAAGACACTTCAACAACCCACCACCACATGCATTTAAATGGTATGCATCACACACATTAACACAGGTCAAATATGTCACAAACATACAGGGGCGGACTGACCGGTCGGGCACTTCGGACATGGTCCGAGGGCCCGGCCGGGAGGGGGGCCCGCCATCAGGGGGCCCGGCCGCCCCTTTAAATGCTGCAGCCGCCTGAGCGCTCTCTTAAGAGCGCTCAGGCGGCTGCAGCTTCTCACCTCCCCTCCCCGTAGCGTGGCCGAGCTGCCCTGCGTCCGCGGTGCCGGCCGGAGTGATAGGAAAGTGCACACACACTGAGTGTGCACCTTCCTGTCAGTCCGGCCGGGTACAGGAAACAGAAACTCCTGTTCCGCGCGGAACAGGAGTTTCTGTTTCCTGTACCCGGCCGGACTGACAGGAAGGTGCACACTCAGTGTGTGTGCACCTTCTTATCACTCCGGCCGGCACCGCGGACGCAGAGCAGCTCGGCCACGCTACGGGGAGGGGGTAAAAAGAGGGAGGGAGGGAGGGAGGGGGGGAGTTAAAAGAGAGAGAGGGGGGGATTAACCCCTTAAGGACCAAACTTCTGGAATAAAATGGAATAATGACGTGTCACACACGTCATGTGTCCTTAAGGGGTTAAAAGAGAGGGGGGGGGGTTAAAAGAGAGAGGGAGGGGGGGTTAAAAGAGAGAGTGGGAGGGGGGGTTAAAAGAAAGAGGGGGGGGTTAAAAGAGAGAGGGGGGGTTAAAAGAGAGAGGGGGTAAAAATAGAGAGGGGAGTAGGGGGGGTAAAAAGAGAGAGGGAGGGGGTAAGAAGAGAGAGGGAGGGGGGTAAGAAGAGAGAGGGAGGGGGGTAAGAAGAGAGAGGGAGGGGGTAAGAGGAGGGAGGGGAGTAAGAAGAGGGGGAGGGGGAGTAAAAGAGGAAGGGGGGAGTAAGAAGAGGGGGAGGGGAGAGTAAGAAGAGGGGGGAGGGGGGTAAGAAGAGGGGAGAGTAAGAAGAGGGGGGGAGTAAAGGGGGTAAGAAGAGGGGAGGGGGGAGTAAAAAGAGGAAGGGGGAGTAAGAAGAGGGGGGAGGGGGGTAAGAAGAGGGGGGAGGGGGTAAGAAGAGCGGGGAGGGGGTAAGAAGAGGTGGGAGTAAGAAGAGGGGGAGGGGGGAGTAAGAAGTGGGGGAGAGTAAGAAGGGGGAGTAAGGAGAGGGGGAGGGGGGAGTAAGAAGGGGGTAAGAAGAGAGTGGGAGTAAGAAGAGGGGGAGGGGGGAGTAAGAAGAGGGGGAGGGGAGAGTAAGAAGAGGGGGGAGGGGGGTAAGAAGAGGGGAGAGTAAGAAGAGGGGGGGAGTAAAGGGGGTAAGAAGAGGGGAGGGGGTAGTAAAAAGAGGAAGGGGGAGTAAGAAGAGGGGGGAGGGGGGTAAGAAGAGGGGGGAGGGGGTAAGAAGAGGTGGGAGTAAGAAGAGGGGGAGGGGGGAGTAAGAAGAGGGGGAGAGTAAGAAGGGGGAGTAAGGAGAGGGGGAGGGGGGAGTAAGAAGGGGGTAAGAAGAGAGTGGGAGTAAGAAGAGGGGGAGGGGGGAGTAAGAAGAGGGGGAGGGGAGAGTAAGAAGAGGGGGGAGGGGGGTAAGAAGAGGGGGGGAGTAAAGGGGGTAAGAAGAGGGGAGGGGGGAGTAAAAAGAGGAAGGGGGAGTAAGAAGAGGGGGGTAAGAAGAGCGGGGAGGGGGTAAGAAGAGCGGGGGGGGGGTAAGAAGAGGTGGGAGTAAGAAGAGGGGGAGAGGGGAGTAAGAAGAGGGGGAGAGTAAGAAGGGGGAGTAAGGAGAGGGGGAGGGGGGAGTAAGAAGAGGGGGAGAGTAAGAAGGGGGAGTAAGGAGAGGGGGAGGGGGGAGTAAGAAGGGGGTAAGAAGAGAGTGGGAGTAAGAAGAGGGGGAGGGGGGAGTAAGAGGAGGGCAATTGCCCCCTCCCCTGTCCGCAGGCACCGTGCGGGCAGCCGGCAGGGGAGGGAGGAAGAGAGGACCCGGGAGCTCAGCCTGCAGCTCCTCTGGGTCCTTCTTGCGCGAGCACAGATCGTTGCCGCGGTTACCACGGCAACGTTACGGCTCTTGCGAGAGTAAACTCTAGCCCTGGAGCTACGGGCTAGAGTTCACTCTCAACACTGTGACCACCAGGGATTCCTGGTGGTTGCAGTGGTGAGAGTGAACTTTAGCCCCATAAACACACTGCCCCCACACACCATACACATTCACACACTGCCCCCCATACACACACACTGCCCCCACACACACCATACACATTTACACACATTGCCTCACACACACACACATACACTGCCCACCCATACACACACAGCCCCCCATACTAACATTGCCACACACATACACAGCCCCCTCGTACACACATTGCCCCACACACCCTACACATTCACACACTACACCCCCTCACACACACTGAACCTTTCACACACACTGCACCCCTTACACATTGCACCACTGCTCCTATACCCTACTACAGCCTCATATCCCAGCAGACCCCAGGTAAGTTGTCAAACTGTTCGTAAACGGTTTGACTACTTACTCTGGGAGGGGGGCCCGGCCCTCCTGGCACCATAACGACTACACAGAGTAGTAGTGGTTATTGTGCATGGATTATTTCTTTGAATAATCTACGAGTGCCCCAGTAGCCAGCAAGCCAGCCAACCCACAGGCCAGCCAGCCCACAGGCTGGCCAGTAGACAGCCAGCCAGCCTACAGGCCACCAGTTAGGCTTAAAGCCAGCAAACCCACAGCCTGCCAACCGCAGCCAGCAAGCCACAGCCTGCCAGCCAGCAAGCCGCAGCCAGCAAGCCGCAGCCAGCAAGCCCACAGCCTGCCAGCCGCAGCCAGCAAGCCCACAGCCTGCCGGCAGTAGCCAGCAAGCCCACAGCCTGCCAGCAAGCCCACAGCCTGCCAGCCGCAGCCAGTAAGTCCACAGCCTTCCAGCAAGCCCACAGCCTGCCAGCCGCAGCCAGCAAGCCCACAGCCTGCCAGCAAGCCCACAGCCTGCCAGCCGCAGCCAGTAAGCCCACAGCCTTCCAGCAAGCCCACAGACTGCCAGCCAGCAACAGTAATTAAGGTAAGATGAGCCAACTTGGCCTAGGTATCAGCTATGTTGTGTTGCTATATTGTGAATAGGAACCAGAGTGTTGGAGAGACCCCCCTCCAGGCCCCATTAGACTCCATTGTAGTCTCTAATGGGACCTGGAGGAAATTCTTTCTAACACACTCTCTAAAGGACACTGAGATAGCCTCTGCTAGAATGCCCCCCCTCCCTCCATGGCCCATTAGCCCTCAATTGTAGTCTCTACTGGGGCCTTGAAGGGATTATTGCACTTTTGTTCCTTGTGTCTAAAGATTGTGTAGGGTGTGGCTGGAGGCGGTGCATGGAGGCGGGACATGGGTGGCGCTTGCTGCGGAGTATGGGTGGGGCCTGTAAGGGGGCCCTTGATTTATTTTGCCCGGGGGCCCTGAGGGTTCTCAGTCCGCCCCTGCAAACATATAAGGAAATCATAGAAAGTGACATTTCGATTTTGTCGGATCTCTGACCATTGCGAATCCACAAGCTAACGCACTTCATTACAGCTGTGAAATTTTACACTTTCGCTGATATTTTTGTTTGTTTACGACGCTGAGATACAAAATATTTATTGGTAGAAATCATGTGAATTTCTCACCTCCTCTGCAACATCTTGGGAGTTGGTGAGAGAGAAGAACGCTCCGGCAAGGAGGAAAACCAAGTAGGTCTGCATTTTATGTCCTATAAAACATAAATTAAAACAATAATAATAATAATTAAACACCATAAAATATCAAGCGTCACATTTCATAATTTCTAAACAGATTTTTTTTTTAACCATTAGTAATGTACTATCAATATATAATGTACTGATTTTTGGGGGGGGCTAAACCAAAATTTACTTGTATTTATTGTTTGTTAATTGTAGAGCAGATGTTATCCCAGTGCTACACTATGTAAATGTATTTAAGGAGTGGGCAATGCTTTATGGCAACACTTGCCAACCTTTGACATTTCTTTTTGTTATTTCTCCTGATACTGGATCTAGTTGGCTAACTGGCAGAGTGTAAAACAAAGTCAGTAACAGCTGGAATGTCAAAAGGTTAGCAATTATTGGTTTATAGGGTGCTAAAGAAACCCCTGCTCGTAAAATAATAAATCGTTCTTTTTTTTTGTTTTTTTTGTTTTTTTTGTTACCACGAATCACTTTAAAGCATTTACATATTCAGTGTGAAAAATAAAGGCACTACAAGCTTTGCAATAGCTATTGTACACGTTGGTAAAATAACAATAATAATCGGAGGACCTTTTATAACTATTTGTTTATGCAGGGCAAACAAGGGTAGAGACTCTGAGGCAGTATAAAATATACGATATATACAGTATAACAATTTATGGGGAAAAAAAGAAAATCCAAACAAATCTTTATTTTCCAATACTTACAGAAGTGAAACTAAGCAGATAAGTTAAAGGGTTACTACAACCCATTTTCCCACAGTATTTGTTTTAAGTCTAAATGCCCTGTTCGCACCCTACCCCGTTTTATGTATTTAGTAAATCCTGCAGAAAAAAAAAAGATTCAAACTTTTCTAAATCTAGCCACCGGCCAAGCTCTCCCAGATTGTGCCCCCGCCTTCTCCGTCTTCACATGGAGTCATTCTCTTCTTGTCTGTGGTCCAATCATATGCTTCTCATGGCGCAGGCCTACACAACCTGCGGGCCCCCAGATGTTTTGAACCAAGCCCATCATTCTTTGAATGAAACAGATAGCAAGGGAATCATGGGAGTTGCAGTTTAAAACATCTGGGGGGGGGGGGGGCTGCAGGTTGTGCAGGCCTGTTCTAGAGCTAGCTGCACAGCAAATGTACGACGCACTTAGCTACACTGTAAATGTGTGCAGTGTTCGCGTTCATGAGCAGTGAGATGAATAACAGCTCATTTCATTCATCATGTCCTCCTCCTGATTGCTGCAAAGGGGAAGGAGTGTGGGCTGTACATAGAATGGTTGGGCTGGACAAGTGGCTGGAGAAGTTGGGACATTAACCCAGAGCCGTTACTTGGACTGGGCCCATAGTCCGAGCAGGCTTTTACTTGAAGTTATACTCACAGTGCTACCTGCAAGAGAGGAATCTAAATACATCCGTCACCAGCTGCAGTGCGGGCTGACAATGTTCTTTTTTTGCACAGAACTCACATTAGTCTATGGCAGTGGTACCCAACCCAGTCCTCAAGTACCTCCTAACAGTCCAGGATTTAGGAATTACCCTGCTGTGTTTATAGAGTTTATTTTTCTTTCTTTCTAAAAACACCTTGGACACAATTGGTTAATCCCTAAATCCTGGACTGGTAGGGGGTACCACTGATCTATGGGGAACAGAGTTCAGTGGTGTAATTAGACCCCTGGACAAAATTATAGATCTCTCTGTATGGGCAGTGTTACAAATTGAAATTTTGCTCATACAGATTGCTTGCACCATGACCACTTTTAAAAGCACAAGTGGTCATGGTGGTTGAAGTAACCTTTTAAAACACAGTGATCAGAATGAGAAGACATACACTACACAAGGGAGCAAATGGTCAAAGTGGGGAAAGGGAGGTCAAAGGAGAAAATACTTAATGGCATATTTCTGAAAAACAACTTTTTGTAAGGTGACAGATAGCTAGGGAGATAGACAGACATCTATTTCATTCCTTCAGCTTTGCATTAGTGGCGATTGTATTCAGCAAGAATTAAATATTATACATTTAAAATATAGTGAATTTAAAATAATGACCTGACAATGTCTGTCCAACCTGTATGTGGACAGATGTCACTTATTTACAACCCCCATAATCCTAATCAACCCATTGGTATTGTTTTGTTTCACAGTTGAACTCCAGGTTGGATATTCCCTGACCACATCACTTGAGTTAGAATTCCTTCTAACAGCGTTTATTAGTGTTCCATACGAATGCATTTGGACCTGTGGTATCTCCGGGAAATGAGAATGGCAATGACCCATAGGTATCCTTCATGGTCTGTTAAATCTATCTTATTTATGTATATCACGTGCCTGACATAAAATAACTTCACAGCTATCAATTGCATGTTGCCGTCTAGTCCAATTTCCCAGGCCATAATGAGTTGATTTAATTTACCTGTGATGGAGTCAATACAGTAAAGTAGTGTCTTTTATAACATGTGCCATATTAAAGACAGAAGACTAGGTTCTACTTCTATTGTATGTACCAGGATGTACAAATGAAACTAAAAGAAGTCAGGTGTTGATGGGCACTGGCCAAGTGATACACGAAAGACATTTGATTAAAAAAAAATGTGGATCTCCATGTCTGAATAGTTTTTTGGGTCAAACTGCTCCCTGCAAGGACAGGGTCTATACACCACAACAACTCGACTAAAATAAAAACGGTTTTAGTGCTTAGCGTGCCCCTTTAAAGACAGTTTAACGTATTTGGTTTACTTTATCTTTCTATATTTATGACAATATCTGAAATATTTGCAGAGGAGCACACACAATTTGTCACTGTGGCGGACCGCCTGGTGCCCCGACTTGACCTAATAAGCAAGCAAGTGAGTGGGCACGGTACTCAGTGACGGCGCTCTGTCACACATTATTTTTACAGGTCTTTGTCTATGGCCCGTAGTCATTGGTCAGGAGGCTAGCCAGCAGGCTTCTCCAAGAGCATGTGGCAAAGGCCACAGTCACATACAGCAGATATGAGAAAAAAAAATAAAATACATACAAAGAAGAATAATTTGGGGGTATTTATAAGTAACTTGAAGGCATTTTCATAAATGCAGATTTCTAAATTTGCATTTAGAATATGAAAATGCCTGTATAATGCACAGTGTTCACCTGAACTATCAAATACGTGTATGCATAGTTGCAACATAGACTCTAAAGGAGGGTTCGAGAGAAGAGGGACTCACACTGTTATCCCTAATCAATAGTGTTCCTGCTATCAACATCAGGAGGATTACAACCTGATTGTTTTCCTGTTAGGAATAAAATCTGCAAATCTGAGATTAGGCACTGGGCATGCTGAGTTAATTCACTAACAACTAGATACATGTGAATATTACAACAATTAAAAGGACTTTATAATGTTGACCCCCGTCTTCTTTAAAATGCATTATTTAGATCAGGGGTAGTCAGCCTGGTCCTTTTTCAGGTGGGCGGTGGCGGCTTCTGCAGAAAACGCTCAGTGGGCCTCAATGGCCATGGACCAAGACCAGCAGGGGAGATTATTTCAACTCCCCTGCCGGCCCATACATAGCAGCTTTGCTGTAAGACCTCTTGGGCTGGTGAGGCGATCAAAGATCTCCCTCACTGGCCTGCTGGCACTTAGTTCCAGCAGAGGTAGGAAAGGGCCTGGAAGGCTCTGTGTTCCTCCTGAGAGCAGGCTGGTCAGAGAGTTGCTGCGCGTTACCATGGCAATGCTCCGATACTGTCAGGATCCCGCGGGCGGCTGTAAGGGGAGGCTGCAATCCGCTTGCAGCACTCACCCTCAGTTCTTCGCCGCCCGCGGTCTCCCCTTCCCCTACCTGTTGGCGAGCGGCGTCCTCACAGCCCCGGACGGCGCTCGCATCCTCCTTCTCGTCTCCCAGCGGCAGCATGTATAACGCTGCACGCTGGGAGACCGCACATTTATATAAACGCCGGGGTCAGCCACGTGACCCGGCGTTAAAGTCACAGCACTACAATCACAGTGGGAGGTATAGATATCTCCCACGTATGATTGTTAATTCTGATTGGAAATTATCCAATCAGAATTAAACACAGGATTTATATACTTACCTTTCCTGTCTCTCAGTGCCCTGTTGTGGTCTTTGCTTGCTAGTATTGCTACTGAAACTTGTGCTTCTGGTTACGTACTCTCTGGCTTGTTTATCTGACTTTGTGACTTTCTCCTACCCTTTGACCTCGGCTTGTTTCTCGTTATTCTGTCTTCTGGTTCCCCTTACTCGGCTTGTCTCCTGACTATTCTTTGTGTGCTTAGCTCTAAGGTCCGGTACAGCGCCTTTTCTGTGTGTGTGTTAGTGTGTTTGGTTCCCCGAATCGTGACAGATACAGTGCTGTGCTCGAAGGAGGACAGGAGTCAGCCTGCAGCCAGAGTAGCTGCAGGCTAAAGTGAACATGCCACCACTGGATCACCAGGGCTTGCAGCATTATGTCTCCCCTCCCTGGCAAAAGGTAAGAAGAAGGGAGGGGGAGACATTACATCTCACCCACCTACACACCTCACACAGCACCTCTCTCTCACACACACACATCACCTCACACACACACACACACTGCACCCTTCACACACACACGCTGCACATTTCACCCACATACAGCATTCCTCACACACACACAGCACCCTTCACACACACTGCCCCCTCACATACACTGCACCTCTTACACACACACTCCACACTCCACAAAAACACACACACAAAAACAGCACCATTCACACACACACAGCACCTCATAGACACACAAAGAAACAAAAGTAGAATACAAAATAGAATTTAAAAAAAAAATAGATACATTTAAGTACATATTTAATAACAAAACAAAAAAAAGCCTCCTTAAAAAGAAAAAAAATATATATCGCCCTAGTGCTATAAAATTAGTTACTGTGGCATTGGTGGGCAGTAAGGAAATTTTACCATCAACTCAGATACAAAAGTGGGTGGTAGGTATTAAAAGGTTGACTACCCTTGATTTAGATAATACATTAAAAAATATGTTGAATAAATACATTCAATAAAGAAGATACCTTTTATTTTCTTAGATTGCAGCAAACCCTCAAGGTGAGAAGCACCCTGCAGTGAGCTTCACAAATCCAATACGTAGCTGAAATCCATCAGCTTATTCTAATATTCCTGTTATTTTAATTGGGAGTTGAAATAATCCGGAGGGTTTGTGAGATGTACAGCTAAACAGTAGCAGCAGTTCCATCAGTGTGTTGGTAGAGTATATTGCGTCAAGAGATGAGTTAGGAGATATACATTGTTATTCATTATACCTCTAATTTTAGCAAATTCAATACGAATGGCAAAATGTAACCTAAAATAGTTGATTAGTAAAAAAAATTATGCAACTCTACTATAGTCACAGCTTGGCTACTTTAACTTTAATTTTGTTTTTTGGGTTTAATTCACAAAAATTTGGTGTTTAGTGATTAACCTTGATAGGGAAAGCAACATTGTAGTAGGCTTGGGGGAAAACCATCCATTTTATTGTGGAGCATATTGCTTTTTCTACGTCAGATCCGAGACCCCTTAGATCTCCAGCTAATCCCCGTCCACTCATATCGCAGCCGATGAAAATGTGCTATTTTTAGTAGGCTTCCTTCTAGTTTAAATCCCTTGATTAAATGCAAAGCTTTCCACTGTCTCTCACTGGGTATTAGTGGCTAACCATAGAATCCCAAGGTAGACATTACCCCACAAAACATATCATCTCATACACAGTATTCTATATTGAGAACGTGTTCGATTCCAGAAGCCTAGTGTGGGCTTGTCACAGTGATGGTACTGCAGGCGCAGAGATATGTGGCTCTGTCATACGAACACAGTATCCCTTATGAATAACAATCCCAATAAAAGCCTGCACACGCTGGGATCCCAACATCAAACGCCAGACACCTTGTTATTATATAATGAATTCTGTTTACATGCAGATCACACACCGTATAATCTCATATTCTAGACAATTTTTTATTTATTTTTTAATATCAGCGGGGCTCATTAAAAACTGTGAGCCTTTTGCAGGTGATTTATAAATCCGTTCTGAGTACTGCTCTGCAATCTACTTTTCCCAAGTTAAGAGCGCACTCACGTTAAGGATTGCACATTCATTTTAGCCATTGTTACATCTTGTACATTGTGTCGGCGCAGTAAATTCTACCATTCTTTTCAATTAATGCTCTGACCATGCACCCTCTTGTGAAATACCTGCCTTGAATTATCTGTGACAGAAAGGAGACTACAAGATGCTTTTGTAATGAGCCATTCTCACTTTTGTATCTCCTGCTTTGCATTATGGGTCACAGAACAGCATTCTTTATCAATTACGCTTACTGTTAAAGTAGCCAGTAAAAACAAAACTTTTTTCTTTTTAAATAAACGCAGATGGTGGGTGGTTTCACCTCTCCACAACCCTTATACATCTTTGTTTTGGGACAGAAGTCTGAATGAAAGATGATTTCAACATCTTGTCCAAACCCTCTCTCTTTTCTGAGCCTCCAGCTGTTTTTTTTATTTTTTTATTTCACTCATGCATTCAAATGTCTCCTGTGCTTCCTTTGACCTTCTTCTGTGCCCATAAAAATAGTCTGGTTAAGAGAGGACATTATTCAGCCTTAGGATAGATAGCTGTTTTATTAGTTTATTCCTACAAGCTTAAGCGCTATGGTGGTTCTTGGATTTCCTTAAACGAATCCAACATAGTTTTGAAAACGCAACGTTTGTCTAGGATTAACGTAAAAAAAAGAGACGCAAGTAGAACAAGAAATATATCCCAAACTTCCATAGATGAAAAACATATGGAGTTTTGTTTTAACTTCATGTTTTATGTCTTCCATGTGCCAAACAATAAGTCAAAACCTTTCCCTGAGTAAGTACCCTATTCTAACACTCGTCTGTAAATGTGTATTATTGACCGTGTTTCAATTATTATTATTATTGGTATTTATATAGCGCCAACTTATTCCTCAGTGCTTTACAATATTATGGAAGGGGGAAATTTAACAATAAGAGTGACAAATTAAAAATGATACAGTATAGGTAGATGAGGACCTTGCTCAGACGAGCTTACAGAGAGGACAGTAAATGTGAGCAGAATGAAAGGAAACATGAAAGCTCGTAGCCACTACAGACATCAGGGAATAGTTTCCAAAAAGCATAGTGTGGGCGCATCATTACTGACGAGCACTACGCTATGGGCACCAGTGGGTTGACCTGCTTGATCGATAGACAGCCAGGTGTGCATTCATACAAGGCTGGGCTGTCAATTCTTTGAGCGGAGAAGAAGCTCCCTTTCAATTCGGGGCACTGGCCTGCACCCTTCAATCAGTGTCCTACTTGCGCGTATGATGTATTTGGCAGGTATGATATATATTAAACCACAGCCACTCTAACATAATACTAATGCCATAGCATTGCTCTCAATGATGAAGATATATGTGTCACTGCCTTGTATCCATTGTTTTATGTTGTGGTAGCTTTCTCGCACAACAGATGTATATTCTCCATACCTATAGGCTGGACTGGCACCATGGGAGGTGTAGTTCACAAACATCTGAGACCCAAAACACTCCAGTCTGAACAGTCGTGGAAAACAGTGATGAATTTAAAATTCAAAAATCACTTTATTAACATTACTCTTATTATTGCTGAAGACCTTTTTGTGGAAATATATATATATATATTAGTAAACTAGCGAGGTGTCCTTACAAAAGTGTATCTTCGTCCCCCGTCACCTGTTTTAATCCAACCCTGAGAGAGAGTTAAGACCTAATATAATTTTTCCTGGGATTCCCATAGCGGTCAGTGATCTCATAATATGCAAAAAAGGACAATATCTCCCTCCCGCAGCAGCTCCTTCCCTCCTTTTCTTTCTTCTCAACTTTTTTCTCCTTCTCTTCTCCCTCTTCCCTCTTCTTTTTACATTCTCCTACTTTTCCTTTTTCACTATATCTGATATTGTTGTGTACTGTTTAGGTTGTTTAACAAGAATGTATTTTTTTTTTTTTAAATGGCGTTCTTGTGGTGCGTATTGCATGTGTTCCTCAACCAATAATATGTATTTTCAATCGCAAATGTTACACCTACTGACTATCAATAAATAAAGATTTTTTTTTTTTTTTTTTTTTAAATTCTTTATTTTTGTAGTGCAGGTGATTACATACAGCTTGTCATGCCACAATAGCTTTTAACAAGAAAGTCAGGATACATAGCTTACATGGCATATGGCATTAAGTTAGTCTTGCACTAATTTTTATAATGGTATAATAACAGGTGCTTAAACAATGTTGTTATATATGAGAATAAACAAGCTTAGAACATACGTTTGGTGGTGAGTCACCAGGGTGACACACAGCCCCATCAGCATGCATAACATGGTGTATTAACTACGATGTAACTTAGAGTGGTGTGTAAGTAGTATTCACGTTGTAACATGGAGTCATCAGTAGATGATAGTGAGTAGAAAACATGCAGCTTGGATAACCCCCTATTGTTAGGACATTTAGATATTCTGGACATGCGTGTAAGTTAGCAGTGTAGCATGGTCTGGCCTAGCAGCCGCTTCTAAACGTCAGGTACACACATAATGAAAATGCATTGGGCATTCCTGATATGGAAACTCTTATATAAGGAGTAAGCAGGGCATCAGCTAAAGAATGCGCTATGTTCCCCCTGAGCCTGGCACCCCCCTGCCCCACATAAATCATAAAATTAGCCAAAACGTAACCAACTAATAGACACATTTGTAAAGGAGTAAACAGGCATAAAACAGGTTACGTCATAGGCGATACTTAAAACGATATACTCTAATTGAGTTGGCTGACAATAATGACCGTAATTTTGGTGTATTATGCAGGCTAGTACATCACTTGGTATGCTAGAGTGGCATATACGCTTATGACCATTAAGGCTGCGGTAAGCAAGGGGTTAAAGTTGGGCCCTCAGTGTACTGAGCGCATAGTGTCCCTGTCTGGCAGCTCTGAGGTCTAGTTTTAAGTCCAGCATCAGGATCAGCCAATCCCCGTCAGCGGTGGTGGTGGTGCCTGGTTAGGTAAGGTCTGAGCCGCTGTCTTCGTTCTCCATGGACCGGATATGTTGAGGTGAGGATGGGTATGCGTTCCATTCGGCTGGTGGTATGCCGACCCATATGTGTGACTCTGCGGTCGGTGCGTTTGCCGTTTGTTACGTAGCGGGTATGGGTGATCTGCCGCAGCTGTTAGTGAAGGACCCGTGGTGCACCGCTTTCTCATTTTTGCTCTGTTGGTTACGCCGGTCTCGGGTCTATGCTGGAGCACCATTTGTAGGCGAGGCGGTTTAAGGCACCTTGCTGTGGGTGACACTTTAGCTTTACTTGCTTTGTGTAGGCAGCGCCCGTTCGCATGGTTGTGCCAGGCCCCATCCGTCGAAGCGGGTATTTTTATGTGTCTGCTCGGCCTCGGGTAGGCGTGCCTTGGGTTTGCTGCACCTGGCTCTGGGTCTTCCCGTGGTTTGCACTGTGGTGTATTTCCTTGAGGGGGTTCTTGCTCTGTGGGCCAAGTGAGGGCCTCTATCTTTTCCCAGAAGGAGTTAAATATGAGGTTGAGTCGGAGCTCTGTGAACTCCCATGCTGTGGCCGGAGATGCAGTGTGAGTGCTATCCGCCATTTTGTTTTCTGCCATGCTTCTCTCTGAGCCCGGTAGGCTAATTGCTTGTCTGTCTTTTATAGTGGGGATCGTGTGGGGGTGGCCCGGGATAACCCCCACCGGACCAGAGGGGGGGGAACGTGGCTTGTGGGGCGAGGTGTCATCCATGCCTGGCGGCAGGAGAGCGGCCACCTCTCCCGCTCCCGCCATGCTGGCAGGCCCCTCCCGGGTGATTGGTACGCACCGGAGCAATTGTCGCTTGGTGGGCATCGATGTGTGCGCCCCGGTTCCCCCTTTCACCAGGATGCCAATTGGCACTATTTCACCGCTTGTTAGAGTATTTTCTTTGCTTTTAGCGCCCCGATGTGCCGGAGCCGTCGTGGCGAGCGTCCTCTCGGCTCAGCGGTCAGGCCACGCCCCCCTTTTTTTATTTTTTTAAAGATCTAATTTATTTATGGAATATTTAATACTACCATATTTATAACTTTTCCTGTGGAAATCTAATTAGTATGTTGTAGTTATAGATGTTCTGGCTTGCAAAGCACTATGGGAGTTTATCGAAGCAAACCACTGAGGCAAAAAACAAACGCCCAACCTATTATGACTGGAAGACTCTGCTCGAGAGAGGCTGAACTGATGCCAACACACAGTCAACGAAAAACAATTCCCGCAATAAAGTTATTTCCAAGACTTTCCTTTTCCAAAAATATAATTCTGTGCATTAAAGTATAATACCAGAGAGTCGGCCAGGCCGCACAGGGGGGAAAAAAGCCAGCGGTTTCAGGAATATGACAGCGTTTCATGTCCTTCCCACTATAGAAGTGCAAGTTAAGGGAAATCATTTTGCTGATACCACGAAATAACGTGTTGGAGAGTAAAACTATTTCTGTGATAATGAAAGACATGTCAGACAAAGATCTGCAATGCTAGTGGGAAGATAACATTGCATTCTATCACACATTTCTCTAATGCTGCCAGAATACAATTTGCCAAAAGACAAATCCTTTCAAAGTGTACGAAAACTAGTCTAATCTTGAGTTTTTCTGGTTCAGTCACATCGGCCCCTTCTGTCCTTACAGCCGTCTTATGAGCCTAAAAAAAAAAAAAATGCAAGAATATATATATCAGCATCACCGCTAGGAACCTTTCGGGGCTTTTCTGAAAAATCAGGTTCACAAGGTGAAGGTTCAGATTGTCAGGAACATATAGCTAAAAGCTAGCGTTTGGTAAGATTTTACAAAACCTACAAGACTTACATATGTGTCACGGCTTCATCATGTATCTTAATACACATATTTCTGATGCCTTTGACCCTTAAAAGACCAAAAATGTTTTTTTTGCTTTCATCATAATTTAGTCCTTAAAGGGATATTGTAGACATAAAGCTGAAAGGGTTACTCCAAACACCATGACCAATTCTGCTTTTTGAAGTGATAATGGTGGTAGTCTAAATATGCATTGTGTCTGCTTGAAACACTGCACATCCAGAGAAGGGATGCCAGGGAGCCAGTGACGATAATTATGTATTAAATGTTTTTTAAATAATAAAATATACCTCTGAATATCATCACTGCCCAGGACATCATACAGGTGGTGACTGTAAGTTCTCAGCAATTCCAAGCTGTCCATGGGTTTTCATTCCACAATCCATGTGCATGCATTGATATATGATGACCCACCCAATTATACTCATTTCTAAATGTGCAAGTGAAATATGCAAGTTATTTATACAGAAAATTCACAGCAGTGAGAGAGTCTGTAAAAAAAAATACTTTTATCCCGACCAGGTAACAATTACCGCTGCAACAAAGTGAGAAGGGATCTAGTGGGTGTTTTCTTGACAAACAACCTATTTTATTTTGAATACTAATCTGCTGAAAATGAATAAAATGTGTTCTAAGTTGAAAATACATCCCAAAACGCTAAAACTGCAACAACAAAAAACTGTGACGTGAAAAAGAAAATGGAATACTCAACAATTTCTATAATTGTTACACACATTTCTGAGTTAATTTTTATTTGAGTTGACATCTCTTGTTTTGTAATTGTCTTTTGTTGGATAACTAAGTAACCTATTTACATATATTTGGATTGGGATTTTGTGCATATCAATTGCACTGAATTCCTCCACTTTGTGGCACAATCATCACATACACAGATACTGCACGTGGAGACGTAATATTAAAATAATTCAAAGTCAAAATGGCTGCCGACCTTTGAGATTAATGGGTGTGTTACTTTTTAATCTTGTTTTTTTTTTTATTCCTAGGCTATTGAGGTAGTCTAGAGCAGTTGAGAAGGCGCTATTCATATGTGAAATATGTTCTGCTGAGATAGGCATGTTTTAAGAGATATTAAGGGCATTAATACAACTTTAGCTTAATGAAGCAGTTTGGATGTATTGATCATGGTCCTGCTGTCTCGCTGCTCAATTATTTGCCATTTTAATGACATTTGTTTCTGTTTATACAGTCCTAGCCACACCTCCCTTGGCTGTGACTTACATAGCTTCCATGAAAAAAATGGTTTCATTTAGAAACATAGAATGTGATGGAATATAAGAACCGTTGGCCCATCTAGTCTGCCCAATTATCTAAATACTTTAATAAGTCCCTGGCCTTATCTTAAGTCTAGGATAGCCTATCCCACGCATGCTTAAACTCTCTCACTGTGTTAACCTCTACAATTCAGCTGGAAGGCTATTCCATGCGTCCACTACCCGCTATGTAAGCTAACACCTGCTGAGATTATTTTTAAACCTTTGCCCCTCTAATTTAAGACTATGTCCTCTTGTTCTGGTAGTTTTTCTTCTTTTAAATATAGTCTCCTCCTTTACTGTGTTGCAATAAAAATAATATAAACATTAGATCTCTCTTTACAGAAAATGTGTAGGAGGGCTATGTAAGTCACATGCAAGGAGGTGTGGCTGGGGCTGCAAAAACAGTGATGGCAGAGAATTGATCAGTGTTACTGTAGGGGGCAAAGTTGTTTTGGTGCTTGTAGTATGTCTTTGAGTCCTGTGCCCCACCCCCTTCAGTTAGTAATAGTGGCACTTTACTACCTGCCATATTTTAATTTATTGTGTTATGTATTTTTTTATGATAAAGAATATATATATTTTTCTTATACCTTTGTACTATTGACTCTGCTTTGAATGTAAGGAATTTTTCATGCTCAACTTCATAATCTTTAAACCCAATACTACTTTTAGTAGTTTTGCAACTAATTATAATTTAAAATTGGCTCCCAAACCTCATGACTGATTTAACAAAAGAGATGTCAAAGCATAAGAATATGGATAAAGTGCAGGAGGTATTGTATGTAGAGAAGTAAATGAATGTGAAATTCAAAATGTCTGCTGGCAAAATGCCTGCTTTTGATCCTCGTATTGCTTTTATCACTTCTACCATTGACTAATCATTTATTTAACATGTTGTAGTATAGTTCAGCAGAGAAATAAATGCAAATTTATACAATTCCAGGCTACACTGGTGCTAATAGGCACGTGGATATGTGTGGCAAACTGTTTTCTAAAAGAAGTTGGAAGAATGTTATGGAATGAAATATGGTCATCAAACCATGTGAACGAATGTAACTCTAGGTCACAACATAACTTTATACAGCAAGTTGCAGACCTATAACATATGAGATTCTGGAAAAGGGGATTATTTAAAGGAACACTTTAATGTTAGGAATACAAAACTGTATTCCTAACACTATAGTGTTCCTCTGCCCACTTTCTTTTAAACGTGTTTACTTTGTTTTTTTTCTTTGAAAAAATTGTTTTAGATTACAGGGTTAAGGGGACAGGGACAGTGCACTCAGACCACTTCAATGAGATGAATTGGTCTTGGTGCCCATAGTGTCCCTTTAATAGTGTACAAAATTGGACTCAAAAACCAAAACAGCTGCCTGACCATGTGACCTAGATGACCAAGCACAACAACATAGACACAGCAAATTGTAACACCGGTCAGTAGTGAAATAAATTAAAATGTATGCAATTCTATGAGACCCTAAAAGTAACGGATTTATGGTGGCAATTTTGATTTTACTATTGATATCCTTTGAGCAATCATGGCAGAGGACCTAACTGTGCAGAAATGTGACAAATTAACATTGTTATGTAAAACGGTTTACAGAATTTTGCACTATTCAATATCACTGCCATACGACGTTACCAATTGACTACTCTTGAATAAATAATAATAATAACAAAGTATTTAACCAGGAAAGGTACATTCAGATTACTCTGGTTTTCAAGTACGTCCTGGGGATGTTACCTTAGCCCAACATCCAGGGGTTGTTACTATTACCAAATTTAACCCCATAAGGACACAACTTTAGAAATAAAAAGGAATCATGACGTAATATTTCTGTCATGCCCTCAAGGGGTTAATGGTATTCCTAATTCATAGCATTACCTCGCACAATAATTTGCACACCTATAGCAAAAATGTTGGAATATTGCTCAACATGGGTCACCAAAATTAGGACACCTGACAGATTATGTGACCAATGGCCTGCATAAAGTGCCCCGTAGGTCACTACCAATGCGCTAAAGTGCATTCGCTTTACACAAGTGATTTTGTTTTTATAGGCATTTGAAAAAAGTGGCAAAACAGTAATCGTAAAAGATTTATTTTTACAAAAAAAGCTAATTATTTGAGCAAAAACAATAGGTTGTCCGGCAGCTTCACTGCCTGGCTGCATAATAATAATTTACTCAAGAAAATATCCAATAAAAGTATCCCTGAATATTTGAGTTGTTTGTTCAAATTTACTTTTCATAAAAACTGTGCTCTATATTAAATTTGTATATGCCCTTCAGGACATACTTGAAAAAGAATGAAATCTCAATTTATCTTTCTATGTTGAAAGTTTTATGAGAAAATAAACATATAACACCCCTCAATGCCATGTTCTCAGAAGAGAAAAACAGCACAAATAGTTATAAAACGTAAAAATTTGCTTTGCGCTTCAGTCTACAAGTTTGTATCATTTAGTCAAGGGGCAGTTTATCCAGAGAGGTGCAAACTGTCATTGGGGTTATGTAACAAAAGCATCTGAACATGTTGGAACAATGCAGTTCTAATCAATCAGTCTCCGCATGAGATTACATTGCTTGGATCACCCCGGGCTACAGGATGATAAAATGACTCTCCCAAGGTTACAATGAAGCTATCACAATGTTCACTTCAAAAAAATTGTAATAAAATTAGATTAATACGGTTGCTCAAATTTGTACTCCAACAACAGCACAAACTACCTCAAACTTGTGGTTTAGTATTTGATTGCATACTAGAGACCATTAATATTTATTTTTTAGAACTAACATAACCAACACACAATGGAAACAGAAATTAACAAAACGTTAATTGTAAAATATAGGTAAGAGAACAATATCAGTTCTGCCATTAATTGCTGATGTTCCAGACAGTACAAAAACAAAAAAAACAAAATAATATATACAGTAAAGATGAAGGTAATACTCAAATTGAGAAAATATCAAGGGTTGTTAATGTGGATGGACACGACATATCAGAGACAGGTCCTAAATTGTATCCAAAATGTTTAAGGAATTGTGTATTTAACCAGCCTGCCTGTCCATCAAGGTATTTCATTTTGTTGACAACTCCACCTATTGATGGGGTCCTGAAGGTATTCCAAACTGGGTTGACACATCTACTGAACAAAAACATCCAGAGATTTAAATTCAGTGGTTTTGTTTTCCATTACCGCGGAAATTAGACAATGGGGTCAAATCCAGAAAGGAGTTTATTTATGGCAGGAAACCCAATTCAAGAACGTTTGAAACTGTTCCCATTATATCTCTTCAAAACTGAGTCATTAGAGGTTCTAAGGATTCTGAATAAGTAGACAATGGTCAAGAACAAATATAACATTGTCGAAAATGTTTGGTGTTTGAGGTTAACCTTAGTCTGTTATGAGAATCCAGATCATAAGGTCAAAGAGGCAAAACTGACTTATATCGTTATCATTATATCATTATCATCCCAGTCAGATTTACGGAAAGTGTTTTGGAGGCCATCTTCCCACATGCCAGATATGAAATATTCTCTTGGGACAATCATGTTGATAAATAGATGTTAGTTCTAGTAGACTGGCTGCACACCCACGCACAAATCAACTGTAATAATGTATTTCATTCTAATGACTTGAAGTTATCATGCGCTATATTGCATATAGAAATCCTTATGTGACATTAACATGGATCCTTGTCACATCTTATTATAATGCTCACTAATTCTGCTATAGAAAATAGGCTAAAATTAGCGATTTAATGGTCAATTCCAATCAATTCACAGTTTAGTAAATAACCCCGTATTTATTAAAAAGATTTAGCTCTACGGTAAACATTATTATGGCAAAATTTGTTGTAGGTTTTAGTGATCGGAAAACTGAAAAATAACAGAATCTGGGCAAAAAAAGGAAAACTGAGATTGTTGGATAATATTTCCAATTTACCGATTAATAGCTACATGTTACAATTTGTTTTCCGCTTACTCGGATTCGATGTTTTGTACATAAACTCCATCGGTGAGAACATTAATTTACATTCATCAGACAGTCATTGTAACTCCTTTGCCATATTAAAAGCATTTATAATTAGACCAATCGTATTTCCTTTTTTCCCCCTCTAATTAAAGTGATAAATTACCCAGCAGTTTACCTTAAAGCCATTAATGAAATCACACTCTTAAACATAATTAATCTTTTCTTACAATAAGGACACTGGTTGAAAGCGTTATATGGTTGCAAACTATGTACATAAATAGCGTTGGATTAACAGAAACTCTCCCATAATGCAGTGTTGGTGCTGTGGGTTTGTGGCGATTTACTTTAATTTTGTATGCAGCAGTTTTCAATAACTAATGTTTTACTTGGAACCTTGACTGCTCATTACACAGTGGATTATAATAGGGTTGGAAGTGTTCCAGAGATCCCACTGAGATTAACTCATTCGAAATTAGTGAATTAATTCAAATGCATTACTATATAACTAGCTTTACTCTTAATTGTGCTAAATTGCTACAAAGATATGTATGATAAAAAAAAACTATGTTCAAAGCACATGATGTAACTTAGAGCTACTGTACTTCATGCAGCAAAGGTTTTAGCAAATAGCTCTTGCTAAGGCTGCATTCTTCTTCAGTACCTTAAAGCAGGGATAGGCAACCTTCGGCTCTCCAGATGTTTTGGACTACACCTCCCATGATGCTTTGCCAGCATTATGTGTGTAAGAGCATTATGGGGGATGTAGTCCACAACATCTGGAGAGCCGAAGGTTGCCTATCCCGGCTTAAAGGCATGCTATAGTCACCAAGGTCTGGTTGCAGGGTCCCTACAATGTTTACATTACAGGATTAAGTCCACCCCAATTATTGCACTGCATTAACCAAATAAAACTCGGCCATGTGACACAGAAGCCTCTCATTGAATCAATGCTGTTATTGGGTAGATTGAATGTGTGCTCAGCGCTTACCACGTATGTGCATTAAGCCCAAGGCCGCCACCAGAAATTTTGGGGCCCCTAACTGAGCTCAGGGTCTGGGCCCTCGGGAGCCCGCCTCCAAGACCGCCCACAGGGACCGCCTCCAAATTCCGCCCACAGTAATACACACACAGACACAAACACATTCAATGATACAAAAGGACACAGACACACACACACATACATACTAACAGACACACATACTGATACGCATATAGGCATACATACTGGCACACACATACTGAGACATACACACATATACAGACAAACAGGCGTACATAGTGACAGACAAACACATACTAACTTACATACAGACACACATGCATAAGGACATACAGACACAGATACCTTCATAATGACATACAGACAGACAGACAGACAGGCATACATACATTCATACTGGCATACAGACACTGACATCTATACATACATACACATACATACATTCATAATGACAGACAGACATACATTCATACTGGCATACATTCATACTGGCATACATGCATACAGACAGACATAGATGCATACAGACACTGACATCCATACATACACACATTCATAATGACATGCAGACATACATACACTGACATTCATACACACATAATGACATACATACATACATACAGACAGGCATACAGACAGACATACAGACAGACATGCCTACAGACATACATACAGACATACATAGACACAGGGCCGCCATCAGGGGGTGACAACCATAACGGTTGTCACGGGCCCGTCGGCCCTGAGGGGCCCGGCCGCCCGGGCCCCACGTGTAGCTGATGGGGCCCATCGGGTGACCCATGCACTTAGGGCCACCCGATGGGCCCCATATCTTCAGGGGCCCGGTCAGCGCTGCGGCCGTGGTATAGCGCGACCGGGCCCCTTTAAAAAAAAAAAAATTGCCGCCGCAGCGCAAGTGCTGCTGGGAGGAAGTGGTCACTTCCTCCCAGCTCACTCCGTGCGGGAGGAGCGCTCGCGCCCAACATGAAGAGGGAGAGCCAGCCAACTGCCAGTCCCATCAGCCCCAGCCAGCCACCCTCCTGCAAAGACAAGGTAAGAAACAGGAGGGTGGCTGGAAAATGAGCTGTGTGTATGTATGTCTGTCTGTATGTGTGTATGTCTGTCTGTATGTATGTCTGTCTGTATGTATGTCTGTCTGTATGTTTGTCTGTGTGTATGTATGTCTGTCTGTGTGTATGTCTGTCTGTATGCCTGTCTGTATGTCTGTCTGTGTGTATGTCTGTCTGTGTGTATGTCTGTCTGTATGTCTGTCTGTGTGTCTGTCTGTGTGTATGTATGTCTGTCTGTGTATGTATGTCTGTCTGTGTGTATGCCTGTCTGTATGTATGTCTGTATGTATGTATGTCTGTATGTATGTATGTCTGTCTGTGTGTATGTCTGTCTGTGTGTATGTCTGTCTGTATGTATGTCTGTCTGTGTGTCTGTACGTGTGTATGTCTGTCTGTCTGTGTGTATGTCTGTCTGTATGCCTGTCTGTATGTCTGTCTGTGTGTATGTCTGTCTGTGTGTATGTCTGTCTGTGTGTATGTCTGTCTGTGTGTCTGTCTGTGTGTATGTATGTCTGTCTGTGTGTATGTCTGTCTGTATGTATGTCTGTATGTATGTCTGTCTGTATGTATGTCTGTATGTATGTCTGTCTGTATGTATGTCTGTCTGTATGTCTGTCTGTGTGTGTATGTATGTGTGTATGTCTGTCTGTCTGTGTGTATGTCTGTCTGTATGTCTGTCTGTGTGTCTGTCTGTGTGTATGTATGTCTGTCTGTGTATGTATGTCTGTCTGTGTATATGTCTGTCTGTATGTATGTCTGTATGTATGTCTGTCTGTATGTATGTCTGTATGTATGTCTGTCTGTGTGTGTGTATGTATGTGTGTATGTCTGTCTGTCTGTGTGTATGTCTGTCTGTATGTCTGTCTGTGTGTCTGTCTGTGTGTATGTATGTCTGTCTGTGTATGTATGTCTGTCTGTGTATGTATGTCTGTCTGTATGTATGTCTGTATGTATGTATGTCTGTATGTATGTCTGTCTGTATGTATGTCTGTCTGTATGTCTGTCTGTCTGTGTGTATGTATGTATGTCTGTGTGTGTGTCTGTCTGTGTGTATGCATGTGTGTGTGTGTATGTATGTCTGTCTGTCTGTTTGTCTGTATGTATGTATGTATGTGTGTATGTCTGCATGTCATTATGTGTGTATGAATGTCAGTGTATGTATGGCTGCATGTCATTATGAATGTGTGTATGTCTGTCTGTCTGTATGCATGTATGTCTATCTGTATGCATGTCTTTATGTGTGAATGAATGTCAGTGTATGTATGTCTGCATGTCATTATGAATGTGTGTATGTATGGATGTCAGTGTCTGTATGAATGTATGTATGCCAGTATGAATGTATGTATGTAACTATGTATGTCTGTATGCATGTCTGTATGTCTGTATGCATGTATCTCTATCTGTATGCATGTCATTATGTGTGTATGAATGTCAGTGTATGTATGTCTGCATGTCAGTATGAATGTGTGTATGTCAATATGAATGTCTGTCTGTATGTCATTATGAATGTGTCTGTATGTCTTTATGCATGTGTGTCTGTATGTATGTTAGTATGTGTCTGTCACTATGTACGCCTGTGTGTCGGTATATGTGTGTATGTCTCAGTATGTGTGTGTCAGTATGTATGCCTATATGCGTATCAGTATGTGTGTCTGTTAGTATGTATCAATGTGTGTGTGTGTGTATCTGTGTCCTTTTGTATCAGTGAATGTGTTTGTGTCTGTGTGTGTATTCCTGTGGGCGGGATTTGGAGGCGGTCTCTGTGGGCGGTTTTGGAGGCGGGCCCCCAGGGGCCCAGACCCTGAGCTCAGTTAGGGGCCCCAAAATTTCTGGTGGCGGCCCTGCATAGACATACATACATGCATTCATACAGACATACATACATGCATACAGACATACAGATATACATACATATATACAGACATACATACATACATGCATACAGACATACAGATATACATACATGTATACAGACATGCATACATACAGACATGCATACATACATACATACATACAGACAGACAGACATACATACATACAGACATCCCAGTTGTTCCCAGTTGTGGACTCACTGTCCTACAAATTTCCACACTCATGATATAAAGGGCCTTTCACCAAAACACTTTATGGGCATTTTCCATTTACATGGCTGTATCATGCAGTAAGATTTTATTTTGGTGTTTTAGATCAAGGTAAGTGATTGGAGTTTGACAAAAAATTAATAAATGAGTCCACAGAAAAAGTGAAGCCAAAGGCAATATCACGTTAATGACCTTTAAGGACCAGTTTGGGCACCATAGCAACTTCATATAAATGAAGTTGTTCTGGTGCCTGGAGTGTTCCTTTTCGTACAAAACTCTTATAAACACAAAGAACACAATCTGTCTCAAGCTACTACAGGGTAAGGTGAATGTTTAGTACATGTGACATTATGGACACATAAAATCCTATCAGTTTACATTCTGCTGCCATGTTGAAAATGTACATTCCCAAACATACAAGCAGATTACTAATAAATACAAATCAGCATAAAATTTGAGCAACTGCAGTTACACTACACTATCACACCAATTTATGCTTGTACATCAATTCTAATTATTACCATCCTGTTGGAAGGACTACAAGACAAGGATGTGTAATGTGTAACATTTTTATTTGAAACAATATTTCTGCAATTAAACTGTAATTCATGGGGAAAAGTGTTTATTTGTTCTTTTATATTGAAGGAAAAAAATAGAATTATGTTTTTAACATGAATATTACGCATTTATTTCTACATAAGTTGTTTTCTTTAATTTACTTGTATGTCTTCTCCATCCATTGTACTGCATTTAATGTACCTTTATTGATAATTATTGGACAAGTTGCTAGTTTCACGTCGTAATAAACTCATGCCCATAAGTTACCGATTCTCTCAACAAATGTACTTGGAGAGCAGAGACTGGTTGAGATATATCATTTTGGATCCTGGTTTCACAGAATATGACCGGAGAAAAACAAAAGCTCAGATATTTATTGACATAAAAAGAGAATAAAGTATCCTCTTCTTTATGCCATAATGTTTTTTTTCTTTAAAGAAATGTTATCGAAATAAATATTTGCATTATTCAATGTATTATCAAGGAATCTATCAATCTGTTTTAGAAATCAGAGGTAAATTCCCAGTTTGTCTCTAGATTATGAATGGTTATAAACGTACAATAAAAAAGTTATTTATTGCGGAGCACTGTGAAATATTTTGTGCTGCTAAAATAATAATAATCAGCATCTCTTGGCATATCTTTGGCAGATTTACCGCAAATACGAAATCATTAAAACGGTATTGTTATTCTGTGGATCATCAGGGCATTGCTGGGGAAAAACTATATGCAATAATTTGGGACTTTTAATATAATCATTCTCTGTTAACCTACATAGTAAAAAGTTTACATCTGATTTTCTTGCATAAACTAATAATAAGGATTGGTTAATGTATAAGGCAGTCACTAAGAGTCTGATAAAATGTTGTTCTAAATGAAAGGTTATCTTGATATGTTTTGTGCTATGGGGTAAAATTTTGCTTTGTTGGCAACCAACGATGACAGTTAAAAATATCAGTAGAGTAGTTTTAAATGAAAGACATTTCTTTGGCAAGCAGAAGTTTTGCATCACTTGGGGTTATGATAAATTACCATGTCAGTAGTTGATGTACTGATGTACAGTAGTTTAACTAATGGTTTTAAATTATTTTTAGAGTCTCACAATTCCAAACAGGCACAGACATTTAGCAATATTTTGTTCTTCAGATAAAATAAAAAAGTCAGTTTCTTAAAGTTAACAGATAATCACATTTCCCCCTTGTACTTGCCAAGTCAACTTAGGTTACCACGACTTTAGCAGCTGTAAAGTCTGTTTTTGCAATTGTCCCATATGTCAAAATTTACTGAACTCCAAATCCTAGGACTGTAAGCCAACCCAAGTACCAAGGAAATTATGCCCAGTAGCCTGATTTATTATACCAAAGCAACTTTTTCACTAGCTGCTAGAGCGTTTTATGGGCCAGACACACTTACCTCTAATCTTCACTGGTTTTTAAATGCAGCAAGAGTAGTGGATACATGGCGTTGCTACACGGTTGGTAAGGAGGTTGAAGACATTTGTGATATATGACTAAAATAAGACATGAATAAGACATTGGTTCACAGTTTGAGAAACTGTAAAACAATGGTTCATTATCTCCCATCAATTCCAATTTTTTATAATCAAGGAACTGGCTTTTTATTTGAATAATTAAATAATCTCAAGGTGATTTGCCCAACAACTATCACCATCTCTTCCATTCCAACTGGTTACATCCTATGCCTAAAAAAATCCTCTTGATTGTAAGCTCCTTTGACCAGTGTCCTACAACAATATGTAATTGTCTAATTTATTGTTAAATTTCCCCCTTTATAACATGTTGGCGCTGTATACATGCCAATAATAATATTTCATAAAGTATATGAGTTATTAATATATATTGCTTTCAGATAAGCTTGGAATGATTTGCTCACATTTTGTTGCCCTAAAGAAAAAGATCCCAGTCATACCTTGATGATGATGATGATGAATCCTTTGAACCACTGGTTCTGTCTCTTGGGACAGGATGGCCTGGCTCCCTCCCCCAGGAGGTGGCTCTGTGGATCTGCAGCTGGGAAGCCCCTTAGCAGGCTCTTTATGTGGGCTTTCTGCTGTGTGCAGTGAGGTGGAGCTAAGGGCGGCTCTGGAAGACAGAGCACAGCTGGAGTAATTCCCCAGGGGGTGGGAGGGAATGATTCATTTTACTGATCTTATGTGGCATTCCAGCAAATTCTCACATGGCAAGCACAGAACAAACTCACAGATGTGTGAACCCCTCAGATATTTATCTGCTGTGAGGATCTGGCATTTTGCAACAGTCAGAGCTTGAAACAGATACCTGGGATAAATTCACACGGGAATACACATCTCACGAATTGGAATATTTGTATGAATTGCATATGGAACTTTTTTTTTAATTTTTATTCTTTATTTTTGTGTGCATAAAGAATACTAACATGCTGGTAATGCCACAGTAGCAGATACCGGCAGCTTATGGTTAACAGAAATTTGGCATAGAATAAAACTGCACAATTTTTATAATAACCAGGCTCAACGTTGGGTAAAACATTACCGAAAAGAGAGTAGCGAGTAAAGTATGCGATTAGTTGTCGTACACAATAGGGACCCATACTCTTTCAAGCCTGCAAGACTACTACGTCAAAGCGTCAGGTGAAGCTAAATGAGAGAACATCTTTGACACATAGACATGTAACATAGCGTATGATACATTGTGTGTGGGTCACAGTTTAGCCTCTATGATTACCTAGATTACTTAACTGAACTCCTTGTCTTTCCTCCTCCTAATACTGATCCTCCTCTCTCACTCTCCCTTCAAGTCAGTGATATCCACATAAGTCCATCCCTACAAGCGCGCTGTCTTGTCGTCATACTTGACTCTGGTCTCACCTTTGAGTCTCACATCCAGTTTGTTGCCAAGTCCTGTAGGTTCCAACTCAAAAACATAGCCCGCATCCGCCCCTTTCTTACGCAAGATGCTACCAAGGAGCTTGTCCATGCTCTAGTAATTTCCCGCATGGATTACTGTAACCCTCTCCTGATTGGTCTCCCCAAAAGCCGTACTGCCCCGCTACAGTCTGTAATGAATGCTGCAGCTAGACTGATTTTCTTATCCAGTCGGTCCTCTCACACCTCGCCCCTCTGCCAGTCCTTACATTGGCTCCCTGTATCCTATAGGAGTCAATTCAAAATGCTAACCCATACATTTAAAGCACTGAACAATTCCAGACCCTCTTATATCTCTTCACTGATCCAGAGGTATGCCCCTCCTCGTACCCTCCGCTCTGCCCGCGACCACCTCCTGACCGCTGCTCGCACCCGTACGGCCAACTCGCGCTTGCAGGACCTCTCACGGGCGGCTCCTCTCCTATGGAATAACTTGCCTACTGCCATCAGACTCTCCCCTAGTCTTCAATCATTTAAGAAGGGCCTTAAAACCCATCTCTTCAGGAAAGCGTATGGCCTCCCAGAGTAATCTCTCCCTTACATACCTGTCTCTTGCTCTCCTATGGGATAGTGCTTTGCTCTCTCCTCCAGCTCTGCTTCACTCCTACTTGATATTTCCTATCCTAATGTTTCTAATACCCCACCTCCTATAGACTGTAAGCTCATTTGAGCAGGGTCCTCTTCAACCTATTATTCCTGTAAGTTTTCTTGTAATTGTCTTATTTATTGTTACATCCCCCCTCTCAAAATATTGTAAAGCGCTACGGAATCTGTTGGCGCTATATAAATGGCAATAATAATAATAATAATTACAGTATGGAAATATGTCTGATTGACATGCAAGCCTAGGTGCCAGGGAAGACCACCAGGGCTACAGGGAAGCAACAGCCCGCGGGTATTTGTGCAAGTGTGTAATTAGTGAGATAGGGTTTGGAAATGGTTTCACAGAGTGGTAGCATCAAAGCAATACAGTCTCAGCGATCAGTAAATTAAAATAGAAAAAAAAAAATCAATAAAATGAAAAATGAAAGAAACCAATGAAAACCATGCTCAGCTGCAGTAAAGAGTCCTCGGCAAACAACAATTAGACATGACAGCAGTATAGGTAAAAGAAACAGGTGTCCCAGTGAAACGCAAACTAGTTGTTGGACACAGGTAGCCAGTTTATATTAGGCACTCAGCCAACTCCAGATCTCAAGGCCCGCCGCCTGGTGGCAGGGATCCGCTCAGCGATGTGGTGTAGCTCGCCGCTCCATAAGACGCAGGACGGCGCTGCAACCGCGAGGTCAGAGCTCCGCTGCAGTGAGGTGATTCTGATAGCGTGAGGCAATATGCTTAAGGAGGCATACTGCAGATCGTGATAGCGAGGTGTAGGCAGGCCAGCCTGGTCTCTCGCTGCACTGGTGGCTCGACACTGCACCTCAGACCGATGTAGTACTCCAGCTTGAAGTCGCGTGCGCGGTTTCCTCCGAGCTGCCTCGTGTCTGGGTAAAGTGCGGCGTCCGACCCTCCGGCGTGCCGCAGCCCACAGAGCTGGTGAAGCTGATGGCTTGGGCAGGACTCTCCGAGGTGAGCACGTCCCTGCGTGCAGTGAGGCAGAATGGAACCTCCGACTCCTCAACCGCTGCCAGAGGCTAGAGAAGAGTCGATCCAGCCTGGCCAGGAAGTCGCCCCGAGCATCGCTGGCGTGTGTAGCGCACTCGGTCTCCGCCATTTTAGGTAAGGCGATGTGTGGCCCACCTGCTCTCCCATCCACACTTCGGGTCCCTGCTTGGGCTAGGTATTCCCCCAGGGGAGGACCGGGATCACCCCCACCGGTCCAAGGGGGGGGTAACGGGGTTGCTGGTTTCAAGCTGTCAGCCTCTGGGCACCTCCGGTTCAGGAGCTCGCCGCTACTCCCGCCCGGTGCACCTTAGGCCGCAATTGCCATGGTGGATCCCAGGGTCTCCCGATGGGACGCTGAGCACTTGCCCGCCTGTCTGGTATGTCGGGCATTGCAGACTTGATTTGTTTTGTCCCCAATCGAGCAGTAGCAGGCTTTAAAAATGCTTTAAATGCAGGACAATGGAGGAGCTCAAACAGGACACGTCTGCTCTCCATGGCTGTCAGGCCCTGCCCCCCGCATATGGAACTTTAAATGACTATTTATCTGTTTTTTTGTTACCAGAAATGTATTTGTAAAGTGTAACTTTTAGCACAAGGACAGCGCTACATTGTAACATAAGCAAGACCGAATGAATTATCTAGCTGACCCGCTGTTAATGTGTCCTGAATTCAGTTAATCAATATCAATTATATGCCATTAATGGAGTAGTGAACATAATGTGTACCTTTCATGGTGCACGAAAATTATGGTCAAATGGAAGAACATAAAGTTTCATCATTACACAGTGCTAAAAGAATTACTAGAGAACATATATAATTTCTTAAGATTCCACATAGAATAAAAAATAAAAAAGACCCCTTACCTGACCCCTCAATTGCAAGCACACAGGGCTATGCCATCAGAATAATGTGCAATCTCAGAATTGATTGACTGAGGACTAGCAGGAGAACCCTCCAGTTGGCAATTAAGTTGGCATAATAATGTAAAGCGCTACGGAATCTGTTGGCGCTATATAAATGGCAATAATAAATACATAAATTAATGATCAGGGAATTGCTCCTTGCTTTGGGAGGCATTACCGTGTTTCTCAAGCAGAGTCAATCAGACAGGAGGCGGGTAGGTAGGAGGGAACACTTATCAATCTGGCATGGTGCTGGTGGGGCAATACATCATATTATAGATAAAAGCATTGAAAAAGATGAAACAAAATAAAATAAAATAACAAATAATCTACCAAAATTCTAATGCTTTAATGTAGTGTCAAACAGCATCAAGCATACTAATTCCAGACCAGAAAAGGCTCCACCATAATTCTAATCTAGTTATATGGTCCTATGGTCCATTGTTATAGTCTCAGAACCTATTGTGTAAAACCCTGTCCAACAGAGGTTTATGAGAAAAGTATTTTATCCATAGTCGCAGTTCCAATCATCAATCTTTAAACTGTGACCACTGTTTGGTTGTCTCCACTCCAGGGGAAGAGTAGTGCGCATGCTGCATGAACAAATGGACAAATAGTGAAAATGGTGTTCCTATAACTCTTATAAAAATCGCTGCATTTATTAGCCAGTTAGAACTGAGAGTGAATACCGCTAGGGTATTCACTGCTCTATAAGTCTTGCAATAAAGCTTAACGAACCCTCTAAGGAAGTGATTTGTATATTTCACTGAGGGTTTTTCCCATAAAACCTGTATTCAGCTCTAAACTAAAGTGTAATTCCATCACTGCAGACCTTAGCGAAAGGTGTTCTATATAATGAAACCTAAATAATGGGCATGGTTCTATTTTTATTCACGTGTCCAATAAAATTGTCTAGATTGTCTTTTCCACCAATAAAAGAAAATCGAAGAAAGGGCTAATAAAATGGCTAATTGACTGGGTCATAAAATGGTTTTAATAGTTTTAAAGATTTAAAGAGACACAAAATTTGTAGCTTGCCACAAAACATGATTGGGGTACCAGGACAGATATGTTAAGCTACTTATCAGCACGCCACTTCAGGCACCATAAGCTTTTATACTGCATGTGTAAGTTCTGCTCCGTGGATCCCCTATCCATGTCTCCCTTTAATCTAATCAGTCTATTAGACTTTCATGCATCATTGCATTCATGAAAAATACGAAAATCTAATAATAAAAATAATAATAATAATAAAAGTAATCTAAAGCATTGAATGCTCATTCCCATTTGTAACGAAATCCCTGTTTTAACATGCGTATATACGCCTAATTTGTGTAGTTCCAAAGAACCGAACAAACTACCGAAGCACCCGACCTCCCACTGAGGTCGTGTGCCCCTCATTTACCTCCCAGACCTTGCGGTTAACCGCAAGGTAATTGAAGAAAGACATGGTGGTCCTCGTTCGTTTGACGAACACTTGGCAGTCGCCATTTTAAAACCGTCGAACGCTCAGCGGTGGAAAGACAACAATCCTCTGGAACTATTTTCGGACACTTATTCTGCCACCCACCGCTGACAAGCACCGAGTCCTCATTCATACGGTTAATATCTCCCGAACATGTTAATCAACTTGCCGTTCGGGACTTTCTTTTCACCCAAGATATACCGACTCCAGGTAGCTACAATTATGGAACTCTCTTCGGATTGAATTGCGCTAACAACTGGTGAACTTAAACTTTACTGGACGATATTGAGAACTGTGTTCGTGGGATCTGAGCGCTATTCGCCTATAATATGCGCTCAGATCCAAGCTATCTGGGGGTATGTGGAATAGGGGGAATATGTTCGGTTAAAGATTTTAAGTTTTAATACAGTTTTGTAAAATATAAAAAGGACATGTTTTTCTCTACCTGGAGATAATTAGGTTCTCTGCAACCACTTAAGTTAATTATCTCCAGGATAGAGAGGAGGGGTTACACTGTTACTGTGGGTGTGTTTAATAATTGTACTGTACACTGATTGGTGCTGTATATTTTGTCACAGTCTTCCACAAGGTCCCCTGTGGGAGTTCTCTTGCTGGAAGACCATCATAAAAGGGCTGAGTTTGGCCATCAGTAAACAGATCGTTTTACCCCTTCATGAAGTCTCGACTCATGTTTGGGGGATTGGGAGCTTTAATCACTATTTTATTCTACTCAACTTGGATTTCGGGAGATGCTACAAGGATCAGCGCTGCACGGATAGCAGGATCCTTTACACCATTCAAGACAATGGAAGAACTAGGATTGTCTAAGAATCTCCAGCCAGCTTTCTTTTGTATTTTTTGTACGGAGTACCCCATCTTGATAACACTTTATAAAAGTGTCTATTTTAATTTGTAATCAGCCCGTTTAGAACTCAATTAGGAAACACCTCCATGGCTGTCAATCAAAGTGCCAGGAAGATTCTGTTCCTCCTTCCGTTACCTTCACTGAGCTAACGGAAGTGACGACATGTTCTTCTAGAGAGAGCCTGCCTTCTACCATGAGTCGCTGGGAGCCTGGGAGTGTGAGCATGACATTTGCACCGTCGTTATTCGGCATGTGCTATAAACCTTAAACTTAAATAAGACACGGACACGTTTTATACTGTTGCAGTATAAAGTCCACAGCTTTATTAATTATTATGAAATATATGAATAAATTAACATATTTAGGGTCATTGTCATAACTGACATTATGTTACTATCCCCCCCGTACAATACCCCTGGCAATGACCCTACCACTTGAAAAATAAATAACATCCAAATAACAATAAACTTGAAACACACGGCCTACCAAAGAGGCCCCATATCATAAGGTTAACTGTAGGGGTGTATCCAGACACCCCTACACCCCCAGGTTCGTAGCTACTGAAGAGCTAGAACCTACCAACACTTGTTTCCGTCCGGCCTACTCCAGCCTAGACCTTGGCCTGTCCAGTTCCAATTGCCTCAAACCTAGGGAGGGTGGGACAACTAACAGGTAAGTGAGGCTCCGATTAAAATGGCCACTATCTAAGATGGGCGCTATTTAACTACCAATACCCCACCCCCCAGCTCCATTAACTTAATCCAGCCCCTTAACTAATTACCAAAGTGAAAAAAACAATAGTATACCAACTAACCACAAATAGTAAATCTGCTAAATTGAAAGGGTCCCAGGTGAACCTCACTAACACCCAAAGTAGAAAACAAGAAGCAACAAAGTGGAAACCACATTCAAATAAGCATACAATAAAAATACAACCTGGAAAATATATCCAAAGTTAGAATATTCTATGTGAGAATATAATGAAATCTGGAATGATAAAGAATATATATCATAGCGTAACACAATTAAAATATAATAGTGAAATGTGAAGCAAGTAATGAACTCACAAACGAAAGTGTAAATCAGGCCTCTCACCCCCCTGGGGTATATGCAGTATTGGACTTGATAGTAGATCCAAACATAAGTGTGTCTTCAAAGGAATGGATAAAAAGAGCCATACATGGTGAAGTATGTATAAAAATGTACAAAAGGAATTTATTGGTTACACTTACAGACATAAAGTAGTGGTAAGCATGTCTCCACTCTCAGTGGAACTGGAAGGCAGTGTAGAAATCGAAAGCACAAATCCAATTGGAGCAGCAGAGTACAGGAACAATAAATGGATATAAAACAAATAAAATAAATTGGAAACAATACAATAAGTCTTATTGGACTTATTGTATTGTTTCCAATTTATTTTATTTGTTTTATTGTTTCGTCCGGTCACTTCCTCCCTGTTTACTCCGCGCGGGAAGGAGGAGAGAAAGGCCGCGAGGAGAGGCAGCCGACGCACATCATCCCCAGCCACCCTCCTGCGACGAAATAGTAAGGAAGAGAGGAGGGTGGCTGAAAATGAGGTGTGTGTATGTGTGTATGCCAGTGTATGTATGTATGCCAGTGTGCCAGTGTATGTATGCCATTGTATGTATGTATGCCAGTGTGCCAGTGTATGTATGCCAGTGTATGTATGCCAGTGTGCCGGTGTATGTATGCCAGTGTATGTATGTATGCCAGTGTATGTATGCCAGTGTATGTATGTATGCCAGTGTATGTATGTATGTATGCCAGTATATGTGTGTATGTATGTATGCCAGTGTGTGTATGTATGTGTGCCAGTGTGTGTGTATGCCAGTGTATGTGTGTATGCCTGTGTACGTATGTATGCCAGTGTGTATGCCAGTGTGTGTATGCCAGTGTGTGTGTATGCCACTGTGTGTGTGTGTGTATGCCATTGTGTGTGTGTGTATGTATGTATATATCTATCAGTATGCAGTATGTATATGTATGCTTGTCAGTATGTATGTCTGCATGTATATGTGTGTGTCAGTATCTCCCTATGCATGTGTGTATGTCTGTTTCAGTATTTGTATATGTTAGTGTGTGTGTATTACTGTGGGCGGGATTTGGAGGTGGGCCACCCTCCTGCGACGAAATAGTAAGGAAGAGAGGAGGGTGGCTGAAAATGAGGTGTGTGTATGTGTGTATGCCAGTGTATGTATGTATGCCAGTGTGCCAGTGTATGTATGCCAGTGTATGTATGTATGTATGCCAGTGTATGTATGTATGCCAGTGTGCCAGTGTATGTATGCCAGTGTATGTATGTATGCCAGTGTATGTATGTATGCCAGTGTATGTATGCCAGTGTATGTATGTATGCCAGTGTGCCAGTGTATGAATGCCATTGTATGTATGTATGCCAGTGTGCCAGTGTATGTATGCCAGTGTATGTATGCCAGTGTGCCGGTGTATGTATGCCAGTGTATGTATGTATGCCAGTGTATGTATGTATGTATGCCAGTGTATGTATGTATGCCAGTGTGCCAGTGTATGTATGCCAGTGTATGTATGTATGCCAGTGTGCCAGTGTATGTATGCCATTGTATGTATGTATGCCAGTGTGCCAGTGTATGTATGCCAGTGTATGTATGCCAGTGTGCCGGTGTATGTATGCCAGTGTATGTATGTATGCCAGTGTATGTATGCCAGTGTATGTATGTATGCCAGTGTATGTATGTATGTATGCCAGTATATGTGTGTATGTATGTATGCCAGTGTGTGTATGTATGTGTGCCAGTGTGTGTGTATGCCAGTGTATGTGTGTATGCCTGTGTACGTATGTATGCCAGTGTGTATGCCAGTGTGTGTATGCCAGTGTGTGTGTATGCCACTGTGTGTGTGTGTGTATGCCATTGTGTGTGTGTATGTATGTATATATCTATCAGTATGCAGTATGTATATGTATGCTTGTCAGTATGTATGTCTGCATGTATATGTGTGTGTCAGTATCTCCCTATGCATGTGTGTATGTCTGTTTCAGTATTTGTATATGTTAGTGTGTGTGTATTACTGTGGGCGGGATTTGGAGGTGGGCCCTGTGGGAGGGCTTGAAGGGGGGCCCAGACTTTGAGCTGTGTTAGGGGCCCCAACATTTCTGATGGCGGCCCTGATGTCATTACCCCTTGCCTGAGGGGGAGGGCAGGCTGAGAGGAGGACATGGGCAGCACGGAACGGGAGACGTGCTTCCACTGGCTGTCTGGCGCCAGCAAGCTGTGTGTGCAGGCATCTGAGGCCAATTTTGCACAGAATTAATATTAGCCAGTCCGGAATTCTTGTTTCAGACTGGCTAATAATACTTAATGACTCTGCTGGAAGTGGAGAGTTACACCTCAGGCAGCAACAGGGTTAATCTCAATATAGGCAGTGTTTCATCATTATCATTATCATTATTATTATGATTTATATACCACCAACACATTCCGCAGTGCTTTTCAATTATAAAATTTGAGTAAGTAATTTAATTTTAAGTAATTTACATACAGAACATAACAGAGTCAAAAGGTGAAGAAAGCCTTGTTCAAACAGGCTTACAGTCCATGAGGAAGGGGTATGAAAACACAAGCGCAATACGAGCATGTCAGAGGGGAGGATGGATTGATGGATCAGATGAATGTGATGAAAAAAGTTAGTACATGTTGTTGTGTAAAAGAAACCAAACAATGGCAGGAGAGATTGTGAGAAGTGATGAGGGCCGAGGAATGAGGAAAATGACACCTGTGAAGATGGTAAGCTTTCCTAAAGAGTTGTGTTTTTAGTTACTTCTTAAAATGGAGTGTGCTGGCATGGTGCAGCCCAAGGGAATGGGGCAGCCCTTGAAAAAAACGAGCAGATGTCAGGTCATTTGCAGAGGGAAGGGAACAAAAAGGGGTTATGTTTGTTGAGAAAATAGCAAATGTAGTGAGGAATTGAGTTAGTGAGAGATTTTCAGGTTTGTGTTAGCAGTTTGAATTGGATCCTGAAGGCTACAGGAAGCCAGTGTAATGATTGGGATAAGGTGTGGGAGTAGTGATCAGTCAGGAAGATGAGACTGGCAGCAGCACTGATTGCAGACTGAAGAGGGACAATGCGGGTATTGGGAGTAGTGAGTTGCAATAGTAAAGTCAGGAAATGATGAGAGCGTGAACAAGTGCCTTAGTTGTATCTTATGTTAGAAATGAGTAAATGTGGGCAATGTCTTTAAGGTAGAAGTTACAGGATACAGGATTTGGAGACAATGTTAGGATGAGGATTTTAGTTTTAGTAAAATTACATTTTAGAAAACAGGAAGATATACATCTAGTTAGTGATGGAAAAGAGGCAGATTGTGACACATTCCATAAAAGAGGTTGGTCAGGAGAGGTAAATCTGTGTTTCGTCAACATATAGATGGTACTGAAATCCAAAACTGTTAGTAAGGTTACTGAGAGAGGCAGTGCAGATGGAGAATAAAAGAGGACCCTTAACAGATCCTTGGTGAACACCAACAGAGACAGTCAGCAGGGAGCAGCTGGCAGCAGAGAAAGAGTATATAAGCGTTCAGACAAAATAGGATGAAAACCAAGAAAGCACAGTATCATGGAGTCCAAGGTTGTAGAGGGTTTGAAGAATAAGAGAGTGATTGACGGTATCAAAGGCAGCAAAGAGGTTGAGGAGAATTAAGAGAGAGTAACGACCTTTATATTTAGCAGTGAATAGGCAGTTATTGAAGAGTCAAGGAGAAAGTTAGTTTTGAGAGAGTGTGGGTAAATACAACCCTCGCAAGAAGCTTAGAAGTGAAGGGAAGTAGTGATATGGAATGATATTTAGAAGGAGAGGTTAGAGTTAAGAGATGGATTTTTTAGGATGGTATTGCCAATTGCATGTTTGAGGGAAGCAGGGCCGGACTGACCCACCGGGATACTGGGAAATTTCCGGTGGGCCGTCGGCACCTGGGTCCGGGCAGGCAGCTGGCCGGGGCCGAAATATGACATCATATTCCGGCCCCTGTCTCATTAAGGTGCGTGCGAGGGCGGGGGAGCAGAGCCAGAACAGCCAGCTCCCCCTGCGGCCGCCAAAACAGCCCACTCCCACTGCGGCCGCCAGAAGAGCCAGCTCCCCCTGCAGCCGCCAGCACAGACAGCTGTCTGCACACAGGTAGCAATTATGTGTGTCAGTGTGAGTGTATGTGTGTGTGTGTGTCATGGTGTGTGTCTGTCTGTGTCATGGCGTATGTGTCTGTCTGTGTCATGGTGTGTGTCTGTCTGTGTCATGGTGTATGTATGCCTGTGTCATAGTGTGTGTGTGTGTGTGTGTGTCTGTGTCATGGTGTGTGTGTCTGTTTGTGTCATGGTGTGTGTGTGTCTGTGTCATGGTGTGTGTCTGTGTCATGGTGTGTGTGTGTCTGTCTGTGTCATGGTGTGTGTGTGTGTGTGTCTGTCTGTCTGTGTCATGGTGTGTGTGTCTGTCTGTTATGGTGTGTGTGTGTGTGTCTGTCTGTGTCAAGTAATGTGTGTGTGTCTGTGTGAGTCATGTAATGTCTGTCTGTGTCACGGCGTGTGTGTCAAGGTGTGTGTGTGTCTGTCAAGGTGTGTGTGTGTGTCTGTCTGAGTCATGGTGTGTGTGTCTGTCTGTGTCATGGTGTGTCTATCATTGTCATGGTGTGTGTGTGTGTTTCTGTCTGTGTCACGGTGTGTGTGTGTCTGTGTCACGGTCTGTCTGTGGCATGGTGTGTGTCAAGGTGTGTGTCTGTCATGGTGTGTGTCTGTCATGGTGTTTGTCTGTCTGTGTCATGGTGTGTGTGTTTCTGTCTGTGTCATGGTGTGTGTTTGTCATGGTGTGTGTGTGTCTGTCAAGGTGTGTGTGTGTGTGTGTGTGTCTGTCATGGTGTGTGTGTGTAACATAGAAACATAGAAACATATGTGTATGTCATGGTATGTGTGTGTCTGTCATGGTATGTGTGTGTGTGTGTGTGTGTGTTTTTAAAAAGTGTTTTTACTCACCCTTTTTTCCCCCTCAACTGGCCCTGCCTCTATGGCTAAGATCATCAAGCTTGATGATCTCAGCCAATCCGCACTGACACAGGAAGCACCTCTAGTGACCGTCTGAGTGTCTGTCACTAAGAAGAAATGTAAACACTGCCTTTTCTCAAAAAGGTCAGTGTTTACATTGAAAAGCCTGCAGGGACAGGCTATAGACACCAGAACCACTACATTAAGCTGTGTGTGTGTGCACCTGCTAGTGAGTGGGCTTGCTTGCATGTGTGTGTTTGTGGGCCTGCTACTGAGTGGGCTTGTGTTTTTATGTCAATGAGCTTATTTATATCAGAGATTTTCTGTGTCTGCATGTGACTATGCTTACTGTATAATTAAACATTTACTCTGAAAGGACCAATATTTTATATTAGAAAAAGCAACATATATTTATATATTACTCAATCATCTGGGGTGGCAAGACATAGCCTTACATATTACATGCGACAATATATGGCGCAATGACTTATAGGGCTGGCATAGATTTATTTTCCATTTTATTTGTATCACCAGTCCGGCCCTGGAGGGAAGAGGTGATCACATGGCCCTGGAGGGCCAGGAAGGAAACAGGGGGACTGCCTTGCTTGTGAGGCAGTCCCCCCGAACTGGGATCGCTGGTCCAGGTAAGTGTGCAGGTGGTGGGGAGCTAAGAATCATAAGGGCGTACTATGCCGCCCCAACGTCGTTTAGGCTCACTTAATGCAGGGCGGCATAGTACACTCTAACGGCATTAAGGGGTTTTAAAGTGACGAATACACTGATCAGCCACAACATCGAAATCACTTTCAGGTGAAGTTAATAACATTGCTTATATCATTACAATGACAACTGTCAAGGGGTAAGATATATAAGGGAGCAAGTGAAAAGCCTGTTCTCTAATTTCATGTGTTGGACACAGGAAAAATTGGCAAGCGAAAAGATCTTAGTAACTTTGACTAGTGTTGGCTAGATGACTGAGTCAGAGCATCTCCAAAAAGGCAAGTCTTCTGGTTTGTTCCTGGTATGCACTGGTTAATACATACCAAAAGTGGTGCAAGGAAGGACAACTGGTGAATCAGCATCAGGGTTTTGGGCACCCAAGGCTCATTGATGCACATGTCTGGATCGATCACACAGAAGAGCTACTGTATCTCAAATTGCTGAAAACATAATGCTATGTTCACCGCCGAAAGCACTTTCCGCTGGGGACGTGAGCAACAGAAGAAGGTTGTCAGGTTTGGTGAATCACTTTTTTTTGTGGATGTGCGTTACCTGGGGAATAGATGGCAGCAGGATTCACTATGGGCCGGTGCATGCAATGTTCTGCTGGGAAACCTTGGCATTCATGTATATTTTATTTTGACATGTACCACCTACCTTGATGTGAAGGATTTGTATGTATTTACCTGTGTGCCTTCAGTTATGCCTTCTCCCTGCAGTTGAAATTCGTGTCATAAGTTCAATTCAGTATGATAGGAGTTATGTATTTTTGTATCCTTTTGTGTTTTACTGGTAACATGTGCTCAATGGAGTCTGCCTCTATCCCTGGATATAATTGGATTATTTTCCCCATTGTCTCCAGGATAGAGGGCTCTGTAAAACCATGCTGCCAGCCAGGCCCCAAAAGATACTTTACTAACGTCTGAACCCCTGGTCTGATTCAGGCCATTTTTTTACATGTTGTTCCCCTGAATGAATTGATTGTGAATATATTTTTATATAATATAATATAATATAATATTATAATATAATATAATATTTAATATAATAATATATTTTTATGTGAATGTGATGTATATTTTAGAAGTTATGAATATGCTGTAAAAACTGTATTTTTCCTGCCTGTGATAATTGCATCTTCTATTGTATAAGATAATTGAATCACAGGCAGAGGGGAGGATTTTGTGTGGGCTGTAACCTCTGTTTTATTGGCTACTGTAGATAACGTGTGAATACCTGTTGTTGTTACTTCCAATAAAGTCTTGTTCCAGCATTAAGTCTTGGCTCATGTGTGGATTATTTCGTGTTACCAGAGATATTCATCCCTGTGGATTATTGGGAATATTATTTTATGGGGGGAAAGGAATTACTGGACGGTGATATAAACTACTACCGTCACACTTGATATTATAGCAAACCATGTACACCCCTTTACAGCAATGGGGTTTCCTGATGACTGTGGTCTCTTTCAGAAGGAGGAAGCACCCTGCAAATATTGTTCAGGAATGGTTTGAGGAACACGACAAAGAGTTCAACGTGTTGACTTTGCCTCCTTATTCTCCGGATCTCAATCTCTGGGATGTGCTGGAACAACAAGTCCAATCCATGGAGTCCCCATCTCACAACTTTCAGGACTTAAGGGAAATGCTGCTAATATCTTGGTCCCAGATACCACAGGACACATCCATGCCTCCACGCATCAGGTCTGTTTTGGCAGTACGCAGCACAACTACACAATATTAGGCAGGTGGTCTTATTGTTGAGGCTGATTGGTGTATATATATTCAGCCTGATTTAATCTTAGTAAAAGAGTATAACACTATACTTTGTGAAAATGTCCCATACCTGGTTAATTTTCCGTTCCCCTTACCTTGAGAGTTCCCTCTATTTAATCTTGTGCTAAAGGCGTTAAAACCTTCCAAAAAGCATTGGGTCAACTAGAAAGAGGCAGTCCCATCTCTACATTAGGCTGAACTTCCTGTTTGGAGTAAGGATTCAAGTAAGGAATAAACAGAGCTAGATGTCACTTCTCAAAGAAGAGGCTCATTATGGGACAAAAGATGATTGATGATTCGAGAGACCCACTAAATGTTGATTTTATTCACAGCTCAAGTGAGAAGTGACCAACAGTGATACAGAAAAACCTATATTTATATATATATATTTATTATAAATGTAATACATATATAATAAATATATATATTTTTTAATGCTTCTTCTCACTTGATCTGTGAACCAAATGGAGAGAAAATGCACCAATCATTGTACTTTAAAATATATACAAAATATGTATAAAGGGTGGGTCAAAATTCAGAGTAGGATTTGACAATGAAATAAGTTGTTAGCAGTTACATTATTTATTTTGCACGTACATATTATAACTGAGTCTTGGGAGATTCGTCATGGGTAATTTCATGAAGGAACAACGAATAAAAATAGTGGAATTTTATTGATGGGAGATATCGGTACATAATTGAAACTTTTTTACGTTGTGTAGAGGAAAATCGTACTGAAATGTGGTTTCAACAGGATGGGGTTACTGGCCAAACAGCCAGGCCCACAGTGGACCTCCTAACACAGCTGTTTGGCAAGTGGATAATTTCAAGAAAATCCAAGACTAATTGGTGGCCATGTTCCCCCAACCTTTCAGCTCCCAGTTGCTCCCTGTGGGGACATCTGAAGGAGCGGGTGTGAATAAACCATGTACACTTGAGCATCTCAAGGAGAATATCCATGCAGAAGTTTAAGCACTAGAGCCTCCACTAATGTTATGAACAATGCAATCAAAAGAGCCTAATTGTGCGAGGTGGCAAATGGAGCAAGAATATGAAGATGTCAAATACCATATCAAGTCAAACATATCTCCATACGTTAAGCATTCATTGTAAGAAATATCATTGAAATGTGTTCGATAAAAAAAAAAAAGTTATTGACTGCTCATTCCTACTCTGAATTTTGCCCCCCCCCCCCCCCCCACTCCCGTATATTGATAATTTTGGTAAATCCTAATTTTTTTCCTGAAATGATTGCATGGATGAAATTTGTCCGTATTATTTTAAAACACATGCTAGCCCCTGTTGCCCCTCTTAATACCTAGAAAACTCACCTTATTTTCATAGCCACGCGGGTCCGCCGCCACTGACTTCGCTCCTGATTCGCCTCCTTGGCTGGCATTATCAGAATTGATGATCTCAGCCAGTCACAATGCTTTCCCATAGGAATGTTTGGATTGGCTGAGATCGTCAGGTGGGCTGGGAGGCAGAGCCAAACGCAACCCTGGCCAATCACCATCTCCTCATAGAGATGCATTGAATCAATGCATCTCTGTGTGGAATGTTCAGTCTCTCCATGCAGAGCGTGAGGACGCTGAACGTCAGTGCTGCACACTGTGCAGCACAGAGCCAGGAAGCACTTCCAGTGGCTATCTGAGGAGTAGCCACTGGAGGTGTCCATAGGCTGTAATGTAAACACTGCAGGCTTTTTTTTTCAGAGAAAAGGCAGAGACAGGCTATAGACAACAGAACAACTACATTAAGCTGTAGTTGTTTCGGTGACAATAGTGTCCCTTTAATGTTTGTGTGTTTTGCTATGTATAGCTATGCCTTTCTGATATGTACAATGTTGTACCCAGCTATGATGGTGTTGGATAAAACTAAAGGAATTGCAGTCAAAGACCTAAGTAGCCTCTCTCATTCCCATGATCTTATAGTGGACATACAACTCAGTTCTTTATGCAGGCAGGTTTGTTTTGAGATACGTATTTCATGATCAAAGGGCATCTCTTCAAATTAATATTTTATGAATTTTCATTTTATATTATAATGTACCATGTTGTTAGCCATCGAATGAACTGAATTCATCATAAACCAGGTGCGCTGTTCCTTTGGTTTTCTTCATTTTAAGAACTAATGACACTCATTTGAGTACATTTTTGATTTTTTGATGACTACAATATCTGTGGGTTTAAATTATTTATTTGATTGGGATATTTTCATGTTCTTGCTGTCATATTACATTGTTACTAATAAAGTTTCTTTGGTACTATCTATCCAGACAAACACTGAGCTATTTTAATACTTTGGTGTTTATGTGCAATTCTATCCTAGACGCCATAAAGCATCTGAGCCAAATGTTTCCACACAGAACTTCAATTGCTTCCAATGGGGCCTTTGTCTAGATACTGAACTGAAAGCACAATGATATATATTCTCTCTTGGAATGTTGTTAATAAAATACAGGTTGTCAGGTGCCTTAAACATTTTGCTGACAAAATTATGATTTTTTTCAGGCTTTTTAAAGACCGATTAAATAATAGAAAAATCTGTGTTAACGAATTAATATTTTAAGAGGAGATGTAATGATTTGTGATGTCAAGCAACATAAATATTGTATATTTAAAAAAAAGAAAAAATCGCAAAATTATTTTAATCTAACGGATAACCACCAATAAACTTTAGACATAAAATATGTTTGTCTTTAATATGTGAAACACACCAGTAAGCCATCTTATTTCTTAGAGCAATCTGGGAACTTGTCCTGGTAGGCCTTCTCGAGAAATGATTTATCCCCCTCCCCCCTCCTCCCATCCCCTACACTCCTCTTTTCTTCTCCTCTTTTGGTTGTCTGTTTTTCTTACTCAAAACTTAAATTCTCACCCTTTTGTTTTGCATGATGTAAAGTGTGCTTGTGACTGAGGATATTGTTGAGGCTATTACGTATTTTTCACTACAGATGTCTTAAAATATGGACCCCTCTTTTAATGGCTATATATATTACAATGTTTTAGAGATTCTTTTTTTTTATTTATTGCTCTTTGTTTATACATTTGAAAGTGAATTTATATTCCAGATTATCATGTTAAAGGGACTCTATAGTCACCCAGACCACTTCAGCTCAATGAAGTGGTCTGGGTGCCAGGTCCCCCAGGTTTTAACCCTTCTGATGTAAACATAGCAGAGAAACTGCTATTTTTACATTGCAGGGTTAATCCAAACTCTAGTTGCTGTCTTCCTGACAGCCGCTAGAGGCGCTTCTGCGACGCTGGATGCGAAAATCGCATTCAGCGTGCAGAACATCCATAGGAAAGCATTGAGAAATGCTTTCATATGGACTGTTTGAATGTGCGCGCGGCTCTTGCCGCGCATGCACATTCCGCTGCACTCAGGAGCCGACGTCGGACTGGGAGGAGAGGTCACCAGCACCGAAGGAGCCAGGCACTGGATTAAAGTAAGTAACTGGTAGCCGCTCGAGCTCTTCACAATATACACGTGCCCCCAGAACACTAACTAGAGGCATGACCAATGAATGCACTGCCGGAAGACAAACGACCGCAATTGAACATACAGACGAACCAACTAACGCCAGACAAGACACTTAGGCAGCCATAGCAGGGACCCTAGAGACCGCTGGTAGGAATGCCAACATGAATACCAAAGATCACTAACTCTCTGCACCAGGCACCCCCCACACCCCAGACACACCCTATTAATGACATATACAGAGATCCCTCTATCCCCAAAGAAACTACAGAGAGGAGTCAACAGACCTATGTACCTCATATATCTCACTACATGAATAACAACTCACGGACCTGCGTATCCACACAATGTCAGAGGATGTGAGAGACCTACGAGTCTCAATGTTGACTGAGATCGTAACTAAAATGTCAAGTACAAACATATCTACAAGGGAACTCACACCGCACACACAGACACCTCAGTCGTATAACTCGCACGAGGCTATGACACAAGACACGGGAGGGATGAGGGGGAGGCCAACACAACTGGGACGGACCTGAGAGTCCAACACACACTAGGATCTAACATCACTCATTCCAATCATTCTTGAAAGCTAGAACAACACGTTACTAGAATTGTTTATTCATGTTATTTCTCGTTGACCTAAAAATATAATATGAAGAATCCAGACAACAGGAAAATTCAAGTATCAGAAATGGGACCTGCGAGTCCTCAGATGCTCCCGGCCTGCGTGCCCGCGTAGATACCTCACACAATTGCCTAATAACATTTTATGCATATTTAATACGGGACCTGCGTATCCCACACTGTTCCTAATGCGAAAATATGTACCAAATTGATGCTGTTAAAACAACAATAAAAACAAATTTACATAAAGTAAGTAACTGAAGGGGTTTTAACCCCTTCAGCGCCAACTCAGGGTTGCCCTGAGGGTGGGGAGGACCTAAGGGTTGTATAGTGTCAGAAAAACGAGTTTGTTTTCCTGACACTATAGTGATCCTTTAAAATACAATATCTTATATTTCAAAATAAAGATTGCAAAAGATGAAAATTTGTTACCTGCACAGGAATATGTGTGTCAGGTAATCATGATGATAAAGACGTCTGCTTGGTCTACTACAATCTGTATGAAAAGAATACTTACAGAGTGGAGTAGATAATGTGTAATACTGCTTTGTTAACTGCTTTAATCTTCGAGCAAGAAACAAGCTGGGACTTACAAAGAGCACTCCAACCCACATCTCAATTGAGATACAAGAAAGATCACCGTACATAAACATTGCTATTACATATTGATTTATAACATAGGAGGTGGCTTGCAACCACCATAAAAACCAGCTTGAATGATGCTAACTTCTATTCCACATATATACAATCACAACAAGAGGACATAGTCTTAAATTAGAGGGACAAATGTTTTAAAATAATATCAGGAAGTATTACTTTATTGAGAGGGTAGTGGATGCATGGAATAGCCTTCCAGCTGAAGTGGTAGAGGTTAACACAGTGAGAGAGTTTAAGCATGCGTGGAATAGGCATAAGGCTATCCTAACTATAAGATAAGGCCAGGGACTAATGAAAGTATTTAGAAAATTGGGCAGACTAGATGGGCCAAATGGTTCTTATCTGCCGTCACATTCTATGTTTCTGTACTATTTTAGTGTTTGTTTTTTACATTATACATTGCAACCTTCCACTTTTTGAAAAGTTTGAATTCTAAACTTGCAGAAACTGGAAGGAGGAATTTTTCCTCGCTTACACTAGTTTTGTGATAGTGTCAGTAACCACTTAAGGCATGCAGGGTTTCTGGAAAAACTACTGGTTTCCAAATAGTAGATATTTGATATCAAGTGGCAGGCCAGCAATCCTTGGACCCTACTGCAGCACAGGGGAAGTGAAAGCCAAATGGAGTGAACTGGAAGGCCTTCGTGAGTAGAGCCAGATCTGTGGTAGCCGCTATTTCAGCCAACCCTAACGATGTGGCTGTATTGCTGTTTGTGCTTAGTGGTTTTGTTCTGATCGTGGTTCCACTTTTGTTGCTAGTGGATTTGAAGATATGATTATTATAAAATATAAACATAAAGATCAGAAGAGGTCACAAACTTATGCTGAACAGGAACATAAAAAAGAAAGTAAATAGTTCTGCATTATAAGTTCACTAAATTATAATTATATCTCACTGGCAGACTGAATAATACAGAATATTTTTGATATCTTTAAAACCAGTGGAGAAAGTGACTTACACAAAAAAGCAGGAGAATCAGCCACCAGCTATAATTTTTTCCAAAAATACTTCAACATCTATGTGTTTTATTGTTTGCAGTTTACCAAAAATGATTTAATCACCTGTGCATTTATTTTAGATGAAATAACATCCAAATAAAGAGGGGATTGTCTCGACCAAGAAGAAGCAACAGTCCTACGGACCGCCAGTAAGATCTCCATGCAAGTTTATTTTCAGGTTTCATGAATTGTTCCATAGACCAAGACGAGATAAATTGAACAATTGAGTGATAGTGAATATAGGGGAAAAACTATCTATTAAACACGTGTCTAATCAGAGTTTTTGTAACAACACATTTGTATTATTATTATTATTATTATTTTATTATTTATATAGCGCCAACAAATTCCGTAGCGCTGTACAATGGGTGGACTAACAGACACATAATTGAAATCAGACAACTGGACGTACAGGAACAGAGGGGGTTGAGGGCCCTGCTCGATGAGCTTTAGAAAGCTTAACTTCAAAGATCAATGAATAATGCCTTTGATAAATATACCTTGTATCAATACATGCCCACAAATGGTAATTGTTTCATTCAACTTGTACAAATAGATAGCACTGAGCAATGTGGCCCATTTACATGAAAAGGGGAAAGGACAGTAAAATAGCATGGGGCACATTAGAAAACCCCGTAACTGTTAGAGAAAATGGAAAAATTGTGATGTAATAACAAAACACCTGCATACTGAAACACTGACAGATCTTCAAATCGTATTTACAACTAAACCTACAATTGTTTAGTTAGATGATTATATTATTATTACTACTAATAATAAGGATGATAGTCTGTTGGCGTTATTGTTTTTACCGAAAGAATGGAAAACAATGTAAGTGATAGGGTGATTTAAAGGGACACCCCGCTGCCCAAATACAAAATTATTTTTTTAAATCACTGTTTAGTAGAAATACCCCTAATAGAAATTTGCATGCATTTAATTATGCTTTTTTTCATTGGAGTTATATCTACAAACAGCTTGCAAAACCTGCCTGATGCCTTTGCAAGCCCTCCCCCTTCTAAGCCCGCCCAGGCTTTCTGTGGCTGTCCAATCACAGACTTCCCAATGCAGCTCAGTAAGAAGTCTTTGCAACAAAGGTTTTCTGAGCTATTGCTGCCTCTTGAGGAGGTAATAGCCAGGGGGGATGTAACCAGGTTAGTTTATAAAAGTGTCGGTTTGTATTGAAATCTTCACTATTTCCGTAATTAAAAAAATAGGACACACCCATAAAGCTTTTCAGCAAGCTAAAGTGCTTTAGGGGTCTGGAATGACCATTTAAAGTGGTATTAAACTTGTGAAATTAAAAGGGACCCTCCAAACATTGGAACGAGTTGTGCTTCTCGATCATTTAGTGAAAAGAGGTGCCCTGTCCTTGTCTACTTGCACTCACTTTTATATCGTCAATGACTAGCAAAAATTGCTACTGTAATAATCCCATCCTATCTCTGAAATACATCACACAGTTAAGCTATATAATAATTCCACATTTTTAATTTATCAATATAACTGATCAGAAATGGCTATCGACTCAGAATGCTTAGAACGCGATACATAGAACACAGTGCAATGAACTGAATAACCTCTGCTTACCATCATTAAATTCACGCTACAGTCTGAATGAAAATAGTCAGACATATAAACTTACTATTCAGGCTGCAAATTAATATATTTAAATACGTCAGTTAGTGCTTCCAGCGCAGGTACTTGTACAAACGTGCAACTTTGGTGTTCCTGAAGTTGAAGTATTTATCCGATTCTAAAAACATTTTAGCATGGGAGAAATCATAAGAATGTTATTATACTAAAAATCTGTCAAAGAAAAATATTGCCTTGGCAAAGAAAATAAAACCACAGCAACTGTAAATTCTGAAAAGAACTGTAATTGTGCTGTGAGTAGTAGCGATTGTTGTGTTTGGTGAGCTGTGTTTAGATTCCACGATTATAATTTTCATATGTACTGTAAATGAAAGCTTACTCCGTTCCTGGCAGGACATAACATTCCAGCTTAGTATGGGGCGGTATCTCTTTATTCTCTGAACTTTTAAAACTTGTGTCTATATCTGAAAGGAATACCAGGCACAGCGAGAAGTGGCGTGGAAAGAATATTTTGGATCCGTTCAGATGATCACGCTGGCTTTGACAAAACAGCTCTGGTGCTCTGCAAAATAAAAAGTAAAATGTTTCATGAGTACGAATTTACGATCCATACACTACATGGTAACTACTTCGGAGGTCTATGTCTATAGGTACTTTAGCTGTGTGAAAGGGCAGAAGATTAGCGCCTTCACATTCTGGCTCAGAGATCGCAGTCTAAACATATTGTGGTTACGTTTTGCAGAGAGAGAAGAATTAAGGCACTTGGAAACTTTAATTGCATGCTGACATCAGCCATGTTTTTAATCAGTAAGTGTCATTGAGGATTTGAAAATAGTGATGGAAAATCATCTCCACATAGGAAACCTGACTGGTCTTCAAGGTAACTGGTTAGTTGTACTTGCCTAAAGACCTTTAGCGAGATGCAAATGAATGCAGTGCATTAAAGAGGAAGAGTATAACAGAGTGTCACACACTGTAGTGGTTATGATGCCAAGAGGGCCCTGGCTCCCCGCCGTTATAAGTAGTCAAACCTTTTTAGAACAGTTTGACTTCTTATCTAGGATCTGTCATGGAACCGCTCCCTACACCCACTATGCCAGTCAGAGAGCCGAAACACTCGGTGGTCCATGATGCTCTGGGTATGTTCATGAGCATTTGGTCCTTCACTTGAAAAATGTCATCTAAGCACAAGTCCTCCCAGTGAATAAGACAACTAAAATTATAAATACATTTTTAAAAAAAGAGTCTGAGAATCAAAAAAGACAAGAACTGTACTCTATTCCATTGGTTCCTGACCTTTTGTTTGGACTAAGGCACATTTAATAAAATAAGCATTTACAAGGGCCACCTACCTTTTTTTTCTTTTTAGTACAGCTCCACCTACTGGAGCTGTGCCAAACTGCAAATCGTACCAAACTATTACGCACACATTTATTATATAAGATAGATGGTGTTGCTACTTCATCAATTCAAGCTACATTTAATTAAATTTGGTAAATTGTAATTAATACTAATATTTTGGGAGTATTTTTATAAACTGGATAATTGGAAGAATACATTAGTGACAGTGCTGGATTAAATCTATTTTACAAACATTACAGTTACATATAATGTGCATTATATGGCAAAGTTCTAAATGTGCTTCCCAGTTACATATTTATGTTATTCACTATGGTCCAGATGTGGGCAGGACTGCCTTTCAATTATCCAAATCCAAACCAGATTTTCAATACTCATGTTTACTAGAGGCAAATTCCATTTGGTACAATCCATCGTCTGGTTTGTAAGTCAGCAGTTACAGTATAATATACAAATTTATACAAAGTATAGGATATTCATTTACCAAACAATTTACGATTTACACAGCATCCTAATCCCAATTAAATTAATCTGCTTTTGGCAGGCAAATCTTTTTTTTTTTTCTTTTTTTGACAATCTTCATATTGTTTATATACCATAAGTCATGAGCAAATTGAACATTATGCGATGAGGTTGAATATTAAGCATTAGAAGTACGAGGTATGGGAGCATAGAATTCAGTCGGTAGCATGTAATTAGATTCAGGTATGACCAAAGTATGGCAAATCTGTTGTGTCATAACATCGACATGTCGAAATAATGTAATAGTATAGAGATACAAAACTAGGCATAAGTGATTTCATTATGTTTGTAGCAGGAGGGTATCACTCCCAGTCAGGGAAGTAATAGGAGGACATCTGGTACGCAAGCCATTATGTTGGGATAGGTTAGGTGAAAAGAACTTCTGTAAACGAGGGTCAGGCAAGGAGGTCGTCCGTCATGTCAGAAAGGGGGATTTTCAGGAAAATCTTTTTAAAACTGATTGCCAACTGGTAGCGTGAGCAGTCTCTGGTCAAATAGTAGAAAAATATCTTGGCAGTGCAAGGGTTAAATGGACACTGTAGGCACTCAGATCACTTCAGCTAATTGAAGTGGTATGGGTGCTGTGTCCCTTTTGCACTTAGTGCTGCAATGTAAAACACTCCAGTTCCAGAGAACCGCAATGTTTACATTGCAGCTCTAAGTCTGCCCTCTGTGGCTGTCTAACCCTCCAAACAGACTTTTGGTCCGTTATCTGACGCTAGACGTCCTCACAAACCTCCAGCGTCAGATTTTCCCCATTGGAAAGCATTGAATAATGCTTTCCAATGGGGAGGTCTAATGAGTGCGGCCATTGCCGTGCATGCGCATTAGGTCTCCCCCGCCGAGGGACATCGGCGCTGGATTCAGGTAAGTGGCTGAAGGGATTCTAACCCCTTCAGCCCCGCGGGAGGGGGGCACTCCAGTAGCCTATAGTGCCAGGAAAACGGGTTTGTTTTCCGGGCACTATAGGATCCCTTTAATGAATGGGATGTGTGATCAGCTCCAACTGTCTCAATGAAAAGTAAAAAAAAAAAAAAAAAAGTTCATGTGGTTCAAGATAGCTCCTCTAAAACTATTAGAATGATAAATTCCTCAACTGATGTGAAGGGTACTAAGAAGTTAAACTACAAGGGACTGACCATTTTATTGTAACAATTTAAAAGCCTCTATAGTGACTCTTCTGGTGAAATACATTGTGACAAGATTTTGAAATAAATTGTTCAGTTGATAAATAGTATTCAGATAAGTTACAAGTTACACAATTTTTATTTTTAATATTTAGTATTGTTACCTAAGAAATATGGCATGTTGTTCTTTGTTCCCCATTTATACATGTGACTGTATTTTGATCATGTGATTAGTGGTGTTACTATGTTTAGTGGTGTTTCTATGGCAACAGTGTTGTGATTATGCACTCGCTGGTCACACCTCTTCCTATTTAATGCATGGGATTCATTCTATATAATGAGATTACAGCATTGTACATGTGGACTTGACAAAGGCAAAGATAGTGGCAACAATGATGATTTTCCCCATGCACTTGTTACAATAAAAAGGATTGTGACTAGTAAGGAGGTGTGCTGGACCCTAGTCTTAAACATTTGCGAATCTCCTGCAGTAGCACCTTTCCAAAGTATTGCAATATATTCGTCATGCTCACCACTACCATTACTTTCAATAGTGACTGACCATTGGCATGTTCTTCATTATTACGAATCTATTTTCCAAGTTATTTGGGATCACATTACATGCATTGTTAAAAAGATTTTCAGAAGCCCTTGAACCACCAAATAATCCTGAAATTCATCATCTGAATCCATCTTTCGGCCAGAAGGTGGTGTCTGGATTAGCCGAAGTTGGGTGGTCTTTCCGGTCCATTTGAATGCTTACTACCATTATTGCTAAGTCCTGTCTAGATGGTGCCCGAGTTCGCCCATTAAGCATTGGATTTTATGTCAAGACATGGAGGCTCATATTGCTTAAAGGATCACTATAAGGTTAGGAGCACAAACATGTATTCCTGACCCTATAGTGTTAAAACCACAATTTACCCCCCCCAGGCCCCTCATGCCTCCCTAAAAATAGCAAAATCTTACTGTATTCAAGCCTGAAGCTGTAACTCTTCATGCTGTTTGCCTCAAAAAAACAAGCTGTCTGCTGACATCATCAGAAGGGGTGGCCTGATCCAATCACAATGCTTCCCCATAGGATTGGCTGAGACTGACAAGAAGGCAGATCAGGGGCAGAGACAGCACAATTCAAACACAGCCCTGGCCAATCAGCATCTCCTCATAGAGGTGAATTGCATCAATTAATCTCTATGAGGAAAGTTCAGTGTCTGCATGCAGAGGGAGGAGACACTGAATGTTTGGATGCATTTTAGGCAGCCACGACCCAGGAAGGATCTCTAACAGCCATGTGAGGAGTGGCCAGTGAAGTTATCACTAGGCTGTAATGTAAACACTGCATTTTCTCTGAAAAGACAGTGTTTACAGCAAAAAGCCTGAAGGTAATGATTCTACTCACCAGAAGAAATTCAATACGCTGTAGTTGTTTTGGTGACTATAGTGTCCCTTTAACCCTTTCTTTACTGTCCACCAATAGCTGCAAAGAACACACTTATAAAAAGTAAAACATATAATCCCCATCCAAGTCCCAGTATAACAGCAAGCACCATCTCTAAAGCTTCCTCTTTCTTTGCTGCTCCACAGTCATGATAAGTACCAGAATTTTTACTCTTAGCATTATCTGTCTTTAATTGCCTTTTATATGCTTTGGTTATTCTACTATATTATACTGCTTTATATGGTTTTTGGTTAATGTTATTTACCTTTGAGCCCAGGTTTCCAAACCATCCTCTGGGGTTTTCTTGCATGTGTTTCTCCCCTTTCTTTTGACTTTGCCTTGTTTTCACCCTGACCTTTGGAGGGTCCCTAGGGGTTTGCCTCCCTTTGCCTCCTTTATTTTACTTATTTTCCCTTGATTTCTCTGTCTTTCTTGGGTCTCTCCCTTCTTCCTGGCTGTTTGGTGCAGTTTTGCAACTGTTTATCATGCCTTCTGTTCTGCTGTTTCACGACAGACTTGGGCCTTTCGCCTAAATTTAGCACCCACATCCCCTGCCGGTCCTCAGCAACATTTTCTTGGTGGAAAAGGAAGGCGGGTAGATCTGCCCGTTATCAATCTCTGTCCCCTCATTGGCCTGGTGCGCTACCGCCATTTCAAGATGGAGGGCATTCACCTTCTGCTGGATCTACTCCTTTGCGACAACTGGATTGCGAAACTGGATCTGATGGACACGTACCTCACAGTCTCAGTGGCTGAGACATCCAGAGACTTATTGTATTTCATTTGGAAGGATGACAGTTGAAGCTTTACATGTCTTCCTTTTGGGCTCTCTTCGGCACCTTGGTGCTTCACAAAACTGCTGCACCTGGCAATGTCTGGGTTACGCAGTCGGGGTGTGCATCTTATCATCTACTTGGACGATATCCTGATCATGACACAGGATCGCTCCCTCCTCAGCAGGCACCTGCAATGGACGATATACCTCCTCTCTTGCCTGAGTTTCTTGCTCAACTGGGTTAAGTCCTGCCTGACTCCTTCGAGATGCATGGAGTTCCTCGGTTTCTGGAGCAAAGTCACTGAGCCTTCCAACATGTAAGATTCGGACCATCCGCAAGGAATTATGCAGCGCACTGGCGCATCCTCAGATCACGCTACACCATCTGGCACGGATCATTGGCCTGCTGGCATCCTCAATCCAAACAGTGTTCCCGGCTCTTCTTCATAACCGTACCCCCCAGCGACTGAAGATCGCACACCTCTGCAATGGCGCCTCCTACGTGGACATGGTCTCTCTGGACACCGAGTTGCAAGATGAATTGACTTGGTGGATCCACAACCTCTCTGCTTGGAATGGCAAGGTCATCTTCGTTTCCTTACTGGAGTTCACTGTGGACTCAGACGCAAGTCTCCACGGCTGAGGGGCCCATTGCAACGGTGTGACTACAGGGGGACGTTGGTCGGAGGACGAAGTCCGACCCACATCAACGCTCTGGAGCTCCTAGCCAGTTCCTTTGTGATTCGGAGAACCACCCGGGACTCCACAACATTCACAACTGGAGTTCACACTATATTTCGAAAAGCAGCGACTGGAGATTGGACGTGGGGGTGTTCTCCGCTATGTCGTCTCTCTGGAGTCCTTTTGCCATCGACCTATTTGCATCCCGTCTCGACACCCAATTATCACGGTTCTACAGCTGGTGTCTGGACCCGGCTGCGGAAGCAGTGGACACTTTCCTGCAAGACTGGAACGGCTCGCTCCAATATGCCTTCCCTCCATTTGCCATGATCCCTCAAGTCCTACTCCAGGTTCGCTGCCAACAGGCCGAATTGATCCTGCTGGCCCCATTTTGGGGACCCAATCCTGGTTCCCACAGCTGCTGGAGCTGGCAGTGGATTTACCCAGGTTTTTGCCGTCTTACCTGGACCTTCTTCTGGATATGACAGACCTACGGCACCCGCTTCTGCTGGATGGATCCCTCCTGCTGCTTGCGTGGTGAATTTCCGGGGTCCCTGGGATGTCCAAGGGGTTTTGGATGCAACTAGATGCCTCCTGGCATGGGCTCCCGGTACCAGACGGTCATATGGGAACGCTTGACGAGCTTGGGCCGGCTGGTGCCTGGCTAGGAACATGGATCCTGTTTCGGCACCTGTGACTGCAATACTTCAATTCCATACATCGTTGTTTGAGGCTGGCCATTGTGGCAGACCTAGCCACTTCAGACTATTCCTTTGTATCTAACGGTTGTCCTAGAAAGGCTGTTTAATCTATGTTGTTTTATGTGTTCGCTTAAAAAAGTGATAGAGGGCATTCGTATGCTAGTGGCGCAAAAGCCGCTAGCATTCATATGGTAGTTTCACGAACAGTGACTTGCAACACTGTTCGTGAAACTAACAAAGTACCGAATGGGAGACCACATACAGGAGGTCGTGTGGCTCCCATTAACAGATTGCAACAATGTATCATTCCCCAGTTAATTGATTCTCGGGTTGACCGCTGTTCGGATACCGACCACGTGGCGGTGGCCATCTTGGATTAACTTTTAGCCCAGCGGTGTTTGGTCGTCGAGCAAGCTTTAGAGGTGGTGTTTGCTGTTATACTGGGACTTGGATGGGGATTGGCTGGTGTCTCACTTTATACGTTCTATTTTTTCTATTTGTGTTCTTTGCTGCTATTGGTGGAAAGTAAAGAAATAATTAAGCAATACTCGCCTCTGTGTCTTTCATAAAATCATGACTCTTCGTCATGAAATAGCAAAATCGTGTTATTATTTTTTCTAATCCAGATGGGGGGGGGGGGGGGGACGACGACATTTTAATGAATTTCCTTTATTTTCTTTGTTTTTCATTTTTGTTTCTACAAATAACAATGTTTTAAACTTACAAAGAGAAAGAAAAGAAAAATGCACTCTTAAAAAAAAAGACAGTTTTGCATTAAAATGAATATATACAATGACAGAGCATAAAGTAGAAAATGATGTGTGTGTGTTTTTGTAGAAATTATGGTGTTTCAGGATGCAAATTATGGGTTCGAAAATAAAATATATATAATTTACTATATTTTTCTAAATTAATCCAAATCAAATAATCATACTTAGCCTTGTTGCGAAATGTAAGTCATAGAGAGTGGTGAGTGAATTGCAGGGTTCTTAGCATTAACTTGAAAATAAACCAAAAGACAGAGGTCTTGGGAGTCCAAACTGAGACAACTGCCAAAGGTATGTAGACTGAAGATTGTGAACCCCATTATTTTGCATAATGACATAATGACAGACTTTCGAAGAAGTACATTATGACTCTTGGAGGGAAATTATCTTACATTTGGCAATACATGCACAGATATACAGTCAGTATGAGGAGTGATCATGTTATAGAATGAGGAGCAAAGCATATAAAGCTTTATCTGTTAATTCCAATTATATATATATAATTGTCTCTCCTTCTATGACACCCCCATCTGTGTCTCTCCTGCTATTCCACCCCATCAGTGTCTCTCCTTCTATGCCACCCCATTAATGTCTCTCCTTCTATGCCAACCGCATCTGTATCTCTTCTTCTATGCCACCCCAGATGTCTATTCTTCTGCAGTGGAGACTCTAGGAACAATAAATAGGGAGGGCACATAAAATACCACAATCAAAACTGGGGAGCACTAATAACTTCCACCACTAAATCTTACAATAAAAAAAACGAAATAAATATATATATAAATGTACACACAAACGTATTGAGAGGGGACACGTGCCATATCTATAGTTAACAAATCTGAGTAAAAACAGTATTAAGGGAGTTACGTATTTCATGTACTGGCGTTTGCTTTAGTTGCAAACAATGGAGGAAATCTACGCTGTTGCAGCCTCTATAAACTTGGGTGTTTCAAAAAGAGAAATTGAAACAATTGCAGGAGAAGCTTCATCAGTGATGCTTCTTCTTTTGTGTTTGGATTTCCCTTTTGTGAGACGCCAATGTTTGTAGCCGTTGCACAAGTATAACAAAACTGTATCAAGTTCAAGGGATTAATTATGTTCTATAACAACTGTGATTTTGTTGTGCACTAAATACAAAGCTTCCTCCATCTCCATGCTGATGCTGGCCTGACCAGTGCCATCTTAACAGCATTATGGGCCACCGGCAGTGCACTGGGGCCCTGCCTACACAACAACTGAATAAAAATGTAAATTATCGATAAAATTAAGCTTGTATTTATTGGTACCTTCAACAAATGCAATACATACATACATACAGACTGCTAAATACACGCACACACAGACTGCCGAATACATGCACACACAGATTGCCAAATACACGCACACAGACTGCTGAATACACACCCTGACTGACTGCGGAGTACACGCACACAGACTGATGGATACACACACTGACTGACTGCTGACTACAGACAGACTGTGTGTGTGTGTGGTGCTGGGTTTGTGTGAGGGGTGCTATGTGTGTGTGTGTGTGTGTGTGAGAGGGTGCTGTGTGTGTGTGTGAGAGGGTACTGTGTACTGTGTATAAGGGGTGGTGTGTGCATGGTGTGGTGTGTGTGGTGCAGGGAGCAAATGTTTTTTGTTTTTTAAATCATTAAAAAAAAATAACTATAATAAATAATGATTAATAAATATTTGTTTCTTACCTGTGGTGAAGGAGAGGGGGGACACAGCCAGCCCTGGTGTTCCGGTGGTGAGTTCTGTACAGCCTGCAGCTCCTCTGGCTTTAGGCTGTCTCCTGTCATCCCGCGTGCAGAATGCTGTGTGTGCGCGGCAAAGCTTCATACAGCCTGCTCGCGCGAGGAGTGATCTGCCTCCCAGGTCCCTCCCCCTGACTCTGGGTCCTCCGGCCCTCTCTCTTCTCTAACGAAGGGCATTTGGGCTGGTGAGGGAGACTTTTATTTCCCCACCGGCCCCAGAGGGTCCATGGGAAGAAAGCAGGGCCAGCTCTCCATGGGCCGGCAGGCGAGATCAAAGGATCTCCCCTGTCGGCCTGGGCACATGGGTATTGCAGTGGGGCCCCCATGTTTGTGAGCCCTCTGGGCAACTGCCTAGCGTGCCCATGGGTAAAGACGGCCTTGGGCCTAACATCATGTCTCTCCTTTAGTACATGGTGCATCAGAGAGCTGTGCAGGCAATGCAGAGTGATCCCTCAGCACCCACTTGGCAGCATATTGGCAGAGCAGACACTTGCCACAAGATGCTGCTGGTACACATTTGCCCCCCTGTGTACACACTTTTTTTGCCTCTGCACACAGAAACTGCCTAATACAAACATACACACACACTTCCTTACACAGGGGTAGGTAACTTTATAGTGGTACTTTGCCAAAACAAGATCTTGAAGTTCCTATTTTTTAAATTGAGGTGTGTAAGTTGTTGTATTCTGCTTGTGGTGCTGCACAAATGCACAAATACAATGCTGCAGTTGCTTTGTGGCATTGTATTTGTGCATATGCGGTCCGTTATAATATATATGTTCCTGAGTAGTTTGTTGTTTTATTTTGTATGATACCTATGAATTTGGATGTGTATGGGGGCAGCTTGTGGAATGGTGTGTGTGGATGATATGTCACATTGTGTGTTTGGTGGGGCTGCTTGTGGAAATGTATGTGTGGTTGATATGTCACATTGTGTGGTTAATGGTGTGTGCATGTGTGGGGCTGCTTATGGGGGTTGTGTGTGTGGATTGTCAGTGGTGTTGTGTTTGTGGGAACTGTGTGTGTTTGTTTGTGGGCTGTTTTATTTGTATGAGAGGGAGGCTAATTCTGCAGCTCTATGTATATCTAGCAGTGTGGCTGGCTTCCCTAGGGGTCCAGTGGGGACTGGGTTGGCAAGGTACAGGTAAATGGCAGGGGCTGCAATAGTTCCCGCGATGTGGATTCACATACACATTTACTAGAAAGAAGTGATCTGAGTTCACTTCTTCTAATTGCTGCAATGCAATTCAGGACTATTCCTCACCACCCACTGCTCAATTTGCACAAGCAGATATCTGAAATCCCACTGGGATGGATATGATAGAAACATTTAAATACATAAAGGGAATCAACACAGTAAAGGAGGAGACTATATTTAAAAGAAGAAAAACTACCACAACAAGAGGACATAGTCTTAAATTAGAGGGACAAAGGTTTAAAAATAATATCAGGAAGTATTACTTTACTGAGAGGGTAGTGGATGCATGGAATAGCCTTCCAGCTGAAGTGGTAGAGGTTAACACAGTAAAGGAGTTTAAGCATGCGTGGGATAGGCATAAGGCTATCCTAACTATAAGATAAGCCATGGGACTAATGAAAGTATTTAGAAAACTGGGCAGACTAGATGGGCCGAATGGTTCTTATCTGCCGTCACATTCTATGTTTCTATGTTTCTATGTTTCTATGTTTCTATGACTCCTGATAGTCCAGAGCCTGTTTGTCTCTGGCAGCATTGAGTGCCATACAAAAGCGCCTCAAGTGCCATGCACGTTATCCGTGCCATAGGTTTCTGCCCCCTGGTCCAACATATTCACACATAGAGACTACTTAATATATACAAACAAACATGCACACAAACTGCCTAATACATACACACTGTCTAATATATACACACTGCCTAATATATACACACAAACTGAATAGTACCAATTCATACACACGCTGCTTAATACACACACTGCTAAATTCATACACACGCTGCTTAATACACACGCTGATAAATACAAACACACACGCTGGTAAATACAAACACACACACACTGCTAAATAAACACACACACACACACAGGCTGTTAAATACAAACACACACACTGGTTAATACAAACACACACACTGGTAAATACACACAGACTGCTGAATACATACACTCACTGGTAAAAACACATGACATGTGCACAGACGTTATTCGGCATGTGCTAAATTATAAATAAAACACTGACACCGCTTATTCTGTTGGAGTATAACGTCCACAGCTTTATTAATTATAAAATCTTTAAATTAACAATTTAGGGTCATTGTCAACAGTAATAACTTTGTTCCGCTCGATCCCAAATACCCCCGACAATGACCCTACCAAAACAATACAAACATAACAATTGATACATAACGAATAATACCTGGCCTACCAAAGAGGCCCCCAACATTTGTTTACCTGCAGGGGTGTACCCAGACACCCCTACACCCCTAGGTTCGTCGCCACCGACGGGCTAGAACCTACCAAACACTTTAACTCCGGCCTACTCCAGCCTAGACCTTGGCATAACACTTTCATAACCCACAAATATCCAGTTTACCCAAGCCCTATTTCCGCCACAGCATATGACTTGACCCCTTAAGCTCATGAGCGACCCCCACCACACATAAATAGGGCCTGAGCAATACCCTCCTGTAAGCCTAAGTTGAATAAATCGCAACCTACATCAGAAAGGTGCACACCGTCTGGCCTAAAGTAACCTGGTAACTTCTCCTCCAATTCCCTATGCCGGACCACTACACCCCCCACTCTACGAATGAAGCTAGCCATGATCTTATTGATCTTACCCCTGGATCGTGCAACCGCAGCTGCGTCCATGGCGTGTCTCCACCTGCACCGAGGCACCATCTCCGACCATACCACTGTCACGCCTGGGATCAGGTCCCGTAGCCGATCCACATCCCTCTTCATTTGCCTTACCAAGCTGCGCAGCGGCACCAGACCCAGGTCATTACGCCCGCCGTGGATCACCACGTCTGGCAATGCCCTATCCGTCACCTTGCGAAAAAGTTCCCCACTGATGCTCCGCCAGTCAAAGCCCCGATAACCAAACCAGTATATCTCCACTTGCTCCAAAGGAAAGCCCAGCTGTATCCCATTTCTCCGAACTGCAGCCCTCTTCCGAGCCCAATAGACGTACGAATGACCAATTATCCATGCCGTCCAACCTAGGAGAGACAAAACAAAGGTAAGCAGCGCACCCTGCAGCCCAGCTGCACCCCCACATTTTAGGTTCACACCAACCTGTCTGGGCGCACATACGAGCGAAACCGCATTGATTCCCAACGACCAATACGTTTGATCCACTCATCCCCCAAACCCAGCCGTGCGGCCTCCGTGGCCGCCCCAATGCGGAAAGAGTGCGTTCCGAATTGCAAGGGATCCAGACCCATCCTCTGTAACCCCAACCGAAAAACCCTAGTAAACTGGAAGCGCAACAGCGCTGAACCATCCGCATGCACTAGGAAGCAACCCTTGACTTCTGGCCTTAACTCCAGGAACCTGGCCCCGCAGGCCACTGGGCACAAACCTGATCCCGGCAACGCACCCAGCGTAACTGCACAACCCTTCCCAAAGACATCCGTCTTGGAACGGGCCAACCGTATCCGCACCCTGTCCGAACACACCGCTACGTCCTCCAATCTTAGCCCCCCTTCTCCCGCCTTGCTTGCACTGACCAATTCCCCTATCCTAAAAGCCCCGAAAAAGGCCCACACAAACGCCGTCGAAAACAGTGCCACCTCATGCCCGGAAAAACATATGTCTGGTAACCGCTCCACCAAACCTTGTAGAACCTGGAAGGAAACCAGCCTCCTCGTGTCACGAGCCTTCTTTCCTCTCCGAAAGCCCCGCACCACCTGTCTCACCAGAAAGTGTTTCGTCACATCTACCCAACCATTGAATTTAAAGAGAAACGCCAGGGCCGCGAGGTGCCTATCTACCATAGAGGGCGAGGAATGCTCGGCAAACAAACGGCACAGAATCCAACCGGTTAGATGCCGAGACATCCGAGCCTAACAGAAACACAGTCTCCTCCCAAACCCGCCAAACCTTAGCGTAAGAAGACCATGTGCCCGGGGCCAGCAAATTTTTTATGTGCTCCCCAAGCAGGACGTCACGAGCTGCCACATCTCCTCCGGGCAAACGTGTCCCGTTTCCTGCGCCTCCGGTGCCGCCTCCCGAAAACGTTCCCACTGAAAACAAGACAACGCATCAGCCACAACGTTTTCCAAACCCGGAATATGCCTAGCCCTGGACATAATATTAAATGACATGCATAACAACACCAACTGTCTCAACAAACGAACAACCGGCAACGAGGACGCAGACAAGCCATTAATGGCCTGCACCACCGCCATATTATCCGAGTAAAACACTACCTTCTTGTTAGAAAGGTCCGCACCCCACAGTGTCACCGCCACTACCACCGGAAAGAATTCCAGGAACGCCAGGTTCCTAATCAGCGGGCTCGCCCTCCAAGCCTCCGGCCACTCCTCCGCGCACCACCGACCCGCAAAAAAGGCCCCGAACCCTACGCTACCCGAAGCGTCCGTGAACAGTCTCACATCCTCCGATGACCCCACCGGCACCCGGAAAAATACCCTACCATTAAAATCCTGCAGAAAGCGCGCCCACACCCTTAAATCAGCCCTCATCTCTGCCGAAACTCTAATGTAGTGCGACGGCCGCTTTACCCCGCTCATCGCGTGAGCCAGCAGCCGGCAGAAAACTCTCCCCATGGGAATCACCCAACAAGCGAAGTTGAGGCTCCCTATCAACGACTGCAAGCCCCTCAACGTCACCGTCCTCGCCTTCGCCACCACATCCACCGATTGCCGCAGGGCGTGCAGTTTGTCAAGTGGCAACCTGCATTCCCCTCGCACCGAGTCAATTTCTAATCCTAGGAAACTGAGGCACGTTACGGGTCCCACCGTTTTATCCGCTGCCAACGGCACCCCAAACTTATGCGCCACCCACTGGAACACTTTCAGTAACTGACCACATCGCCCCGTTCCTGCCGGACCGACACACAAGAAGTCGTCCAGGTAGTATACCACCGCACCCCCCGCCGACTCCTTCCGGACTACCCACTCCAGGAACGTGCTGAACTTTTCTAAATATGCGCTAGATATAGCGCAACCCATAGGCAAACAGAGATCTACAAAGAACTCCCCGTCGACGCAGCAACCCAGTAAATGATGACAATCCGGGTGAATGGGAAGCAATCTAAACACCGCTTCCACATCTACCTTAGCCATCATTGCCCCGCGCCCCGCCCTCCGCACCAACTCGACAGCATTGTCGAATGACGTATAGGAGACAGAGCACAGGGCCGCGTCGATATCATCATTCACCGACGCCCCAGCCGGGTACGATAAGTGATGTATCAAACGGAACTTGCCCACTTCCTTCTTAGGGACCACCCCTAGCGGGGACACCCTCAAACCCGGCATGGGCGAAGCCGCAAATGGGCCCGCCATCCTCCCTAAACTTACTTCCTTCCGCAACTTCTCTCTAACCACCCCTGCATGAGCCAGCACAGATTTGAGATTCCAGCAAAGCACACCCGGACCCCTATACTGGAACGGAATCACGAAGCCGTCCGTGAACCCGTCCCACAAAAATCTGGCTACCTCCCGGTTAGCGTATTGCCTTAGCCATGGCAACATCGCGTCTACCTTCACCGGTGATGCCCCCCGCCGCAGAAACGGGGGCTGCCGCGCCAGCGCTCCCCCCTCCCGTGCCAGACTTCCCTTTCTTGAAGCATCTGGAGAGGCCATGATTGCCGCCACAGCCGGAGCACTCATGCTTGAATCTACATGACGCTCCCCACTTGCACTGCCCTTCGTTGAAGAGCCAGCAAAACCCCTTCTTCTGTCCCGCCGACGCGCTACCTCTTGGGCCTGCGCCGGCTGTCCCGAGAAAGGGGGCACTCTTTTGGGCCATCATCAATCTCATCCACAATGGCAGGTCCATCTGGTCCCACTGCATGGCCGGATTCGCCGCTAGGCGCTGCCGAAACTGCTCATCATACCTCCACCAAGCGAGTCCCCCGTAGGTCCTGTACGCATCCCCTATGCCGTCCAAGTAGCAAAACAGCTGTGAGCATCGTTCCGGGCATTTTTCCCCTATCACGCTAGCCAGTATGCAAAAGGCACGCAGCCAGTTACCGAATGTCTTAGGTATATTTCGATACTTACGCCTTTTCTCCTCTTCCTCCTTTTTCGCGTCCTTCTTGTCTTCCTCCTTCAAATCTAAAAACTCCTCAAGGGGAAGAAGGGAAAATATTTCCACAAATTCCCCTTTTCCTATCCTCTCCTTAACTTCTGCCTTCAGATGACAACCCAATGGTCCCGCGAAGGACACGTGCCCGTTCTGTCGTGCTGCCTCCGAAATATCGCCACGGTCCTCCAGCGCGCCCGCACAATCTACCTTCCCAGTGGCCGCGTCCGCGGTGCCCCCACTCGTGCCCCCAGTCTACACCTAGGTCGCTATCCGCTGCCCACACCCTCCCAAAGTGCCCAGGGGACCCCGCCTCCCCCGACGATGACCCCAAAAGTGATTGCAAACATCCTAACAAACTCCCTGAATGAGGTGTAGATGTTGACTCACCGCCCATTCCCCCGACCTCGGATGGCCGCGGGGGTACCGTCCTTCCGACTGCCTCGTCTGGCTCCAAAGTGTCCAGGGGACGTCGCTTCCTGCCCGCCCGGCTGCGATCAATTCTTGTAGGCGAAACACTTCGTGACCTGTAAGGAGAAGGTGACCTGGGTAGTCTGTTCGCTTTTAGCCTCACCCGTCCGTCACATCTGCCTCCTGTCCCGTCCTGACAAGACCCTTTCCCTTGCTTGGCCTGAGACCCACGGTCGCTCCTAGTCCTACTCCGTCTGGATCCAACCCTGTCATTCAACCCTGACTCACTGCACCGGTACCTCCTCCATCCGTCCCAAGTGGTGGACTTCCTCCTCCCATCCCTGCTCCGCGAAGTGCTCCCGTCCCTGAACCTGCATCGCTCCGAAGATCATCCTGAGCTGCCATATCCATCCCTCCCGCTGCCTGGCGTGGCTCTATCTTCCCCCCTGCTGTGGCCTGTCCTGCGCCGTTGAGCCTGGGAGCGACCTGATAAGGCCTCCCGCGTGTCACACCCCCGAGGGCCCCCGTCTGCATGACCTCTCCTCTGGCTCCGACTATCCCGCCTTGCGCCGTCCTTCCCGGTCATCAACTCCCTTGCACCCCTTCCAACACTCCACTCCTGGCTGTAGTCCCTCTGCGCCTCTGACCTGCCGCTGGGCTGGGGCACACTCCCACTCCTCTGGCTCCCCTCATCCCCTGAATCCACCTCTGGAGACCTAACCCCTGTCAGGGCTGCCTTGCCTGTCAAACTGCCCGCCTGGACCCCACTACCTCCGTGTGAGCCCGCTGTCATGGCGCTGCCTGGTCCCCTGTCACCCCCCTGCCCCTCAGTGTTGCCCCCAGTGGGCGACTCACCGGGACGTTGTGACACCAGCACTGCTCCTTCTCTGGTCCTCTGCGCCGCCTCCCTCCTATGGGCTCCATCAGCAGCCAGGGGTGTCCTGCCCCCCCGCCCGGCAAGAGGCCTCTTCCCAGCCTTCCGTCCCACCTGACCGGCGCCGCGACGACCAGGCGGCACCGGCCGCCATTCAGAGTCTCCCCGGCTTCCAGACCCGCCGGCCACCTCACTCTCCCTGTCCGCAGGGCTCTTCCTCCTCCCGCTGGGGCGGTCTCGCCCGCCTGACAGGCCTCTTCTCCGCAGCACCGACGGGGGGAGCAGACGTGCTCGGAACCTCCAGCTGCTCCTGCAACCACTTCAGGCCTCTCTCCTGCACCAACGACCGGACACCAGCCAGGATTTCTTCGGCAGACGCCATGACCTGCAGCAAAAGAGAAAAGAAGAGCTACTCTGACCTGCAACAATTCACAGGTAAGGGCAGCTCAGATTAGAATGTCCTAAACTTAAAATGGCCGCTATTTAAACTACCACTCTCCTCCCCACCAGCTAGGCCCCGCCCCCTGACCTCCAGCTCACCTGCCAACTTTCTGGCCCTGTCAAGGCCCACTCCCCCCCTGCGTTGCTCCGTGGGCTTCACACAGACTGCTGAATATACACTCACAGACTGCTGCATACACACACACTGCTGAATACATGCACTCACTGCTAACTACACACACAAACTAAAACAGACACACACACATCAAGCAGTCCTCTCTTGTTGCCCGGCAACAAAAACGATCCAGTCCCTGCAAAATATTTATGACATTTTTCAAAGGCCAGGATATGGATCCCATGAGAGAGAGGTGTGGTAGGACCAGCTAGAAAGACTACAGGCTTCTCGTCACTCACAGCTGCAATCTAGGAGCAAGACAACAGGTTTCTGACATTTCAGAAAACTGCAGTTTTAAAATCAGAACATTTGTCTTTGAGTGTCATTCCTCCTTTAATCATTCCCTAAAGGATAAGGATATTTCACTTAACAGAGAAAAGAGAAATGCTAGACATACAATTTGATTAACTTGCTAGAACAGTAGTAATGCACACTATTTACTGGATGTACACAAAGCTTACAAACATGTGGGCAGTGGGCCCTTTCTCTCCTTTGAATAACATTTTGGACATTAGAAAAGGGTACAGAGTGGGACCTCGGTTTACAAACGACTCGGTTAACATAATTTTCGGTTTACAATTAAAAATCCATTGAAAATAATGCCTTGGTTTACAATATTTTTTCGCAATACAAGCACGTTTTCCCAGGATGCATTGCATCTGGGAGGTTTATAGCACCGCCCCCTGCATGCTGGAGCCTGTGGGTAGCACGTGGCGTCGAGTGTGGAGGTGTTGGAGCGGCTTTTGCATCGAGTTTTGGAGCCATTCTGGAAATTGTTTGCAGTTGTTTTGGAACTTTTTGGTGCAAGCTGTGGAAAGGTAGGTAGCTGAGCTCCGTTGTTTGCATGCCTTTTATTGTGTGTTCTGCATTGTGGGTTGGTTTCCATGCCAGCTCATTTTGACTTTTTTCTGACCTCCAGAACGGATAAATTGGTTTTCAATGCATTCCTATGGAAAACCACGTTTCGGTTTACAAATTTTTCGCAAAAAGAAACATCCAGGAGAATGCATTAAATTCGTAAACCGAGGTCCCGCTGTACTATCCTTTTGTATGCTTTCTGCTGCCCCAAGCAAACTGTGAGCAGCTGTAATGCACCTAATTAACCCTTTCATGACTGGAGCTATTTCCTTTTCCTCTATTGCAGCGTTTCCCAACTGGAGAACAAAATTGGGGTTCCGCGGTGATTTGCGACCACCCAACGGCATTGCTGAAAAGGGACCCAGTCAGCGCCGCGGTCAATTAATTGCACGACCGGGTCCCCGTAGTTTGGGATGCTGGGAGGAAGTGACGGACAGGCAGTCATTTCCCACCCAGCTTCATATAGAAAACGCTGCGCTGGATGGAAAGAGGCAGCAGCCGGCAGTGAGCTGCTCCCCCCCCACACACCAGCCTTGGCCAGCAAGTCACCCTCCTGCAGACAACAGGTATGCTAACAGGAGGGTGACTACAAATGTAAAAAAATGGCATGCGTGTGTATTTGACAGTGTGTGTGTGTATATCTGTGTGAAATCATGTGTCACTGTGTGTATGTGTCACTGTGTGTATCTGAGTGTGTGTATTAATGTGTCACTGTGTGTATCTGAGTGTGTGTATCTGAGTGTTTGTATCTGTGTGTCCGTGTTTGTCACTGTGTGTATCTAAGTGTGTGTTTGTGCCATTATGTATCTGTGTGTATGTGTCACTTTGTTTACCTGTGTCAGTGTGTATCTAAATGTATGCGCCAGTGTGTGTATCAGGACCGGACTGGCCCACTGGGATACTGGGAAATTTCCCGGTGGGCAGTCGGCACCTGGGGCCGGCCAGGCAGCTGTCTGTGCTGGATGGCCACAGGGGGAGCTGTGCTGGCGGACACAGGGGGAGCTGTGATGGCGGCTGCAGGGGGAGCTGTGCTGTCTCTGCTCTGCTACCCCGCCCTTGCGCGCTAATTAATGAGACCGAGGCCGGAATATGACGTCATGGCGCTGGGGAGCAGAGCAGAGACAGCACAGCTCCCCCTGCGGCCGCCATCACAGCTCCCTCTGTGGTCGACATCACAGCTCCCTCTGCGGCCGACATCACAGCTCCCCTAGAGGCCACCAGCACAGCTCCCCCTGCGGCCATCCAGCACAGACAGCTGTCTGCCCACAGGTAGCAATTATGTGTGTCCGTGGGAGTGTATGTGTGTGTGTCTGTCATGGCGTGTCTGTGTCATGGTGAGTGTGTCTGTGTCATGGTGTGTGTGTGTCTGTCTGTGTCATGGTATGTGTGTCTGTGTCATGGTGTGTGTGTCTGTCTGTGTCATGGCATGTGTGTCTGTGTCATGGTGTGTGTGCGTCTGTCTGTTTGTGTCATGGTGTCTGTGTGTGTGTGTGTATGTGTCATGTGTGTGTGTTTCTGTCTGTGTCATGGTGTGTGTGTCTGTCTGTCTGTGTCATGCAATGTGTGTCTGTGTCATAGTGTGTATGTGTGTCTGTCTGTGTCATGTAATGTGTGTCTGTGTCATGGTGTGTGTGTGTCTGTGTCACGGTCTGTCTGTCATGATGTGTGTGTCTGTGTCATGGTCTGTCTGTGTCATGGTGTGTGTGTGTGTGTGTCATGTAATGCGTGTGTGTCATGGCATGTGTGTCAAGATGTGTGTGTCTGTCATGGTATGTGTGTGTCTGTCAATGTGTGTGTGTGTCTGTCAAGGTGTGTGTGTGTGTCATGGTGTGTATGTGTGTCATGGTGTGTGTCTGTCATGGTATATGTGTGTGTCATGGGGTGTGTGTGTCTGTCATGGCATGTGTGTCTGTGTCTGTCATGGTGCATTTGTGTGTCTGTGTCTGTCATGGTGTATGTGTGTGTCTGTGTGTGTTTTAAAAATAGTGTTTTTACTCACCTTTTTATTTTCCCCACGCCATGCTGGTCTCCCTTCAACTGGCCCTGCCTCTAAGCTTGATGATCTCAGCCAATCCAATGCTTTGCCATAGGATTGGCTGCAAAACGTTACACCAATCAATGTATCTCTATGAGGAACGTTCAGCGCCTCCAGAGCGTGGAGGCCCTTAATGTAGTTGCTGCGCACTGTGCTGCACTGACACAGGAAGCACCTCTAGTGACCGTCTGAGTGTCTGTCACTAGAGGTGTCACTAGGAAGCAATGTAAACACTGCTTTTTCTCTGAAAAGTCAGTGTTTATATTGAAAAGCCTGAAGGGACAGGCTATAGACACCAGAACCACTACATTAAGCTGTGTGTGTGTGTGCACCTGCTAGTGAGTGAGCTTGCTTGCATGTGTGTGTGTGTGTGTGTGTGTGTGCGTGCGTGCCTGCTAGTGAGTGAGCTTGTGTTTTTATGTCAATGAGCTTATGTATATCAGTGAGATTGTTTGTCTATGAGGCTGTGTATCAATGAGCTTGTGTGTGTCAGTGTGATTGTCTGTGTCTGCATGTGAGTATGCTTACTGTATAATTAAACGTTTTACTCTGAAAGTACCAATATTTTATATTAGAAAAAGCAATATATATATATATATATATATATATATATATATATATATATATTTTCCAGGGCAGCTTTGTATCTTTGTATCCCCAGTCCGGCCCTGGTGTGTATCTGAGTGTCACTGTGTATATTTTTCAGTGTGTGTGTGTGTGTGTGTGTGTGTGCCAGTGTGTGTGTATGTAGCAGTGTGTGTTTGCAGGGCCTGTGCAAGGATTTTTGCCGCCCTAGGCAAAAGTAAAGTTTGCCACCCCCTCCTCCCCATATGACATCACAATGCCCTACCTATATGATCTGCCATGTTAACTAACGCAAGTGCTGCAGTGCCGCCGTGTTTGCATTAAAAGGCCTGCGGGGACAGGCTATAGACACTAGAACCACTACATTAAGCGGAAATGGTTCTGGGGACTATAGTGTTTCTTTAATGTGAGGTAAATTAGAGATTAGTGCCACGAATAATATACTAGATTGCCTACTTACAACCAGATGAGGATGATGGGCTCTAGCTGCAGTCTGGCTCCAATGGTCTGGTGTAGAACAGGATCTCTGGAGGCTGTTTGTAACTGTGGTCACAAAAATAAATGTTCTGGGAGAACGGGTAGCAGCTCCATTTTTTTAACGCCCTTTACACAGCTCAAGGTCTGGGTCCCAGGGTCCACCTTCATGTTCCACCAATGCGTTTGTTTACAGGAGGTGGAGTAGGGGATGTCCTGATATGTGTGTAAGGAATGCATTGTGTGAATCTGTGTTTGTATGTGTAAGGGCTGCAAGGTGTGTTTCTGTGTATGTACTGGATGCAGTGTGTGCGTTTGTAAGGGGTGCATTGAGTGTGTGTAAGGGGTGCATTGAGTGTGTGTAAGGAATGCATTGTGTGTAAGGGTTGCATTGCTTGTGTGTGTGTGTGTCTGTGTGTGTCTTGCATTGTGTGTTTTTCTGTGTGCAAGGGGTGCATTGTCTTTGTGTGTAAGGGGTGCATTTTTGTGTGTGATGGATGTCAATCTCTCCCCCTCCCTTGTCACTCTCTTCTCCCCCTCTCCCTCCCTTGTCACTGTCTTCTCCCCTCCTTGTCCCTCTCTTCTCCCCCCTCCCTTGTCACTCTCTTCTCCCCTGCTTGTCCCTCTCTTCTCCCCCCTCCCTTGTCACTCTCGTCTCCCCCGTTGTCACTCTCTTCTCCCCTCCCCACTCTCATTCCCCCTCCCAACCCCGTCAATTCCCCTCCCTGTCAATTTCTTTCCCCTCCCTTTCAATTTATTCCCCCCTTTCAGTTTATTCCCCCCACCCTCCCTGTCAATTTATTCCCCCCACACTCCCTTTCAATTTATTCCCCTCACCCTCCCTGTCAATTTATTCCCCCCACCCTGCCTGTCAATTTATTCCCCCCCCCTTTCAATTTATTCCCCCCACGCTCCCTGTCAATTTATTCCCCCCCTCCCTTTCAATTTATTCCCCTCCCTGTCAATGTATTCCCCCTCCCTCCCTATCAATTTATTACCCCCTCCTGTCAATTTATTATCCCCCCTGTCAATGTATCACCCCACCCTTTCCATTTACTCCCCCTTTCCATTTATTCCCCCCCTCCCTTTCAATTTATTACCCCCCCCTTTCATTTATCCCCCCATCCTCCCCTACCTATGCTGTAGCATGGCCGAGCCCTGTATGGTCCGCGGGTACAGGGAGCTTTTGTTTCCTGTACCCGGCCGGACTAAAAGGAAGTGAACACTCACTTCCTGTTAGTCCGGCCGGGTACAGGAGACAGATGCTCCCTGTACCCGCGGACCATACAGGGCCCGGCCACGCTACAGTGAGGGAGTGACAGGAGGGAGCGCTGACCGCTGCCCTCCTGTCAGCCCCTCTCCTCATGCTGCACCCGGGCGGTGCGCCCTCATGGATGCACCAGCCCGGGCAAAGCTGCGGCCGCCTGAGGCTCTTCACAGAGCGCTCGGGCGGCTGCAGCATGAGGGGGGGCGGCGCTCCTGGCGGCGCCCCTTCCCAAGGGGCGCCCTAGGCGGCTGCCTAGTCCGCCTTACAGGTAGCGCCGGCCCTGTGTGTATGTGCCTGTGTGCGTATATTTCAGTGTATTTGTGTGTCGTGTGCGTGTATCTGTGTGTCAGTGTGTGTGTGTGTGACAGTGTATGTATCTGTGTGCCACTATGTGCCAGTGCCAGTGTGTGTGTGCCAGTGTGTGTATCTGTGTGTCAGATTCATACACACTCACACACAGATATACACACTGGCATATACAAACACAAATACACACACCTTGATACACAGGGTCTACATCCTACTACTACGACCTCATACATGAAGTCCTGAATGCTGAGTTTTCCACGCTCCTTCAAGGTTTCAAATTATTTTCTATAATTCTGAAACTGATGATTCCCAGCTGGTTTCCATAAACAGAATGTTCAAGTCCTAGAAGCTAGATCATAAGGAATGTAATGTCCATGTTACTGGATTGGGATTTTTTTTCTGAGTGGATCCTGTGCTCCCAATTGTGTCCATCCCATGCCTCACTTACCTGATCTGTAAGCTGTCACTGCAGGCTGGGAGCTGCTGGCTGCACTGTCTGTGCTGCTCCCCCGCGGATTCAGTGAGCAGAGATAGGCAGAGAGATGATGTAACTCCTATCACTGCCTCTATCCACACAGCGACCCCTACTGGCTGGCACAGATATTGCAGTCCAATTTCAATCAGGAAAAAATACCTGAATCTGTATTGCCTACCAGCCAGGCAGCCTCAGATACCGGCTGCACTGCTAAACTACCGGCCTAACCTTAACAGAGTCATGGACATGTTGGAGTGTCTCTCTCCAGGGTACGATTTGGCTACGGTTTGTAGTTTGACTATGGATCATATCACTTTATCTTGTCTGCTCTTCCCTCTTTTATTTTTCCTTCCCCCTTTTTCCTATTTTCTTTCTTCCCATTACCCTTTCTGTTTTGGTTCCTGTTTACCCAAACCCGGGAGGAAGGGGGCGAGTGTCTAGGAGGTTCAACATGGAAACGGAAATCTGAGTATGCCTCACACTACTGTTGTATATTTTATCTGATTTGTGACCTGTGTGGTCTGTTTCAAATGTTTTGTCTACCAGATAAGGGCCCTGGGAGCTCCTGGAGTGTTTTGTTATATCTGTTTTTTTAAAAAATGAGATTAAAGGCATATTTACAATAAAAAGGCTATTCCTAGCCCAAAAATGTAGGATGGTAAACATATTTTCACACATGATATGCTGAGAAGGCAAAACTTCACAGTAGATGTATCACAACCCAATATTTGCATATCGATATATAGATAGATAGATAGATAGATAGACAGATAGATAGATGGAGACAGATAGATAGATAGATAGATAGATAGATATAGATAGATAGATAGATAGATAGAGACAGATAGATAGATAGAAATAGATAGATAGATAGACAGACAGACAGATATATAGATAGATAGATAGAGACAGATAGATAGAAATATATATAGATAGATAGATAGATAGATAGATAGAAATAGATAGATCAATATGTAGGTAGATATATATATAGGTAGATAGATAGATAGATAGATATATAGGTAGATAGATAGATAGATAGATAGAAATAGATATATATATTGTGGGGATATTTATGGGATGATAATAGTAAACAGTTGAGAATTGCCCACTATTTCAATTCTCAGATCCCAAAGATCGTTATCATGTAAGTGAAATGTATTCCATATAAATAAAATCACAATTTGTTATAAAAATAGATACAATTTATTGTGACAATTTAAATAATAACATGTAACATGCGTGATAATAATCAATGAATATTTAGTATAATATAGTATGCAATACAATGGCAATATATTCCACTGGCTAACATAGCAATTGTCAAGACAATGATTTATGATGGGCTTCACAGAGAGAAAGTGAAAGTTTCACACAGAGAAAGCTTCCAGCGAATAGCCATAAAAACTTTAGCTGACAGTTAGAATAACCCTTTCAATGCTGGCTAGACCTCCTAAGTAATTAAGACCTATTCTCATGTGATTTTAAATAAAATAACATTTAAACCAGCTCATTAGTCATTTCCTGGAACCATCCAATAAGAGTAATCTACCTTGTTCTATAAGCAGTATTTTAACTTGCCTAAACAGATATTTTATCTTATTTTAGAGCAAATCAATACACCTGGATAAATATCACGATATGCTAACATGTGATATGTCACATAAATACATACTTATTCTAATTCCATCTGCAGCATGGAATGGTTATAAATATATACTTCTTAGTTAACTAAGATTTCTAAATATCGAAATCTGATCGTGATTTATCCAGTCATATATCATGCTATTAGAAAATGTTAATTACTTTAGATTAATTAAATGAAGCCAGTATATTTACCAGTTAAAGAGATGTTCTCAGGTAGCTAAGTGTCAAGGAATGTTTCTTTCTCGCCTACTTTGTCTTGCTTTGCATCCTTCTGCCTCCTTTTGCTTTCTCTGCATTGCTTTTCTGCATACCTCTCCTCTTCCCTTTGTCTTAACTTTTAAAGGAAAAATTCACTAGGTGATAGACCAATAGAAACACTGGGGTGTGGTTACCTTCCAGATAACAATTTAAGTATTTGGTCTATAGAGGGCAGTCTTGTCCCACTAAACATACCTATACAGGAAATAGTTAACTTTTCCTGGTGGCTATTTTGACGTCATTTACCTTATCTTTATAGTTGTCTATAATTTAAGTTTACTGTCAGATCAAAGAGTTTCTTTAAGTTTTGTCCAGATTATGTGTCTGGCAAATTCTGCTATAATTTCTAATATGACAGTTATAACTAAGTATGACCCCTAAACTTACAATGGGACGTTATACAATATCGAAAGTAAAAATTAAATTATTTAATCTTCTCTGTCACAAATGTCTGGGTTTAGAATTGATTATATTCCATTAGCATTTAGACAGTCTCTTATCACTTGATTTGTTTATACTATGCATTCCTTTAGCTCTGGCAAAGTGGTTAGTTTTACAGAAAGGATAGAAATTTCGTGTCTCTTTGTTAACTTGAAAATAACAAAATGGAGTCTGGTCTGTTCAGATTGACTCTGACAATATACATTTTAATTTCTATCATAGCACAAAATGTCTTCCGATATACATACCCTGACAATATATATAGATAGATAGACAGATAGACAGACAGACAGACAGACAGACAGATAGATAGATAGATAGATAGAAATAGATAGGTAGATAGATAGAGATAGATAAATAGAAACAGATAGGTAGATAGATAGAAATAGATAGATAGATAGATAGATAGAAATAGGTAGATAGATAGATAGATAGATAGAAATAGGTAGATAGATAGATAGATAGATAGAAATAGATAGGTAGATAGATAGATAGATAGATAGATAGATAGAAAGAGAAAGAGATAGATAGACAGACAGACAGACAGACAGATAGATAGAACCACAATAGGACATAGAATTCCCAGCTCCACAACCATTGATGGGTATAGGTATTGGAGAAAACCCCAAAAATGTTGTGTTGAATACCCATAAAGCAGGAAAATTACACAATTTTCTTTAAAAGAAGAGTACACAGTTTAATAAATGTAAAAATAATTTAAATTCCAATACATTGATACCATAGTTTGCAAGTTATGAATAAAGAAAATCATATAACTCGCCAAATGTGCAAACAAAGAAGGAAAATAAAGTATGTGACATTAGATACACGGATTAAATGGCAGCTAGAATAAATGAATTTATCTAACTCGGATACTGCGAATTAGCTATTTGCTGACACTGGTAAATAACCCAGCAGAGGAATAACATTTGATATTAATGCTTGATTACAAGGCGATCCAAAGTATCTAGACGCAATATTATAATATATTTAATTAACATGTCATTAATTAAGGCTTAGTAACGCACACAGCAAATTTTGTTGATTAACTGAATGTTAATTAAATAAATTTCCGAACTGGCAGGACAGACCGTTCTCGTGGGGCTAGTTGAACAGTGTTGTTCTATGATGTTTATTTAGAAGGTACATTTTATTTTAAAGACACAGATCTCTATAAATAGAAATCCCTACAGATAAATATATGAATATTGCACCTATAGCTTTGACTGCTTGATCCCTAGGCCTCTGTTTGCCTAAATCTTATAATCAGAAGTGACACGAACAATTCTCTTTGTGTAGAGAAGCCATATTTTGTACAGAAAAGCTGCTCTTGACGCTATATGCAACCAAATTTTGTAGCAGATAGAGCAGTAAAGTCTATTTTAGTAGCACAGACCAGAGAAGGTGGTGAAAACAAGATAACCTGTGCATGACAAATGTCCACAAGACACCTGGGCAGCAGACATATAAAGGAATTATGAAACTTGTCAGATGGTGCCTGTTCTTTGGCCCCGAAGTAAAAGGTAGACCATGGGGCATGTGTAGACAGTGTGCAGTGCTCTGTGTAGCCCTCTCCTATCTGACTTTCTTCAAGCATGGGAGACTATGATCTAGGGAGACTATGATCCAGGGGGGCTATAATCCAATGGGGGTCATTTTTTTGTGCAGCTTTGTGCAGCTTTCTCTCAGCATCAGTTTGAGAGGAGGCTACAAACAAAGGAAAAAAAGAAAAGCATGTAGAATTTAAGGACTAATAATTACAGCAGTGTAAATAATACTGTATGGGTAGTAAGATCAATAAAATTGGATCAAGCCTAATTTTAAATAACTTTATTGACAAATCTCCCTAATTAAAATGCAAATTATCATTGTGTAGTCATACATTAGTGGTAAATAAATATTATCAACCAGTTCCTATACACTGCCTAAAAAGTCCTGTCAAGTCCTGGTAAACCCGCATGGGTTATCTCTTCCTGAAGGTCCAGTAGGGGAGCATGAGGTTGGCACCACCGGCCGATGCAGGCCTCAGTAAGCACTCCCTCGCAGTTCAGCACTTAGCAAGTCAAAGCGCAAGCTGGGAATATTTTACAGCTGCTCTCTGACTCTGTAGAGAGTGACGGGCCACAAGGTGCAAAACTCACTTTGCCAGCTCATATTCCCCACCAACCAACGCTGCTCTTCCACTTGCCTGTGGCTGGGCCAAGAGAGAAAAAAAAACTGCCTGCCTGGCCACCCCTCAGTTTTTTGGGGGGAAGGAAGTAATTTTGGATATTATTCTTTGGGGTTAACTCTTGGGTGTTTTTGTCGTGCCTCTGGAGCATGTACCTATAATTGTGCAAACTTAGTGTTAATGAAACGATGTTTGATAAATGTCTGAATTCTGTAGTTTGTATGCTTTTTGGGAATATTTTTTTAGGAAACAAATTGTACCCCAAAATGCCTTTAGTGAATCCCCGAACTTCACATTTTAAATACAGTCCTGAGATTTTCCCAAAATTTTGCACATTTAATCCTAACAACACAGTTCAAGAGACATAGTTACTAGCCACAGATCAGATGACATGATGGATTAAATCAGACTAAGTAGCTGTGCAGTGGTAAAATGTTAATGCATTCCTTTTAAATTGATAAATTTAAAAAAAAAGTTTGTTACTCACTTCCAAGTCAGCAGAGACAGCAGACTTAGGAGAGCAGCATGTATTTTTAATATATTCTGGAAAAAATAAGGAAATAAATGAACAAATCAACCAAAAATTTAAGTGAGTAAATTTTTCAGTTGATTGCAGGCTCTTTCTTAAAATACTACTCCCAGCACCCTCAAACAGACAGCCGAAGGGCGATGAGACTTGCACATTGAAGCAACAACTTGCCGGTTAAGTCTGATGAGTTTAAGTAGATGTATGTCTGAAAGACAAGACCTGGCGAGTTTGTTTTCCATCCCAGGAGAAAAAGCATCACGACTGTTGAGATAAAAGTGGACAGAAATCCATTTGAAAACTGATTCTTGGCTCGGCTGTAATGAAAACCCTGTGCAAATTAAAGTGAAATTACTAAATACAAAACAAATGCTTAAAGATCAAACTCTCCCCCCTGTCCACCTCGTCAGACAAATTCACCGGAAAAATTAGCTCCTAACTGGAAATTTAATGTACTAATAACAAGAAAAAGGAAATAAGTGATTGACTAAATTTTTATGTATCACTGATTGGGCTGTGTTATACATTTTATGGCCCTCTCTTTTTGGATCTTTTGACATTTAGGTTTAAATAACTATATTTTTTATTAACAGGAAATGACTACAGAGTGTGGAAGGAACGGTTTATATATTTATATTGTAAATAGAAATGCGAGGTTGAGTTATAAGTTTACCTGATTTACACAATAGCACAAATATATATTTTTGTGCAGCTTCATCTCAGCATCAGTCTGAGAGGAGGCTGCAGTGGAGGCCACACAAGTTTGCAAGCAAAGGGAACAAACAATAGCATGTAGAATTTAAAGGGACTCTATAGTCACCAGAACAATTACAGCTTAAAGGACCACTATAGGCACCCAGACCACTTCAGCTTAGTGAAGTGGTCTGGGTGCCAGGTCCCTCTAGGATTAACCCTTTCTGCTGTAAACATAGCGCTTCTCACTGTGATTTTCACAGTGAGAAGACGCCAGCGTCCATAGGAAAGCATTGAGAATGCTTTCCTATGAGACTGGCTGAATGCGTGCGCGGCTCGCGGCTGACGGGAAAGGAGGAGGGGAGTTCCCAGCGCTGAGGGAGCCCGGCGCTGGAAAAAAGGTAAGGGATTAACCCCTTCCTCCCCCTTCAGCCCGGTGGGGGGGGGGGGGACCCAGAGGGTGAGGGGGACCCAAGGACCCTAAAGAGGCACTATAGTGGTCCTTTAATGTATTTGTTGTGGTGAGTATAATCATTCCCTGTAGGCAATTTCATGTAAACACTGCCTTTTCATTCTCTCATTGAGTTGTTCCTTTGACAGAATAGTGGTGTGCCCCTAATACGGGTAAAACTCCAGAATGCTTTTGAGAAAATTGAAGTACTTTTGAGAAACTTTCACTTTTCATTCTGTTATAAAATAAATCGTACTTTATACAGGCTCACAATAATTGATTTGTATGTTAAGAACAATAAAGGTGGCTAACTGTAGACCACCTTATTAACAGACCTCACCAAAACAACTTTTTCTGTTACAACAGTCGCCTTAATGTCTGGAAAATGATGGCGTATTGATAAAGGAATTTGCTTTAATACAACACTAAGAGCACGAATGAGGTTGGGAATGTGTTTGGGTAATACAGCCCTGACAGTAGTCATTGTTTCACATAATTCAAAAGAAATTAGATGGGTTGAGCTCAGTACTCAGCTCACACTAATTAAGTCCTTCCATGATGATCTCAAAGAAATGTATGTATCGCCTGGACATTACTTTGTCCATAGGGCATTGTCGTGTTTTAAACAGAAAACTGGTTATCTCCTTAAACAAAGGATGGTCTGTATTAAAATATCCTTGTATGCTCTAGAGTTAAATTAGAAAAACAGGAGCATAGAGGCCCTCAAGTCAAGGCCTGCAATGGACTTGGTTTCAGAGGCACATTTAATTCTTTATTATTCTTTCTCCATCAAATAACAGTTTGTACTATGTAGTTGGGCAAGTGGAATTGTCCTGGACCAAAGTTATACTTGGGAATATTTGATGATGTTGGATTCAACATTCCATAGAATGTGTTTCCATTGTTCCAGAGGCCTGCAATGGACTTGGTTTCAGAGGCACATTTAATTCTTTATTATTCTTTCTCCATCAAATAACAGTTTGTACTATGTAGTTGGGCAAGTGGAATTGTCCTGGACCAAAGTCATACTTGGGAATATTTGATGATGTTGGATTCAACATTCCATAGAATGTGTTTCCATTGTTCCAGAGATGAATGTCATCAAACTTTACACCATTCATACCGAAATGATGCTCTGTCAGTGTATATGATGATTGTAGCTTTGAATAAATTTGAAATAACCAATTAGTTGGAAAAATGTCATCATCTCATGGGGCTAGGAGAAAAATAACTTATCTAAAGCTATCACTAACTCTGCCATACGGATAATCCCACTTTAAATGTTAATATATGCATATTACATGGCTGAGTGTTTTATTATAATGTTTTGCAGCAATACAAGTCTAAAGACAATTAATCCTCTAATGATTAGTGGAAGTGTCCAATTCTGGAAAAGCCTCCATCCATCTATTGAAACACAATCTTACTCTTTTTCAGGTGTGACTTAACTTTTAGCTGTTTGACAAAGAAAAGTATGCCATCCTTTCTTAAGCTTGCCTACTCCAATTTCTTCCCCTTATTTAATACAACATACGGATTTCAAACACAGAGAATGCATGTACATGTGACATGTAATCTTCTAAATAAGTACATGGAGAAGTTGTCTTCAGGTTTTGTGACGCAGGGTTAAATTAAACCAAAACATTGTGAAACAAGGACTGGAGGAAAGCCCTGAGACTCAATATTAAACACCAAGAATCGATAGATATTGTTAAAGAGTAGGAAAAATCTCACTGAGAAAACACGGAAGGAGACACAAACCATCTGTGTGTGATTTGCTTAAATTTTTTAATGTAAATAATAAAAGTTATTTTTAGTGTGGGGCTTGTATGGCTTGTAAGATTCAACCATTAAAAGTAAAAAAAAAAAAGGGGGGGGGCTAACAAGTGAGTTGACAAGTCGCATGGCGCCTCCGGTACGACTTAACCTGAAACCACGATATAGAACAGATTCTAACCGCATCACAACGCCCTGCCACACACCACCCGCACCAGTGAACAATATTAAAACACTCCAAGAAGATCCGAGGGGTAAGGGAGGGGCTTACCTGCGATATCGGCCAACTCCTCTCACAGGCGGGCAGGCCCAAGATGGCCCACTACCTCCCTGACTCAGCACAAGAGTCGCTTTCAGTATCGCAGGATGAGGATTTCGGCGCGGAGGATGCACAGACTCGCCTGTGTAAGGGCCGAGTACCCCCTCAAAAGCTGCAAGGATCCCCTCTTGCCACTAAATCTGACATCACCAATACGGTGTCGGATCTTAAGGCCTTCTTCACCTCGGAACTGGCCGTGTTGAAGGAAAAGCTGAGCACTGTCACAGGTCGGATATGAGCCGCTGAAGAAGGTGTTCATGACCTGCAAATAAAGCAAGGCTCACACATATGCAGGAGATCACAGCAACATGTACCCAGCTGAGTAAGAGGCCCGGACTCCTGGAAGTCTCTGCAAGACAGCGCAATGTGAAGGTGTCACGTCTAAACATTTGTTATGAAGGAACACAACTGCAGATTTCGTATAGTTTGAATATTTATTAAAGAAAGTAAAAGGTGAAGACTTTAATTCCAATTTACAGGTACTGTAGCTTTAAGTAATAAACGATAACTGAAGTCCACAATTACAGGCACTGTAGCTTTAAGTAGTAAATGATAACTGAAGTCCACAGTTACAGGCACTGTAGCTTTAAGTAGTAAACGATAACTGAAGTCCACAATTACAGGCACTGTAGCTTTAAGGAGTAAACGATAATAAATTGCAGACACTGAATCAATAAAGAGTCTCTTAGTAGAGTTAACGGTTTAGGTGATAAGTAATTACAATAGCTGTTCCATACTTTAACTGAAGCAAGACAGATGCAGATAACTGATATGAAGTATGAGTTGAAGTTAGCTGTAACGGGATTGTTTTTACCGAAGGACTTTTGGAGACAGGTAATAACAGCTTTTAGATGCAACTCTTATCACATTGGTTTTACTTAGCTTCCGGCACATAGAACACTGGTTCCCGAGATCTCCTCAGAGGCATATGAAGAGTGTTTAATCTTTAGTCGTGGATGAGGAGAGGTGAAGGGAACTTTGCAGAGTCTTTCAGTCCGGTCTGGTAGCAGAGGCTTTCACAACGAAGTTGTAGCCGGGTTGTGAGTAAGGAACGTAGTTCAATAATCCAGCCTAGATCAGCTGGTGCAGTCAGATTAAATAGGCAGACCGTGTCATAAAGGGGTGTGGCTAGGCTCCGTGGAACCAGGAAGTAAGAGGATACCATAGTTAAGGCATGACAGAAGGTGAGGGGGATCTCGGATACTATGGATGCCGCTGAATTACCTCAATTCATTCGGAGGCTGTTCTCCACAACCCTGACGCCCAGACAGGCAAAAGGACTGTCGCTAGACGGCCTGTACCACATCCCCGGCCGCTCTCGCAACCAAGCTACTGCGACTCGAGATGTCATCCTGTGCTTTAAGACACGCAACGACAAAGAAGGAACCGCTGCAGTGGAGAGCGTCTGTTAAAGGGGTAACCTCCCAACTGAGAGCTGCCAACATCCCAAATAAATGGGGCAACCCGAGAGCATTCATCGTCAACAAAGATGGCCATCAGCACTGACTGACTTCCCCATCGAAAGGCTTTGACGTTCCTGCAGGCATTGAAACTTAACCTGACCATGAGTGCCACCACCAAATCGGGGCATCGCTAGGATGTTGCCAACGTTGCGGTGTTCACCCCATCGGGATCTAGTGCTCCAGGGTGACTGGACATAACCGTATTCATTGCCCACATAGAAGCATGAAGAGTTGCAAAGTCCCAGTTCTCTGCCTCACCATACCATTACTGTTTTGTTTGCTATGTTTATTTTCTATATTTCTGTTGCCTTAACTGACTCAATACATAATAACATTTGATTTGCACATCCTACGCATACTTATGGGAGCCCATGCACCTAGGTGTACTCCCCACCACTCATTATTATTATTATTATTATTTTATTATTTATATAGCGCCAACAAATTCCGTAGCACTGTACAATGGGTGGACTAACAGACACATAATTGAGATCAGACCACTGGACGTACAGGAACAGAGGGGGTTGAGGGCCCTGCTCGATGAGCTTACATGCTAGAGGGAGTGGGGTATGGTGACACAAAGGGTTAAAGTAGGGGAATTAAATAGTTTGTTAGAGAAGGGTTTATTGAGTGCTTGGTAGGTCATTTTTGACAGTTCCAAGAAAGGGGTCATGGGGTGGGGGATGAGAAACCTGCTGACAGTTTAATTAATACGCTGTAATGCCCTAAAAATTGCCCTCCCCCCCCCCCCCCCCGAGTTCCGGGGATATGGAGCTCACTCATCCTGTCATATATCACAACGGCCTGAGGTCTGATTAGATAGGGCTGACTATACCTTACTCCAATCGGCAAACCCATACTTCTACCTTCTCATGGATTGAGACATCAGCTTGGTAAACTCAAGATGCACCGGGAATAGGCATACAGATGATTGTCTTTAATGAGCCAGTCACTATTTCCCTCACAACTAGCATCTGAACCCAGGCTACTAGTTTTTCACCACTCACATTACACTACATAAAACCAGGGATAATTAGCCAGTGACGTCTCCTGTTACGCAGTATATGCACCACTTGTACTTTAACAAGCATATTTTATTTGTTATGATCTGTCACTCAACTGTATAACATGTTGTGCATGTGTTATGCCACATTTTGCTTTGTGATTATTACTGTTTCTCCCATGCCTAAATAAAACAAAGATTGACAATAAAGTAAAAAAGATAAATTTAAACAAAAAAGGCAAAACCATGTTGTTTATCTTTTAACCTGTCCATATGGATTGCAATATACTGGAAAGACAACCAGAGCTCTCAAAGTAAGGATTAGTAAACATATCAGAAATATAAAAAATCAATACACTCAATATATTCCCACTTTGCAGATTTACATGGTGGAAATCCCACATTTTTACATTTTGTTGGCACATCCACCAGGTTAAAAGATATTGGAGAGGTGGTGACTTTCATAAAAATGTAAGCACTACACAGATGAGGTGGATATTTCATATGGAGGCTCTCTCTATCCAATGAACATAGATTTTGAAATAAATCACGTTATTCAATGTTTGTATGTTATTTGTTTATTTATTTTCTATCATTTATTGGTTCATACTCCTTTGATCTTTTATTAATCCGCCTTTCATGTAATTTATATTTGTAGGTTTTAATTCTATTTTTAAGTCCATTCTGGAATTGTGGGTTATTTCCCGCTATGGTTTTATTATGATGTACCCCTTTAATCGCTGCCTTCACTGAACTTTCAAGATGGCGTTCCATTTTCTTCCAGTTTGGTCATATACCGGAAGTGTCGTTATGCAAGATCATAATGCTGAAATGGGATATGACCTCACTGGAATCTAACAGCCTTGCGCCTCATGAGAGAGGATATGATGTAAGGACATTGGTGTAACCATGTAGAAGCACTGAATTGGCACAATATGTGGTAAATAATCAGAGGGACTATAAATATATGTAGACTCTCAGTTTGGTTATAGAAAGAATCCCAGGCACTCACTGTGATTGTTCTTCAAGCAGGTTTATTGCAACGTTTCGACCTCAATAAGGTCTTTTTCAAGCTTGAAAAAGACCTCATTGAGGTCGAAACGTTGCAATAAACCTGCTTGAAGAACAATCACAGTGAGTGCCTGGGATTCTTTCTATATGCATACATTTCTTGGGGTTTTTTTGCTGACCCTTGCCCAGTAGCACCCTGTGTTTAAATTGATGTGATTGAGTGCGACCCTATCTCCTTTTCTCAGTTTGGTGTCTGCATACACCTGAAGAAGGTTTGGTACCATCGTTTAAGATCATGTGCATATTCAACCTAATGCTAGATATTTTATGTCCTGAAATAAATGTGATATATTATCATTGGTGATACTGTGCATTTTCTTTGGAGGGCTTTAAAAGATCCTGTTTCTAATTTTCCAGAGAATCTCTGACACCTACTTTATAACATGAGCTGGTTCTAATAGGCTTAATTCTGTGTGAGTTTCTTGGCATGTACAGTGCCCTCAACTAATATTGGCACCCTTGGTAAGTATGAGCAAACAATGCTGTGAAAATGTGTCTTTATTGTTTAACCTGTTGATCTTTTGTTAAAAAAAATACAAAAAATTCTCTGCTCTCATGGATATCAAACAATTGCAAACACAACACGGGTTTTTAAAAAAAATCTTTGTTAAATATATGTGTGGCATCCCTATGATTTCATATGAGAAAAATACATTTGAAGCATATTCCCATTAATATTTTCATTTTTTTTTTTAAGTACATCTAAGCGACTAGGGACAGGAAACTGTTCAATCACCACTTCCTGTTTTACAGGACTATAAATATGAGGTAGCACAAAGGTTAAATGGCCTTAGTCGTTCATAACAGTGGGCAAAACCAAGGACTATAGCTGTGATGTGCGGCAAAAGGTTGATGGGCTTCACAAAATGGAAAGTGGATATAATAAAATAGAAAAAACATTGAAAATGCCAATTTCCACCATCAGGGCAATAATTAAGAAGATCCAGTCAACTGGAAATGTTATGAATCAACCCAGAAGATCTGTGTCTATATTGTCTCAATGCACTGTGAAGAGGATGTTTTGAGTGTGCAAAAAATCTCCAGGGATCACAGACGGAGAATTGCACAACTGGAACTTCAAATGGGATTGATTATATGGTCAGATAAAATCAAAACAGAGCTTTTTGGCAATAAACTCCAGGAGGTGGGTTTGGCGCACAAAGAGAGGTAGCCATATGAAAAAGTACCTCATGCCCCCGGGTAACAATAGTGGGTCTTTAATGTTTTGGGGCTGTTTTTCTGCCACAGGACCTGGACATTTTGCAAGGATACATGGCATAATGGACCTGACTGCCTCTACCAGAAATCTTAAAATGGGCAGTGGTTGGATCCTACAGCAAAACATATATCAAAATCAACACAAAGGGCGTGGTCTGACCGTCGATGAGACTAGACGTGTCTCACTAGGGCTCCCGGCGAACCGCGCCTTGAATAGCAAAATTTAGCGATCTTACCTAATTTTTTCGGCACCCCTCGATACCTCAAGTTACCCGCAGGTATGGAGAAGAGGCCCCTCAAAAAACAACAGAAGCTGGGCACGGAATCGGGCGGTACAGTCCTGGACCTCATGTCGGCTCAGAAACATGGCCGCCAGGGACCCCAGGATGGCGCTGGAACGACCCCACAGACATCGCCTCGTGCAGGAAGGGAGGCCTCTCCCGACGACCGGGACACTGTGCTGGCTAAGCTAACTGAGGTGAGAACATTCCTGGCGGGCGAAATTGCCAAGGCCACGGCGATTCTCCAGGCCGAGATTGGGGCCCTAGGAGAGCGCACCGCGAAGCTAGAGGTCCGCATGGAGGCCTCGACTCAGGCCCATAATGCAGTAGTGGACAGGACGAACGGCATGGCGGCCCAGCTGGTGGCGATGGACCTCGCCTTTGAGGATTTGGCCAACCGGTCCCGGCGAAATAATGTCCGCCTGCGAGGCCTGCCCGAGAGCGCTGATGAGGACCTGCACAGGCTCCTACTTACCATCCTGAAACCGCTCCTCCCGCAAATACCTGAGGAACAATGGCATATGGAAAGGGCTCACAGGGCTTTCAGAGGCCAGCGGAACGACGTCAATTCCCCGAGAGATGTCGTCATCCGCTTCTTATATTACCGCACTAAGGAGGCACTGATGAGAAAGAGCCGAGAGGGGCCCATCCGACATGCCGGAAAGGTGGTTTCCCTGTTCCACGATCTGGCTCCCTCCACGCTACAACGGAGGAGGGAATGGCGGCCCATTACGGAGGCCCTACGTGCAGCCGGCATTAGGTATGCGTGGGGGTTCCCCTTCAAGTTGCTGGTGTTCCGGGGAGATCGGACGCACGTTCTCGCACCGGGAGGGGACCCACACCGCCTGCTCAGCGGCCTGGGCGTACAACCGCCTTCTGATCTCCCTGACTTGGAAATGTACCCGGAGGATCTCCCTCGTATGGTCGCGGAGTGGACGGAGGCGAGATCGAAATGACGCAGCGGAAGATAGCTGGTATCGTATGGTTCTTCCATTTGGCATCCCTGGTTTCCCCTGTCCTGAGCTGGCCAGTGCCTTGCGGAAGGCTGGCGGGTTTTTTCGCCCGACATGTTTAATTGGGGTGGGGTATGGGATGGGGCCCTAGGTTGTTTTTTGTTCTCCATCATTGCTAGCTTGTGGGTGTGGGGCCTGTTTTTTCACCTGGTCCCCCCCCCCCCCCCTGATCGTACTGCCCGGCCACTTCCCTGAGGCCTGCGGGGTCACCCACCTCAAATTCCGGGTGTTCTGCGGGGTGCCCTTCCCCCCCCTTTGTCACCACGATGTCTCTCCTCGCCCTGGGGGTTTGGGATGGTCCGCTGGTGATTTGGGTGGGGGTTCGGGTTGGTATGATGGTGTTTTGGGAGGGGGTTCGGGTTAAGCTCCTGCCAGTGGTACTCTGTTGCGGCATGGGGAGCGAAGTACCTGAAGGCGAACTTCCAGCGTGCGAAAATCAGACAGGCCCCCTCCGGGTTTGTTTTTCTTGTTGGACCTTCCCCCCTTTATTTTTGTGTTCCCCATCGTTGCTAGCTCGGCGTCTCTGCTCCCCCCCCCGGGGGGCGCCATTTGCCTGGTCGGGGTTGTGGGGACCTCGGTCCCTCTCCCCGTCCGGCGGGGCCTTGCCTCCGACCCTGTTTTTCCTCGGTTGGGGGGCCTGAGACCCCGGGGGGGAATGGAGGGGGCTGGGTTGTCAGGGAGGCAATAGCTACACCATGGCGGTGTATAGGTTGTAGCGGATATGTCTTAGATAGGAATTTTAAATGTATGTATATGTTTCTGACAAAGTTGTATGAAAAAAAAAAAAAAAAACAATTTAAAAATAATACTATAAAATATATAAATAAAAATAGGAAACAATCAAAAAACAAGCAAAAATTAAAAAACAAACCAACAACGAAAAGTATAGAAAACAACACAAAAAGAAAACAAAATGTATATATGTTTATGATCCTGTAGCATGATAAGAGCAAGGGGACAGGGAGTAGAGCAGGTTACTAGTCTGATGTGCGCTGGTTGCCAAGTAACATTTTACTTATCCTCATGTTAATGTATATGTGTTTTGTGATAGAGTGTATGAAGACGCCAGAGCAAAGGAGACAAAGAGCAAAGTAGTCTAATAGCCTGGTGTGTACTGTTTGCCAAGTTACAGTTTTAACAATAAAAACAAAAACAAAATAGAAAAACACACACAAAAAAAAAAAAAAAACACAAAACCAATAAAACGGTAGACAAACTGTATATATGTTAATGTTAAACTTGTGTGCTAATGTTGGTGCAAAGGGGTCAAGGTACATAGCAGCTGGGTTGCCTGCGGTGTCCCGTTTGCCCAGTTGCGTTTTAATTATCACCATATAACTATATGTAGATTAATGATAAATTGGTGGAACGAGACCGGGGCAAAAGGGACAAAGAACGAAGTAAATTAATAGCCTAATGGGTGCTGTTTACCACGTTACATTCTGATTACAAAAAACAAAAACAAAAAAAAACAACAAAACGAATTGTATATATATTGATGATATAATTGTACTGTACGACTGGAGCAAAGGGGACAAAGCGCAAAGCAGTTAGATAGCCTGAAGTGTGCTGAGGGCCAAGTCACATTTTATATCTCAATACCCAAGAGGAACACCTGTTCAACAAAAGTGTAAAACTTTATATGGATATTGATAATATGGCTGAATCCGAAAACGATTTGAGTCCTAACATCCGCATATAAGATACTACACGGGCAGAGCCACACGTAGCAACTCCGTACTTGTTTAGGCAGGCCTAAGGTTTTCTGTAGAAGGATGGGGGCTTGCAAAGGGAGTGGAGGGCTAGAGGGATAGTTAAGTTCCCTTGCGGGGGGCGATATGCCCGATATTAGCGACCCCCTTTTCCCCCGGTTAGCTTTTTGGGCAGGGCCCACAGCTCTACTGTCCACATACACCCGCGTCACGCAGGGTCAATATCATTCTAGTCGCCACGGGTGCCAGCTGAGAGCGTACATATTTTTCGCTATCACTTATACATTTTGTACTATAGCATCTGAACCTTACAATTTAAGAGTTTCCTAAAATAGTAAACCACCTGCGTGAAAAATCATCCCTAAATCAAACTTTGATGATGTAATACGCGACTATACACCGGACGCCCGGACTGCAAGGGGTACAATCTAAATCATATTGTAACATTCTCTACTGCGGATGGCCGCGGTTCCGCCCTGAGGGCGACTCGCAAGTCGCCTTAGGGTGATGAAACTGTGTGTCATGAGCTGCTTGCCCACCCATTAGACATTAATTGAATGCCTTTGGGGGGCTCTTTTAGTAATACTAGCCCGGTCAAATGGCATCGGAGGGGGTTATTTATCCTATATTAGGGATAAGGTTAGTTTTATTGCCTGCATCCTTCCGTGTTGTATGATAATTAGAGTTTTCTCCTGCTCAGGATCTACAGTTTATGTGTGCGGGGTGGGGATACGAGATGGGTGTGGGATGGGATGACATTATATTGGTAAGATCTTTACGGAATATGTGGGGCGCGGGTAGGCGGGGCTTTAGGGATCCTCAGTCTCCTCCACGCGTTGATCGCAAAGGGGACGAGGGCTCTCGCTACCCAATATGTTCTGGCAAGTAGTAAGACCAGAATTTTCACTGCATCGGATGGTATCCGGATGCCTTTTTCTTCTTTTCGGTTATTTCTTTTCTTTCCTCTTCCTCTCTTCTTCTCCCACCCTGACCCTTCCCATCCTTTTTCGCTCCTGGGGGGGGGCGGATGAGTGGACCATTCCGGCGCAGATCCCTGTCGCTCGAGGGGTTCTATCTAATACAAACCGTAACAACGGAGCGTTAGCGGTAAGTAACGTATTAAACGATGGCGATTAAGATTACCACTTTAAACGTCAAGGGTCTAAACGCCCCTAGAAAGAGACGTCTAATGTTTAGGGCCCTGAAAAGGATGAACTCGGACGTTGTTTACCTTCAGGAAACCCACCTGCCTAAACAGGCTACCTTTCGATTAAGTGACCACGTATACACGGGCTCCTTTGAAGCCAGGTCGTATCGTAAACGGAACGGAGTCGCTATAGTCATCAAACGCTCTTGCCCCTTCCAGCTGTCAGCCCAGGATGCTGACCCGGGGGGACGATACATTATAGTTACCGGAACCCTTCATTCCCACGTCGTACACCTGATCAACATCTACGCCCCGAATCAGCCAGATGCTGAGTTCTGGTCCACTCTGCGCGATAAGATTGCTGCGCTACCGCACGGCATGGTCCTTCTGGGTGGAGATTTTAATGCCACACCATGTCCGGCGATGGATAGGAGCTCCAGGGATGGAGGTCCGAGATCGCAGGGACGCGGGGGACAGGACCGCCAGCTTAAGACCTTTATAGCGGAAACGGGACTGGTGGATGCCTGGAGGGCGCAACATCCTGGGGACAGAGATTATACGTTTTACTCTGCTCCCCATGGAACTTATTCTAGAATAGACCTGTTTTTAATAAATGCAGCAAGCCTTTCCAGGCTCTCGAACTCGGAGGTTGGGAATATATCGTGGTCTGACCATGCTGACGTATCTATAGTTCTAGGTAATCTTTGCATGGCGAGCCCATGGTCCTGGAGACTGAACTCGTCGCTATTGAGAGATGAGTCGGTTCTGGACAGCATCCGGAAGGCTATTACGGAATACTTTCAGGTCAACACCACACCGGACGTAAGCATCACCACGATATGGGCTGCACACAAGGCGGTCATAAGGGGGGATTTGATTAAACTGGCCACAAGAAAGAAACGACTGAAACACCTCCACCTGGAAACCCTGCTTAAGCGGCTGAGGAACCTAGAGCAACAGCACCAAACTACCCCGGACGCTGAGATACTCGGTAGACTGGAAGCAATCAGACGAGACATACGCACACTACTGCTGGATGACACAGCTAGGGCCATGACATGGTCCAAACGGACATATTTCGATAAAGCCAATAAAATGGATACGTTGTTGGCCAGGACGTTGCGGCCCAGGCAACAAAGGACTCACATTACGGCCATCAGACACCCGGACGGTACGACAAAAACGAAACCGACAGACATCGCAAAGGTATTCGAAGAATACTACAAACAATTATATAATCACTCACCACACGAACATTTGACGGGAAGCCAGGAAGACGGGCACATATCACGCTATCTCGACGGATTAGGCTTGTCCAAACTGTCAAGGGACGCTGCTGGGAACCTAGCTGCGGAAATCAGTATCGAGGAGGTGGATAAGGCCATATCGAGCCTTAAGGGCAACAAGGCACCTGGCCCTGACGGATATGATGGCTCGTATTACAAGGCCTTTCGGGAGGAGCTAGCACCTCACCTTGCGACGCTATTTAACTCCTTGAGACAGGGGGGACGATTGGGCCCGGACATGTCGTTGGCTACGATTGTATTACTACCTAAACCAGATAAGGATGCACATCTACCAGAAAACTACAGGCCTATATCGTTGATTAATCACGATGTAAAGATATTAGCCAAGATACAGGCGGACAGACTGAACCCACTTTTGACTACTCTTATCCATGCCGATCAGGTAGGGTTCATTCAAGGCCGACAATTGTTCGAAAACACCAGACGAACGGTCGACTTGATCTGGAAACAAGTGGCGACGAATACACCCTCCCTGATAATATCTATTGATGCCGAAAAGGCTTTCGACAGGGTCAAATGGAATTTCCTGTTCGCGGTGTTGGCACACCTGGGATTTCCGGATGAGTTCCTACAAGTTACGAGGGCAATGTACCATAACGTAAGGGCTCAGATACAGATCTCGGGGGCCCCGCTTGTTCCATTCAGTCTGCACAACGGAACTAGGCAGGGGTGCCCTCTCTCTCCCCTCCTCTTCGTCCTGGCCCTGGAGCCTCTTCTGCAGGCGATTCGCAGGCACCCGAACATTCATGGAGTAGAAGTCGGGGGGGAAGAATTCACCGTAACCGCCTACGCAGACGATGTCCTCCTCACAGTTACGAACCCGCTTGAGTCGATGACAACATTACAGAGAGTTATAGGAGAATACGGGGACCTATCCGGGTACAAAGCAAATATTCAGAAATCCAGCGCGATGCCGGTCGGCATGGCAGGAGAAGATGTGGCTTTGATACAGAACACTCACCACTTAAGAATGGAACCGCACTCCCTCAAGTATCTGGGAGTTTACTTAACGGCAGATCCGAACCGACTGTACTCTAGTAATTACGAACCCATGCTACGGACTTTGATGAGTGACATGGACAAATGGTCCGATAAGTCTATCTCTTGGCTGGGTCGTATTCACTCCGCCAAGATGAATATCCTCCCGCGTATACTTTTCCTGTTTCAAGCGCTCCCCATCCGCATCACGAAGTCTCAATTACAGCCGCTGCAAAGGGCGATATGTAACTTTGTGTGGCACAATAAGCGGCATAGAATAGCCAGACAAATCTTATATAGGCGCAAAGATAGAGGGGGATTGGGGCTTCCAAATTTGTATTATTACTATTTGGCGGCCCAGTTGTCCCAGGTGATTATGTGGCACTCCCCTGTGGGGGAAAGGAGATGGGTGGAAATAGAATCTTTGATGGTCGGTCTCGATGTTCCCCAATTCACCATGTGGGTCCCGAGGGAACATAGGCCCATGATTCGAGCAACCTGCCCAGCCATCCTTAATTCTCTACGATTATGGGATGTGAACTGCACCAAGTTTAGACTCGCCTCATCTCCTTCCCCTATGACTCCGATACTTAGGAATCGAGCGTTTCCACCGGGTATGGCCCCAAGGAACTTCCGCAATCTAGAAAAAACCGGGGTTCAACGGTATTACCAACTTTACCGAGAGGGGGCTGTGATCCCCTTTCAAGACCTCCAACAAAACACCCATTTGACCCCAGCAGATTATTTTAGATACCTTCAGATAAGAGACTTTGCTAGGAAACCAGATATTATAGCGGCGGCCAAGGGACAGTTTACCTTCTACGAGAGACTTTGCAGAGATGCCTCTGCCCCCAGGGGGATGATCACCCTCCTATACGCTCATCTTAGTACGGAAACTAAAGAATGGGGTAGACTGGCGTACATTGACAGATGGGAACAAGACTTAGGGGAGGAACTAGAAGGTATCGAATGGCAGGAAATCTGGGACGCAACTAAGAACGCATCTATATGCGTCACACAGCAAGAACAGGCATGGAAAACTATGCTCAGATGGTACACTACCCCGGCCATTTTGCACAAGATGCACAAATTGGATTCTGATGATTGTTGGAGGAGCTGCGGTCTCCGAGGTACGTATCTTCATATGTGGTGGGAATGCCCGACGCTCCAGGGCTTTTGGACGGCTGTTGAAAACTTACTGAGGCAGACCTTCGGCAGACCCCTCCCCTTAGACCCATGGATCTATCTCTTAAATAGAAATATAGAGGGATGGTCGAGAAGGGAACAGAAATTAGTGCGGACGATCACCTTGAGTGCGCGTAGAGCTATAGCAGCGGCATGGTTAACACCGGGAGGGCCGGAGTTCGGAGGGGTGATCTCTAGGATAAAGGACAGTAGGATCATGGAAGATCTTACGGCCAGGATGAGAGGAACCATGGCAGCCTTCCGAAAAGTTTGGGAACCATGGGACAATAGTGCCCTGGGCGATGGAAACACTTGATGCGATAATATTAAGATCACGGCCTGGGGGGTCCCATGCTCGTTCGCCCTCCCCCCCCCCTCCCCCCTCCTCTTTGTTCCTTAGACCTTCTTTCTTTCCTTTCTTCTTTCTTCCTCTTTCATCTTTACATCTTCCCATAACCCTCGGTAAATGAGGGTGTTCTCTTATATTCTTTTATTACTTGTTTAGTCTCAGTTCGTATAGCTATAGTTCCTTCCTAACACAGGCATCCATTGTGATGGAGAGACGGGGATCCCTGGGGCTCCTCCTACTTCAGGTTGTCTCTGGGCTATTGCTCGGGACATAGAACATGTCTAGTAGTACAAAATACACGTAGAGAGGCGGATAGCCTGGAATACCGGAGGTGGATAATGTGTAGGAATGATATATAATTTGAGCTCTGGAAGAGGTTATTAATTATTGTTTACTACTGTAACTACTAGGTTCCTACTATCTTTCATCACGCTACTTTTAGATATGCCTCTCCTATATCCTAATAAGGAACTTAATTGATGTTACTACAAAATAGAAAAACCCTCGAAGGGGGGCGAGTGATACAGACTGCATAACGTGAGTTACGGTATTTGCTAGAGAAGTTATATTTGTATTTAATTGTATGTTCCTGCATATTTTGGCTTCTGCGCAAGCCTACCAGTTTGTGTTGCTCTAGCCTTCCCTATCGAGTGCAAAAATAAAGAATTAAAAAAAAAAAATCAACACAAAAATGCCATGGCCACCCCAGTCTTGACTTGAACCCCATGGAAAACCTGTCCACCAGCCTCAATCTTAAAATTTAAAGGATATGGAGAGATTGTGTATGGAGGAATGGTCTCAGATCCCTTGCCATATATTCTCCAACCTCAACAGGCATCGTAGAAGACGACTCAGATCTATTATCTTGGCAAAGGGAGATAGCACAAAGTTTTGACTAAAAGGGTGCCAATAATTGTGTCACATATATTTAACCAAAAAGATATTTGGGGGATAAACCTGTGTTGTGTTCGTAGCTGTTTGATATCCATGATAAAAACTAAAAATAATATTTTTTTTCACAGCCTTCTTTGCTCATATTTACAAATGGCGCCAACATTAATGGAAGACACTGTATTAATTGGTCATTTTGCCCTTTGTACTAAATACTGTGCAATGCTATTGTGTGTTTTTATTCTAGCCCCCAGACAATCTGTGATGGTAATTTTGTCTAAATGTTGTGCACTTTTAGCTTTTTTACTTTACTTTGGAGTATTTTTGAGGTGGGATGGAGTGATTCTTTTATTTATTTATTTATTTATAAAATATTGTACCAGGATGGATACATTGAGATTTCTCTTGTTTTCAAGTATGTCCTGGGTCCACAAAACATTGCATTGATACATTATGGTATAATAAAATACAAAAACAATATTAATACACAATAAATACAAAATTTAACATAGAACAGGTAGGAAATATATAATCAACCATGACACGTGCATTCTGTTTTGAGGTATGTAGAGAGGGATCTCTTAAAGGACTTTAGGCTTCTGGAAGATTTTAAAGTGTGCGGGAGGTGGTTCCACAATTGGGGTGCTCTGTAGTAAAAGGAGGTAGAATAAATAAAGGTAGAATAAATAAAGTTCTTGTACTGGATCGGAAGTTATAGGAGGTGGGAACAGCCGAGCAGAGCATTTTGCTCAGGTAGGGTAGGAGCCGAGTTTCCAAGAAAAGCTCTTAAACACAAGGCTGGAAAGATGAAGGGTGCGTCTGGATTCCAGCGACAGCCAGTTTAGTTCTTTTAGCATGTCACAATGGTGGGTCCTGTAATTACATTGTAGCACAAATCGGCAGAACGAGTTATACAATGTGTTGAGTTTATTAATGTGGTATTGCGGTGCAGATGTATATACTACATCCCCATAATCAATGATTGGCATCAGCATTTGCTGTACAATCTTTTCCTTTACTGCAGGGCTAAGGCAGGATTTGTTTATGTACAGGGCACCTAGTTTTGGATACAGTTTAGATGCAAGTTTTTCTAAAGATAGACCCCCTAAAGATAGATTGGGGTCTAACAACATACCCAAGTATTTGAAAGAGTGGACTGCAGTCAGTGTGCTATATGCATTTGTTTTGATGGATAGGTGGGAATTGTGTAATTTGTGTCATTTAAGTACTGTTCCAAAAGATCATTGTGACAGTTTTGTCAGTGTTTAGGAAGAGTTTGTTTTTTGCTTTCCACTTTTCCACCTCTATAAACTGGTCTTTGAGCACAACCTCAAGCTGCGGTAGATCGGATTTGCTCGCATAGATTACTGTGTCGTCTGCGTGCATGTGTACATTTGAGAATTTGCAGACATTAGGCAGATCATTTATAAATAATGTAAATAGTAGGGGGTCGAGAATGGAACCTTGGGGAACACCACACGTGACTGGGAAAGGGAGGGAGTCGCTGTCAGAAATGGACAGTTTACTGCGCCCCTCTTTAGAGAGGGGGGTGCGCATATGATGTGAGTGATATGCCCAGGGTACTGAGTGATATGCCCAGGGGGTTCCCACTCAGCTGACCGGGGCTGACGCAGATTATCCGGATAGAACAGGGATTTACCCTGAGGATCCAGAAGCGCCGCACCCCCACCTGTTGACCAAGCGCAACTACCCGGGGCGAAAGTGGCGGCCCCAGGAAGGGTCACTGTGGTAGGGGAAATATCCTCCTCAGTATCAGCCTTGTCACAAGAAGCATACTCCATAGCCTCAGAGTCACCCTCCCCACTCTGGTCGGTAACTGACCTCTCCTCACGGGACCTAGCCCGTTTCCATGATCTGGCCATTATGCCCGGCCAGGGTCTCTTTTGTGCGTTGGGAGCGTGCCATCTTTGACCGCCTCAAGCGAGTCCGTCATGGCAGGCAGTACCTGCATCAAGGAGTGGGAGATGAGGTATTTTGCCTTCGCCGAAGCCTTACAGGCCCCGGGTGTGGCAGAGGCAAAAGGGGACCCAGTACCCAGTAGGGCAGGGGCAGCCACAGAGGGCAACAACAGGGCTTGTGCCAACGTCTAAGACAGTGATGAAGACACCGCTCCCATGGCAGAGGCAAAGGCTCTCTGGATAGAAGATGCCATGGTGGAGTCCAGCAGGGTCTGAAACTCCTCAGAGGCCATATTTTCCTCACCCTGTACTTGTGGGATATCAGGCATGCTGCCCTCAGGCCCATCACCCATAGCCTGCATGATATAAGAGGATAATACAGTTAAATGGCAAGTGAAAATGGAAAGGTTTAATAATCCACAAGAGAAAAGTAATAATTAGGCAAAACTACAGTAAACCTGTCAGGTGGTGTGTCTAGAGGACCCATGAGCCAGCAGGACTAAGCAAGAGGTGTTTCTGGGTGAGAGGAGAGTAACACACGACAACGTTCCATCCCCAAAATGGCCACTGCTGGAGGGTAAAAACCAGCCGCGGCCAGTGAACAGAGAGGGGGAGGGGGAGGGCGGCCGTGCGCACTAATATCCAAGCGGTCCACCCGGACGGAACGGGGGGCCGCAGCTAACTCGCCCGACAGCCCCGATGCCGCCCATGGGCAGGGAGCGTCGGGCAGCCCAGCAAGAAGCCACCCACGCTATGAAAAGGGTGGAGGAAGGGATACCAGAATCTCCAGCGGGGAAGCCGGGTGGCATGGGACAGACCCCAGGCAGTGCACACCACACAGACACCCAAAGATAATCAGCAATAAATAACCACAATAAAAACCAAATAAATATCAATATGCAGCATTAAGACATGCAAGAGTACTTATCTGGTCTGAGGGAACAGCAAAGAAAGAGGGGGATCCTGGGAAACACAAGCCTTTTATAGTCACTTCCTCTGTTATGTGATTGGTTGCTTGTGTTACTATACAGTTTTTTTCTCATTTTGATATATTTATATCCCTCTCTATATTTGATGCTGAGGGAATAAAAGAAAAAGTTATGCATAATAGGAGAATCCGTGTCTTTAATAAAATTGGGATGACTGAATTAGGACAATTGAGGGGTTTAACCAAATTAAGTTGATCGCAAAATCTTATTTACAGAGATCCAAAAGGATTAAATGTAAATGTGTAAGGATCGCTTCCTAACCTGTAGTGATTATGCTGCTTGGAGTGTGCTTTTATGGTTTAAAACTCCAAGTTAAAAAGATAAAACAAAAAAAACAACTTCTATACCACAAGGAATCTGTTAACAAATGAAGCCACTTTAAACATCACATACAGATAAAACAGTTTATTAAAACAAACAAAAAAACAACAACTTCAATGAGCCCACAGACTAGTAATACATAAAACGATAAATATCAGTGTTGCATAAGGGCTTTCATCTAGTGTACGGATAGAGAGGTAAAAATCTGGGGTAATTCACTAAACTCAGATTTTGTACAAACAAATTTGTGGAAAATTATTTAGGGCTACATAGAGAATTACTTTTTAAATAGACTCAATTTACCTTCCTTCAAATGATTTTTATAGAATAACAGAATTGTTCCAAAGTAACATGATATTAAGGCAACCGCTCTGGACTGTCCTCAAAATGAAGCCCAAGTCATTCTATTAGAGGAAGCCCATAACTACCACGGAACTGTAGTGGTTATGGTGCCAAGAATGCCCTGGCACCTCTTCAGTATAAGGTAGTCAAAACGTTCGCTACCTATGGTCCACTGAACACTGCTCCCTGCCTCTCTGCAGCCAGAAATTCTGTTCATTGAACTGAGCTTGGCAGGGCTTAATATAAAAGCAATAACAGAAGCACCATGCACAAGCTACATGCTACAGAGAGGCAAGAAGTGGCGCCTGGGATACCCCAGGTAAGAAGTCAAATCTTAGCAAACTATATGACTACTCAAATTAAGGGGTGCCTTCTGTCACCATAACCACTACAGCATGTTGTGTTTTGGACATAGAAATGTATGGATTTTCCACAAATTTGCAATTCAGGTTAGGATTTTAGTAAACAACCCCAGTGGTTCATCCTGTGAATAGCCCTGTATCTTATAAGATTGTTTATGCAATCCAGATGTACAATGCCATAAGGTCAGTGAAATGTTCCTATAATCCATCCCATGATGGATTCCGTAATTTGGCAAGTTACTTAAGAAAAAAAAAAGTTACTTAAGAAAATTCCTATGTTTTTAGAATTAAACCAATGGGGAAGATTTGTTAAAATGTTCTTTAAAAAAAAAAAAAAAAAGTGGTCTAAACTACGAAAACGCGGGCAATCACCATAGAAACCAGTGGAACCAGCATGCACATTTCATTGGGAACTCCTCCCCTTTTACATTTTTTGCACCACTTTTAAGAACAGAACACATTGATAAACCTTTCACAAAGATACAAAAAAAAAATATTGAACTTTTTTTTTTAATTGTGGGTTTTTTGTATAAATTTTAGAAGTGGCAGTTAGTTGAGATGATAGTTAAGAAACTTGTTGCCTCTCTCTAACACAGTGGTGCCCAAAATATAGATACCCAGATGTAGAACTACAACTCCCATGATGCTTTGCATGCCTTTAGAATGACAAAGCATCATGGAAGCTGTAGTTTTAAAACATCTGGGGATCTACATTTTGGGCACACCTGCTATAATACAAAAAGAGTCATCTATTTTGGTATGGAACCCTTGTCTGGATTGCTCTGGAAATGTAATTCCTTTTTCTTATAATAGGAATCAGGGCTAGGGTTACGAACATATCCCAGAAACAGTGGCAGACGCGTTGCATCATCGAAAAGGAAAAACAGAAAAGGACGGTTGATGCTATAAGAGGCGAGGGAACGAGATGTAATTACTGCGGTGGCTGCAGCAGCTTGGGCCCCTTCTTCATTCAGCACCAGATTAGATTGGTGTTGAACGCTGGATACATACAATGGTTCATCTGAAATTCCACTTAAATCTGGTTTTGAAAACAATTGGCCAAGTCCTATAAAACAAGTAAAGAGGTTACTAGTAGTCAAAATAATTGCTGATTTATTTAAAACATCATTTTGCACAAAGGATTTTTTTTTGTCTCTAATAAGCATTAACTTGAATAAATATAGGTCAGAAAAGTATATTTTATCTGTTCTTTAAAAATTCATCTCCTTCCAATGCAAGGGTTTGGAAATTCACTCGCTCTTGTTACATAGCTTATCTGTCATCTTTAACAGAGCTGGCCCAAGACATTGTGCTGGGTCGAAGGATGAAATGCTGCACCCCCTCCCCATCCCCCCAAACCTCATACACAACCGGAGATGCAGTGTATCTATGTGAATGCATTGTATCCATGTGTATAGTGGATACAGAGTGTGTGTGTAGTGGATGCAGTGTATGTGTTGATGCAGTGTATGTAGTTTGTGTAGTAAATGCAGTGTCTGTGTGTAGTGCGTGAAGTGCATGTAATGGATGCAGTGTCTCTGTGTAGTGCATGTAGAGTGTGCAGTGTATGTGTGTCTTTGTGTAGTACATGTAGTGTATGCAGTGTCTGTGTGTAGTGTATGTAGTGTGTGTAGTGGGACTGTGAAGGGTGATTTAAAAAAAAAAATTTAGTGTATTTCCCCCTCCCTGTCTCTTACCTGTAATCAGGGAGGGGGTACTAGTTTCCATGGTGATCCAGGGGCACATTTTGCTGTGTCCTGTGGAGAAGGGGGCCTGGTGATCTGATCTTCCTTCTGCAGCTTCATGTCTTCTGCACTTGCGAGTCGCAGGTTGCTATGGCAACGCACCGTGAGGAACGTAATGCATGCCTGAGCATTGCCATGATAATCTGCTCTCGCTGTGTTATGAGACGAGCAGATATGTAGCTGCAGGAGGCGAAGATCAGACCACTGGGCCCCCTCTCCACAGGACAAGGAAGCAGGGGCCCAGAGCTGAATTTATATTTATATATAGCGGTAATCACTATATATATGCATAGCCGGCTCAGGCAACACAGCAGGCACTTTACAGTATACTGGGGCGGCAAAATGCCGCCCCGTTAAAGTGCCGCCTGGAACCATGGCCCCACTGGGGCCAATGGATGGGCCAGCCCTGATCTTTAATGATGCATAAAACAATAATTTTATGTATACTTTCATAATTTCGAGATTGTAGTAAACCAAAATTAAATGATCACTACCATCAAAAAGTTAAACATTTATTTACAGTTCCAATCCGTTATAAAATATTTAATCATTCACTATTTGCATGCATGTGTCCGTCTTCTCCCTGTTCTAGTGTAACTGTGTCCCCTCTAACATGACACCGAAGACTTCAACATCTGTGTGTGTGGGATTTTTTAATGGATTTTTTTTAGTCAACTAGAATTGGGAAGAACAGCCAAACATCACAGAGGGGCTGGCCAATGGGATGTCAATGTCTTACGTAGGTCCCTCTCTCCCCCAATGTTTGCTGGAGAGCTTTTTAAAAGCATTAAGGGTAGCCAAAATATATAGATATATAGCGAAAAGACAAGATCTCCAGTTTCAATTTTAACGTTGTCCATGTACATTTGTGTTTATCTAAAAGATTATTTGAAAACAATTTAACACCCTTTACTTTTAATTTTGGAGCCAGATAAATTGTGTTTAAATTAAAACTTCAAGCATCATAACCACTACAGAATGCCATGGTGCCCTCCTTATATAAGTAATCAAACTATTTTAGAATTGAACTAAACCCGGCAATGATTTTAACTAATGAACCTCCTTTACACTGCAGGACTTAGTTCAGGATAGATAATAGAATCTACAAGATATGCTGGCTCTCCTGGAGACTAATAAGAGATGGGAAGCAACACCAGGCAGATCCCACGCATTACATCAAAGTGGTTTGACTGCTTATAATGATACTAGGGCTTACAGTGGTTCTAGTTAGTGGTTATGGTGCATGGATTGATCCTGTAAACACAAACCAGTTATATGTTTAACTGTATGTGCCACTTTTCTGTAATAATTAGATAACAGTTATTCATAATATCTTTTGGAGAAAGGCTATGCCAACATACTGTTCTAAATTTCAGTCACATTACAGAGATGATCTTAAATGTAGCCATACTGGTTCTTACCAAGATTGCTCAGAGCCTGAGTTAGCTCTAGTTTAAAGTCCAGATTTAGTTTTGGCATTCTAAACAAAGTTTGCTTTGGCCTTGGGAAACGATGGTAGATGTCACTTTGATTAAAGTTGTCCAGGAGCTTGGAAATATTCCATTTAAATTGAAAGGGTGTAACAACAACAAAACTCATATTTCCTTTGAAAGGCAACTTGGCCACCTAAATGAAAATCACCAATAAATATACTCAATTAAGAAAACAACGGATATGTAGGAGTCAGATTTACAAGTAAAATAAACAACTGCTACTAGAGAAAAGTTTCTGCATTTTGTCCTAGGAAATTAAAGTTGTTAACAGTTTAATTCTAGTAGTAATGTCTTTTTTTTTATTCCTACAAACTTTGGCCTTAATTACATTCAGAAATTGGATTTAATGCTAGCTAAAATTCTAGCAGCTGATTCCGATAAGTGGATTGGCTGCTAGAGAAAGATCATCGATAAATGTGCCTGAGAAGCACGTTCATTTGCCTATTTTTATTTTTTTTTGCCTATCTTTATTTTGCAGTGCAAGTGAATACAAACATGTTTGCTATGCCATGACACCATTGGCAAACATTTCATAAACATCCATGGTGATAAAGTGCCATGTCATGTAAAAAGAATTGCACTATTCTATGACAATAAAAGTGAAAAGAAAAATAAACATGCTGGGCTGGCTTGTCTAACTATTAGGCATTATAAACGTGGATAATAGGCTTGGCAAACATGTCTAGACATTGAGTGACTACTGAGCTTATAAACTGATAAGGTTATTTTCAGATGCAGGGCCGGTCCAAGGATTTCTGCCGCCCTAGGCAAATATCCATTTTGCTGCCCCCTTATTAAAGCTAATACAATCTCACAGCGGTGTATTCACTAAACTCTGAATTGCAAAGTTTAAGCAAAAAAAGCTGAACTGTGACTATAGCGAAATTGGAGAATTCTTCTAGATCAGCAATTTTGGCCTAAATTTTGCCATATGGTTTCCAGTTAGGTCTGCCTAATACACACATACTACCTAATAACTACATCCATGCACACACACTGCCTAATACCTACATCCATACACACACACTGCCTAATACCTACATCCATACACACACACTGCCTAATACCTACATCCATACACACATACTGCCTAATGCCTACATCCATAAACACACAATGCCTAATACCTACATCCATAAACACACATACTGCCCAATATCTACATCCATACACATACTGCTTAATGCGTGCATCCATACACATACTGCTTAATGCGTACATCCATAAACACACACTGCCTAATACCTACTTCCATAAACACACACTTTCTAATACCTACATCCACACACACACACACTGCCCAATACCTACATCCATAAACACACACTGCCCAATACCTACATCCATACACACACACAGCCTAATACCTACATCCATACACAAACACTACCTAATAACTACATCCATGCACACACACTGCCTAATAACTACATCCATACACACATACTGCCTAATGCCTACATCCATAAACACACACTGCCTAATACCTACATCCATAAACACACAATGCCTAATACCTACATCCATAAACACACATACTGCCCAATATCTACATCCATACACATACTGCTTAATGCGTGCATCCATACACATACTGCTTAATGCGTACATCCATAAACACACACTGCCTAATACCTACTTCCATAAACACACACTTTCTAATACCTACATCCATACACACACACACTGCCCAATACCTACATCCATAAACACACACTGCCCAATACCTACATCCATAAACACACAGCCTAATACCTACATCCATAAACACACACTGCCTAATACCTACATCCATACACACATAGTGCCTAATACCTACATCCACACACACACTGCCTAATACCTATATCGATACACACGCTGCCTACTAACTACATCCATAAACACACACTGCCTAATACTTACATCCATACACACATACTGCCTACTATCTAGATTCATAAATACACACTGCCTAATACCTACATCCATAAACACGCACTGCCTAATACCTACATCCATAAACACACATACTGCCTAATATCTACATCCATACACATACTGCCTAATACCTACATCCATACACATACTGCTTAATGCGTACATCCATAAACACACACTGCCTAATACCTACATCCATAAACACACATACTGCCTAATATCTACATCCATACACATACTGCTTAATGCCTACATCCATAAACACACATTGCCTAATACCTACATCCATAAACACACACACTGCCTAATACCTACATCCATACACATACTGCTTAATGTGTACATCCATAAACACAAATTGCCTAATACCTACATCCATACACACATACTGCCTGATACCTACATCCATAAACACACACTACCTAATACCTACATCCATACACACATACTGCCTAATACCTACATCCATAAACACACACTGCCTAATACCTACATCCATAAACACACACTGCCTAATACCTACATCCATACACACACACAGCCTAATACCTACATCCATAATCACACACACTGCCTAATACCTACATCCATACACATACTGCTTAATGTGTACATCCATAAACACACACTGCCTAATACCTACATCCATACACACACACAGCCTAATACCTACATCCATACACACATACTGCCTAATACCTACATCCATAAACACACACTGCCTAATACCTACATCCACACACACATAGTGCCTAATGCCTACATCCATACACACATACTGCCTAATACCTACATCCATACACACATACTGCCTAAGAATTGTGTAAATTGTGCGGGCCCCCCGTGTATATTAAAAATGGCTGCAATAGCTGCTGTTTAGCAGAATGGTGAGTGGGGGTACAGAGGAGGTGTAACTCCTCCCTTGTACTAACGTGTTATTCATATTGACCTCTATTTACCTGGCTGCAGTCAGCAGGCAAATAGTCAAAAATGTAAACAGCTTTTGGCTGTTGAATCCTGTAGGCTTATTTATAGCTAGATAGCTAGACAGACAGACAGACAGACTGAGACAGGCAGGCAAACAGACAAGCCACCAAAACTTTATTAAGGTTTTACGATCTCACTAAAACCTTAACCCCTTAAGGACACATGACATGTGTGACATGTCATGATTCCCTTTTATTCCAGAAGTTTGGTCCTTAAGGGGTTAATAAAGCAGAGCCTGATGCTAGTATCAAAATCTGTGTTATAAAAATGCATGCTTGGCATTTGTGGAGATCTCAAAAACCATCCCAGTTCTGCGTTAACATTTTACCTGACTGTCTAGATGCTCATGATTATACCAGCGAAGAGGAAATTTCTGGGCTGTCATCATATCCACTGGGACTGTCAGTTCATCGTTTATATGAAATGTATCCTGCACAGTCATGCTGGGGTCAAATTTATTATGCCAAATACCTACATCAAAAAAGGAAACATTATTAATAAAGTAATACGTTTACCACATGACAAACCTGAGATTATTTCAAGTATTCTGAAGACCAAATGACAAATTATTACATATAGAAGACAGATATGAGACTAGGCTATAGTACGTACGGATAGAACAGGCTGTTGTAGGGGCGGGGCCTGACAGCCAAGATGGCTGGCTGCACATTTTAGGAGCTCCTGCGTCGATAAACGGGTACGAGCAAAAAGCGATGGCTACACCCAAGCTAGCGGCACAAGGGGACCGGGAACGGAAGCTGGGCAGCATACCGAACAAACTGATACCAGTTCGGCCCCGATACACCGCCGACAAACCTGTACCAGCCATGCGGCCTGAACCTGAGCAACGCCTGGAACCCGGGGGAGGCGGACGATCTCCCGGCCCGGGAAGAGCTCAAACACAAGAGAACGCTGCAGCCCTGCTACCCCCCCCTCTGGACCGGCGGGGGACATCCCGGTCCTCGCTGGGGACGATTACCCCCATGCCAACGCCTGACCAAGCAACAAAACTTTATCCCAAACGGGACGACCAGGGCCTAACCAAGATGGCGGCCCAGCCGAGGCCCATGTACAAGCGACTGCCCTCTCAGCCACCCAAGCACATGTGGGAGTTTGTGGAGCGGATAAGCACCTACCTCTGGGCGAAGCACAAAGCCCGACAACGGATCTACAAGATAGCGCTGAAGGAAGTAATGGCGTGGATCCGCCCGGCAACCCGACGTCAATTGCGGGGAACTCCTCTCTGCATTTCCCGAGCGGACCCGCGACGGAGACAAAGCCGACACTCACCATGGCGGGAATCAGCGCCGGGACCCTCGGATAGCAGCACTCACGACCTCGAGCTACAGAAGAGGACCCGCCGGCGCTCCCAACCATCCTCCCGCTCAGTGACTCTCTCAACCCTGCATCACCAGAGCGCCTGGCAGATACCCCAGACATCCAGCACAAGACAAGTAAACCCTGCCCGACGCACAGACCGGGAGGCAGTACACCCACCAGCCGACACCCCCCCACATGGCTCTGGAGCTCTGCAAATGCCAACATGGGGGGCATCCATCCGGCAGCGACGAGGCATCGGCTGACCCCAAAGAGGCCTGGACTCAACATCGGGCAAACAGCCCATGGTCACCCAGTTACATAGGCCCTAATTAAACGCTCAAGTATGCCGGCTGGCATCTATATTCTGTGCCTGACTTTGTTCTCTGGACTGTTCACACCGGGGATCACAGGGGGGTAATATCTGCAGTCCGTAGAATGCATAATAAGCCTATCTGTACACAGCCTAGCTCAGTATTAAGCGAACGCTATACTCATATGTTACTGTTTATTTTTATTTCCCTTTTTTTTTTTTTTTTTTTCCCCTTGATCTTCCTCACTCTACTGCAGTCAACATAACATGTTACTTAGCAGATAAGCCCCACGAGCTATGCTCATTCTTTTAGCCAAAGCAACATTAAGCACCACCAGCGTTGGCACGAGATCTTGGCTATATCATTATAGGCCAGAAAAACCTCCATGTGTGTTTTAAGCATACTTTAAGCGGCCTTCAGCATATTAAACGATGACGTGGCAATGTATAGCTTAATCAGGCACACAGCCTTTAACTTGGCCTACTACTCATGCCTCGCTTTCATATCCTGATGTAACTCAGCTAATATAACCTTACTTATGCCAGATCAGTCAGACCTGCTATAATTGTTTAAATACTCAACTTTAATTGCTTGTTTACATGTCTAGTTCGCTCATCTTTTGCAAATTCAAAAACATTTCCAACTTTTATCATAAGTAGCATTTTTATTTTAAGGCCGCTGTACATTAATATATAATATGTGTTTGGATTGTTAAGAATTGTATTATATCCATAGTAGCATGATACCACATACGGTGCCTCCACTTACGTTAAGAGACGACAACAAAATCCTTTTACAAAGCTATGTTTGTTTTTTATACTTACTAACGGCTCCAAGCGACAAACATGCAGCTTATAATGTCAGTCTTTATTATCTGTTTAGCTTGTTCACTTAACCCTAAAAATGTGCACTGTCTTCCATGCCATAATGTTGTTTCTCTCTGTATGTCATACGGTTTGTTCCAGCTATTGTGGCAGAACAAACTTGCCTGTTAATTATTTGCACAAATAAAATAAAGAATTTAAAAAAAACAAACAAAAAAAAAAAAAAAAAGTCTGTTGTAAGTACAGACGAACTTAGTATCATATATATGATCATGTGATGTCAAGAAGTTTTTAACTTGCTACACTATCAGTCCTTTTTGTCATTGTATACATTCCCTAAAGGACACTTCAGACGCTGAACCTTCTTTTCCTGTTTTATCTTACCCCCTATCGGACGAGAGAGACTCCGCTTTTGGTGATCGAGCTGCCTTTGGACTATATCAGTATTGTACAAGCGCTGAATGTTTTCTGTTTTTATATAAATGAACTCGTTCAATTGCCTGAAAATTTAAAAGTTCTCCAAGCATCATAATCACTACAACATGCTTTTTGTTTTTTGAAAGACACAAAAGTGTAAAAAAAGCTTTGTTGATGACTACCCTTATAGTTTATGGACCTTAAAGGAACACTTCAAGTATTAAGGTTATGGTGCTAGGAGTGCCATGCGTCTCTCCCCCATTGGAAGTCAAACGGTGTGCTAACAGTTTGATTTCTTACCTCGGATGTGCCAGGCGTCATTCACTGCCATTTATGACAACCAGAAGCTCTCAGCTAAGCTCAACTGTGCATAGCTTAGTCCATTGGTTGAAAGCCATTAGCTGACACTCTCAGCCAATGAGCAGGTCCCGAACAGCCTCAGGAGAGCTAAGAGAAGCTCCTAACAGAAGCTTGTGTCTCTCCAAACAGAAAAAGCATTGTTACGCCTGGCATACCCCAGGCAAGAAGTCAGACCATTAGCAAACTGTTGGATTACTTATATTTGAGGGGCACCAGGACACACCAAGCACCATAACAACTATAGTACTCTGTAGGTTGACCAAAGATGTTGTTGTTGTTTTTTTGTTAGTTCGCTATCTGAACTGGGATCTTGGTGCTTCTTACCACCGTAATTAAAAATCCCTTGAATTGAGTAGCCACTAAAAGTGATCCTGGCAGTTTGGCACCATGGGTACTAGTCGTAGCCTAGCTTGACTCTTAAGCAATCTGGTATCCTGCCTTTTATCATCAAGTCATCATTTGCTATTTTATCCTGCAAGTGCCCCACAGCAATCAACAATATCTGTACAGCTATCAATGTGATTAAACCATTATATGAGCAAAAGTTATACATTCAAAAATAATTGGGATGATGTTCCAAACTATTCCTCCCATACTTAGTTACACAGGCATCCTTTTTAGTGGATTGACAAATGTAAAGTGCATCTGGGTGGGTAATGGCATAAATATATTGCAAAATATTATGTTTGTATTTTGAATTTTGAATTATGAAAATAAAATTTCAATAAAAAATTATATTAAAAAAATATATATGTTGCATTTTTAGAAGTCATATGCAGATATGACTTCTAAAAATTCTAGAACTATTCTAGAAATTCTAGAAACTATTACTTTATTATTTGAGCATATTTTTTTTATCTTTCAAGATTTTAAAAGTGATTTATATTAAGTTAAATGTGATATTATAACTTCCTTCTAAGAAGATTTCACTTTAACCACCGTAGCTACATGCACCCCTTAAGGTTTCTTCATGCTATGTATAAAATAGATTATCTTTTCCCAACATCTTGCACAGTGAACACAGATCTTACAAAAATCCTTATCACAGGTCAAAAAAATCTATTGGTCATCTTTGATAAACACACTTGTTCTTGTAGCATTAAGCAGCATATTTGGAATACAACAAATAAACTTCTTGATGAAATGGAGAATAATTGAAACATGATGGACAACAGGCCTGCATGATCAATGTGCTCTGTGCTCCAGCTAAATGATCACAGAAGGCAAAGAATTTGATCCAAATCAATTAAAATACATTGGATTTTCCCACGACTTGTTACCTGAATTAAGTTGTGGCAATGCAAACGATTCATTCTTGATTCTGGGTTTACAATCATAGAGCAACTTTTAACTGAAAGGGGCTGGCTAATTGTTTGGTTTAGTTTTTTAGTTTTTTGCTTTTAATTCCTTATTTCTTGGGGCATAAAATTCATACAGCAGTAACATTGTATTCATTGACAAAAGTTGCAAAAGCATGCTAAGTGCAAATACAACAGCTGGAAAGGGACCCTTTTTAAAATAATATAAATTGAGTACAAAATATATAGAGACATATGTGAAAACACTTTTCAATGAATATAATAAGGTAGTCTGCATAAATGTATCTCTGAGAAAATCAAACTCATTTGCTAACATGTAAGCTGCTTAGAATGCTCTATGGCCCAGAGCTTAGGGAAGGGTGGTTAAAAGGGAGAGGGGTGTTTTACTGGAGGTAAATATGATAGGTGGTCTTTCCAGTTGCTGCGTTACTCTCACTCCCTCTACCAATGGCACTCTCTACCCTTTATCCCTCTCAAATAACACAAGTATGCTTACATTAGATAGATTTTGGAATCTATAGGGTAATATAGATAGGAGCAATGGGTCTAACGGAACCTGAGGGTGGTGTGAAGATAGAATGCAGTTAAGACAAATCCTTCACAAAGTAGCAAATAGAAATGCCTGAAGCTAGACTTTGGGGTGCCCCACACATAAGTAATAAAACTGAACACTGTTCCCAGATAGGGATAGTAAAAGATAAGAGAACAATCCTGCCAGCCAGGTGTCCGGCATCCCCGTCATACCTTCAGATGCCCAGCATGTACCTATAAATCAACTGTGGGCGAGAGGAGGTTGACTTTGCTGAAGAGGGGGCCTAAGACCCGGATGGCTGGAACAGAAATTTTTTAGATATGTCCTGGTTTGTAGAGCCCTCTGACCAGGAGCAGGGGCCTCCAGTTCCAAATGTGGCAGCTGTCCCACTGCCAAGAGCACAGAGTCAGTTTCTGAGGCATCAGTAATTCTTATTTTTTTTATGCACCATGTGATATAACCAGGCTCTGAGGGAAGAACCAACTATATGGTATAGAGTGGTTACGAAGAGTAGAAGTCAGAGATTTGAATTGGCTTTTCCATGGCAACATAGGTCTAGATTGGTCTCAGAAGAAAGTTAGGGTAGTGATTTTGAACAAACAGGTAGGTTGCCTCCTTACAACAGCCATGCATGAAATTTGTACTGACCTCGTCTGTTAGGGTAGTAATTTTGAACAAACAGGTAGGTTGTCTCCTTACAACAGCCATGCATGAAATTTGTACTGACCGCGTCTGAAACTGAAGGATCATGTTCCTTGGTGACTATGCTTGGGCTACATGAAACACCCCCTCCACCATGGCTTGTTTGGTCTATCTGGAGGTGAATATAGTGCTCAATAGCCTCCTCAGGAATGACAGTCTAAGGGATGCCCCTAATTATTACGAGCAAGTGGTGAATAGTGTTTAGGATGCTGTGGAGCTCCAACATCAGGGACTCTATTTAAGGCACATCAAAGTGAGACCCTGTGTGTCTTCCTCCATTGCCTTGACATTCCTTCCAAGTGTGTATTTCTTCCCGCACTATGGCAATGTCCGCCGAATGTTGCGGAGAAGTGCCTTGATGTCACCTGTAGTAGAGGGCAGCTCGTTGTCGTCATCATCAGAGGAGGAGTGATGTTGTCACCCAGCGCCTGGAACCTCATCCAGCCCATCCATGGCCTGTTCCTCGGAGGAGGCCAAAAGCGAGTCGCCACTTTTGGGAGGCTTTTGTAGAGCGTAGCAGAAGATCTCCAATATTCCTGGTGCCCTCTGGTTTAACGGGTACTTGGCGTCTGGACTTCTTCCCCATGCAGTAGGTGCTGGCTAATTGTTTTAATGCATTATATAGACCAGGGGTAGGCAACCTACGGCACTAGTGCCATGCACGGCACTCAAGGTGCCTTTGCACGGCACTCAAGGCTGCTCGAGCCAAACAGACTCTGGCCTATCAGGAGTTCCAATAAAACTTAAGATTTCTGCTAATCCGAAAAGGTGGTGAAGGACAATCCTCAATTTATGCATTGCAGCACGTAGAGGACGTGATCTCAGATGTACCTGGCCGGCCTGGTCCTCACTGGAACCCAGGGAAGTCACCCCCACTGCTAGATATACACAGAAATGCATAATAACCGTTCCCTCATACAAATAATACACACAATCTGCACAAATGCAACACCACTAACAATCCACATACATGCACACTACTCCACATGCAGCCTCTCACATATATTACCCCAAACAGCCCAACACACTACCAAACACACAATGTGACATATCCATCCACACACACAATTCCACAAGCAGCCCCCATACACAGCTTACATTCATAAGTATCATACACAATACCATAAACTACTCATGAACATATACAATATAATAGCTCATATACGCAGGGCTGTCTTTAACGCGGGGCAAACGGGGCAGCTGCATCGTGAGCCCCGCTGGCCTCAACTATTTCTCACCCCCGGCCAGTAATCCACACACTAAGGAGGCCCACTGGCTGGCCCGGTGGTCTTTTGTCAGCAGGGGTCTGGTTGCGCGCTGAGGCACTTTTACAGCGCGATCGGTCCCCTTGCTTTTCGGCAGCAGGCTGGGAGGAAGGGACGGCCGCGCATCACTCCAACCCACAAAGAGAGGAGCGCGCGGGAAAGAAGAGTAGGCAGAGTGGAGGGGGGCTGGCCGAGAGAGCCAGACCCCAACTCCCAACACCTTCAGCCACCAGCAGGAAAGGTAGGAAACTGGAGGGTGGGCTTTAAAGTGTAAATTTTGTGTGTGTTAGTATGTTTGTGTGTGTGTGTGTGTGTGTGTCATTATATCTGTGTGTGTCATTATGTCTCTGTGTGTCAGTATATCTGTGTGTCAGTATGTCTGTCTGTGTATGTGTGTCAGTATACGTGTGTCAGCATGTCTGTGTGTGTCAGCATGTCGGTGTGTGTGTGTTAGTATGTCTGTGTGTGTCAGCGTTGGGGTGGAGGACGTGATTGCACACCTGGGGAGGGGGGACAGGGTCCAGGGGGCCCCAAGCAAATGCTTTGCCCAGGATCCAGTCAATATTAAAGACGGCCCTGCATATATGCACATATACAACGATACAAAGCAATTACAGTAAAAATAACACAAGCAGAATACGGCAGCATACACACTTCAATTTAAAAAAGATAGGACCGCACGCTACGGGACATCACAATCCTATATCGGCACAGTGCTGCTAAAAGGTTGCCTACCCCTGATATAGACATTAGAAAATACATTTAATATGTATGGAAAAACATTCTGGGTTCCCAACGACAGAATGAGAGCAACTCATGACAACTCGCCATCCATTGCAAACTTGCAAGCATCATGGAAATATAAAGATTATCATAATGGCTACTCACTGCACTCAGAGGAAATAAGAGGAGCATTTAGCTTTTTTTTTTTTTGGAAGATTTATCCCAGTACACACTCTTGCATAGTGTTTACTGTAGTGAATAAACTATAAAATAATAATAGTTCACATGTGGCAGTTTCACTTCATGTTGTGCTTCCAAATTTTTTGTTTCCGAAAAGACTGAACTAGTAAAACCAGCCATGAGAAAGAAAAAAATATAAAAACGTTTACTTGTTTCCTTGTTAAAACACATTTTTATTTCCAAGTCATGTACATTTTTTTTTCTTTTTCAAGCGGATATTAAAAAGTATTTGGCAAGAATGTTAAATTGGCCGTCTGCATATATAGTACATTTTTAATGACAAAACACACCCATGATAACTAGCTTGTTATGTACAGGAACAAAAGGGCTAATAAACAATGTTTTGGTTTAAAAAAATAAAACGTTTTTCAACAAAATAGCATCCTCTTAACTTCTAGACTAGAGAACTTGGGATAATTCAGTAAAACACTACAGTTGTATAACTAACTACCCCAGACCTTCAATATAAAAGATGTCCTGTATATATGTTATTTGCTAATGTTATTTGATCACTGGATCAACCACAGACAATCCAGTGATTTTTTTTGCAGGAGAAGCAGGATGGGTCTATAGAATAAAGCAGAGCCAATTCAGGAGTGTGTCATTAGCCAGTCAATGAGGGTTGCCCTGCATAAAAAAAAAATAAGATTCTCTTGCAGGAGATGACCAGAAGCAGGTGCTGCATTTGCAGGCACTACGAGGAACCCAGATAAGTTGTCAAACTGTCCTAAAGCAGTTTTAGTACTTACAGCGGGATGGCACCAAGGAACTCCAGGCACCACAACCACTAAAGTGGGCTGTAGTGGTTATGGGACTTAGAGTGGTCCTTTTAACAACCAAGACATGCCTAACAACAGGTAAAAGCTACATGTACTTATTACACAAAAACCTCTTATCCAATTTACCTTTAAAATACATGGCATTGAGCAGCATTAATACCATATCTGCTGGGATCTCCGAGAGGAATTTTGGGATCATTCCCTCTGTTGCTTTTCTGACCCACTCATTAATGGATTCCAGATTCTGCTTATTGTTCTTTGCTAAATTAAATGTTTTAGATCCATACCACTTTTCAGCTCTTTTCATAAAATCTTTTTTAATCTTAAAACCTGCAAAGAGATTTGTTCGTTAATGTATGTACACATTTACAATTTGGGCAACTATCTTCATAGCACGATACCCTGATACATCATCTGATTTAGTACCATTTCAGGGTTAACAAGTACAAACCAACCCACTCAACATTATATTCACCCAACATTATAGTTATAATATTACATAAGATATTTAAAATTAATGTGGTAAAGACAAATGGGATCAAATAAGAAAATGTAACTGATATCAGTATAATCCTATTAAATGTATAAATATTAATCTTCTATTCAATTTGTATTCAAATTTAGCAAGTGTCACTATAATCCAGCTCAGTGCAGGCACAGCATGGGCAGAAATTGTAAATGAGGAATATAAATAAATACATTCTTTAATTTCTCCTTTTCTCTGTATGCTCTCCCTGAGGTGACTGCCAGAGTTTATATTGATACTTTGCACACCTCACGAATAAATATATTTGTTAAAGGGACACTATAGTCACGAGAGCAACTACAGCTTATTGTATTTGTTCTGGTAAGTAGAATCATTACCTTCATGCGTTTTGCAGTAAACACTGTCTTTTCAGAGAAAATGCAGTGTTCACATTACAGCCTAGGGATAGCTCCACTGGCCTCCTCAGATGACTGCTAAAGCGGCTTCCTTGGCCAGTGCTGCAGAATAAGCAGCACTGCCATTCAGTATCTATACCCTCTGCATGGAGACACTGAACTTTCCCAATAGAGATGCATTGATTCAATTCATCTCTACAAGGAGATGCCGTTTGGCCAGGGCTGTGTTTGAATTGTGCTGGCTCTGCCACTGACCTGCCTCCTTGACAGTCTCAGCCAATCCTATGGGAATGCATTGTGATTGGCTTTTGCTCAATACTGATGATGTCAGTCAAGCAGGCTTAGCAGAGGCAGGGGCAGCAGCAGCAGACTCTAACGAAGGTAAGATTTTACTATCATTTTTTTGGGGGGGATGGGTGGAGGGTGTGGGGGAGGAGGGACCAGATGGTGATTTTAACACTATAGGGACAGGAATACATGTCCTATGCATGTAATTCCCTTTTAACTCCGACTCCCTCAGAATGCCCCATCTTCTTAACCAGTAATTAGCTTTTTGGGTACAATGATACCAAGGCAGTTATTGCAGAACAATCCCCACACTGTTTATTATTGGGCCTCATTTACCAACTGGGGTAGCAGGGCATATATCAGTGGTTTATTTCTCACACTTACACACCGATACACAGATACATGTTATTTTGGTGGAATTGAAAGTGGGGGCTTTAATAAGAAGGTACACACCTAAGAAAAAGCTAAACAAACTCCATGAAGAACAAACTGATACACTCTATCAACAGCATTATAATAAATGTATCATAATCACATGTGGACTTCTGACTCACAGATATGTGCACTATAGAACAGAACAGGGCACTGGGATCCCCATCGATAACAAACCTTTCTTAATGTACATGCGACTAGCTATTTTCATAATTGAACTTGTCAGCTCGTGTTGCGTTCTGCGCAGTTGGCTGTGAAGACATTTTACTGATTTCAGATGGAGTGTTTCCAGTAGCCTCTTTTCTGTTTCTTCCCCAGCTCCTATAATAAGGAAAATTGATTGTATTAGACAATCGTTAATAAAATGTGTACAAAAAATAAACTAAAAGCATGTGCAGACAAAATGTAATTCTAAAATAAAAAAAAAATAAAAAAAGGTAAACTTTTAGTAAATGTAGCTGAAAATATATAGCTTAAATATATATAACAGAATGGGAGTTATGTATAAAATTTGTCACATCCACTTTTGTACCTATTTTGTGCGAGTGAGACTTTTTTTAGATGTAAAATCCATCTTTACACATTGGGGACTTTTCCCTCCCTTTTTTAATTTTGTAATTTTTAATTTTTGTTGTGTATCAGAGGATCAAACAGTCTTGCGCTGCCCCAACAGCAGTGGCAAGAGAAGTAGTATACATAGTTAAACAGTGAAGGGCAGTCGATATTACAGCACATTTTTTGGTAACAATAAGTTTTGCATGGATAGAAAGACATTTTAGCAGATAATTTCAAGATTAAAAGTGAGCAGTTTATCCAAATGATGTCACATTATATGATATGTAACATGCTAGGCATATAGGGAATAGCTTATGACAAAAAAATGGTATCAGGTTTAGGTACAAAGCTTGATGTGCAGTTAAATTCACAGTCACCTGGTGGACGAAAAGGACATTGAATCCACCTTTTGCAGGTTAGAGTTACGTGGGTAGTTATTGCAACGTGCCAAACTACGCAAAGATTATAAATTAAGGTAACCCCTAAGGCTATACTCCCTGAATATAGCTGCATTGCACATGTTAGGACAAGACTCCTAGCAAAATCATTAGTAGAAACATTATGAAAAATAAACAATAAAAGACACAAAAAAAAACCCATAACACTCTGAGCCATGCTAGCAGGCTTGTCGATATCAGAATAAGGATTGCCCTGGCCAGAAAGTCCAGCGTCAGCCTATTCCCCATCTTGGGAATGCGTGGAGGCTGTCTGTGGACTGTTCAAGGCAGGAGTTGAGCGTGAAGATCCTCCATCCCTGGGCTATGTAAAAGACCAGGATTGCGGGGCCACAGACGGGTTCTCTGACTCGAGGCCAAGTCTCTCAGAATCATGGGACGGCAGAAGCTCCCCTTGTTATGTCGCTGCCAGCGGTGGTTCTTCATCCTCTGTGGCAGATGCAGGGGTGGTATATACCCGGTGGTCTTTAGCCCTGGTGGGCCTAATTGAGCAGTTCCAGGTGCTTGACGAGTGAAATCACCCAGAGGGGGCCCGTTCACCTCCCGCTGCTCTCTACTATGTTCTTCCTCCTGGTTCTGGTGCGTTGTCTCCATACCACAGGCCTCCAATTTTGCCCAAAAGATTGTAAAAAGCATGTCTACATTACTGAGTAGACATTTAAACGTGTCTTGGAGGGTCGTCGCAATTTGTGTCTTGTCAGGCAAATGTAGATTAGGAGTAGCGGCCATTTTAGGAGTGATAGCAGCAGCTCAAGTTTGCATCAGGGGGAGTATGTCAGGGGGAGACCAGGATGACCCCCACAGGTCCAGAGGGGTAGGGGGGGGGGGCAGCTTGGTGCAATTTTCACACCTCCAGGTGAAGGACTCGGAGAGCAGCCGTCTCTCCTCTGCCCACACTTGTGTAGGCCGCAAGCCTGATTGTCAGCGTTCCAATAAAGAAATAGACAAAATTTGGTATCTCTGGATGCACCATCATCCCCTTGTCTGGGTAATCGCCAGTATCACTCCAGATTGGCTAGTGGCCCGGTTTAATTGTCGTTTAACAGTCCCGGTCAGTGGAGCTCAGGCGATGCATGTCTTATCCACTTGGCATGCAGGCTCCGTCACCCTTTTTCCTCCTTTTTGTGTAATGAAATAATATAATCAGTCTTTTTGCCACTTATTAATCCCCCTTTAGATGATTTCAATTCCTTTCTGATTTTCTGCTCCTTGTTTTCCTGGTGATTTTACTATTGATTGCATTCACAAAATAAGAAGAAAAATTAGTATTAAAACTAGAAAAAACAAAGATGCATTTACAATTTGAAGGATTTTTTTATTCCCTAAAGAAAAAGGAAGTCTCTGAGTATTTTGTAGCTAATACAAGTTGCACCACAGCATGATGGGTAATACCAATATTCTAGTAGTTTACTCCATGGAGCTGAGGGAAAGGGGAGGAAACGGCATTGAGTAGTACTATTGCTTGTCCGCTGTGACATTGGAGCAGCACGGCCAAACTCACTGGGGCTATGATATGCTGTTACTTTGTTGCACATCCTATCATAATTCGATTGTTGTAATTACTGAAAATACTTGAAAAGATGCCACACACCAAGTTACATGTACATAATAATGCTTCTTCTTGGATGGTATCCGTGTTAAAAAAATATGCGGTTGACACTGATTGATAAAAAAAACTATAGCAAGGACACAGCTGCAGCTTAAAACCACAATGTAGTTTCCAGCATAGTATTAAATCTCTTATGGTGTTTAGTTCATTGTTCTATTTGTTTTTAGTTTTTTTGTTTATTATATAAAATTAGGGGTAGTCCACATTAGAGGTGTGGCACTGAGACATGGGAAGAGATTGGATTTGATAAATATTGCTTTAAACTATTGTGCAAATGTTATTCGATGCATGGGAGTTATACTGATTGGTTGTATTGTACCAATATACATGACTCCCTGTGTCACCTGTTATGTGCTACTGCCATTTAAAAAAAAAGTATGGAGAAAAAAAAAGGTAAAGGAAGACCTGCTTCAGAAAATCCGACTGTGTGACCAGGGCTAGATTTCCTATTAGACAGAGTCGGTCCCTGTCCTTTAGGAGGTGCCTATTTACAACACTAATAATGTGCCTTTTTGGAATTTAAGAGCGCTGTTGATGGGAGATAAATACCCGGAGCCTAGTCCAATGTCCTCTGTAGTCCAGTCAGCCTTTTATGATTGACAGCAAACCTGCAGGAACAGTTATAGAGGGTGTAAAACCCAGTTCTCTCCCAGCTCCTCCAGTGCCATTTCCCATCTGCCCACTAACATCCTCTCACACAGGAAGTGCCCTGCAGGAGGAGCAGGGACAGCACTGAGCGGTTCACACACTATAGCAGCTACTGCAATTCTACTATCAATCTACTATCAATCATAGAAGGGAGTGTACTTTGCACATAACCATTTAAACTCCACATGCCTGTATCCTAAACACCCCATGTTCCCTAACCCTAAATTAAACTCCTCCCAAAACTTTTACAAACTCTTCACTTGGCCAAATATTTAGCAATTAAAAGCCTTAGGTATTTATTTAAAGTCAGTTGTAGAAGGGGGAGCATGGGTTATATTGTATAGCCAAGTATTATCTGTCAGGGCTCCTATTCAAAGTAAGTAAGTAAGTTTATAGTGTGGATTGAGTTGTATCTAAAAGTTGACGAAGGCCCTCCAGTTCATATTTAGACAGGGGCTGGACCATGTATCATTTTTATTCCCCTTCCTTTTTTGTTTTTTGGGGGGATGTAAGGTTATTTTGCAGAATTAGGAAAGAGAGACCCAATCCCCTCTTCCCAAAAAAATACACATATTTTACAGAATTACCTCAGGTTACCCAATTAAATAATAGCCCAGGGGATCTCTGACCCCAACCCAAATTTGATATGAGACCTGCACCCACTTAACAAAAAGAGTGTGTACTGCTCAAACACAAACATCTATGTATGTATATAGGTAGAGTAATATATATATATTTATACAGTAATTAAACAAACAGTGATTAAAACATACAGTTATTAAAGAATTACCTCTACAACAACCAGGGCTGTATTTAGCCCAAGGCAAACTAAGCATTTGCCTTGGGAGACACTATTTAGGGGGCAGCAACAAATTCCGGCCCAAATGCCTGTTTGGACTTCCCTGGTGTCCTCACCTGTTATATGAGGGTCCAAGAAATGATGCATGGAAGTGGTAGAAGTTAACACAGTAAAGGAGTTTAAGCATGCGTGGGATAGGCATAAGGCTATCCTACATATAAGATAAGGCTACGGACTAATAAATGTATTTAGAAAATTGGGCAGACTCGATGGACCGAATGGTTCTTATCTGCAGTCACATTCTATGTTTCTATGTTCGTGTAAGTGTGTGTCTGTCAGTAAACATATGTGTTGGTTAAATAGTGTGTGAGACAATGACTGTCTATCAGTGAGTGTACGTCTATCAGTGAGGGCATGTTGTCTGTCAGTGAAAGTGTGTTTTGGTTAAACAGTGTGTGTGCCAATAAGTGAGTGTATGGGTCAGTGAGAGTGTGTGTGTTTAAAAAGATTTGGTACGTAGAGGTGGAGTTTTAAGAGGAAATGATGGAGCCCAAAAGAGGAAGGATTGGGTCTTAATCAGGATGAGGTGCGCCCTTGACAGGAAGGGGTGGGGTAAATTTAGATTAGGGGGTGTCTAGGTGTTCTCATGCCTAGGGCAGCACAAAACCAAAATACACCACTGACAGCAACCATTATCTCAACAACAACCATTATTACAATGGTCCATCACTGACACCTAAAATCCATTGATCCTCAACTTCTACTCATATAAATAGGCTCAAAAAGAGACCAAAAACACCAGCAATCAGTGGATTATGGCATTGACCATAAAACTTAATATTTACCTGCTCTTGATATTCCAATTATTTCCAATTTACTTTTACACAGTTTAGCAATGATCTGTCTTCTCCTCTTCTTTATTTAGTTATATTTGAAAGGATCCGTCAGGGCAAATTAGATGGATTTACTAGAAGCAGGACTAACTAGTCATGTCTAAGGCATAATTTCATTTTTTTTTAACAATTAAAACAGGTTTTATTTATTTTTTTATAATTTTCTACAATTTTTAGGTATAGAAAAGGTAAGTGGAAACATAGTACAGATTGAGTTTGACGTTAAGTCAGAGATTGAGCAAGCTGTCTGCACTGAGATCGGCCTATATAGTGTTGAGAAAACGAGAGGTAACATAGATTAGCTGGTCTGAGTGTTTCCCATAGTCGGCCACCACGGTGGCAGGTGAGAGTGGGTGAGTGGTCAGAGGTACACAAGACAACAGCTGATTAAGAGTATGAGAGTATGGGTAGAGGGGTAGACAACAAGTCAGATAATTCTCCCAAAATGCTTCAACAAGGTGGGAAAGATAAGTAATTTGGAGCTATGGATGGGTCATTAATCAGTCCGAGTTCATCCTATACCCTTCATGGACAGAACACAGTCCCCCATCAAGAAGGAATACTGAAGGCATCAGAGTCCGGTTGAGGATGTGCTGGTTCATACAAGGGGTAGGGTCTGGAGTTTCCCCAGTTCTGCAATCTCCGCTTAAAACAGGTTTTTATTGCTTGTTAGTGTTTGTTCGTGTTACAGAATTACAAACAATATTAGGATATTAATTTCAAACAATATTTGGATATTTATTTGGGGTCAGTCATTACAATTTTTGATATATACACTGCGTGCAGAATTATTAGGCAAATTAGTATTTTGACCACATCATCCTCTTTATGCATGTTGTCTTACTCCAAGCTGTATAGGCTCGAAAGCCTACTACCAATTAAGCATATTAGGTGATGTGCATCTCTGTAATGAGAAGGGGTGTGGTCTAATGACATCAACACCCTATATCAGGTGTGCATAATTATTAGGCAATCTCCTTTCCTTTGGCAAAATGGGTCAAAAGAAGGACTTGACAGGCTCAGAAAAGTTAAAAATAGTGAGATATCTTGCAGAGGGATGCAGCACTCTTAAAATTGCAAAGCTTCTGAAGCGTGATCATCGAACAATCAAGCGTTTCATTCAAAATAGTCAACAGGGTCGCAAGAAGCGTGTGGAGAAACCAAGGCGCAAAATAACTGCCCATGAACTGAGAAAAGTCAAGCGTGCAGCTGCCAAGATGCCACTTGCCACCAGTTTGGCCATATTTCAGAGCTGCAACATCACTGGAGTGCCCGAAAGCACAAGGTGTGCAATACACAGAGACATTGCCAAGGTAAGAAAGGCTGAAAGATGACCACCACTGAACAAGACACACAAGCTGAAACGTCAAGACTGGGCCAAGAAATATCTCAAGACTGATTTTTCTAAGGTTTTATGGACTGATGAAATGAGAGTGAGTCTTGATCGGCCCGATGGATGGATTGGTAAACGGCAGAGAGCTCCAGTCCGACTCAGACGCCAGCAAGGTGGAGGTGGAGTACTGGTTTGGGCTGGTATCATCAAAGATGAGCTTGTGGGGCCTTTTCGGGTTGAGGATGGAGTCAAGCTCAACTCCCAGTTTTTGGAAGACACCTTCTTCAAGCAGTGGTACAGGAAGAAGTCTGCATCCTTCAAGAAAAACATGATTTTCATGCAGGACAATGCTCCATCACACGCGTCCAAGTACTCCACAGCGTGGCTGGCAAGAAAGGGTATAAAAGAAGAAAATTTAATGACATGTCCTCCTTGTTCACCTGATCTGAACCCCATTGAGAACCTGTGGTCCATCATCAAATGTGAGATTTACAAGGAGGGAAAACAGTACACCTCTCTGAACAGTGTCTGGGAGGCTGTGGTTGCTGCTGCACGCAATGTTGATGGTGAACAGATCAAAACACTGACAGAATCCATGGATGGCAGGCTTTTGAGTGTCCTTGCAAAGAAAGGTGGCTATATTGGTCACTGATTTGTTTTTGTTATATTTTTGAATGTCAGAAATGTATATTTGTGAATGTTGAGATGTTATATTGGTTTCACTGGTAAAAATAAATAATTGAAATGGGTATATATTTGTTTTTTGTTAAGTTGCCTAATAATTATGCACAGTAATAGTCACCTGCACACACAGATATCCCCCTAAAATAGCTATAACTAAAAACAAACTAAAAACTACTTCCAAAAATATTCAGCTTTGATATTAATGAGTTTTTTGGGTTCATTGAGAACATGGTTGTTGTTCAATAATAAAATTAATCCTCAAAAATACAACTTGCCTAATAATTCTGCACTCCCTGTAGATAGATGTTGCCTTTGTTTATTTCCTAAGCCGAACATGTGGATGCCCCCTCAAATTTGATACAAAAAATAAAACTAAAAAAGCTTGAGAAAACAAGAAAGATAGATATTCAACAACAAAAACCCTCTGTGCTTTGTAACTGCTGAGAGTTTGAAATAATCTTAATAGATTTATTTCTACCTGCTGTGAGATTCATCATATCTACAGCATCTTTGGCACGTAAATAAAACCTTTTCCTTCCTACATTTAAAAAAAAAAAATAGAAAACATTTCCCCAAATAATATTAAAATAAACGAATAACAGTCATTTAACAAGATGGGGTCAGGCAATTCTAAAAACCATCTTCTCAAAATTCAAACAAAACAAGTGCAAATGAGTTATAATGAGATGATTTCTGTGGCATTATCAACTGTGGTCAAAAGTGGTCCATGATTTTTGTATTGTGATTGCATTTAAAAAAAAAAAAAAAAAAAACAGATTAAAAAAAAAGTGTTTATGGGGGCGGAGCTTACCAGCCGAACGAGTAAGTCGCACATGGCGGGAGCTCCCGCATCTGAGGCCCTGATTCTGGGCATTGCGCCCGACCACCGCAACGTGCCCACGGCGGACAGCCACCTTCACACCCAGGAGGTCAAGCGGAGTCTGGAGATACCCGGTTCGGGACTCCCCGCCTCAGAATCGGCCGCTTCACAACCCGCGGCCTGCACGGGTGGGAGCCGTGGAGAGACGGCCGCTCTCCCGGTTCTCAGGCTAAAGAGGGGACACTCACGCACCGCTTCCCCCCCCCCTATGGACCGGTGGGGGATATCCCGGTCTGCACCAGCACGAGAAACGCCAAACGGAGACATCAAAGCAGATGCTCCCCCAAGCAGTATGGAAGCTGTAGAGCCCAAGATGGCGGACAAGCCAAATACCACTACACGTGGCCTGCTGCAACCACAACGCAGCACTGACAGACACGCAACGAAGAAGATAAGGGAGACGAAACATGGCACAAGGGACACCCTAGTCACCCCACCCAGACACCCCCAGGAGTTCTTTGACCAAATCTGCTCCAGCTTTTGGCCACAACTTCGCTACAAGGTCCGGGCCTTCAAACAGGCAGCTCGAGCGGTGGCAGCATGGATCAGACCAGCTACCCGGCGGCACCTGTGTGAATATCCGCAACGAGCCCCCAGGGCGGCCTCTGGTAAGGGACAAAGACAGAAGGCGAAGCAGCAAGCAGCGATGGCTCACAACTCAGACGCCAACACTCACTTTTTCAAGCGTCCACGACCAGCAAAGAAAGCCTGCGGACGAGCAACAACCCAGCCCCAACAATATCCCGAAGCAAGCAGACAAGCTAAGGGGCCAGCTCAAGAGACCGCTCTCAGCCGGCAAAGTACAACCCCAACACAAGTGGTGCCCCCCATGTGGCAAGCCTCGGACCGCTTTCAAACCCACGCCATCAGCCTGCCGCCCACGGGCGTAGGGTAAAAGGGGACATTTGGGGACATTTGCCTCTAGATGGCATGATAGTATGACACTGAGCAAAACCAATAGGCTACCTAGCTCTCTTAGAACTTTCCACGCTATTTGTGTCTCTCCCAGATAGGCGTTTATTTTTTACCTACGTGCATTGGCTTATATCGGCATTTTAGACCGCAAGTTGAATATGTTGAAACATGTCTCTGCTAATATGCCTTCTCTTCTCTTCTCATCCTCTCACCTTCTCAGCCCTGTATTGATATACACTAAATTGCGCTCAGGCTGCTTATAGACGAAATCACTTTTGGCATTGTATACCTTTAAATACCTGATTCAGTTACGCTAGTTACCATACTATTTCGATATATGTCATTAAGTCTATCTGTATGTACTCCTGCACGTGCAATCCTCCATGACACATCAGACTTAAGCGTAGCAAAGCATACATTAACATACAATCTACTGATAAGCGAAGATATGCAACAGCAACGTTCACCCTAAGCTACTGTTACCGAGCGATGATGTAACTTACTATAACTAATGCGAATAACATATGTGTACCAAGCCTGCCTTAACATAAAAATTGTGCTTGTTCCATTTAAATGCTATATAACAGTTGACAAATCTGTATGCTCAATATGATGTAATATGCTGTTGTGGCATTGCTGACAACCGGTTGTTATTCATGCACAACAAAAATAAAGAATTTAAAAAAAAAAAAAAAAAAAAAAGTGTTTATTAGTTACTGCATTTTTAGGTAGTGCCACATGTATTATCTGATTAAATGCTTTGTGATAAATCAGTTATGCCAAGTGCCACCATGTGGCCAAAAACAATGTCTGCCCGGACAAGAATAATTCAAGGGATATAAGGACTTGATGATTAACAGGAGTCTGTAAGAGTGCACATAATTTTAAACTCTTTGTAAAAGTTCATACTCATGGCTTTGACTGGAGCTTGAACCCTATGTTGGATGCGGTTATCATGTCTTGTATATGGATTGAAGCAGGGTTAATTGAAGATATGATAAAAGTAGTGCCCACAATTTTACATCATATTTTGCTTGTTCCTACTACATTGTCCGATCCCCTTTACACCCCAGTCACACACACACATTTATTTATCCCCCATTTTTGCTAGTGGTTTGTGAAAATTAAAAAATAATACTCCTGATGCCCACATCACTGTTTCTGCTCTAGTACAGATAGTATCACCTTGCAGTAATGTTCTGTTTTGAACAATAACAAATGAGAGATTAATTTTACTGGCTTTTTACACATAACACTATTAATAGGAAAGTAAAGATTTTTATAGTGATTATTTATTTTTAGGTAGCAAAATTACCTTAAGAATATTGATTATTATAAAAAAGACTGAGCAGGCCAGAGATCAAAAAGGGATTATAAAAATAGAGTGCACAGTTTCTCTGTATCAGGACAAACACAAAAAGTGTATCTGTTGATGTCTCTGGAGACAATGGAGTTTTGGAAAAGAGTATGGAGGAGTTGCAAGTGGGTGGGGGGGGGGGGGGGGGGGGATTTGGCTTCAGCTGAATCATTTTGCCTGAAAATCTAGTTTGTTAGGGTAGTGTGAAAGTTGTTCATGTGGCGGTTGGCTCAACGAACCAAAAAAGGCATGAAAAGTGGCAAATTAGTGTACATGCTCCTACATTGCACAAGTCTTATGCTCAGTTATACGTCCATATGGCACTTCTGAACCAACTGATCAGCCTAAATTTGTCCAAATTGCAATGTGGCTGAAAACAAATGCACATGTCTATAAATCTCTATCAGAAAGAATTGCAGTGAATTTAAAGAGTATCTCAAATTGAAGGCCAAGGTAGCCAAACTAAATGGGTAGTTGACTGGAAGATTTTTTCCGGTTCATCAATTTTGACCTTAAACTTGAAATTCACTTTTAATTCAATTTAAATTCCATGCAATTCTCACTATAGTAAATAACTCAGTATATGATGTCAATCACCATATTAATCCAGAAATAATTTTATACTTATAAATAGTCATGTGCAGACAACCCCTTACTCAACCCAAAACAATTACACTTAAGATAGAATACTCAAAGATACTAGAGAAATGCCCAAGAAATTGCAGATCTTGCATAAAATTAACTAAGGATCAGTTAGGTTAGCATCCCACTTCCTGCAGAGTCAATACAGTGATACACTAACTATCAATTACAAAAAAAGGTTTACATTACCTAATGATAGCTGTAGCAGTCCGAGGGCAACACTGAATGGAGATATGATCACATGGGGCTTTTTAAATTCTGGATCTGTTTGCTTTAAGAGGTCAACACTGAAATCCATTACTGCTTGTGAAAACTTCTGTATGTCCTCTGGAGTTGCATCTTGAGTACATTCATTATCCTGATTCTCAAGGTCATCTAAGTCTGGAGCTTCATCTGATTTTTCTTCCACTGTCTCAGTCTCTTCATCATCTTTTTCCTCTTGTGCGGTACTCTCTGTAGTGGTTGTAGTTGTTGGAACTGTAGTTGTGAGCCGTGGATGAATATCTGACCAACTGTCGGAGGTGGAATCTAAGACACCAGAGTCTCCTGGCTTTGTATTACACATAAAAGGTGTTGTTGTTGTTGTTGTTTCTTCTGTTGTAAAGAGAGGTTCTTCCTCCACATCAGCTTCCTAATAATAGAAATTGTCATACAGATAACAGAAATGACTTAGTAAAAAATTTGCTTATTGTAGTACACTAGAAATTAAATTTTCCCGTTTTCTTATGTCACGTTTTACATTTTTTTATCTTCCTTTTCTACTGATGCTGATTATTTAAATTACCTCCACATTTCCTTTCCCCTTATGTGAAATCTAGTTCTTTGACACCAGAATCAGACAGAAGGTAAGTATTGACTTTTTCAAAAATCTGCTGATCTATATGTTTGCTAGGAATTTGGTAGTAGATTTAAAGGTCCTTTATGTGGGACAGCGCTGGAGTCTGATATTTTTCCAGTTAGCTATAAATACCATATGCTGTTGAGAGGTATATGAAGAGGGCTGCCAAGCAGTATATAGAATGGATACATTAAGAGAAATCCAATCAATTAAAATCAAGAACTGCTATTCCTACATGAATCTATCACCCAGGCTGCACTCAAAGTCATCCTAAATAGGTTGAATGATACATCTCAGAGTCAAGCAACAAGGCCCAGCGTGGGGGTACATCTTGGAGAGTCAGTGGTAGTTAGTAGTTACCAATATTGTCATGTTATGATTCTGTAGCTATTTATGTTTGTGTTGAAGATGAACTATATTTAGATACAAATGGCATCTATTATACAGTAACATTTACAGATAACTGGATCTTTCTTTTTATAAACCTCACACTCGCTACGACTGAGATTATAATTTCGGTACATAGAGTATATCCCCCTGTGTTTACTAGTGAACTAGTTTTATTGAAGAGTAAAGCACGTTGGTGTTAAAGAATTAAAAACACCCAGATATCAAAAAGTTAATTCTGAGCTAAGAGCATCTAAAAAAAAAAATAAAAAAATTGTCAAGAGGGAAAACTCAATGAATCCCAGCCAACGAGTATGTCATCATCACAGCACTGTGTTGAGGGAGTTTCAATTATTTTTATTTAGTGAAAAAACGAGCATCTACACAACAGGAAGGTATAAACATCCTTACTTATTTCATCCACTTCCACCAGTTTATTAAAGTGGTCTGGGTGCAGTGCATCCCCTTAACCCCTTAAGGACCAAACTTCTGGAATAAAAGGGAATCATGACGTGTCAGACATGTCATGTGTCCTTAAGGGGTTAATCCTGCAACTGTAATTATTGCAATTATTGAGAAACTGAAATAATTACCTTGCAGGGTTAACTCCAACTCTAGTGGCTGTCTACCAAACAGCCACTAGAGGTTGTTCCAGGTCCTTAGCAAACTTTTGGTCTGTCAAATGACACTGGACGTGATGAGGACCTCCATCGTCAGCTAAAACCACATAGGAATGCATTGATTCAATGCTTTCCTATTTGAACTCTTAATGCGATCATGACGCTCGCCATACGCATTTGGTGCCTCCTGTTGGCTGACATCGTTGGAGGAGCAGCGCAGGCAGAGCCTAACCCAGTGCCAAGGGATATCGGCATTGGAATAAGGTAAGTGATAACATGGTTTTTAACACTTTCAGCGTGAGAGGGAGGGGTGGCCGAAAGGGGGAGGGCGGCAGAGAGTACTATAGTGCTAGGAATACAACTTTGTATTTCAAGCACTATTGTTTCCCTTTAAAGGAACACGCAGAGCACCAGTCTGTAGTGGTTACAGTGTCAGGAATGCCTTTGCGCCCTCCCAACATAAGTAGTCAATGTTTGCTAATGGTTTTATAACTAACCTAGAATCCATCCAGATAAGGGTCGGCCTCTCTGCTAAGCTAAATTAGCTAAGCAGAGTGAGGCAGAGAGGCATTTATTGGATGAGAGCATTCTCAATTAGCGAGGTTTAGCTCATTAAAGGGACACTATAGTCACCAAAACAACTTTAGCTTTAGCAAGCAGTTTTAGTGTATAGATCATGATCCTGCAGTCTCACTGCTCAAATCTCTGCAATTTAGGAGTTAAATCCCTTTTGTTTCTGTCCATGCAGCCTCAGTCACACCTCCCCTGGCTGTGACTCACACACCATGCACTAAAAAAAAAATGGTTTCACTTACAATTAGATGTAACTTACTTTAAAAGTTCTTATTGCCTGCTCTCAAAAGTGAACTTTAATCATACACAGAATGCTTCTGGGGGGTCTGGCAAGCTATCAACAGTGCAGGGGATAATATATTTTAAATAAAATAGAATTTGCAATGAAGTATAAACATTATATGATTTTTTACAGGAAGTGTTTAGGAAGGCTGTGCAAGTCACATGCAGGGAGGTGTGACTAGGGTGCATAAATAAAGTGATTTAACTCCTAAATGGCAGAGAATTGAGAAATGATCTATACACCAAAACTGCTTCAATAAGCTAAAGTTGTTTTGGTGACTACAGTGTTCATTTAAAGCTAATGTAAACTCATTGCAGGAACCCCTTGCAGCTATAGACGTGAAGGCAACAAGTGAATACCAGGAAAGTTGTGAAATAATTTGTAAACAGTTTGGATATGTACACAAGGAGCACACCTGGAATACTAACCACTTGAACAGACTGTAATTAATACAGTGATTGGGGTGTTCTACAACACACCTGCACTCTTAAATATTCTGCACTCTGGGAAGAGTATTTAAAGGGACAATTCACTGCCCAAATAAGAAGAATTAATAAATAAAACAATCACTGTTTAGAAGATATACCCCCAATGAAAAGATGCATGCATTTAATTCTTCTTTTTTTCACTGGACTTGTATCTAAAACAGTTTGCAAAAACTGCAGATCTCTTGCCTGAAGTTTTTGGTAAGCCCTGCCCTCCTAATCCCACCCATACTTTCTGTGACTGTCCAATCGCAGACTTCCCAATGCATTCAATGAGAAGTCTTTGCAAGACAGGTGCAGCATTAGATTCTGTTGTGCAAACTGTACTTAGAGCATTGAGCCCATGGGCAGAGTGCTTTGACAGTGCTCTGCACATATGCAGTGTGATGGGCAGTCAACCTGGCACAGAGTCACATCAGGATTATATTCCCTGGACATTGTGTCACTGGCAATTCCCCATCCATGTCCAGGTTTAATATCTACTAATGATGCATACCTCTCACACTCTTTGGACATTGATACAGGCAGTCTGTAAGATATAATTTGTCTGGTGACAGCTCTCTGTAGCTGCAGTAACTTTTACAAATCACTGCAGTTATAAGTTACCCTCACAACTGAGAGTGTGTACAGGGTACTATGTTGGAGATGCTTGGAGTGACTCTAAGATTGAACAAAGCAGCAGGCCATAGCTACAATTTCCTTTCCTAATGGGAATCCAGTTCAGCATCCTTATATTTCTCTATGCTGGAAATGCTTCTTCAAATGGAATTCACAAGCTATCCAGAAAGCTACAGATTATTGTTTTATCATCTGTGATTTGAAGAGAAATATTACCCTCTTTTTACAGCAGAAACCTTTCCTGGAGGTGTCTCCACAATCCCCATATAACAAAGTTTTTCTGAGAATACATAAACAATCAATTGGCTGCCATATGCACCCTTTAACAAAGAAGCCTTTTGATGCATCAAGATGGGAAACGTGTGCTTCGGCTTCTAATTTTACATCTTGTTTATTTGAAGAGTTTCCTTGTTAACTATTATGACTGGATTTTAGCACTTGAATATTCCGCTGACAGGAACAACACAAATAGAACAGCTTAACCCCTTAAGGACACATGACATGTGTGACGTCATTATTCCCTTTTATTCCAGAAGTTTGGTCCTTAAGGGGTTAAATAGACCCAAACTGAGTTCTCTGCTATACACGTTAACAATAATTTAATACAATATTGGTAAAGCCACCATTCTAGATACCCATAAAAGATGAAATATAAGAGGCATAATTACATTTGAGTACTCTCCAAGATAATGGTTGAGTGAACTACAAGCAACATAATTACTGCAGCTTGTTGTAATGGTTATGCAGTCTAGAGTTCCATGGAACATCAGTGTATCTGTGTAAGAGTGTAAGAACAGTTTAGTTTAAGTCTTCTTGGTGTTGAGGGACTTCCCTCACCTCAGTTACTTGATAAAGTGAAAATTACATTTGCTCATTACTTGTATCAATTTCATCCAACCTGAATGGCTTTGATTGGCTGAGAGTGCTGACCTAACTATACTTCACTACTCACAATCAAATAATGTCATCCAGATAGCATGAAATCACTGATAGTACTAAAGTACTAAGTTTACAATATCAGTGTAGCTGAGGTAGGGTGGTCTCGGTTTATATAAAACTGTTCTTAATTGGTTTGATCCATTAAATCCAGGGTTGTGCCAGGGGACCATAGGCAGCATTTCAATTACAGCCAGGTTGACTTTGCCAGCTCTCGGTTTAGTGAATAAACCTACATACCCATACTTGTCAGACCTCACAATCTCACTATGGGCTGCTGTGAAAATATATAGGTGATTCTGTTAATCTAGTGAATTAAATTGAATTCATCATGTCACCATTCCTCTTCCAATTTAACATACCAAGCTCCATAAACATTACAGCACTACTGATAATGTAGAGCCGGAAGCTCCTGACCAGTAGTTACCATTAGCTCTCCTGAGCTAAACAGTACAATGCAAGACTAGCTCAATGAGTGAGACAACAGCTGGTTGCTTTCAGCCAATGAGCTAAGCCCTGCACCGGCTTTTGGCTCTCCATCAAAAAGTGGTGGAGGCAGTGTGAGGCACCCTGCAGACACAGGTAATAAGTCAATCGATTTTAAAGCAAATTAACTCTTTATAATGTAGGTGCACCAGGGCACTCCTGACACCATAACCACTACAGCGGGCTTTAGTGTTAATGGTGCCTGTAGTGTGTCTTTAAATAATTTAGATCCCACTGATGAGCAAGTTAAAGGGTCATTCGTATCTGGGCTTGCTGACAAGACCCGGATTTACAACTAGAGAGTTGATTAAAGAATTTGCTAACACTCTGCGTGTTTTCCGGATGATAAATTTTCATTTCTGCATGTAGAAAAGACATCTGCTAACAGCAAAAGCACATGTGTTAATAGGAACATATGATTTATGTTACAATTGTTTCCAAGAACATCTATTAACTGGAAGTTCAGTTTCTTTTCTAAGAGGGGGTGAGCAGGTAAGCAGCACAGTAGCATTATATAAAGTATTAGCAGGGCTGGATTTACATCACAAGCGCTTTTAGGCACAGAATTCTCAAGCGCCCCCTGTCTCCCCTCACTTCCAAAGAAATTAAAAGATATTTTACCCTTTAAATATAATAAAAAATATTCTATATACTACACACACTTATAGAGTGAGTATGTGTGTGTAGTGTAAATGTCTGAGTGGAGGTCTATGTGTGGAGGCATTTCTGTGTATATGTGTGTTTGTATAGCATGCAAGTGAGCACTAGTCTGTGCTTGTAACAGTATAGTTAGCAGCGTGTGTAGAACAGTGTGGGTAGCATTACATATGTGTGCATAACAGGGTAGGAGGGTAGGAGGGTTCCAACTATCCCACTTTTGTCGGGAAAGTCTCAATTTTGGGGTTTGTATTGGCCTTTAGATTTGTTTTCTGGTTTCGTCATTTGGAGACATAAGGGAACTTTCCCTGAGTACCACCGCACAAACTCATCATGAAATGCACTCGAGCATTGGGACTATGGAGAGAGCTCAGGGGTTATCCAGCCAATTGGATGTCTGTCAGCTTGAAACTAGGCTGACATGACCCACCAGTGAACTTGCCTGCCCATAATAGGTGTCACCAGTCACGCAACTTCTGTCACTGGCGATGTTCCCTTGAAGGCCCATCCACTCATCCTGGTTACATATGGGAGGTATGCAGTGGTAGAACTATAGAATTCACTGAGGTTAGAAGTGCGACCAGACCCTCTGTGTTCCCCCTGTTATGTTGGGCCGAAGAGCTGGTCAGTTGGCCACCTTAGGGCACCCCCGAGGCAGGCAGTTCTGCACAATGGAGGTGGGCAGTAAGGGAGCTGTCATCTTCATGCTCCCTAGGGCACCCTGCAATGGTGGTGGAGGGCGCCAGAATATGACATTACTCAGCCCTGGCTTCTCTAAACGGCGCGAGAGGGAGCAGAGCAAGAAGAGAATGAAACTGACAGACTCACAGCAGCCCCACTGAACACCAGGGAAATAATCCACTTTAGCTGTCCCAAAAGTAGGGAGGCTGGGTAGACTTAGGTAAATTAAAATAAATATATATAATAATTTGTGAGTGTAGTGTGTGAGAGAATGTGTATGTTTGTGAGTGTGTCAGTATCAATGAGAGTATGTGTCTGTCAGTGTCTGTCTGTCAGTAAGGGTGTGTCTCAATAGAACAATCTAGACCAGGGCTCACCTGGTGATTTCTTAAGTAGGCAACTTTATTATAACGTGCAGAACAAAAACTGTTTTTGTTCTGCACTTTATAATACAGCTGCCTACTGAAGAAACCACAAGGTGTGCCATGATCTTCATTGTTCTATTGAATCTTTCCTGGATTTGTGTCCCTGCCGGTCTGGAGATCCCTCATGGGAGTACTTCCCGGATAGTGTGTCATCTTTACCTTTGCAATATAAATGAGAGTGTGTCTGTCAGTGTGTGTCAAATCAGTGAGAGTGTGCTGTCAGTTAGTGTGTGTTTGTCATTGTGTATCAGTCAGTGTGTGTCTGTCAGTGAGTATATCTGTCAGTGAATGTGTGTGTGCGCATGTCAGTGAGTGTGTATGTCAGTGAGTGTGTATCTGAGAGGGGGTGTCAGTGAGAGTGTGTGCCAAAGAGTGTGTGTATGGGTCAATGAGAGTGTGTATGCTTAAAAGGGTAAAACATAGTTTCACTTAATTCATGTGATTTGTAGTAATGTGCATATATATATATATATATATATATATATATGTATATATGTATGTGCCACTGCTCCATACTAATTCTTCTTGATCTCTCTGCTGCCTTTGACACCGTTGATCATGCTCTCCTTCTTCAAACCGTTCAATCACTCGGTCTCTGTAAATCTGTCCTCTTTTCTCTCGAAATGCTCATTCAATGTCTCTTCTTCTAATGATACCTCCTTCCCTCGTCCTTTCTTGTTTGGAGTCCCCCAAGGCTCTGCCCTTGGTCCCCTTTAATTTTCTCTTTATACTGCCTCTTGGCAAACGTATTACCTCATTTGGATTCCACTACCACCTGTACGCTGATGGCACCCAGATATATCTCTCCTCCCCGGATCTCTATCCTGCCGTCCTGCAACGTGTCACTGCTTGCCTGTCTTCCATCTCTGACTGGATGTCCTCCCGCTTTCTGAAACTCAATCTCTCTAAAACTGAGCTCCTTGTCTTTCCTCCTCCTAATACTGATCCTCCTCTTTTGCTCTCCCTTCAAGTTAGTGGTATCCATTTCAGTCCATCCTTGCAAGCGTGCTGTCTTGGCGTCATACTTGATTCTGGCCTTACCGTTGAGCCTGACATCCAGTATGTTATCAAATCCTGTAGATTCCATCTTAAAAACATAGCCCGCGTCCGTCCCTTTCTTATGCAAGATGCTACTAAGGAGCATGTCCATGCTTTAGAAATTTCCCGCATGGAGTATTGTAACCCTCTCCTAACTGGTCTTCCCAAAAGCCGTATTGCCCCGCTACAGTCTGTAATGAATGCTGCCGCCAGACTGATTTTCCTTTCTAGTCAGTCCTCTCACCCCTCAGTCAGTCCTTACATTGAATTCCTGTATCCAATAGGAGTCAATTCAAAGTGCTAACCCATACCTATAAAGCATTGAACAATTCTATTCCCTCTTATATCTCTTCACAGATCCATAGGTATGCCCCTTCTCGGTCTCTCCGCTTTGCCCGTGACCTTCTCCTGTCTGCTGCTCACACGCGTACGGCCACGCTTGCAGGACTTCTCCCGGGTGGCTCCCTTCCTATGGAATAGCCTGCCTACCGCCATCAGACTCTCCCCTAGTCTCCAATCATTTAAGAAGTGCCTTAAAACCCATCTCTTTAGGAAAGCTTATGGCCTTTACCTCACATACCTGTCTCTTGCTCTCTCCTAAAGGGCAACACTTTACTCTCTCCTCCAGCTCTGCTTCACTCCCACCTTATTTGATTGATATTTCCTGTCCTAATGTGTTTTGCACCCCACCTCCTATAGAATGTAAGCTCGTTTGAGCAGGGTCCTCTTCAACCTATCATTCCTGTAAGTTTTCTTATAATTGTCCTATTTATAGTTATAATATTGTAAAGCGCTACGGAATCTGTTTGCGCTATATAAATGGCAATAATAATAATAATAATAATGTATACCTGTCACTTCTGAGTGTGCAATTCTTGCCCTTCTCCTGGCAAGTCCTCTCCCCTCTCCATCAGGAAATCGTTGTGTATAGCCTGAGGGGGTGGGGCCAAGCACAATCACTGTGTTCAGTCTGAGGGGGCGCGGCCATGCACAGATCACTGTGTTCCGTCTGAGGGGGCGGGGCCATGCACAGATCACTGTGTTCCGTCTGAGGGGGCTGGGTCATGCACAGATCACTGTGTTCCGTCTGAGGGGGCGGGGCCATGCACAGATTGCTTTGTTCAGTCTGAGAGGGCGAGCCATGAAAAGATTGATTTGTTCAGTCTAAGGGGGCCGGGCCATAAAAAGATTGATTTGTTCAGTCTGAGGGGCGGAGCCATGCACAGATCGGTCTCCTTCAGACTGAATAAAGTAATCACAGAGTGCTGGAACATCTGTTCTGGACAGCAAACAGCAGACAATGTACAGGAGATAGGGAAAGGGCTTTATCTGATAGAGAATGTGGCACCATCAGGCATGTGTCTGCAGACAGCGCCTATGCTGACAAATGGAAAATCCATCCCTGAGTGTTAGGCTCTATCATAATATACAGACACCTCATATAAGAAGCCATCTATATTTTTCGTTCTTTCCTTATTGTGATTGTTATGTCTTTTGTATTACTATGGTATTTTCAAGTTATAAGAAGTCACCTATCACCTGGTAACTGCTGAGTAATATAACCAAACACAATTTTACACAATTTATTTTAATACCAAAACAACTAAAGCAGTCAATTAACAAATAAGTTAAACCATGCTGTCTTCATATAAGGAAACGCTCGAAATAAACAGCACTAGCTAATCAATTTCACAAATGTTAAATAGTATTGTGCTGTGTATTTTGAATTTTTAAAAAATGATTGTCAGGGTGATTAAATTCTAACATTTGAAAACTTGTCAATTATACTAACACAGGATTCCTGTTAATTGGCAACACAATGGCCTCATTTGTTTGGCTTTGTTTTGTTTCAAAGTGAAAACACTTTCCCTGTCTGGCGGAGTATAATGAACAAATACCAGAAATTATAGGGCTATACGCAAAAATCAAAGCAGTAATTGTCAAAGAAGAGGTAGCAGCCTCCTAGCTGTTCTCTTCAGGGCCAGATTAATATATTCGTTAATGGGTTAATGAAGCTGCAGTTCCAGGATTATGGAATAGGTTCATTAATCCTTAAAAATGTGTGGGTTTTTTTCCATTCATACTATATGCCTTTGCTCTATAATGTTATGCAGAGGGAAATGAGTGTGGGGACTTTGGAGGGATGCAAGGGAACAAACTTGTGTGGACTGGTTGACTGTAAAATAACTATAGGGTCTCCAACCACCATGACCACTTCTGCATTTTTAAGTGGCCATGGTGGTAGGAGTCTGTGTTTCAACTTGAAAATAAAAAAAAAATTGCCATTGTGTCCTGGGCGTAGTTGCATCCCCAGCACACATGACATTAGCAGCCCAGAATCAGAGTAGGAATTGCAGAAGGGAAAGATGCCAAGTATCTCTAAGCTTTTGCCCATTCTCAGTTCTCATATTCTCTCATCTCATGCACTACAAGCTGGCAACAGCCATAATGTGATTAAGGGAAGTCTTATGTGCCCATCTCTCCCTGCGTGCCGCCCTACCATCTCCCCATCCCATCTATTGATTATTTTTTGGCTCCGTCCTCTCCCTCTCTCTCCTCCTCCTCTGCTGACTCAGAGAAAACACATGCGCTCCTTTATAGCCTTTTCATATAGTGTCCCCTCCCTTCCAGCCTGCGGCCCTCCCACCTCCCAATTCCATCTATTGATTCTTTATTTTAGCTTAATGGTCCAATCAAAGGCTTCTCTATGAGGAACCTTTGATTGGACCTCGAGTCAGCTGCCGCAACATCAGCAGGGGGCGTGGAAAGCAGTGCTGGGAGCTTTGCTTGGCGCTGGATTTCAGGTAAGTAATACCTATTTTAAAAACTAACTAGCGATCAGGAAGGGAAGACATAAAGAATAATGCCCAATAGGACATTTTTCATTTAAAAAAAAATAAAAAATAAACCCTACACACTACACTACATCCACCTCTTTCTCTGTCTCAGCCTGCATACCGGGAGCAAGTGTCTGCGTTCTAGTAAGAAGGGAAGGAGAGGAGCAGATAAGAAACTCCTCATTATAGAGGATTCCAAGTTTGTGATAGAAGAGAGAGGAGATCAGAGTGGTGGCACTTGTAAGACAGGCATATAAACGGGTTGAGAGATAATAAGAGAGAAAAAGGAGACTATCCTTCCAGCACTCAAACCAGATACTAGTCACTTGATATGTATGACTGTTTTAGAGCATTTAAGTCTATTACCCTAGGACCCAACTCATTTGAGCAGGGTCCTCATTAACCTATTTTTCCTGTAACATTTTGTAATTGTCTAATTTATTGTTAAATTTCCACCTTTACGGCACAATCCCCAGATTAATCTGAGCTGAAATGCCACAAACCTTTGGTAAACTGGACCACTACACTGGGGTGCGCAACCCGAGCCTGACAATGCCAAAATTGATACCCAGGATTGCCGGGAACCGCAGTAGCAGAGCGAGGCCTACCGCAAGTGGCGGCGGGGAATGGCGGACGCTTTCCCGCCAGCCGCACGAAACTGCACAAGAGTATGTACAGCTCCCCTCCCCCCTATGGACCAGTGGGGGATATCCCGGTCCCCACCAGACGGAGTGTCCTCCACCCCACAACCCCCGATTCTGCAAGCGAAGCACACAAACAACGTGGGGCTCGGGACCTCCAAAACGGCGGACACATCTGCTCCAATTAAGCTAGACACAATCCTGCCTACCTGGCAGGGCACTAATGAGAACAAGAGAAACCCGATAGACATCATCTTTGACAACTTTTGGGCTCAACTACAGACACGCATGCAGGTTGCTGGGCCGAGCCACATAAAGCCCGCTACACAAGCAGCCCCCGCGGTGGGGAGACATGGAACAGGGAACCCCGAGCAGCAACCTCCCGCACAAGAGGCCCTATCGGGCCAAGAGTGACAAGGGATGCACCCCTCACAAGCCAGCCACACCAGCAAGGGGTAGCAGACCCTAAGCGATGGCATCCGAACCATCTATTTTCTCAGCCGCTTCAGCCTCGAGTTCGGAAACAGGGCAGCAAGAAACGGAGGGAGCGGATGACCCCCTCGGGCCTAACGTACAAGAGTAAGCCTGCACCTAGTATTACTGGCCCACCTGGGCCGAGGGCCACCACGGGCTTGACCCGAAGACATCACCCACGTGGCCGCGGGGACGGCCACCACAGAAGGCGGCTGTCATGCCTTAATTATGATATCCTCTTACTTCCTGGTTCCACGGAGCTTAGCCACACCTCTTCATGACACGGTCTGCCTATTTAATCTGACCGCACCAGCTGATCGACGCTGGATTATTGAACTACGTTCCGTACTCACGAACCGGCTGCAACATCGTTGTGAAAGCCCTCTGTTACCGGACCGGACTGGAAGACTTCAAGTTCCCTTCACCTTTCCTCCTCCACGACTAAAGCTGAACTCTCACCATTCAGGATAAACCGCCTCTGAGGAAATTTCGGGAACCAGTGTTCTATGTGCCGGAAGCTAAGTAAAACTTCTGTGATAAGCGTTGCATCTCAAAGCTGTTATTTCCTGTCTCCAAAGTCCTTCGTTAAAACAAACCCGTTACAGCTAACTTCAACTCATACTTTGTCTCAGTTAGCTGCATCTGTCTTACTTCAGTTAAAGTCTATGGAACAGCTATTGTAACTTCTTATCACCTAATTAATTACTACTACTAAAGGACTCTTTCTGATTCAGTCACCGTTTACTACTTAAAGCTACAGTGCATATAATTGTGGACTTCAGTTATCGTTTACTACTTAAAGCTACAGTGCATATAATTGTGGACTTCAGTTACCGTTTACTACTTAAAGCTACAGTACCTGTAAATTGGAATTAAAGTCAATACCTTTTACTTTTTATAATAAATATTCAAACTATACGAAATCTGCAGTTGTGTTCCTTCATAACAAATGTTTAGACGTGACAGAATAATCCAGCCATTGTAATGGATCCAGCAGATTTCGATTCTACTATAACTACGCTGAATCAAAGAGTTGATACACTAGCCCAAGGTGTGCAAGACCTGCAAGTTACTAACGAAAGAATTCTCACTTATGTCAGAGATCTACAAACTCATACTCCTCATACTGTTCTGCACTCGGCTAGTGATCCTGCTGTGTGTAACCCTGAAAAGTTCTCTGGAGATCGTTCAAAATACAGGGAGTTCCTCAACACCTGCAAACTATTAATTGCTTTGAAACCTCGATCATATCCTACAGAAAGAACTAAAGTTTGTTCGGTTATTTCCTTTCTAAGAGGTGAACCTATGTCATGGGCCCATTCCTTTCTGGAAAACGACGACCCCATCTTAGACTCACTGGATGAATTTTTTGAAGCCATGTCTCTTCTCTATGAAGATCCTAACAAACAAGCTACAGCTGATTTAACAATCAGAACACTACAGCAAAGAAATAGACCTGTTGAAGATTACATTGCTGAATTTAAAAGATGGGCTGTAGAAACGCAATGGAATGACATCACATTGCGCAACCAATTTCGTATTGGGTTATCTGAAGCTGTAAAAGATGAACTGTCTAGAACAGAACTTCCTACTACTTTGAACGCTCTAATTCACTTATCAATCAGCATTGACAGAAGATTAAGAGAAAGAAAGGCAGAAAAAGCCTTTTCATATTCTAAAGACCGTAAACCTTTTACTCCCTCAAAAGCTCCAGAAAAGACTTCATTTCATCCTCCAAAGCCTCCTGACAACCCATCCGAACCAATCGAACCTATGGAAATAGGGGTAATAAGAAGTCCTCTCACTCCTGCAGAAAAGAACCGAAGACGTTAATTAAACCTATGCATGTATTGTGCCTCTCAAGATCATCTGGTCTCTGATTGTCCCTTATTAAAACGGACAGAGGCCGGTAGACAAGCCTATACCTCTGCGATCTTCAGTGCACTCCCCTCAACACCGACCACTCCGTTCACACCTATATCCCTTGTGATACAGTGGGATAAGGTGAGAATTGTTACTGAAGCTATCATCGATTCAGGTGCAAATGGAGTATTCATCGATTCAACCTTTGTAACAAAGAATAAAATTCCTTGTGTTCAAAAAGCCATTTCTGTTCCTATTAAAGTGATTGACGGCTCCCTTATCTCCTCGGGACCGATTCTTCATGAAACCATCCCTCTAAAGGTAACCACCAATCATATTCATACTGAATTTCTAGTATTTGATGTTATTCCATCACCTCTCTATCCCGTTATAATAGGGATCAATTGGTTAAGGAACCACAACCCTCAAATTTCATGGTCTCCTTTCTCTATCACCTTTAACTCACATTATTGTAAAGAAACATGTTTACAGCAAATTCCTATTCTTCAAATCTCCAAAGAACCAACCATACCTTCTTGTTATTCAGACTTTTCAGATGTCTTCAGTAAAAAAGAAGCTGAGACGCTCCCGCCTCATCGTTCCTACGATTGTCCTATAGACCTCATACCTGGTGCCCCAGTACCTTTTGGGCACATCTACCCTCTCTCTGAGGCTGAATTACAAATTCTCAAAGAATATCTAGATGAAAACCTACGGAAAGGGTTCATTAGACCCTCTAGTTCACCTGCTGCCTCAAGTATGTTTTTCGTAAGAAACAAAGACCAGACTATACGTCCTATCATTGATTACAGAGCCTTAAACAAAATAACAGTTAAAAATCGTTATCCTCTTCCCCTCATCAATGAACTGGTTGAACGATTGAAAACTGCTACCATCTACACCAAGCTTGACCTTCGCGGGGCATATAATCTCATCAGGATAAAGGCTAATGATGAATGGAAAACTGCTTTCCGAACAAGATATGGCCTCTTCGAATATCTGGTGATGCCTTTTGGCCTCTGCAATGCCCCTGCAACTTTTCAACATTTCATAAATGATATCTTTAGAGACCTATTGGACGTCTGTGTCATCATTTATTTAGATGATATTCTCATATACTCCAACACTCCTGAGGAACTTAGAAAACATGTCAGATGGGTGTTATCAAGACTCAGAACTCACAAATTATTCGCTAAACCCGAAAAATGTATTTTTCACGTCAAAGAAATAACCTTCTTAGGTTATGTCATCTCCCCTCATTCAATAGGTATGGATAATTCAAAAGTCGATTGTATTATCAACTGGCCTGTTCCCTCTACAGTAAAAGAATTACAGCGATTTCTAGGGTTCGCCAACTTCTACAGAAAATTTATTAAAAACTACTCTGAGATAGCTCACCCTCTCAATCAACTTAACAGTAAAAAACATCCCTTCAATTGGAACGAGAAGGCTCAAACTGCCTTCACTGAATTAAAGAGAAAGTTTACAACAGCTCCTATTCTTCAACTTCCAAATCCTTCATATCTTTATGTCCTTGAAACGGATGCTTCGGAAGTTGCAATTGGAGCTGTCCTCTCTCAACATAAAACTCCTCAAGAACCTCTTCATCCTGTCGCCTTCTTCTCACGATCATTATCTCCTGCCGAAAAGAATTATCCTACAGGAGAAAAAGAATTATTAAGTATCAAAGTGGCTTTAGAAACCTGGAGACACCTTCTTGAAGGCGCTCGGAACTCTTTAATCATTTATACTGACCATAAAAATCTTGAATATCTTCACTCCAATAAAACACTGTCTGCTCGACAAGTAAGATGGAATCTTTTTTTTTCCCGGTTCAACTTCCAAATCGTCTTTAGACCTGGGTCCAGAAACAAAAAGGCTGATGCCCTTTCCAGGATCCATAAGGACACTGAAATTGAACCTCCTTCGCCTAAAATCATTGGAATCTTATCTTCTCTTATTGATGACATTAAAGATCTCAGTGAAGATGCTCTCGAACTTCCTAAATCAATGAAATTATCCAAGAAAAACGGTCTCTACTACTTCAAAGACCGGATTTACGTACCTCCCTCTTTCAGAATTAAAGTACTCGAATTTATTCATGATTCTCCTCTGGCAGGTCATCCAGGTATAAAAAAGACCCTTGAATTGTCTAAAAGATACTATTGGTGGCCTCGTCAAGACCAAACTATTGAATCTTATGTCAAATCTTGTTCTGTATGCCAAAGATCAAAACATGTCCATCATCAACCATTTGGTCAATTATTGAATTTACCAATCCCTGAACGACCTTGGCAATCCATTTCTATGGATTTTCTGGTAGAATTACCTCCTTCTCATCATCATACCACCATTTTAGTGGTGGTAGACCGCTTCACGAAAATGTCTCATTTCATTCCTTTAAAGAAGTTACCCACATCCTCTGAACTTTCGAAAATATTTCTTGATAACATAGTTAAACTTCACGGACTGCCAGACGAAATCATTTCAGACCGAGGAACTCAGTTTACCTCCAAATTTTGGAATGCATTATGTGCCACTCTTCATATCCAACGTAAACTATCATCTGCATATCATCCTCAAACAGATGGACAAACTGAAAGAGTCAACCAATGCTTAGAACAATATCTACGATGTTATTGCTCTCACTTACAAGACGATTGGATAACTTGGTTACCTATGGCAGAATTCGCATACAATAACTCTTTTCATACCAGCAGTAAAATGACTCCATTTCTATCCAATTATGGATTTCATCCTTCCTCATTTCCTGCTCAGACAGTTTCTTCATCTAATCTCTCCGATTCGAATCAAATCTCTCATATGTCCTCTTTATTCAAGAAATTGCATGAGAATCTAGAATTGGCCTCCTCCAATCAAAAGAAGTTTTTTGATACAAAAAGACAACCTTCACCTTCTTATAAAATCGGTGATCTTGTCTGGCTTTCCTCAAAGAACATCTCTACAAATCGTCCATCAAAGAAGTTAAGTTCTCTTTTCCTTGGTCCTTTTCCAATCATATCGGTTATCAACCGTAATGTTGTTAAATTGAAACTTCCACCAACTTTAAAGCTACATCCTGTTTTTCATGTGTCCTTGTTGAAGCCTCATCATCCTGACCCTTTCCAAAGAAATGTCACTACTTCTCCTGATCCCATATTGGTCCAGGGTGAAGAAGAATACGAAATTCAAAGTATACTGGATTCAAGGATCCATCGTGGCTCCTTACAATACCTCATCAGATGGAAAGGATATGGAATTGATGAAGATACATGGGAAAACTCCTCTGACGTTCATGCCGACAAATTAATTTCCAAATTTCACAAACGTTACCCTTCTAAGCCAAGTCAATAGCACCCAGAGGTTGCTCATTAAGGAGGGGATACTGTCATGCCTTAATTATGATATCCTCTTACTTCCTGGTTCCACGGAGCTTAGCCACACCTCTTCATGACACGGTCTGCCTATTTAATCTGACCGCACCAGCTGATCGACGCTGGATTATTGAACTACGTTCCGTACTCACGAACCGGCTGCAACATCGTTGTGAAAGCCCTCTGTTACCGGACCGGACTGGAAGACTTCAAGTTCCCTTCACCTTTCCTCCTCCACGACTAAAGCTGAACTCTCACCATTCAGGATAAACCGCCTCTGAGGAGATTTCGGGAACCAGTGTTCTATGTGCCGGAAGCTAAGTAAAACTTCTGTGATAAGCGTTGCATCTCAAAGCTGTTATTTCCTGTCTCCAAAGTCCTTCGTTAAAACAAACCCGTTACAGCTAACTTCAACTCATACTTTGTCTCAGTTAGCTGCATCTGTCTTACTTCAGTTAAAGTCTATGGAACAGCTATTGTAACTTCTTATCACCTAATTAATTACTACTACTAAAGGACTCTTTCTGATTCAGTCACCGTTTACTACTTAAAGCTACAGTGCATATAATTGTGGACTTCAGTTATCGTTTACTACTTAAAGCTACAGTGCATATAATTGTGGACTTCAGTTATCGTTTACTACTTAAAGCTACAGTACCTGTAAATTGGAATTAAAGTCAATACCTTTTACTTTTTATAATAAATATTCAAACTATACGAAATCTGCAGTTGTGTTCCTTCATAACAAATGTTTAGACGTGACAGCGGCAGACCATCAGGTCCCCACGGTACTCCCGACATGGGAAGGACTCGGCTCATAGAGAAGCCCGGGTCCGTGGTTCAGAGATGTCAGCCTTCATCCTGGCCTGGGGCTGGAGGGAAGACTTACTTCGCCCCCGACGAATTGCCTCCTCTGTACTCGCTCCTGCAACAAAAGCAAAGGACCGTAATCTGGGCCCAGGGCGTGGGCGCACCCTAATGGAAGCTCGTTACCAGTTCGCGAGACCCGAAGCGGAACCCTGCCGCACACCCAGAGCGCTCCTGAGAATGACTACTCAAGGGACCGACCTGCCTCACACGACCACGTCGGCACCCAGAAGCTTGACACCCGGCGGGGTAACAGCTTTGCCGCTGACAGGGATTGGCTGAACTTTCTCTAGAGACTGCCATCTGACCAAACACCCTCTCTGACAACAAGAGAAACAATCTATATGTCTTAAGTACCACACACTGAGTTTTCTATAATTTATCGTATGACTTTCCTTTCTTTTTTACTATCTCTCTCTACGCTAATTGACTTTCTGTTGATGCGGTAAAGTAACATTATAATAACGTTGCCAGGGGTATAATACCAGCGTCTTCTCCTTAGCCTATACATTGATTATACTCGTTGTTCAATATACTACTTCATAAATATGCTGATGTGGGGGGCAGCGAGCTCCAATTGCCAGCAACACTGGTGTATGGGCAGACGAAGTACCTGTCTACATTACGCCTAGCCTAACATGTAGCATAAGCATACAGCTCACATACGTCTCCCTACTTATTATAACTGCTAATATGCATGCCATGTTTCCATGCTCTTTTGTCACTCCTCTGTCCACCTCATCTTTACACATAGGCTAAGCTAACATACTTACATTAGGAGAGGAACTAACTGATGATGATATGTCTTTTAATGTTTATTGTAGCCACGCATGTTATAGTTCAAGCCTCACATAACTTGCAATCACTCTCTCGAAGCTCAGGCAGCCAAGAAATGAGGCCTCCACGTAGTTTTCAAGCGACACAACTAGTACTAGATTGAATGTTTTTCTAAAGTCTAAATGCACTAGTCTGTTCACACACCTAGCGATGTACAGCCTCTCTGATCAGTGAATACTAATTCATGTATAAGCGGTTATATTACTAGCGAGGTCATATATATTTTGCCGGCTTTTCTTATCATCTCCAGCACATAGTTTATTTTATTAAGCATGCATATAATTGTAACGCAAGTTGTACTACAGCATATACTGAAGGATATCCCTTTACCATATAAAAATGTGCATTTGTTTCTCATGCCATGACACTGTATGGAATTGTTTATATTCATTTAGCTTGTAGAGCTGTCGTGGCAATACAAGCCATGTTTATCTTTTATTGCACACCAAAATAAAGATAAAAAAAAATAAAAAATCCACCTTTACACTATTGTAAAGCGCTGCGGAATAAGTTGACCCTATATAAATGCCAATAATAATAAAAATAATAATATTATACGATTCTATATATAAGACCCATTACAGTCACCATCACAAGCCCCAATAGGCTCTAAATCCAGCACTGTGTATATTCACAAAATTTGAGGTTACAATATTTTGGGGTTATTGAATACCGCAGTGTTTTATAATCCCTGGTCTGATGTTGATAAGGACACAACCTGCACCTGCTCACAATAAATCAATTGTTATATTTACTTTGCCTTCATAAGTGCAATGGAGTTCCTCTGAGACACTGCTAATACTATACTAGAGTTTTACGTAGTTAGTTGTGTTAAATATCACATAACATTTGAAGAATGTGTGAGAACATTTTAAAAAGTTGTGAAGATCAGGTGATGCTTATTATTCGGGACCCTATAAAAAAAAAAAAAGGCCGTGTATCACTGCACTAAGCAAAGTGTTGACATGAGTTATCTAGAACAAATTGATTAAGAATTTGTAGACAGTACAAACAGCAGGATTGTATATAAAAAAAAAGAAACTTACAAATGAGGAGAGGCATATCCCAGGAAATAAAAGGAGACAGATCAGCAAAGACTTGTCCATGATTCTGAAAGAGAAGAGCACAGCATCTAAAAGCACACACACTTTGAAACTTTTCTGATGCAATGGCTTCTAAAAAACATGAAGCAACAAAGGGGATCGAAGAGCACTTCAGTTTACGCAATCTGCAAGGTAACCGCAGGAATAGATCAAATATTTTACAACACAAAAAATGTGAGACAATAGGAATAAAAGAAATTCAAGTAACTGGAAATTCTACATATTAACATTCATAACTATACACAAACAGTATTACAATAAAACTCATTGCCAAGTGGATTAACTGTTTTAAGAACCTGAGCATTTTAATCCAGGAAACAATTGTGAAAAGAGTCTGACTCACTTGTTATAGCAGTAATCAACCGAAAAGTAATTCCCCACACCCAATGTTGGAAAAAAAGCATTTCTTAATATGTAAAGAGAGAGAGGAATAAAAGTTTTGGGGGAGGAATTTTGTGTCTCCAATTCCAATGAAATAAAGAGCACTATACCAGTCCATTTCCTTGGAACTCAACCAGAATTCCTACCGAAATATTCCTTACCTGCATGTAAGATGTTCCTTACTGGCCTGCTTGAAAGCTTAACAGGAACAGGGCAATGTCCAGTGTCTCTAAATGTCACCTCCCAAATATGGTGACACTCACTATTCGACTTCCTCTGTTTACTTCACAATGTGACTTTTTTTAAAGCAAATATTTACTTGAAACATCCAAAAACCAATGGTGAAACACTGGAACTTTACCCCCCTCCCCCCCAAAAAAAAATCTCTACCAGGACAGGTTTGTTAAAACATTTGTAGAGGCAAATTAAACTGCTCAACCCATGCGTTCAGTGTTACCCCCACTTATTATCACCATGCTCAACAATTTGCACAGATTAATGTTACTGTACACAAAACAGTTCCAGTTCAAGAATATCACTGATGGAATAGTTAAATCTCTAATATATTTTTTTATGTATTTATCAATGAATATAATATATGTATTTATGTCTAACAGGATCATTCATAAAGGCGGTGAATTTTAATTATTGTCAAAGAATTTTCACATTTTAAGCCTAAATAGCCCTCCTGGAACATTTCTCCAATACAGCTATTTTTTTAGTTTGGCTATTTTGACATACATTTTGGAATTTCTTGGCCAATGTTTTGTGAATAACCCTCATGTGTTCATAGGCACCTACATTATGCCATTACGTTGTAAAAGTATTTTCTGTTTTCCTCTTTAACATCCAAACTTGGGTTTGATCCAGAACCCAGATGCCATCATGTGGGCGCACAGTCGCTGTCTCTAATTAGTTGAATCAGCTCCTGTCTTTCTCTTTTTTTCTGATGACTTTAAGCAGGTCTGTCACAGACTCTGCCACCAACCCCCTGTGGTGTCAGTGCTCCCAATGTGTTTTTTGTGGAACTGGGCCCACCATTTCACCTTCTCTTTTCCTCCAATTTATTTCAGTGCAAGATCCTCTTCAAAGCTACCAGTATCTTCCTCGTCACATCTCTGCCTTCATCTGCCCTTCCTCCTCCAAGTAAGTCAGATTTCTCATATGCCCACTTGCCACTCTACTCCAATGGTCATGGGAGACTTGCGAGATGTTAGCCCAAGGGACACAATTGGGAGGTAATTTTGTCTTAACAAAGCAAGTGGCACTTGCCTTAGGCTCCATCCTCTGCCCAGTCTTATCAAGTGGAGGAAACTATGTAAGGAAAATTAGCCCCTACTTTTCCTTCTGTGGTTTCATAAAAATAAAACTGAGAAGAACCGTTTGAGAGACAGTAAGACCAGAAGAATTGATTGTGGAAAGGTAGGTTTGAGGTCACAGAGCTGCTTTATAATCTTCACTTTCTAGGTCATAGGACGAATGACTGTACTTACATTACCAGTGTTTCTTTGAAAAATGTTCAGAGCTCAGATCCCTGGGATGCAACACAAATAACAATGATTCCAATTATAAAATCCGTTAATGTTACTTTTCTGAAAGGGGCACTCTAAGCATCATAACCTCTACAGCCTGCTTATACTAATAATGTAATAGTGAGCACATACAATACATGAAGTATGAATACATACAATTACTCAGAGCTTTTCTAGGAGAAACAATTTTGTAAGTTCCTGTAATGGTTTGAATAAAGTAGAGAATAGTGTTTCACAATTTGTGGCTGTAATTATGAGAGTGTCCCTCTCGACAACATGCATCAGGAATCAAGTGGTCAATAGGATATAACCATAATGGATGAATTATTGCCATACTATCACCTGGAAAGTAAAATAGAGACAGGCTCTTAATGCGTGCTGCACTGCTGCTTACAGAAGACTGTTGAGAGAGTTGGATAAAATGGATACCCTTTTCTTGCTCTCATGTGGTGATGAATAGAGAGGTGGAACATGGCTCATTCATTGCAAGAGATTTTATGGAGGGCAACCATGTGTGGTGGTAAATTTCATAAAAAAATAAGTTTCTGTGATTGTTTAAGGAAGTGAGAGATTTGACAAAGAGTGAATTTATCCAAGAACATCCATAGTGTGAAAAAAAAACATGCAAAGATCTATGTGAGTTGATTAAGGGGTTACTTCAAGCAGCATGACCAGTTCAGGTGGTCATGAAGTGGTTTGAAATGGTCATGGTGCCTGGAGTCTAAATGCGCAGTGTTTCATTTTGGAGAATTTTTCTAATTTGACTAATTTTTCCTATATTTTAAAATTCACTTTTTTTTCATGCTGAATTAGTCAATTCTCACTTTAGTGAACAACTCTGTCAGTGTGTATGGATAGAGAATAGTGACCAGCCCACAATTTGGGATAATATTCCAGCTGTATAAGAGAGTTCGATTGTAGGCCTCATTTGTGCAGCCAAGAGTCTGTGTTGATTGTACTTTCCACTTGCCACACCACAATAAAAATGCTGTTATTAAGCCTTGGATACTAGGGCTTCGCGGTTACCCTGCCATCTCTCTTAGTGGCTGTTAGTATATTCTGTGTCAACCATATTCTGATATAAAGACATCAATATGTACCAGTGCTCAAACATGTGCACTGACTCACCTGTCAATATAATTCATCTGTAGTTACAGCTTCAAAGTTTTGTTAAACCAGGTATCCTCGTGTACTGAGTAAATTGAGGATTCATTTCATAGTATGAAAGGAACCCAATAAGAGAGGATGTTATCAGACTATGCTTGGATATTGAGGTAGCGAGAGGCATGTTTTTAGGAACAGCTGCAAGAAATGGTTTGAGACACCTTTAGAGTTACTAGGATTTCTGCATTGATTCCTCGGAAACTGTGTCCTAAACTTTACCCAAATCGCAATTATAGAAAACCACAATCTGACTGAACTAATAACGCACAAACAGACGTACTTATTACATTTATTGAAGACACTGAGCAATGATTCACAGTGCATGTTGGAAAACGTAAGAAAAGTTTTTCCCAACCTTTCTTCTCAGAAATCTGGTTGCAGTCATTAATAGCTTTCTATGTCTGCCTTATCCAGGTAATGTAACCACTGTTCCTTCAACTTTGAACTTGCGCAGTATGCGTCCAACGGTGTCTCTAAGAACATGCAGTGCCTTCACTATCTTTTTGTATCCTGTTCTTTGTTTGTGAAGGGTGATAATTTCTTCTCTTAACTTTGTGGACTATTCTTTTGATTTAGCCATATTTCTAACATGCAGTTAAACGTGACACTCAACAAACCCCTAGCCAGTTCAGGTATTTCAAGTATTCCAGTTCAAGCACACCTCGTACAACTAATGAAGCCATTGACAACACCTGTTTTGCATATTTGTGCTGTTGTGAAGGATTCTCTTCAGGGGGTTAAATAATCTTGAGACAGGAGAAGTCATTATAAGTTGCATTTTTAGTTAAATTTGGGTAAAACACTTGAAGCATTCATTGTGTTGAGCTATTTAAATAGCGTTTGTTCATTTGTTCAATGCAAACGGTCTGTAAATTTTTACAATAAACCTGATTTTCAATGGGAGTTGAATAATTTTGATTACAATTGTACCTACCCGGCATTGTTCCAGTGATTTGCGGTCGGCAGGGCAAGGCACAAGGGCCTTCCCACAGCATCGATTAAAGCTGGTGGCACATCCTCCTGATACCGCTGCCCTCTGCCGCATGACACAAGATGGAGAGAGCAGGGGGGCGGGGCCTGACTGCAGAACAGAGCAGACGTGTGTTGCTGAAGCTCCTGCAGCCCCATACAAACTACGCTGAATCCCACTAAGCTGAACCTGTAACCCGACTCATTCTGGCTTCTAAGTGACTCGGGACACCGAGACCTACAGGATGACACCCTTCCCGAGGTTATACGCCAGGGTCCCGATCACTCAGCCACTGAGGCCTACACACGAAACGGACATGGGGGAGACGGCCACTCTCCCGTTGTCCCGCAGCACTAAAAAGCACTGCTCAGACCACCGTTCCCCCCCCCCCCCCCATAGTCCGGCGGGGGTTATCCCGGTCCCCACCAAGCTGGCTGCAAAGTTACGCGGACTGGGCCTCTGAATATCCTGAACCCAGCAACATGGCAGATACTATATTCAGGCCTGAGCTCACACTGCCCCAGCCTACCAGTCTGGATCTAATTTTCCAGAAATTCCGGGCCCGTCTGGAGCAACACCTAACCGGGTCCTCCCCGGCTCACGGAGCGGGGAGAGAGGAGAAGATGAGGAGGAAACGGAGGGGTCAGATCCCGGGTAAAGCCTGTTCTCCCACTCCCGCTACTACCAATGTATACCCACCTGGGCCAGAGGTCCCATGGAGACGTCCTCCGAAGATTCAGCCACCACGCCGGAAGCCCGCCCGCCGCTGGCGGCGGCGAAACACTAGGGCTACTCACGGCGCCCACACAGGGAAAGACCCAGTCCACATAGACGACCGAGTCTGTGGCAAACAGAAGCAGACCCGACATGAGGCCTGGGGCTGGGGAGAAGCCTTCCTCAAAACTACTCAGCACCATCCACTGCACCCACGCTCTGACAGCCTCACGACCCGATGAAGGCATTGGCTGATGCGGTGACTTGAACACAGGCCTCGCACACACGACCGAGCACCGGCATGGACTAACAAACAGAGAGAAACTATACTACTAAAGATGAGTACTGCTTACTACCCGGGCGGTCAGTGACTCTCAGTGACAGTATCATTTGACTCAAAGCTGTACCACTTCGAGCACCATTTACTACACTGTGACCCATCTCCACACCTCAGATATACCCAACTCCTTTAGCTCAGAGTTGTATCTGCATATTAGCTAACCCTATGATGATCTAATACCAGCAGTTGCCGGGATCATAACGCCACATGTGTGCCCCCAGTCCATAATCATTCACAGGGGACTATCCCCCCTAAGCTTTAGACCATAGCTTGCTGCCTAGTACATATTTGTGTGAAAAGCTTAAACTACCCAACGCAAACCAATCTTATATCAAAGCTAGTTCCAGCCTGTATTACCTAGTTAGCCTGTTACCTAAGGACAATCACACTGTTTAACTAACCTGTTTAAATAACGCTCTCTCTGATATAACTGACCTAGCCTGTTAATATATTAAAAAATGTGCATGTTTCTTGTATGCCCTGCGTGTTAAGCGGGAATAAATGCCTGAGGATTGCTATTGGGGCACCTTAAGCCTGCTTGTACTATTATTATGCGCCGCAAAAAAATAAATAATTAAAAGATGGAGATAGCAGAGACAAAAGATACATCCAGGGTGCGGAAGATTATTTTAGCTGGCATTCTGATTGCTAAGCAATAGCACCAGCTAATACAATCACACATTTAGTTAAAGAGGGAGAGGGAAGTGTTTCTGGAGGGTGTCCTTTAAACTCCAACTGACTCACTTTTCTCAATTGTTCTGCTAGCTCCAACTACTTGGCGTTTGTTTCCCAACATCCTCTCAATTTTGTATTGACCTGAACTGTTTTCCTATCTATTACGAGCCTTTGGAAATAAACAGAATATCCGACAGGCTGTATTTGTTACCTTTTGATCCCTTTTACACAGCCTTCTTCTGTGTAATATTTATAATAATCACTTGTCGCAGCTAATCTTCACATTATGTAAATAAACCGCACATTAGAAGATTTGTAATAAGCATGTTTATCTTTATTGTTGAATCAAAGTCTACAAAAAAATGGTATATAATAGAAAAAAGCAGAGCAGTAAAAAAACTAAAAAAAACTAAAAAAAACAAAGAGTGAAATACATAGAGAGTATGTAACTTTAAATAAAAGATCAGTCCTCATGCGGTCCAGGTATGCACCATTACGTCCAGAAACCTAACTCTTAAATTTAAAATTGTTAGATATAGATTTTCTTTATAAATACGAAAAGATTACACCAATTAATGCATTCTTAAGACAGTATGGTTTAAGTACATATTATTTTAATGTCTTTATCAAAAAATATTTGTAAATCTCACAAATCAGCTGCATTCCTAATCTAAAATATAAAGCATTCATTTTTTTTTGTAAATCTGTTTATTAGGGTTTTCAGAGGGTAGAAGAATAATCGTTGCAAAATACAGTACGTTTTGTAAGAAAATAGTATATCGGACACGCAGGTCCTTGAGACTTTAACATATCACATGGAACATATATACATTTTATGGAACATCTCTGACCAAGCTGTGTTAGCTAAATGGAGACCAGCCGTGTCACATCTAGACGCATAAGTAGACAGGTAATGTGCAATCTTACTCATAAGCACATATCATGCCCTATTAATGACACGTATAACCCCGTAGAGTTCACCTATGGGTTGCTTGGCGCTGGTACATCCTGCTATCCAGTGCGTTTTAGGCATTTCTGCAGTGGGGGTGTCTCTTTCATATCAAGCGGTCGGGGAGGGTGGTCACATTAGGGTATCGCTGTATGCAACAGGTGTAATTATGAGCTGGCGTATTAAGTTACTGACGTATCACCTTGTCTACCAGGGATACAGGCGCTAGTGTGAGAGGTGTCTGCCTTGTCGTCTGCCTATGTGTCCTCTGGCCAGTGTCAGCCGAGGTACATGGTTTGCAACAGCGTGGTGTTATCGTGTCTGTGAGAATGTTTATGTAATAGGTGTAGAATCGAATATGACAGATATTGTAGAATAGAGGTAGATGGAGTTATGAAGATGAGGAGAATGGAAGGGGTTCAAGAGGGAAGAGGGAAAGAGGGGTCAAGGGGGGTGGGAGCTCTTCAGCCTATCTCACGCCAGGTCCGGGGTCCGAGCCTCCCCACCTCTAGTTACTTTCCGCTCGCCCGCTCATGGGCCGGTCGCCACCCGAGATGAACAGGAACCATGGCTGCCACATTTCCGCATGCTTGTCTTCCCTGCCCGTCAAGGTGGCTTGAATTGCCTCTGCGGCCTGAATGTCCTCAACCCTGCGTATCCACTCCTGGACTCCTGGTGTCTCTGTTTTCTTCCAGTAGAGCGGGATTAGGGCCTTGGCCGCGTTAAGTAGGTGTCGTAGGATAGTTCGTTTGTACTTGGGTCTCGAGAGCTGCGAAATGTGTAGGAGGATAGGAGCCGGGGACCAGTCCAGCTCGACTCCCAAAATTTCCTCCGTCTTATCTTTGATGAGATCCCAATATGGGGTTATCAATCGGCATTCCCACCAGATATGGGTTAGCGTGCCCCTCTCTTCCAGGCATCTCCAGCATGTGGGGGACGTCGCGGGGAAGATTCTATGGAGCAGCGTTGGGGTCCTGTACCAGAATGAGATTAATTTATAGTTCGTTTCCTGAAATTGGGTACTTGAGGAGCTTTTATGTTGCCAGAACAGAGCATTTTCCCATTGCTGGTCCGTGAACTCGATGTCAAGGGCTGTCTCCCATTGTCTACGGAATGTGTTGTTTTCCGTTAGGTGTCCTACTAGTAAGTGTTGGTATAGGGTGGATACCGGGGAGCGGAGCGTGGAGCCCCTGTCGCATAGCTTTTCGAACCATGTGAGGTCCCTGTGCAGTCGTGCCCTACCTTGCATGGAGTTGTAGAAGTGCTGTATTTGCATGTATCTCAGGATGTTCAGGGGCGTCCGGGGCGCCGGAGCTATCAAGGCATCCAGGGAACGGATAGCTCCGTCTCTTAGGATCGTGTAGATGGGTACATATTCCCGTCCTTCCGCGCAGGGCCACCGCCGCAGTGAGAATCCTCCACCTATCTTCGGGTTGTATGTGACTGGGAGTAATGGGCTCGGGACTGGCGAGATATGAGGTTGATCCCTCATTCGGGTCCAGCCGGCCAGGGTTTGAGCTATGATGCCTCCTGCTTCCCAATCGTCTCTGGCGTTGGTGTTGCCTGTCCAGATGGCAGATTTCAGTAGGGGTTCTTGCCCGTCCCTGGTTAGCGTCACCCATTGTTTGCCTCGTGTTGTGGCATGCCATTCTAGGATGCACTGTAGGACAGTAGCCTGGTGGTAGCGGCGGAAGTCCGGTAGTGCTAGGCCCCCGCGGTGTCTCGGTAGGCAAAGTAGGTCGTGTCGAGGCCGTGGTCTCTTCCCTAGCCACACATACCGGATAGTCGCAGACCTCAGTGTGGTGAAGAAGTGAGGAGGTAGGTGTAGCGGGACTGTCTGAAACGAGTACAGGAGTCTGGGTAAGATGTTCATTTTAAGAACTGCGATCCTCCCGAACCATGTTATGTGTGGGTAGGACCATCGTTCCAGATCAGCCAGGACCTTCTGCAGCAGTGTCTTAAAGTTGTGAATATATAGCAACCCTGGGTCCGTTGTAAGCCAGATACCGAGGTATCTCATCTTGCAGAAGCACCATCGGAATGGGAACAGAGGGTCCAATGCTCGGTATTCCGCATCTGGGATAGTGATGTTAAGGACTTCGCATTTGGTTAGGTTAAGCTTAAAACCTGATAGCGTGCCGAATCGTGATATCGACTCCATCAGGTTCGGTAATGTGGTTCTAGGCGAGGTTATGAAGAACAGGAGGTCATCCGCGTACGCGGCGACCTTATGTTCCGTTCTATGTCCTGGGTATCCTCGTATGTCGGTGCTTTGTCTGATTGTCTGGAGAAGGGGCTCCAGAGACAGGGCGAACAGCAGGGGTGACAATGGGCATCCCTGCCTCGTACCGTTTGAGATAGCGAAGTCCGCGGTGAGTGCCCCGTTAACACGTACCGAGGCCCGTGGTTTGTGGTATAGTGCTCGGATCCAGGTGAGGAGCCGCTGTCCAACCCCCATGGTGCTGAGTGTGGCCAGCAGGTACCGCCATCTCACCCGGTCGAACGCCTTTTCTGCGTCCGTTGAGAGGAGCATCAGCGGTGTTCTCGTCTTTCTAGCTTCATGTTGTATCGCGAAGGCCCTCAGGGTGCTATCCCGCGCTTCACGGCCGGGTATGAAGCCTGTTTGGTCTTTGTGCACTAGGGAAGGAACCACCGGCTGGCGCCTCATCGCCAGGACTTTAGTGAATAGTTTGGCGTCCACATTCAGCAGGGAGATCGGGCGGTAATTTCCGCATATCATCGGGTCTTTCCCAGGTTTCGGGATCACCGTTATAATGGCCGCTTGGGATTCCGCCCCGAAGTTTTCTCCAGCGGCGACCGCGTTGAGCGCTTTCGTGAGCCAGGGTACTAATATGGAGGAGAACGCTTTACAATAACCAACGGATAGTCCGTCTGGACCCGGTGATTTGCCTTTTTTTGCCGATTTTAGGGCTGCCGAGATTTCCTCATCGGAGATCAGGGCATTTAGGTTTTCCATTGTGTCCTGGTCGATCACTCTTGTGAGGGATTCTTGTAGGTAGGCCCGTATCTTTACTTCTTCTGCGTCGGAGTCAACGTGTCCTGTGGGCGAATGTATATTATAGAGTGAGTTGTAGTAGCTCCTAAATTCTCCCGCAATCTCATCCGGGAAGATCGTCGTGGTGCCTGCGGAGGTGCGTAGGGCGCGGACTTGGGAGCGAGGTATGTTCCCCTTCAGGAGGCGTGCCAGGTATTTTCCACCCTTGTTGGCATGGGTATAGAAGAACCCCTTAGATCGGTGTAGGGACCTAAGATAGCGTTTCGTTAGTAGGTCTCGTAGTTGGCGTCTGGCCTGCATAAGTGCCCCGTATACCTCAAGGAGCTGGGAGCGTTTATGTCGTTGTTCCAGTTCCGCAATGGATTTGTAAAGAGCCGTCATTTCTCGGGTGTTGTCCTTCTTCTTTTTGGAGGCTATTTGAATGAGTACGCCCCTGATTACACTTTTGTGGGCCTCCCATATTGACACCTGAGATGTATCTGGTGTGTCATTCTCCTGAAAATAATGTTCCAGTGCTTGGTTAATTTGCGTGCGTGTTCCAGGATCTAGAAGGAGTGCCTCGTTTAGTCTCCAGGACCATGTAGAGGGTCGGAAAAGGGGTGAGTCAAGTTCGACCACTACCGCGCCATGATCAGACCAAGTGGCTGGGGTCATGGTGGCTGATATTAGTCGTTGTAGCCCTGTTTGGCGAATAAACATATAGTCTATACGGGAGTATCGGCCATGTACTGCCGAGTAGTAGGAGAAGTCCTTAGTGGATGGATGTAATGTCCTCCAACAGTCTACCAATTCCAATTCCCCTAAGGATCGTTTCATAGAGCGTATGGTGAGTTGTGGTATGCTGCTGTGACCTGTTGAGGAGTCCAGGAGTGGGTCCAGGGGTGCGTTGAGGTCGCCTCGAAAGATTAACGTTCCCTCGGAGAAGGAGCTCAGTTTGTTTAAGGTGTCTCTCAGAAATGGAGCCTGTCGTTTGTTGGGTACATACACAGTGGCAAACGTGTATAGCCTACCTGCAAGTGTACCTTTGACGAAAAGAAAGCGGCCTCGGGGGTCCCCCATGCTGTCCATTTTTTGGAATTCCAGTTCCGCCGCAAGCAGGATGGCGACTCCCGCCTTCCGTGCTGTGGGGTGGTCACTGAAGTGGCTGGATGGGTAGGACTTGCTACTTAGTTTAGGAGCGGCTCCCTGTCGGAAATGTGTTTCTTGCAGCATAGCCACTGATATACGATTTCTTTTCAGTTCTCGCAATAAGTGGGTCCGCCGTTCCGGAATGTTCAGACCTCTGCAGTTTAGGGTGAGGACAGACAGGGGAGCGGGGCGATAGGCAGCCGGGGCATCAGGTGCTCTATTGGCATTCATGGCGGCAGCGACCGGTCCCACCGTTCCCATTGGCTGCAGTGATGCAATCTCACCAGGGGTACACCGTCCCCGCGGACCAGGCCCGAGAGAGTCGAAGAGGTATAGGGCAGTGTCAGTGGTAGGGGGAGGGGTAGGACAGGAAGGGTAAGATAGCAAGAGGGGGGCCCGTAGATGGGCTAGAAGAATGAGAGTGAAAGAGATGCGCCTGTGTTTACAGGCTTCACATCTGGGACCACAGGGGTCTCAGAAGGGCCACCTCCACTAGGGAGGAGACTCGTGCTACAGCTAGAGGCCTGAGGTCCTACTCCGGCTTCCAGTCCAGGTAGCAGGGAGCCTCTGGCGTCTGCTGTGCAGGATAAGCACGAGTGTGTGTTGGGGTGAGCGGTCTCGCACCAGCCGAAGGTGGGGTAGTATGTGGTTATAGGAGTGGAGTTCCGTAACCGGCCCCCTCTATGACATATATTTATACATGAGGAAGAGTGATCCGTTAATGTTGTAAATATGCATGAATAACAGAACAACAATAATGGTGTGATTACAACTTATGTATTGCGTTTATAAAACATAACCTGAAAGTGACATAGCAGTGCCATGTAAATAACCGAATGATGAGATAACAATCCCTTCTTGTCCCCCCCATGATTTCCCGCTCCCGTGTTTCCCAGAGAGTTTCTTCGTTCCCCGCTTATGATTATGCAACGTCGCCCCCTTATCCGGTCCCCCTCCCTGCTTGTCAGAACCTGCCACAGTCCCAGTCCGGTCCCCGGAACAGGAGTGCTAGAATGGCGCGTTAGGGAGGCTATAGTCGTGAGGCCATATTTCCGTGGTATTATCTCTAGGATCAGTTGACCTGCGGTGGGGTGATACGGATACTATCGGTCATCTGGGAGTTTGGTGTCCCCCTGCGTCACGTAAATCAAAGTTGTCGCTTCACGTCACATGGTGGTGTGGCCTGGGGGCGTACATCGTTTAGCCCGTGGGCGTCACAGTCGTCCGTCATGTCTCGGGTGGGCTGGGGCCGGGGTGTCTCATGACGGCTTTGGGGTTAGGGTGTCAGCTTTTGCCCGGGAGAGTCCCCGGGTGAGAGTATGCGAAGGTTTTCACCTCCCCCCCAGTCAGCATGTGGGCACAGTGTGGGGTCTACGGGTATATGTACAGGGCATTTCAATTGCATCTGTTAATAAACATGAATGAGGGTGAAAGTGTCATCTATATGGCTATATATAATACATGTTATACAGATTAAACAGCTTATTCCCTGAGCCCACAGAGAGCTTCCAGTCCCCCTTGTTCCAATATCCCCTCCCCTGCGCCCCCACCCCAACACTTGAGGTCCAGTACTGTAACGGGCCGTCTTAGAGTGACCACTTTCATATTACGGCTTAACGTCGACGGGTCTGGTGACAGCGTGACATCGGGTACGGGTCTCATGTCCAGGACCCTTGGGTCCTCTGCGAATAGGCCCCGTGATGGTGGAGAGGGGGAGTTAGTACCTTTGGGGGTATGAAGGGGTTAGCCATTTGCCATATGAGAGTCTTATCCCAACAAGTCTCGGAGACTTCCCCCACCCAAAAAAGGGAAAGCTTCACCCACCCCACGGTGATCATAGATGACCTTCGGACAGCGGGGCTTTGTGTGTCCGGGGGGGGGGGGGGGAGTGACAAATAAAACAATAAACATGTTCAAGTTCGTGTCCTCCCTCGGGCCACCGGTTGGCGGCATGGGCTTCGGTGGCAGGGGGGGAAATCGTCTCAATCCGGGAGCGTGGGGAGCAGAAACAAGGCGGGGGAGGGATGTACTCACGCGTCCCGATGACCAGGACCCTGTCGGCGGTGGTGGGGGGGTTGATCCGCCGGAGAGCCGCCTCTGCGTCTGCGGCGGGCTCGCTGTTGTCGAGGCGCCTGTTCCGCTGGGCCCAACACCCAGTTGGTGATCGGTGTGGGTGGTAAGTTGAGTTCCTCCAGGAGCCGGGGGATTTCCTCGGGCCATCTGGCTGGTATCCATGTATCACGGTGTCTCACCATTAATGCGAAGGGGAAACCCCACTTGTATGCAATATTATTTTCTCGAAGCAGTTCTGTCACTGGGCGAAGTGCCCTCCTAGCTTCCAGTGTGAGAGGGGATAAGTCATTGTACAGGGATACTTGTGAGCCTCTGAAGGGCCACGTGGGTTGGTCTCTCGCTTTCCTCATAATAGCGTTTTTAATGGGGAAGGAATGGAGGCAGCAGATGATGTCTCTAGGGCCTTCGTCCTGCGCCCGTGGTCTCAGAGCTCTGTGAGCCCTTTCAAATTTATAGGATTGCGGTGCGTCCGCGTGTAGTAGGGAGTTAAACAGTTCCGTGAGGACCTCCTCCGTGTTCTCCTCTCGCTCGGGCTCCGGGATCCCCCGGATCCGAATGTTACACCTTCGGCCTCTATTATCGAGGTCTTCCATGTGTCTGCGCATGTTGAGTAACATATCCCCTTGTCGGGTGATTGCTGTGTCGGTGGCTGCAAGTCTTCCCACCTGGGCCTCAGCCGAGTGCTCCAGGGCCTGTATGCGGCCTGCTTGCGTGTCTACCTCTGCTCGGAGTCCCGCCATCTCCGCTCTCAGGGCGTCCTGAATAGTCGTTGTTTGGGTAAGTAAGTCCGCCTTAGTGACCATGGTGGCTGCCATGGCCCTCAGCTCGATGCTGATCCGCTCCAGTGTTTGAGAATCGCCGCCTGTTGTCGAGGCAGGGGAACGCGGTGCCGGGCTATGGCTGTCGTTCCCGCCGATGGCGACATGCGGGGGCTGCAAATAGCCATCCATCGGTCCCTGTTGGGAACTCGGGTGCGGAGTCTTGGGTGTCTGTGGGTGCTCTGAGCGTCGGTTGCGACCCATTTGTGTTCTGTAGCTATCGTTGGATCACTTTAGCGGGGTAAGGTTCGGCGGAGCTCATAGATCAAGCGGCCATCTTGGTCGGTGTTCAAGCCACGCCCCCCTATAAAGCATTCATTTGAACATTTTCTCAACACTAGCAGAGACAGAAAAAATATTTTATTATTTAGGAAACATAGATGTGCCTGTAGGTAAAATGTACAATGGCAACTGTTCATTCATTAACCAAAGGTATTGTAAATTGAGTATGTTCAGTCTTTTTTTAGTAGCCACTTAGTCACAAACACTGGCCAAAGTTAGCGTTCATAATTGTTATTTTGCTTTTTTAACACACAAACAAATATAAATGCCAAATTTGGACAGTGTTTATGACTAACTGGCTACTAAAAAAAGACTGGACATAACCCATATTGAATACCCTGGGTTGCCTACTTTAAAAAAAATATGTACATGTTAGATGTGATTCAGAGATTTATGACAGTTAACAGTGTTACAATGTCACTATTGATACATTTTAAAAATATTTATTTTGAAACAGCAATGCCCTACTTGTACTTAGAGACCCAAAACTTGCAAAAAAAAAAAAAGCAAAGAATATATTAACATTGTGTATTTCTAAACTCAGGACAAAATTTAGAAACTTCTTAGCATGGTGTTTTTTTGCGGTTGTAGATGCGTAACAAATTTTGGGGGTCAAAGTTGGAAAAAGTATTTTTTTAAATTTCTTCATTATATTTTATAAAAATTGTTTATAGTAAATTATATGATATGATAAAAATAATGGTATCTTTAGAAAGACCATTTAATGACGAGAAAAACTGTATATAATATGTGTGGGTACAATAAATGAGTGAGAGGAAATTTATAGCTAAACACAAACACCGCAGAAATGTAAAAACAGCCCTGGTCCTTAACGGTAAGAAAATTGAAAGACGGTCTGGTCACTAAGGGGTTAAAGGGACACTATAGTCACCAGAACAACTACAGCTTATTGAATTTGGTCTGGTGAATAGAATCCTTACCTTCAGGCTTTTTGCTGTAAACACTGTCTTTCAGAGAAAATGCAGTGTTTACATTACAGCCTAGTGATAACTTCACTGGCCACTCCTCAGATGGCTGTTAGAGATCCTTCCTTGGTCATGGCTGCCTAAAATGCATCCAAACATTCAGTATCTCCTCCCTCTGCATGCAGACACTGAACTTTCCTCATAGAGATTAATTGATTCAATTCATCTGTATAAGGAGATGCTGATTGGGCCAGGGTTGTGTTTGAATCATGCTGGCGCTGCCCCTGATCTGCCTCTTTGTCAGCCTCAGCCAATCCTATGGGGAAGTATTGTAAATGGATCAAGCTACCACTTATGATGTCAGCAGGCAGTGGGCAGGTCAAAAGGAAACAGGGACAAAGCCTGCAGCTTCAGGCTTGAATACAAGTAAGATTTTACTATATTTAGGGGGGCATGGGGGCTAGATAGTGGTTTTAACACTACAGGGTCAGGAATACAGGTTTGTGTTCCTGACTCTATAGTGCACCTTTAAATTTAGAATTTCTTATCTCCTGCACTGTTAATAGCTTGCTAGATCCAGCAGGAACCTCCTGCATATAATTAAAATTCAAATTACAGAGCAGGAGATAAACGTTTAAAGCAAGTAACATTGGATAGAAAATGAAACCATTTTTTTTTTCATGCAGGCTGTGTCCTCTACAGCCAGGGCAGGTATGGCTAGGGCTGCATAAAAATAAATACAATTGATTTAACTCTTAACTAAAAGTGAATTGAGCAGTGAAACTACAGAGACATGATCTATACACACAAACTTCTTCATTAAGCTAAGTTTGTTTTGGGGACTATGGCATTCCTTTAAGTTGCAAAAAAGTTAGTGAAAACCCGCCAATGATATTTGGCATCTATTTACTTCTTGCAAATCTGATAACTTGCTAGTGTTGAGGGATTTTGGAACAGATTATTATTGGCATTTGGTGCCAACTTATTCCACAGCGCTTTACAACATTAAGGGTTACTTTATAGCTTAGACCAGGAGTGTAATAAGAGAGTAATTGATCAAGTAACAAATCATATCACCTTGATTTCAGAACCTGTTTTCAAAGATCACATAATATTTAGCAGAATGGACAATATGATTTTAGCCATGCAGCATTATACATAGTAACTTTCTATGTTGAAGTATAGGTTCCAGTAAAAGCACAAGTTTGTTTGTTAGGGACCAATACAAATACTGCTAGGTGGTAGAATTGATTCAATACTTTACTATGGAGAAGTCCCAATGTGTGTGCAGCGCTCGCCACGCATGCGCATTAGGCTCCCCCTCCTTGCCGACATCGGAGACATAGCTAGTGCCGAGGGATCTTGGCGCTTTAAAACCTTCTAGTTAGTTTCTCCCTCCCCCACTGTGTAAAGGAGCAGTCTGGAACGGACAGGTTTGTATAGGAGAAAGACACAGACTACCAAGTTATCTCCGTGTTTGTGGGTTAGTGATGGTCACATTTCTAATCTCTGTAAAAAGAACTAGCATCTGATCTGCATTTTAAAGGGACACTATAGTCAGCCATCTGAAATGTACTGCATACCGCACTCACCTACCAACCCAGGTACTTCAGAACCAGGGCTGGCCAAGCCTTCCTTCCAGATATTCAAAATAAATAATGTTCCAGCTTTATTGGGGCAAAAGCAGCAACGTTTTGACTCTACCGCGTCTTTATCAAGCTTGATAAAAGACCCGTTAGGGTCAAAATGGTGCTGCTTTTACCCCAATAAAACTGCTATTATTTGCTATCCTGGAGTGCCTGGACCATTATTTATTTTACACTATAGTCAACCAGACCACTTTATCGCAATGAAGTAGTCTGGATACAATGTCATTGTCCACTTAACCCTGCAATGTAAAACATTACCGTTTGTGAGTAACTGCACTGTAAACATTGTAGGGTTGAGTTCTCTCGTGGCTGTCAGCATGACAGCCGCTAAAGGCGGTTCTGCTGCAATGACTGAGTGATGTCGGTCACATGACACAGAATCCCAATAGAAAAGCATTGATAAAATGCTTTCCTGTGGAGAGGTTTGAATGTGCACGCTGCTTGTCGCGCATGCACATTATGTCCCCAATGCTCCTAAATGAGGTGCATTAGATTGGACCATCACAGAGGAGGCCATGTCTCCCGCATGACATCCTCCATGAAAGAATTGAGCAGGGCAGAGTGAGCCTGGGTCCTGGAAAAAGGAGAGTAAAACTAAATTTTTTCTAACTTTTATGCCAAATAGGGTGGGACCTAATTAGAGCTAGGCAGAGGGACACTATAGCGTTAGGAATGTAAGTTTATATTCCTAATACAACAAAAATGGTGTACTGTATAAAACCCAAACGAAACGTACGAACACCGCAAAAGTGTACCTCACTTACACCAATACAGATATATACAGAAGCAAAAAACAGATCTATACAACCGACCCAAAGGATGGGTGTACAGATCAAGAAGGGGGTAGTGCACAAATATACATAAAATATAAAATACAACCTGTATATAACAAGAAGTAATCTGGGAAGAATCTATAGAATAAAAAACACACACAACAGTGAAGTATGTAAAGACCAGTGACTTAATCCCAGAGGTAGAGAACTTACAAAAGCCACTGATGGTCTGCGTTTATCTCCCCTTGATAGTGGGGTATAGATGAAAAAGGCTTTTCTTCCTTAGCAAGGAAATCTTGCAAAATTGATGAAGGGACTCTTGATGAATCAGGTCCTTTTAAACTTCCTTGCAGGCACTTTTGTTATCTATTGTGCTTCCCCTCGGTCCCAATGATTTATTCCCGGTTCCCTGGGTGTTTAGGGGCCATGTAGGCTTCAGACAGAGTCCTCTCACTTGTCTCTAAACAGCAAACACACTCGGAATAGGCCTATATACAGGTTGTATTTTATATTTTATGTATATTTGTGCACTACCCCCTTCTTGATCTGTACACCCATCCTTTGGGTCGGTTGTATAGATCTTTTTATATTCCTAATACTATAGTGCTCCATTAACCCTAGCAGTGTTGCTTTACACAGATTCAAAACACTTGATTCCACATTGGGCAAGCTACATCTTGAAGAGGGTACAACTAAAATCTGATAGCATAATATCTACGAATACCCACAAAGAAGAAAAACATTTTTTTTTTAGTGTTGCCTCTTTGCATTGCTTCAATTATCAATAGTTGCATTATCTTAATTATCTATTTCAGACATTTAAAAAAAAAAAAGTGCCTAAGTAACTTCATGTGGACAAATGTGTGATAGTTAAATGAAAAAAATATAAATGTGAAATTCCACAATAGGCAACTTGCAGCCCTCCAGCTACTTATGAACTACCCCCTGAACATTCCAGAGTGCTTTAGGTTTGATAAACCTTGAGTAAGTCATTGTGACAGTCATCTGTTGTTGTTTGATTACCAAAATCCACTCACTTTCACTGTTTACACACACACACTGCTGTTCTTGAGCCAACATTAACGGACAGCTAAGGTGTGTATTGTCATTGCTAACTGGCCTCCATACTGAAGCTGCCAAGTAGGACGTAAGATATTAAAGTAGGTTCTTTCAGCTAGGTTAGAATCACTGCCATTTCTCCTATATTCTTTGCATTACAAGGAACAGTCTGAGCACTTGGATATAATGTATAATGCAAAACATGAACTGTTAAATGGTGTTTTGTATGCAATGAAAACCAGAATCGAATTTGTTTCATAACGAAGAATGATGTACAGGCATTGGGGAGGAAGCATTGTCTACATAAATCATGCTGGGCCATTTTAATTTTCCATTATTTAAATAATCCAGATAAAACCTGAATGTTGCAGCATATCAAGGGTTTATTTAAATTTTTTAGTCCACCTTAGAAATGAATATTACATAGGTATTATGAACCGCTACTCCTAATGTTTTTAGATTGAATGTGTCACATTTGTAAGATTCTTAGCACTCCATGAGAGAATGTGACAGTGTTTGCAAGATATTCAGAATCTGCTCGGGGTTTTAAATTTAATAAAAGCCCTTCAAATCATTTTTTCCTCCAACAGAGATTTGATTGGAAACATAACGTTACCTTCTATTTACCTTTAGAAGTTAAAACGATAATAGTGCTCAAGCATCCGTGTTTCCCATTATATTGAGTTAAATATTGCCCTAACATTCAAATAAAAATTAAAGTGCACATTTTTATTTTGATCTATGTGTTGTGATGGCCAAATTGTGAGCAAAAGTATAGTTCAATGTCTTTATCAGTATGTATCCAACTGGTTTTGATTATATCTTCATGCTCATGGTACTGTATCAATGGATTCTCCTGTAGTAGCCTGAAATTAGAACTACTTAGCCAAAAGCCACAGATAAAAAAAATGTATTAAGTAAAAGAGGCAATCCAAGTTTCAGCAGAATCTGTATATATTTACAGGGGTGGCCAATAGTGATGTCCCGAACGGTTCGTTGGCGAATAGTTCCTGGCGAACATAGCTTGTTCGCGTTTGCCACGGAAGGCAAACATATGCGATGTTCGGTCCGCCCCCTATTCGTCATCATTAAGTAAACTTTGACCCTGTACCTCACAGTCAGCAGACACATTCCAGCTAATCATCAGCAGACCCTCCCACCTCCTAGACAGCATACAATTTAGATTAATTCTGAAGCTGCATTTTTTTTTTTTAAGACAGAAGTGTGTTATATTTGAGCATGCTAGGCTGAACGTGCATATATATCATGGCTAGTTGCACTGAGGGTATGAGTATATAGCAGTACATTGTTGTGAAAGATGGCTGTCATGTTTAGGGTGTAGTGTGCATGTTATCAACTGTGTATTTATATCAGCAGCTCCAGCACTAGTTAGAAATCAAGTGTGAGTCGCCCCATGAGATGAGACTAGTGAATAACATAATACATGAACGGTTAAGGTAAAGGCATGTAAGGAACTATGACAAACTCTTTAGGAGGTGAAATAATGACATGTTTAAACGCTTGCTACTTTATGATTAGTTAATGTGCAGAGAACAGTTCATGTGATCAAAGGCATGGTGTGGATGATCGGCTATAGTGGGACATGCTTGGCAGGCTGCTGTTTACTGCTTGTGCTCATCCGATCCCTTCTGGGCGCCAGGTGCAGACCCTGGGAGTCCCTGATACCTGGAATAACAAAGGCAAGTCTCTGGCTGAGTGCCGGGTTCGCGGCTTGAGGTGGTGGAAGCTTGTTTTGTCGGGTGGTCGGATCTGTCCCGGTGGTGCTTCACGTCCGGTGCGGGATTGTGGTGGCTTAAGGTGGAGGCGAGTGCTTGACGTGGGGCAGGCTCTGCATTTCTGTTTGTGCCTCCGGTCCCGTCTTCGACACCTTTTGCATTGGTGGATTTTAATGGGGACTGCTTCGCTTAGCTGTGGTGGAGCTTGTTGGGGCTTCCTGCTTGTTATTTGCTTCCAAAATTGATTAAAGAGTCTGTCCAGCTTAGACTCAATATCCTGCCATGCTTTGCTGGTACCAGAAGGACACGCGGCTGCCGCCATATTGGGAGAGTCGCAGATGAGTATGTCAGCCTGGGCGGCTGTGCTCTGTGCGTCCATTAGCTCCAGACAGCCTCTCAGGGGTGGACCGGGATAACCCCCACCGGTCTGAGGGGGGGGTATGGAGCTCCTGCCAGGAAGTAGCTGCTCCTGGGCATCCCAGGATCGGGAGATCGGCCGCCTCTCCCGCCCGGTGAGCACCAGGCCACACTTGCCACGCTGAGGTAAGTAAGACTGTCGAGTTGCAGACCGCTATTAAGCATGTCAGGTCGGTCAGGTAGGAGCAACATTGCTGGGCCATCCACTTCTGGGGTGAAATTCGCTTGTTAATAGCTGCTTACAGTGAGATATTGAGGGAGCTCACACGAAGTGCGTCTTTCCTCCATGACAGCTAGGCCCCGCCCCCCGGAAGCTGCATTCTTAGTGAGAGGAGGGACAGTGTAGCTGAAAATCGACAGCTAGGCTAGTGTATTCAGTGTCCACTACAGTCCTGAAGGACTCATCTGATCTCTGCTGTAAGGACAGCACCCCAAAAAGCCCTTTTTAGGGCTAGAACATCAGTCTGCTTTTTTTTTTCTGTGTAATCTAATTGCAGTTGCCTGCCTGCCAGCGTGTGTGTCAGGCTCACAGCGTATACTGTGCCCACTTGCCCAGTGCCACCACTCATATCTGGTGTCACAATAGCTTGCATTTAAAAAAAAACAAAAAAAAACAAAAACTTTTTTGACTGTAATATAATAGCAGTGAGTTTCCTTCACACATGTGCGTTTCAGGGCCTGCCAGGGCACAGTGTCACACCAGTGGAACTCATATCTGGTGTAACAGTAGTGTACATTTAAAAAAAAAAAAAAATACAGGGGCCTTGGTGTTGTACGTGGCTGGGTGGAGGAAGAGACCTTCAATGACATCAGTGAGGACAAGGAACGGGACATGGCTAGCTTGGTATCCAACCTTGGGCAAATGGGGAGTTTGCGGTTGTGCAAATGGACTGTTTGCGGTTGTTTGCGGTGCGTTAAACGGGGAGTTTGGTCTGTCACTGTGAAGCGGGCGTAACCCTTACACTACCTGATCGATACAACATCATACCTGATGTTTTAAAGCACTTTATTCCAAACAATTTAGGAATGTTAGGTGATTTATGCCCTTTATGGATTAAAACCAGACTCTGCATCAACTATGTAATTTTCCATGTGAGCTTTGTCATAGATCCCCCTCCGGCATGCCACAGTCCAGGTGTTAGTCCCCTTGAAACAACTTTTCCATCACTATTGTGGGCAGAAAGAGTCCCTGTGGGTTTTAAAATTCGCCTGCCTATTGAAGTCTATGGCGGTTCGCCCGTTCGCGAACATTTGCGGAAGTTTGCGTTCGCGGTTCACGAACGGAAAATTTTATGTTCGCGACATCACTAGTGGCCAATTATGTTGAAACTTTTCCGAGTTCTGAAACATGGTCTACAGTACAAAAAAGTGGGGCAGTAACCATGAAGATCAGGGAAATGAACATCTCTTTATCCAAATTAAATGTATCTAGAACATAACATTTGGAAGAATGTTAGCACTGTACTTTAACAGAATGTATCAATGTTAGCACTGTACATTTTCAAGTTGTACATGTTAAAGGGACACTATAGTCACCAGAACAACTACAGCCTATTGCATTTGTTCTGGTGAGTAGAATCATTACCTTCAGTATATCCTCTCTCTGCATGCAGACACTGAACATTCCTCATAGAGATTCATTGATTCAATGCATCTCTATGAGGAGATGCTGATTGGCCAGGGCTGTGTTTAAATCATGCTGGCTCTGCCCCTGATCTGCCTCCTTGTCAGTCTCAGCCAATCCTAAGGGGAAGTATCGTGATTGAATCAGGTCACCACTTCTGATGATGTCAGAGGAAGTTCAGAGGCAGCAGCTTCAGACTTGAATACAAGTAAGATTTTACTATCCTTATGGAGGCAAAGTGGGGTAGATGGTGGTTTTAACAGTATAGGGTCAGGAATACATGTTTGTGTTCCTGACCCTATAGTGCTCCTTTAATGTAGTTGTTCTGGTGAGTATAGTCAGTCCCTGCAGGCTTTTTGCAGTAAACACTGTCTTTTCAGAGAAAACGCAGTGTTTATATTACAGCCTAGGGATAACTCCAGTGGCCACTCCTCACTCCTTCAGCATGCAGACATTGAACTTTCCTCATAGAGATGCATTGATTTAATGCATCTCTATGAGGAGATGCGGATTGGCCAGGTGATGTTTGGCTCCACCCTCAACCCATCTCCTTGGCTGAGATCATCAGAATTGACAATCTCAGCCAATGCAAAGCTTTCATATGGGAAGTCATTGTGATTGGCTGACATCATCACAATCAGGGACAGAGCCAGCACCAAAAGACTGGGATAAAGGTAAGATTTTAGTATATTTAGGGGGGCTAGAGA